>NC_085138.1:14556439-15240439 GCF_035046485.1 Aedes albopictus
AACTCAGTCTTCCGGATGAAGAAGCGCCAGTAGGAAGAACGAGATCGCGAAGCGATGGAAGAGCTGCACGCTAACGCCGCTCAGCACTAAAGTGCATAATTTCCAGACTACACCAAAAATGTGTAACCCTTGCACATTACAAAATCAGCTCCTGTGTCCGCAAAATCGTTAAATTCGCAAATATTTTTGTACAGCAATCTAGCTAGGTTTACTAGTGACCTTGGAAAACAATAAAATACCGACATTTCGCATCTAGACGAGTGTTCGAGCTGTTTTTTGAGAATGTGTAACTGTAACACATTTTTGTGTGGTCTGGAAATTATGCACTTATGAGTAGGGCTTACACATTTTAGTGCTGAGCGGTTTTACTGTGTGTACCGCGCTAAGGACACACGAAAGTTCTACGAGAAGATGAACCACTCGCGCAGAGGCTTTGTGCCACAAGCCTACATGTGTTACGACAATCACGGAAATCGCGGACGTTGCAAGCACCGAAGGTGGCGTGGTAACAGATCTAGGATTACGTGCGCAGGATGAAAGATTTCCAGCCCTTAACCTCCAAGAGATTGAGAAGGAAGCTGGCCGGTTGAAAACAACAAAGCCGCTGGATCAGATTAACTACCAAGCGAGCTTCTAAAATACGGTGGAGAAGCACTGGTGAGAGTACTACACTGGGTCATTACCAAGATTTGGGAGGAGGAAGTATTACCGGAGGGATTCCCGGATAAACTGATAAACTGATACGATTGATCAATTCGACGATGGATCGAATGATCTGCGGTAGTTCGAGTATCAAGGAACCTCTCGAGTCCCTTCGAAAATCGCAGAGACGGCGTGGTGATGATCTTTCGTGCTTGCTGTTCAACATCACCTTAGAAGATGTAATAAGGACAGCGAGGATAAACACGAGTGGAACGATTTTCACGAAGCCCGTTCAGCTGCTAGGTTTCGCTGATGATATTATAGCTCGCAAATTGAGACGATGACGGAAACGTACATTCGACTGAAAAATGAAGCCAGGCGAATCAGATTAGTCAATAAGTGTCAAAGACAAAGTACATGATGACAAAAGGCTCCAGGGAGGAATCACCGCGCCTACTACCCCGAATTTCTATCGACGGTGATGAAATCGCGGCGGTTGAAGAATTCGTGTACTTGGGCTCACTGATGACCGCCGACAATGACACCAGTAGAGAAACTCAGAGGCGCATTGTGGCACGAAACCGTGCTTACTTTGAACTCCGCAGAACTCTGCGATCGAATAAAGTTCGCCGTCACATGAAGTTAACTGTCTTCAAAATGCTGATTGGACCGGTAGACTCCTATATGCACGAAGCTTGAACCCTACGTGCAGAGGACCAACGCGCCCTTGCAGTTTTATTACGAAAGGTGCTGCGTTCCATCTACGGCGGAGTGCAGATGGAAGACGGGACTTGGAGAAGGCGAATGATCCATCGTCCACACCACGAAAATCGGGAGGCTACTGTGGGTGGGTCACGTCATCAGGATGTCGGATAGCAACCCGACTAAAATGGTTCTCGAGAGTCATCTGACCGGTACAAGAAGATGTGATGCGCAGCTTGCCAGGTTGGCTGATCAAGTAGAAGAGGATTTGCGGACCCTTCGCAGAGTGCGAAACTGGAGACACACAACCATGAACCGAGTAGAATGAAGACGACTCCTACGTACAGCAGAGAACAGTCAGGCTTTAGTCCGACGGGTAAGGTAAAGTATAGTTTTCGCTTGTCGTTTCTCCGGAATACGAGTTACATGCCCAGCCCACCGCAGCCTGCCGTATTTAATTCGCTGCATTTAATCCATCTCTTGGCACCAGTGTTCCAGTATGGCCAGCATGAACAGTAAGCTTGTAAGAGTATAACGCCCTGCTTCAGTATGTCTTAGGTTACGAACGATGAAAAATTTTCATCCGCAACCCGTACACTTGATTTCGATCCGTCAAGCTTTGCACAAATCAATCTAATGAACTTCGCCGGAAACCCATGTTAAATCATAATCTGCCATAAATCGTTTCTATTCACTGAATCATACTTAACTTTTTCAAAATTGAAAACTTTCATTCGGTTTACACAATTTTCAGAAAAGGCGCCTTAGTAGATACAATTTGTTTGCCTTTCCACGACCCGAAAGACTTATCAAACAGCCACGGGACGCGGTAGGTAAATGATATTCCCGATTCAATCACTGTCATTGTAAGCCCATTCCGAGCGGACGACGGGCGCCATTTTTTATTAACGCGTCGTCGTCGTCGTCATCGTAATAATATCATTCGTTTGTCCTCTTTTCCAGAACGGAAAAATAAAAATCTGGAAGCTTTACCCATCATTCAGGTACCGGTCGTCGGTCGCCGGTGGAGGAAAAAATATCTCACTTTATTACATGATTATCATTTCCTCGTGACCCTCTCTCTCACTAGTGCGCTTTCCCCCACCCCCACCCTCAAAGCCTTCATTTAAGCTTGAAAAGTTGACGTGTGTCTGACTGCCTTTATTTTACACAGCTCGGGCGAATCAAGAAGGCAGAAAAAAATGATGCCCACCTTACAATTCCCATCAGCACATGTGTGCAAGCCCCAGCAAGCAGGCAGGTAGGTCTAGGTATGTACCAACAACAGATATGATATTTGCCTTTCGCTGATAGCCGGGATGGGACGACGATGTACCAACAAATAATTTAGTAAGATGGAATCTGAGCTCGCTTCGAATGAAGAACGCACACACAAGAGCACATACGCTCGATGGCGATGCGATGATGATAATAATAGGGCGATCGTCTCATTTTCATTAGCTAGCAGTTTTATATCGTGCCCCGCAAGCTCACTTCTAGGCTGAATCAGATTGTAAATCTGTGTTTATTGTTTGATGATTTACGGCCAGCAACCAAGCTGCTCGTTTATTTGCGTAATCAGGTTGGGTGGTGCGCTGGCTGGCTGGCTGGCTGACTGGTTTCCTAGCGCTGGAGCTCCCCACAAATGAGACCATTTGATCATCTTGATCATTTTAAATTTTGAGGGACTTTCAGAGTCGGAAATCTGCTGTAAAACAGCAAAGAAAAATCCTCCCATAACGAGTGTCATCTTCGTTCGGGCGCAGCTTTGAACAGATGTTGCATAAACTTCGAAGCAACATAAGGTATCTCCTCATCACAGATTGAAGCACAGAAATGAAGAAAAAATCAACATTCAGAACATATTCGAGTCAGTGTGCGAGGAAAAAAAGCTCCATTGGTGATTAAAATACTGCAAATTGGAAGCGCAATGACTATCCTTCTCAGCAGCTAGGTACAGCGTACAGCCAGTCAGCAGTAGTGATGGCAATGCAATAGCAACGAACGACGATGACGACGACGACGCCGACTTCAGCGTGGAGCCCGATGATGATGGCAACGAGAGACGGATACTTTCGCCCTCGCAGGACTCCACTTCTTTGGAGAGTATCTTTGCCATCCTTGTGATTTTCATGGATGAAGCAAGGTTGGGCTTCATTTTTGTTAATAAAGAATTAGAGTTCGATTCTAACTTCAAATTAAGGGATTTCTTTTGGAATTTCACCAGGAGTTTCAGGGATCCTTCAGGAATTGTTAACAAAATTCCAACCTAATTCCATCTAAGATTTTTTAGGTGTTTTTACCGAGTTTCTCTTAACAGCTGCTCTTAACAGAAGCTTTCCTTGAAAAAAAAACAGAATCCCGGAGGAAACCCAGAATGAAACCCAGAGGGATTCCTTACAAAGCTTATGGAAGAATTCCATAAGAAAATTTTGGAGGAATTCCACAAGGAACTTTTTCAGAATTTTATAGAGAACTCCTTGAGTAATCCCATAAAGAATGACACAGAAAAAAAAATCTTGGAAGAATACCGTCACGTAACGGGCTTGTTGGTCTAGTGGCTACCGCTTCTGATTTATATGCAGAAGCTCCTGGGTTCAATCCCTGGCACGTCCCTTTCCTTCTACTTTGTATCTTTCTATCCACTTTCTCTATACTCTCCTGTCTATACATATAACTCATGTATATTCATATGGTCATAGCCATCGCTAGAACAATAAACGATTGAAAAGCCGTTTCACTTCCTTCCAACTTTCACAGCACAGTGTCAATCTATCAGATAACGCCTACAAGTTATGCAATTAAGCGAACTGTGCCGCTTTAGCATCATAGTAACAATCGCACTAATCTATATCATCTAACGCCTGGCATCCACGCACCAATGTGTGAGGAAGCCCTCTGCCAACCAAATCCCACCAACATTCCGACATCCGCATGAGTTTATGCAGACGCAGAGGTATATTCGGTCTGATGCGGATACAAACGATTGCAATCATCACTTCCTTCCCCTTCTCCACATTGAGCTGCAACCTGACGTAGCAGGCGCCAATATCGCCTAAAAATAGAAGATCACCAATGCTCATACACTGAAGATGCCTGCTAGTCCCCGCAGATAATCTCATTGGTTCCTTGTGTGAGTGTAGCTGGTCTGACGATACTGAAGTAGCATCTACGGGAGGTCAATCAAGCTCAAGCTCAAACTTGGAAGAATTCCGTCACAAACTCCTGCAGAAAGTCCATCCCAGGAACATCTGGGTGAATTGCTGCATAGACTGCTGCAGGAATTCCAGAAGGATCTACAGAAATTTCAGAAAGAGCACCTGGGGAATTCCAGAAGAGAGTTATTAGAGGAATCCATGGTGGAGTTCCTGGAGAAATTTCAGAAGCAATTATTGTAAGAATCCTAAAAAGAGTTTTCGAAGGGATCCCAGACGAAGTTCCTGAAAGAATTCAGTAAGAAGTTCTTGAAGGAATCCAGTAAGGAGGTCTCGGAGAAATTTCGGAAAAATATCCTGGACGAATTTCGAAAGGAGTTCCCGAAAAGATCCTGTAGGGCGTTCCTAGAGGTATCCTATATGAGATTCCTGCAGGAACCTGAGGATTCCAAAAAAAACAAGTCTCGGAGCGATTTAGGCAGAAGTTCTTGGAACAAGAAGAGTTTCCGGACTAATCCCGAATGGAGTTTCTAGAGGAGTTTTTGAAATAGTGGGAGTCCAGGTAGGAACCCCACCAGTTCTTGGAGTAATCCAGAAAGTAGCTTCAGGAAATGCCAGAAAGAAGATCTCGGAGGAATTCCAAAAGAAATTCACCAAAAGCAGGAAAGTTTTTGAAGGATTTCCTACATGAATCTCAGAACTCTTGAAGAAATCTCGGAAGGAATTACTGGACGAATCTCGTATGGAATTCTTGGAGGAGTCCTGAAGCTATTCATAAAAGAACTTTTGGAGAAATTAAGGAATAAAGGCTAAAATATAAACGACTCATAAAAAAGTGATCATTTTCCATAACAATATCAGAAATTGCCTATAAAGAAGTAGGGGTGGGAGCAATAATAAACTATAAAATTTCCATAAACAAATCAAAAAGTGCATAAATAAATCAAAATTTCCCATAAATAATTGATTTTCGAGCAATAAAAAACGTCGGAATTTCCACGAATAATTCAATGATTGCAATAAATAACTACATTTTTTCCACCAAAACAGTTAAAATTTTCCATAAATAAATCTGATTTTTCCATAAATAATTTAAAAATTCCCAATTGAAAAACATCAAAAAAGCAATTGAAAATTTAGCAATAAATAGGAACTGATGAGCAAGGTAAAAGTACCGGGTGAGCCATGCGGCGAAGCCGCATAGAGGATTGAGGAACTGAGGCGGCAGAAGGCCGCCGATGTTTCCGAAATCCGTTTCGCCGTAACTGCGTCGATTCGGTTCTAGGCAATCCACAGATCCAAGAATTTGCCCGGTATAATGCGAACAGAAATGTTATCCCTTTTTTAAGTCCGACGAGCGTTAGCGAGTTCGGACAGCAAGCGATTGTCTGTTAAATTGCACAATAGTTTCAGTCTTTCTATCATAGTTCTATAATGCAGTATAATCGAAAATTTTTGTTGGAAAAAAATATAGTTTTTTATTGCAATTGTTGATTTATTTGTGGAAATTCTTACATTTTTTATTGCTAGAAAATCAATTATTTATAGGAAGTTTCGATTTATTTATGCGCTTTTTGAATTGTTTATGGAACTTTTCTAGTTTATTATTGCTTCCACCCCTAGTTATTTATTGGTAATTTTTGAATTATTTATGGAAACTTTTTAATTTATTATGTGACGATTAATTGGCTGCCAGGAATAAATGACTGGATAAATTCCCGGAAGGATCTCAGAAGGAGCTTCTGGTGTGAAAATCTTTGAAAAGTTTCAGAAAGAAGACTTTTTTAGGGAATTTCTGATGGAACCTCAGAAAAAAAATCCTGATTGAGTTCAAAACCGAACTTTTTTTAATTTCCCAGAATCTCATCAGAAGTTCCTTAGGAATCCTGAAAAAAATTGTGCAGAAACCTCGAAAGGAGTCTGTTCCGTACGGAACGAGTGGCCAGTTAACGAGAACTTAATTAATCGCCCTACCCAGCCAGTGCCATCGACGGAAGCGAAACACTTACCGATCTTGCCACGGTGTTGTAAGCATGAGTACCGACAGCTACCGTGAGTACCAGCAGTGAGCGCAAGTGAGTGGTCCCGTAATCGTAGCCGTCTCCGAAGTGTGGTAACTAACGCAAAACTCACCACGCACATATAAATATGCGAATAGTTCGCCGCAGAGTTCAGTTTCAATTCTACAGCCGCGAATATAACTCGTCCATTAAAAGTGAATACCTAAGTGCAGAGTATAAATAAAGTGTAGTGAATTAGTGTACCCTGTGGTGTTGTGCCTTTCATCCGATATTCCGGCCCAAGTAATACAGTCCACCCCGACCCACCGGAGTTGGCCCCGGATACGCGCCAATAGAATACGGTAAAATTCCTGCAGGGTTCCTGAACCCCACATTTTGAGCTCCTGGAGTTCATTCTAGAATTATACAGCAATTCCATCTGGAATTGTTTCACGGCTTCCCACAGTATATGTACTCCTCTAGGGGTTTCTTCCGGGATTCCCAGGTTGTTCTTTATGAGATTCTTCCTTCTTTATTTGGAAGTTCTTCAGAAGCTCCATCAGGGGTTCTACCTGGAAGTCTTCAAAAGCTCTGCCAAGATTTCTCCAAAAAGTACTTCAGAGCTTCCTCAGCAAATTCCTTCCGGATTTCCTTCTGAGATTTCTCCAGGAGTTTCGGGATTCTTCTAGTATTTTCTTCCGCAGTTTTTCCATGAATTGATTCCAAGGTCCTTCTGGGATACCCCAGGAAGCTTCATCTGAGATTCTTCCTGGCGTTCTTTCAGAAGGTCCTTCGAGGCCGTTCATAAACCACGTAGACTTTTGGGGGCAGGGGGAGAGGTCTGCCAAAGTGTACGCTCCATACAAATTTCAAATTGTTTGTATGGACAAAAGTCTACGAGGGGGTGTCTGAGAGGGCCGAATTTTGGTCTACGTGTATTATGAACAGCTCCGTCTGGGATTATTCCAGGAGTTTCCTCTGAGGTGCCAATAAGGGGTCAGCCTGGGTCTCCTCTATAAACTCTTTCCATGATTCCTTCTGGGACATCAAGGGGTTCCCTTTAAGATTACTCCAGGGATTCCTTCCGAGATACTCTTAATAGTTTCTTTTGGAATGTCTACAGACGTTTTCATGGGATTTCTACAGGTATTTCTTTACTAACGAATTCCTGGAAATTCGAAATCCCGGAAGGAACTATAAGAGGAAACCCAGAAAGAACTCCGAAGAGATTTCATTGCAAAGCTACTCGAGTCTAGGCTAGAGGAATTCCTTAAGAAATTGTGGAGATATACCTCAAGGAACTCCTGTAGAATCTTCATGAGAAACTGTTTGATTAATTACATACCGAATTCCATAAAAACTCGAGGAAGGAATTGTTTTAAATACTCCCGGAGGTATTCCCTATTAAACTCCAAGATGATTTTCAGCAAATGATCTTCCGGAAGAAATTCTTAGACGAATCCAGGAAGGAGTTCTCAGAGGAAACCCGAAATGAATTCCCAGTGGATTGGAATTTCTTTATCCTAGAGGAATCCAGGAAGGAGTTCATGAAGGAATCCTGGAAGCAATCCCTGATAGAATCACAGAAGAAGGCCTCAGAAGGAGTTCCCGGAGGAATGACGGAAGGGAATTCCGAAGGAATCCGGGAAGTAGTTCCTGAAAAAATCACGGAAAAAAGGGTTCTAGACGGAATCTTCTAAGGAGTTCCTGGAGGAATCCCAGAAGAAGTCCGGAGTAATACCGAAAGAAGTTGTTGGAAGATTTCCTAGAAACATCTCAGAAAGAATTCCTGAAGAAATCAAAGAAGACACTTCCGGAGGAATCTTGCATTAAATTCCTGGAGGAGTTCTGGTGGGATGAATTCCTGAAGCAATCCTTAAAAGAACTTCTGGAGGAATCCTAGAAAAACTCACAGGTGAAATTGGTGGAAGGATGCTTGAAGCAATTATGGAAGGGTTGCTTAATGAAATACCTGAAGAAATCCTAGTGAAAGCTTCAGGAGGGATCCCAGAAGAAAACCCGTGAGAGACGGACTACTGGGAGGTTTTCCTGGAGGAATCCCAGATAAAACCTGTTCAGGAGTCTCTGAAAAAGTTCCAAGGAAGATTCTCAGCAATGTCTGCAAGAAGTATGAAGTCGAAGGCCACATCGCCAGTGAGTGCAACTCGGCACCAATATGTCTGATTTGCACGACGAAGAAGGATCATACGATGGGCGGACCTGAATGTCCAGGCACGCGAGGAGGTCGAACCAACCGACGATAATGCAGGTTACACAACAGCTGAACCTGAACCACTGTGAAGCCACACAACAGTTGCTGTAGCAGTCAGTATCGGAGTCAAGTACACTAAAACCTCTTTTTATGCATGTTATTTTTATGCACTTTTAATTTATGCACCTTTTTTATTCCCTGCATAAAAAGAGGGGAAGCTACTCAGGACCAATATTGTGCATAATAATATTTAATAATGACGGGAACTATTGCAACGGCGGCCAAGGGGTGTTTACATAAGAGAGCAAATGAAGATTGCAGGTTTGTTGTTGGGTGTTTCCGAAGGTCTCATGTGCGTTACATGGGGTCCGAGTGGGTCTTAAGGGGGTTTCGGAGCCATTTCAGGAAGTCTTGGAGCATTTTAGGCTGGTTTCAGCGGCGTTACGGAGGCGTTTTTAGGGGTTTCAATTAAGGATAATTTTTTGAGGCATTTCAGGATGTTTCAGACCATTTTCGACGTGATTCAGAGGCGTTACGGAAGCGTTACGGAGGAGTTTTCGGGGTGTTCGGAGTGAGGAGGAGGAGTTTCAGGTGCGTTATATGGGTCCGAGGGTGTTAAGGGGGATTTTGAAGAAATTTCAGGACGTTTCAGAACCAGATTCAGAGGCGTTACGGAAGCGTTACGGAGGAGTTCTCAGGGGTTTAGAAGCCTCTAAGGTGCATTACATGGGGTCCCCGGGGTGTTTGAGGGGGATTTTTGAGGCATTTCAGGAAGTTTCAGAGCTGACTGAAATACCTTAAAACGCCCCTCAAATCTCTTGCAACGTCCTTTAAAGGCTCCTGAGATCCCTTGAACTGCCCCTTAAGCCCCTTGGAACGCCCCTGAAACCCACTTAATGCTATTGAAGTATCCCAGAATTCCCGGTAATCCCATGAAAACACCAAAAAAACTTGACAGAACACCCTTAAAAGGCTTCTCAAATCCCCCGAAACAACCCCTTAAAACGTCCCTGAAGCCCCTTGGAACCCCCTTTTTGGGCTCTCAGGAAACTTTCTGGAAACTCCCTTAGCCCACCTCAACTGCCCAGGAGCAAGACCTGTTCTCGCGAACTAGATTCTCTAATTGAAGCCCAAACTTAATTTATGCATAAATTTCCCTCTTTATATGCCTTTTTAAATTTATGCAGTCCCAGCCATGTGCATAAAAAAAGGTTCTAGTGTACAGACATCTCCCTACTATTGGACCCATACTGCATCCCTACCGATAACTGGGACTGGGTAGCTTGGATTTCAAGCTAGTGACAATCTGTACAACCGATCGTTTCCCGATCTTGGAAATAATCTCCACGTCGCAAGAGGGCTTCGAAATAGCCCCCAGGTGGCCGAAAGACCAGTTCTAGTCTATGCTGGATTCGCTATCAAGCGCACTATGTCCCATGGTCATCGGTGGAGACTTCAACGCCTGGGTAATTGAGTGGGGTAGCCGCTTGACTAACTCGAGAGGCTGGGCTCTACTCTGGCGATTCGATACAGGATGGAACACGAAGGATGACGGTCACAGCCGTAGGTCATCGACCGCCATCGCTTTGATAATCCGGCATTTGTAAAGCGATTGCTTATGGATCATCCAGCGATGATCAAGTCAAGGTGATCCCAACCCATTAATAAACGCAAACCGGTATATCGGTGGTGTCCAGAAATCGCAGAACTTCGCGCATTCTGCCTAAGACCAGAAGGAGGATACAAAGAGCTCGCACCGATGAGGGAAGAATGGAGGGAAGTGAGGCCTACTGGGCGGCTAAACTGGCACTGAAAAAAGATATTGAGGCGCGTAAATGGACGTGCTTCGATAATCTCTGCCAGGCAGTCAACCCAACCTCTTGAGGTGATACCTACAGTATAGTCATGGTCAAAACCCACAGAACGCTCCCTCGATATGCTGCAGAAGATCGTGGAAACGTTGTTCACGCGCTGCGATTCAAGACCACGGGCCCCCGTTCCCTATGGCCAAACCGACCATGCTCATCGCATTAGCGAAGTCACTTAAGTTGAACAAGGTTCCGGGTCAGGACGGTATCCCACTGTAGCCATCAAGACGGCCATCGAGACTAGCCCTGACATGTTCAGAATTGCTGTGCAGATGTGCCTAGACAGAGATGAATTTCCGGAGAGGTGGATAAGCCAAAGCTTGGTTCGACTGCCCAAACCCGGGAAGCCACCTGGCGACTCGTCGGCATAGACCTATCTGCCCTCTGGAGACCGCTTGGAAACTGTTATTGAAACGGATCATTCTGTCGAGACTGATGGTCTATACCGAGAATCCCGATGACTCTGGCCTCTCGGATAACCATTTCAGCTTCAGGAAGGGTCGATCGACGGTGGACGCTATTAGGATTGTAACCAAAACGGCCGTGATAGCGCTCCAAAAGAAGCAAACAGGAATCCGCTATTGCGCGGTCGTCACGCTACTTCTATACTACGGTACGGCACCGCTGCGTGATTGAAAGCGCTAGTGGTGAATCAAAACGTGAAGTGACTCCAGAATGCCCACAAGATGATATGCCTTAGGGTGGTCAGCGCATACGGTCTCAAAAGACGCGGTATGAAAACTAGCGAGCATGACGCCCATAGCACTAGTGGTGGTAGAGGACGAAGAGTGCTTCGAAAGACACTGCATAAGAGACGCGAGACGGATTGCCAGAACATCGTCTATGCTGAAGTGGTAGAGGGAATGGGATTCCTTCATCAAAGGTAGATAGACACACAGGCTCATAACGAGCGTGTCTAAATGTACAAGCAGGACCCATGGCGAGGTGTACTTTCACGACACAATTTCGGTCAGGTCACGGGTGCTTTATGTGGTATCTGGACAGATTCAGACATGCAGGCTCCCCCTCATGTCCAGAATGCGCAGATTGCGACGAGACCAGGGAGCATGTGTTCTTTGAATGCCCACGCTAAATGGAGCAAAGGTCGAGTATGCAGGAGGTATGCGGTAGAGATATCACTCCGGACAACATTGTTGAAAGGATGTGTACGGGGGCGGACAAGTGGAATTCCGTTAATTCCGCGGTCTCTCCAATGGTACTTGAACTACAAAGAAAATGGCAACAGCAAGATAATTTGCCCCACGAGAGCTTGAGTCCAATGGGTAGTCTACAGTACTAGCCAGGTCCCAAGCTTCCAGAGAAGAGAGGTCAACTTAAGGCGGTAGCTGGTGGAACGCAGAGAGTACTCATGTACGATCCTCCCTTCTTGAAGTCATCCCTGATGGGCGTACCGCGAAGGTAATGAAGAGAGAGCATTTTAGTGAGTGTTTAGTGGGTTGATCTCCATATAACCACGAGGAACCACCTCTTGGGTATTTGATTAGCAGATTTTCTCATTCTATAAAAAAGAACAGTTGGAACTACAACTATACAAATACATTTTGCTGAGGACTGGAAGAATCTTTAGATGGACCATATTTTCATTCTCCTTTCCCACTCTGGAAACTCCTAGCCACAGCACCGGTGTCTTCTTCCTTCACCTAAATTATCCCCATCATGTGACCACCACACCACCCGATCCTACCGTCATCAAACCGTAGAACCAAAAACCAAAGTCGAAGCGTATTTATTACAGCCAGCGCTGAGTCCTGAAAGAGAGCTTTTAGCAGCACATGTAGGTGGGTGGTGGGTATCCTATACACATCGACCAAACGACCAAACGAGAAGGTTGACAGAGTGATGAAGATAGAAAAAAAAGACAGCATCAGGGAAAAAATGGATGTTGAACTGAAATGATTGAAATTTGCATTCATCAACGAGCATCAAGCTTTCGGTTCTGCATTTGCTGGATGCTGGGAAAGCAGATGGGTGAAAACTGAAGAATCTGGGAAAAGTAATGAAACTTGTGATGTTGAAATGGATTCGCTGACGGATTTTTTCTATGTCTCTCTTTTTGAGGTTATGTCGTGCGAAGATGGAAAAACTGTGTGTGGACGACACTCGGCACTATCCGGGATTATTATTGGAAGCTCTCTGAGTACATGGTACAAGTTACCATGGCAAATGGTTATTTGCATATGGATAGTGTCTTGACGGTATGACGTTCTTGGGATTGATTGAAATTCCTTTCAGCAACGGGCTGATCCCAAAGATTGGAATTAAAATTTGATGAGTAAGTAGTCTGGATGGGTAACGGAATCAGCAGAAATGGCACGGTTTCGCTTTCAGTGACGTTGTCGTTCGTCTGGAATTAACAACGCATCCCATTTAATGGTTTCCAAGTAATTTAATAGGCCACCACCGTAGACGAATCACGTGCTGCGATCGGTCTACCGGCGCTAGCCAAAAATAAAAGATGAACTACACTCGGTTTAAAAACAGAACAACACACACGAATGCAGCTCTTTCGAGGAAGAACGACGATCCCATGCAATTGCTCCCCTCGGCATCGTCTAATATGTAAATAGAGTCGTGCCACAGCTATACCGTCTTTGGAGACCACCTCTAGTTGATCGTAAAATCGCTTATTGCTTATTAGAATATGAGTTCTACTATGAAACATGATCAGAAATTTAATGCCAGTCAAATGAACACTAGAAGCATCCCCTTTTTAGCAGCTTTAAGAAATTTCTTTTCAAAAAACGTATTCAAAGATCCATAGAAGATATTTATACATTTTTAATACATGCTTAAATAAATGAATAATGGCTTTGCGATCATGAATGTCAACTAGATAGTCCGGTTGGTATCGGGACCAGCTCCCAAAGTACGAAGTGCGGCCGGCTGCAAATCGCTGCGAGCAAGGTGGTTGTTGAAAAATTGTAATTAGAAACGTGCTGTGCATACTGTCACTGGCATCCCGAAAGCGCGAAGCGGGCGTGAGGTGCGTCTTGCGTTCGGCATGCTTCTCTGAAAACCGCAGCACCTAGATACGTAGAACATCATCAGGACAGGGAGGTGCTGGCTGCTGACGTCGTTGCGGCTGACTAGGATAGTGCCAGTTGCCAGTTAGTTGCCATGCAGTCATGCACTTGGCTACTGCTACTACACCAAGATAGCATACAACTAAGTAGAAATGCAAACAAAATATCAAATTCAAGCTGATCAGAGCGCATTTCTTAGATTAGCCGTCGTAGGTCGAAGTCCGCCAATCAAGTGGCGCGCAGAGAGCCGACTGTAAGAAATGTTAATTGATGCGTTCTTCAAATTGTTTCTTCTACTTTAAGAAGAAGTTGCATTTTGGAACAGTGTTAATGATGTTGTTTTTTTTTCTAAATCATAATATATATCAGTTGTTTTGAACTCCCAGAAACTGTTTCCCGGAAATGAAGTCTAAGGAGGCGCTCAATGAGCTTGAAGTTTGTATGAAAAAATAGGTCAAATTTAAGCAGAAATCAAACCTAACTTTACCAAACACCGTATGTAACATATGTAAACAAAAAGAGATTTTCACATGAGGCGCTGAATTTCGTTAAGGACTGCATCACTCACCATTGGGGATGATTTGTGGAAAAAACCGAATTTTTCACGTTTCTGAAATGTTGAATGTATGAGTTGCTATGGGAACACCAAACTTCCCGATCGATTTTCTCCGGTCGTGGATTTTGATAGATATTGTGTTTGGTAAAGTTATGCTTAAAATCTTATGTTTTCGGGTTTTTGCCACTAGGTCGCGCTGTAAGAGTTCATATATTAAAACTTTTGATGTAATTGTAGGTGATTATTAGCTAAACAACTTTGTCGAAGACCGCAAAGTGATCCTACGTCTGTTTTACTCTAGGTAAAGTGAGGCATTCCTCCCGGGATTCCATCAGGAGCTCCCACCGGTATTTCCAAAAAGATTCCTCCTGAGATTATTTCAGAGATTCCCCGGGAACTTTTTCAAGGATTCCTCCCGGGATTCTCCCAGGAACTCCACCGGGATACCTTTAAGGATTTTTGCCGCAATTTATCTTGAGATTCTTCCAGGGATTTATGTAGTTTATCAATTTTCCCGGATATCCTTCAGAGATTTTCTCCGGGATATCTTTTGAGATTCTTTCCAAAAGTTATTGCATTGATTCTCCAAGAGTTTTCTTTATGGATTTCTCCTGGGATTGTCTCAGGGATTCTGTCAAGGAATCCTCCAGGATTTTTTTCTGGATATTCTTTCATGGATTCCTTCCGGGATTCTTTTATGGATATTTTCCGGTATTTCATCGGGAATTCCTCTCGGGTTTCCTTCTGGGATTTTTTTCCGGATTCTTTAACGGATTATTCACAAAATTCCACCAGTTTTTCCTGGTTTTTCTCTTGGAATTCCATCATGAATTTTTTAGTTTTCCATCAAGGATTCCTTCTGAGATTTTTACAGAAGTTTCTTCCAGGATTGCTTCGTTAATAATTCCCGGGATTTCTTCATTGATTTGCCACGAGCTCCCTTCACGTACTCCTCTCAGGCAGAACCGTGCACAGAAAAGGCGATAAGGGAGGGTGTTCTTCAACCTCCACGGTTCGCGGGTTTAGAAGGCACTTTTCTGACTTTAGTGTAAATTCCCAGCCACCACTTCTGTCCAATCACGCAAATTAAACTTGCTCTCCACACTAGACACTATTGTGTAATTCTTCCTCGGCGACCTCACTGATTACGCTTTACTTTCCGTTGAAATTCACAAGCTTTATTGAAACCAAAGTCCGATACTTTATTGTAGGAATGAAAATTTCTAATCTACACGTCTTTATTGTGGAACGATCGATTGGCTACTGACTTGAGTTGTTATTTTCGAAATTCTCGTATTGCATTCTCAGGTCGCTAAGACTACCTATACATCAGTATCGTCGTCGTATCTTTGTGTTGAGTGTTGTTAGTTTTTAACTGTATTGTTACTAACATTCTTAGGCATACTGTGTGTTCGGTGTTGTGTATAACAGTTTGAATTTTAACCAGCTCAATCCTAGCTGTAAGTTTTAATTTGTAGTTTTAACAATAGAATTCATATTTATGTTATTTTACTATTTCAACAACTAACAGAGGGGTTTTTCCTGATTTTCGCAAAGGGCGGAGGGTCGTCTAGTGTAACATCGGCAATAAGAGAAGTTTAACTCCCAAAAAGTCAATAAAGGGAGGGGTTAGTGACTTTCAGAAATTTATTCTGGATTTCCGTCAAGGAATCATCTGGGATTTTTTCTTAGATTGCATCAGAGATTTCTTCAAGGATTCTTTTATGAATTTTATCTAGAATTTTTCTTGGAATTTCCACGACAATTTCCTCCAGGATTCCTGAGATTCCTTCATTGATCCTTCCAGGGCTTTTTTCGGGATTTCTTCTGGATTTTTTTTTTAAAGAATCTTAGGAATTCTGTAAAGATATCTGGTCAAGAATTCCTCCAGATATTTCTCCCGGGATTCTTTCTGAGATTCTTCCATTGATTTATCCCGGATTTTTTTTTCAACAAATTTCTCTTGAGAGCATCTTCCGAGATTCATTTAGGGATTCATTTGTGGAATCATTTAGGGATTCCTTCAGTAATTCCTGTCATGATTCTTTCAGTGTTTCTTTCATAAATGTAGATTTTTTTTAATTTCTTTAGGAATTCCTTCTGACATTCCTTCATTAATTTATACTGGGAGTTCTTCATTTTTTCCGAGCGTTGGTTCCCTTTTTTAAAGTATCTCAAGCATTTTTTATTTTATGTCAGCAATTCTTTTGGAATTTGTTCTTTTTATCTATGCAAAAACTCTTCCGGCAATTCCTTTGGGACTCCGTTGGTGATAACTTTGGTAATTCATTCGACAATTATTCTGGGAACTGGCTCGAAAATTCTTCGGATTTTTTTTTTTTTGGCTATTCCTTCTGCCTTTTTTCTGAATTTTCGTTGGTAGTTTTTTTTTCTTGAATTTATTTATCTATGCTATTTGGTATTTCTTCAGAAATTTCTTAGATAACTCCTTCAGCAATTCTTCTTTCCCTTCTATATTCATATTAGAATTCTTTAGACATTTTTTTCGAGATTTCTCTAGTAATTATTTGAGGAATTTCTGCAGCAATTTTTTTCGGAATACCTTTGGCAATACCAATGAAACTTGCTTTTGATTTTTTGTTTTAATTTATGAGCAATCGGTTTGGAATTTTTTTTTAACAAACCCTTTGAAAGCCTCTACGATTGTTACTTTAGGAACTTCTTCAACAATTCATTAGTAAATTTCTGCGGCAAATATTGCAGAGTATGAAGTAGTAATTGAAAAAAATCTTTGGAAAATCTTTCAGAATTCTTTTGGGAATGCTTCAAAATTTGCTTGGAAATTCTTTAAGCAACAATATTTTAAGAATTTCTCTAGCATAAGCTTTGGAAAAGCGTACGGTAATTTCTTAGGAATATTATCAAATGCAATTTTATTGGGATTTCTTCGTCATTTTTTGCGAATTTTCTCGAACATTTATTTGTTAATACTTGCAAAAATTGCTATAGAAATTTCTTCAACAACTGGAACATATTTTGGCAAATTATTTTGGAACTGGATTTGGTCAATTTGTTTGAAAAGAATCAGGAAATTCCAAAGCGAACTTTATGCGAATGAATCCGACAATTCCTTTGAGAATTTCTCAGAAAGTTTTTTGGGAATTTTTTGGGTTTCCTTTGAAAATCCCTTCGATAATTTCTTTGCACATTTCTTCGGCAAAAGTTTTAAAAATAGCAGTTCCTTCATAAATTTTTTGAGCAAGCCCTCTTGAGATTTTTTTAATTTCCAAAAGAATAGCCTAAGAAATTTACAAAAAAAATAGCCGACAGAAATCCAAAAGAAAGGAATTGTGTGATGAATTCAAAAAATAATTGTCAGACAAACTTCTCAGGAATTTCCAGTGGAATTTACAAACAAAAAGCTTCCTATGAACTTTTCGAAGTACATTTGAAAGGAATTACCTAAAGATTTTTCAGACAAATTGCCGAAAGAAATCTAAGAGAAGGTGCTGAAACCCCAAGTAATTTACACAAAGGCATCGATGATGAAATAGCCAAGAAAATTAACAACAAAATTTATAAACAAATTTCCGAAGCAATTTACGGAAGCATTGAATATAAATATAATGGAATCGTAAGGAAATACAAAATGAAACACAATAAAAGTGCAGAAATAAATATAAAGGAATCCTCCAACGAATCCGTAACGAACAATTTGCAAAAGCATTACTTAAAAAATTACTTTAGAAATTCTCAAATCAATTACCAAAGAATTTCCGCAAGAACAACAGAATGAAATCCCAAATATAATGTCGACAAAATGTTCAATTTTATTGCTGAAGCAAGTACCAAAGAAATTTCTAAAGAAATTTCCGAAGAATTTCACAAGGGCTTAAATAATTACCTATGCCATTTTCCAAGATATGCTGACGAACTAATCTTGTAGTGGGATTAAAGGGTTTCTTTTTGGATTTTTTTTAATTCTGCGGTTTCAAATATCTTTTCCAATGTATTCCGGAATATTTTCGTAGATTCCTTTTGCTCCGACTTGTTTTCCAAGAAAAAATACAAAGTTCATTCAGAATTGTTCCTAAGGATTTGGATTACTTCTAAAGTTCTTCTAGGGGTGCCGACAGAAATTCATTTAGAATTTTCATTTGAAAATTTTTGATGTTTAAGTTTAACAATGATTTTTTCTAGGGCAACTTGCAGGACTTCTCCATGATTTTTTATACAAATTCATTTAGAATTTCTTTGATAATTCTTCTAAATACTTTATCCAGATTTTTTCAGGTATTCCTTTAGAAAATCCATCAAAAATTATGTAAGAAATTCTTCGCGGCTTTTTCGGAAAATTTTCCATATTTTTTTAATTTCTCTGAGATTCAGTTTAAAATAACTAAAAGAACTATCAAAAATTCAACTAAATATACACAAAATATTCTTGGAATTCCTTTGGAAATTCCTGAAGGGAGTCCATTCGACTCTATCATATCATATCATAAAATCTCTCATGGATTCATGCAGAAAAGCAGATTACCTTCAAACGATTTTCCAAAGTTAATTTTAAAAATTTTCTCAGAAATTTGTCCTTCAAATTACCCACTGTTTCTTCCAGATTTTTTTTCGAAAAATCATTCAGGAATTCTGTTAAGGAGTTTTTTCACAAATTATTGAAAGGGTTTCTCGAGGAGTTTCATTAGGTATTCCTTCAGATATTTCTTTTTAAAATCCTCCTTTGATTTCTTAAAAACATTTCTTTGTATTCCTTCAGACATTCCTCCGGGTATGTTTTTTCAAACATTCTTCCAGCATTTCATGATACCTTATAAAATTTTTGAGAAAACTTTTTTGAGAATATCTTCAAGCACTTTAGTAATCCAATTACTAATTCCGAAATTTTTGCAGTGACCTCTTCAAAACCTGGATACTCCATAGATTTTTTTCAGAAATTTCTTCAGGAATTCATAGAAAAAAATCTTCAATGAATTCCTTCAGAAACTTCCTGTTGATCATGTCCTTGGTCTTTGTCTTGCGACTTTCACCCTCTTTTGCCACTGGAATGATGATCGAGTTGAACAATCTTGATGATGACGAGAACACCCTGATAGAGTAGCGAGTCATTTGGGCAGTGGCCGGTATTTTGGGCACTTTTGGCTATAACTCAGTCTATTCCAAACCAATCAACATAAAATTTTGTACGCGGCTACTACACTTGCTTCACCGCGTTCCAAAGTTGTGTGACAGCTGATTCAAAATTGGCTGAGTTATAGCAGAAAAGGTGCCTTGCTGATATGGTTTTACATCCCTATTGTTACTCAAATTGTTGCATGATCCTGCGTCAGTCTTTTTTCCCGCTGCTGACTTCTCCGTTATAAATCATTTCCGGTTCCGCCGCCTCACTTCTTCTCTTAGAAGCCTTTGCTTCACGGTATCTAACTTCAACTCGTCCTCATCTAGATTTTCAGGCCCCGTGATCAATGGATGATAAAATGTCGTATAGTTTCGAATACAAACACGATAAAGTCCGCTTCCGATAAAGTACCGCACCAACCAGTTTGAGTTGTCGTACCAGGTATTCGAGCGCCACCAAATGATTGAGCAAGAAATCGCCCTCCTTCATTATTAGCCGCCCTAGCTACTTCCACACTAGGTTTTACTATAGCAGAGACTTCTTGACGAAAACCACATTTGCTTCGCCGTGCTTATGTTCCGAACGAACAGTAACCATTAACCGAGAGTACCATCGGGCACGTGGAACGGGATCGACGGTACGAATGGTTCATTGAGAAGTGCAGAGACATTTTGGAAGAGAAGGACGCAGCGCGGGCGGTAATGCTGCAGCATTGAACCCAGCAGAACGTTGAACGATACAGTAGCGGAAACAGCAAACTCACTGCTTTCGGAAGAAAAAAAACGCCAACTGAAAGAAGCGGGGTGCGATGAAATGGAACAGCTTTGCTGTTCTAAAGAGTCATGGAAGTTCTACTAAAAACTCAACACATTTCCCAACGGCTTAGTGTTCCGAGCCGAAATGTGCAAGGATACGGATGGGTGCCGCGATGTGAGGTTATTGCATGGTAGAAGCTGCATTTCGATGCACATTTGAATGAAGAAGAACGTAGGCACGGAGGATCAGGGCAACGATGGAAACGAATACGTTAGCAAAGGGAGCAGCTAGTAAGAATGCTATAGCAGTTGAACTTATCAACAATAACTCAAAAAAGTTGCTCACCTACATCCCCATTACCACCATACCGTGTTTCATCAAAAAACGAATCAATTTGTGGAAAGTTATCAAACTGGCTTCTTCGAAGACCGGTCGACAACGGACCAGATCTACACCGTACGGCGATTTCTGCAGAAATTTCGTGAATACCAGGTTAAATCGCATCACCTATTCAACTTCAAGTCGTGCTAGAATTGGTGTTATATTGTTTTCTAAATTTTATCAAAAATCTGATGTTTTGCAATAAATGAATGCATGGAATTCCGAGTTCTTTTAATTTTCACTATGATACGGATCCCGTCCAGCCAGCTCCTTACGAACTGCAAAATACACACAAAGACAGTTGAATTGGTTTAGTGCGGTACGAATATCATTACTGGTCATATCTTAAGATAAATCCATGACCAGAAAATAGTTCATCTCATTACATACTTAAGCTGTATTTCCACAACAAGCTCGGTCTACTCGAGCAAGCAGTTACAGCTTAATCCATCATACACATCTTTATCAGCTCGTTTAAATCACACATGCAACTCTCGTAAAAGTGCACCCCGCTCGGTCGGTGCTTGTTGGCGAAACTGCTTCTGGTTGATCTGCAGCCGATTACGGTTCACCCGCTTTTTTCCATTTTCAACAAAACAGATGCAAGTTACCGCGAAAACTTATGCCCGCCTCAAACAACAACAGCATCAACCGGCGGTGGTGGTCTGCCATCATGATAATGATGATGGTTGGTTGATTTCTTTAAAGTGCAGCAATACCTGACTCCAACAGCGAGCATCAACCATGGTGATCGCGCGAGCCCAACCAGCCAGCAGCGCAGCGGAGAGTCACTTGATGGAATCAACCCCGAAAAAAAAAATCAGATCGTGGGAATCGACTCGTCAATGGAGCAGAGCCACAAGACGGAGACAGCGCATATAATACCTACAAAACACATTTGCTCAATTTCTGCATTGTTTCGAACTTCGACCCTCGCGCAGTCAACGAACATGGTTACATGGAGCAATTGCTGCTGCTGACTGCTGCTGCTGGCTGTGTATAGTTAACCGAATCAGCAGCAGCGCGACCACACTTCATTTTGCACTTGGTGGGCCCAGTAATTTGGGTGAGGGTATGCGGGGTTGCAAAAAGTATACTTTATAAAGGCTTTTAGGTCATGTTTTTAGATTCCTGCGAAAAAATGTGATGGAATATGTGGAGAAAACTGTATATACTTTCGCTTGTGGCATAAGAAGTTGTTGAAAATTTAAGACTCCAATTAAATTGTTGATAGATTGTTGATTTAGAATCTCAAATATGTTACTATAAATGGCTTCAAGATCTCAATCAGTTTATTTGACCTAAAACATATTTTGAATATTCATAAATTTTCTCTAGGGAAAACATGATAGAAACATGAACGTCTTGTCGGAATAGAATATTGAAAGGTGGAACTAGCACTTTCACGAACATCCCATAATGCAGTTCGACTGTTTCATATTGACGCAAAACAGCTTATCACATACCCTTAATAATACCTTCGTCATCAGTCAGATCGCAGAGAGGGGTAGAAATGGATTTCTTCGAAAAAAAAGTGAACTGAAATAAGCAGATCTTATAAGTGGTCTTTTTTGCGCATACGAAATTATTCCGCAATCGCATCAGAAACATGGCCAGCGGCATTAACGAGTGCTCCACTGATAGGCCCCGCTACTGCTGCTGAAGCTGCAGAGTTATAAAAATGATGATAATGGTCGTTGATTTTGAACATGTTTGTGTCTCATTGCAGCCATTGCAGGGTAGGCTAGGCAAAAACTGGCATTCAATCCCTTGGTCGTCGTCGTCGTCGTCATCGTTGTAATGCAAACATGTAATTACTCACCGGTTACAACGGTTTGAACAATGACAATACTTGACAATCTCGAATGCCCTTCCCCCGTCGTCGTCATCCCCGTTGTCGAGGACTGTCGTTGTTGCCAGTCAGCCAGTGCAGTGGATGCCACTGAGGTGCTTTGGAGATATAAGACAGATAGGGAACACAACAATTTTCGCAACGGTTGAGTCGTTGGTGATGGTGGCTCCCTCTCAGATGACAATACAGGTAAGCCCTACAACTCGCTGATGGTCGGAGGTAATTGAATCCTACAACGCACGCCTACCTCGGGCTGCCTTGGCTACCTAGATGTTTAGTTTTGCCAACTGAGAGATGGATGGGCGCTACCGCTTGACGGCTAATGACAAGCTAGGTCCACGCAAATAACACACGACCAGACGAACGACGCACATGTGTCATTGTGCCCCTCTCTGATGACTAGCCACCAAGATGTGCCGTAGATAAAGATAGATTTGTCGGTGCAACTGGGCGGTGATAAGAAACTCACAGCTAGCTACCGGGATGGGAATGCCTGACAAATTGAACAAATAATTTGCAATTGTCCACGAAGAGAGCAAATCGCAGCTGAAAGTAGTTAAATAAGTCGGTTGGATAATATAATCTGCACTAGTTATCTGTCGACAAGCTCCAGAATACATCGTTAAAATGATTTTCAGTCGGATCGAATGTTCGCTATTCAATTGAAAGGGTACCACAACAATTTTTTTTTTTTTACTTCAGCTTGTCCATATCGTCTGTTCACCAAGAAGGAGCGGTTCTAACAACGTCTGTTCTGGCATCCAACGGCTAAGTATATAATTCTGTCAGGACTTTAAATGAAACAGAATGAGTGAGTCCTTTGATGAACCCGGTGAGATAAAGGACACCCTTACGAATGTTTCGACAAAACCTACTGGAAGTGCCAAAACGATGACGATAAAATCGTTAACAGAGACACCAACACTCAAGTCGCTAGAGCCGTCCAATTCGAGAACAGCTTCACTCTGTCCGAGAAAATCGGGCGCCGGCGGCAGCAAGGATTCCGATTTGACTAACCATTCAGCCAATTTGTGGGTGGGGGATCCTTCAGCTGAAATAATCTCGCTTCGTGGCCGAGCGGTTAGCGGCGTCAGTCGTTTAGGTGTCTCGTAAGCCTCGGAGTGTGGGTTCGATTCCCGCTCCAGTCGGGGAAAACTTTTCGTCGGACGAAAAATTCTCCACTGGGCCACTGGGTGTTATATGTGTTGTCCGTTGTCAAATGTTAGTGTAATGTTCAGTCTGTAGAGGCCGCAAGGTCGAAGACGGTGTAATTGTCTTTTCATCTCTTGACCGGGTTTGTGAATTTTAGGAAGACCTTTGATCCGCGGAAGAATGGGATTTGCTTCCTTCAAACGAGCCTTTCCGATGATGGGTTTACAGTCTTTCAGGGTCTTGTCTGTCAGTCTAATTAGTCCGGGTAGTGGGTCTACTCGTAGATGTCTGTATGGTCCTTCGTTCATCTTCTTCTCCATCTGTTTGTCGTAGTCCTTCTTATCCATAATAACAACAGCGTTACCTTTGTCTGCCTTCATGTAGTATACTGGTTTCTTTTTAAGTTCCATTAAAATCCTTGTCTCGTCTGGGTTTACCTTACTGCGCTGTCCTGTTTTGATGGCGTCTGCTACGATGTTCCTGGTTGTATTTTGGTCTTTGATGTTAACGTTTTGTGTGATCGCTGTTTCCATGTCCACGATGATCTGTTCCACGTCTGGCTTCGAAGTAACCGCATATCCTAACCTCTTATTGAGGTGTATCAATTGTTCCTCTGTAAACTGTTGCGTCTAACGGTTTACTACGAATCCTTCAATGGGTTGAACCATCTGAACAGTAGTGTGGGTGTCCTTCATCGCTCTGGTCTCGTTTCGTAGATTCGTCAGCTTCTTTTTGTGTAGTCATCTCTTCCTGTCTGCTTCACATTCCTCCGCTCGCTTTACCTTGGTGAGGAACAATGGAAATCCTTTTGGATATTCGTTAGACAACTTTAAATGCGGGGAGTAGCACTTAAGTGTCAGCTTGTCCAACTTGGCGTAGTGGCGTTTGATGGTGTCTGCGATGTACTCTGCTTCGGCCTTCCTGGTGACGCTGGGTGGGATGAGCTTCTTGACCTTAATCCTATGACTAACTGGTGTTAGTTTCTCCTTTTGGCCATTGGCGTAACTAGAGGGGGGGCCAGGGGAGCCAGGCCCCCCCCAGAATCCGCCAGCCCCCCCCCCAGAAATTTTTCATGACTTTATATATGGAAATTAGAAAAAATCTGAAAACCACTGTCGTGGTGACAAACATAGATCTATATTCTCAATTTAGTTGAAAATCGGAGTTTTCGACTAGCGAAGTTGGCTTTTTCTCAAAATCCGTGCGTCGGACCTAACTTCGGAAGTGGTGCGCTCTATAGCAAACAGCTATACAGCGCAGCACTTCCGAAGTTAGGTCCGACGCACGGATTTGGAGAAAAATCCAACTTTACTAGTCGAAAATTCCGGGTTTCAACTGCACGTACTGTAATAGAAATTTATTTGGCATAATATGTGTTTAAATTGACAGTTTTTGGAGACAATTCCCAACTTGTCACTCTTTACAAGATCATTGTCCAAAATGGTCTATGTAATTAGTTAGTTTTGTTTGGAAATATTATATAATCAGAATTATATAAAAAGCAATACTTTGTACATCTTCTTTTTTAAATCGCTGAGAAATTTAATATAAATGATAATTTCTAGGAATTCCTGGATGGGTATCTTTAAGAATCTTTGAATTTTCTAGCAGCATTACTGCAAAATATGGTTAAGTGATTCTTTATGGAAATCAAGTACATATCATGTGGGAAAAAACTCTGGTTGAATTTGCAATGGTATTCCGGCAAAAGTTTGTGGATTCCTAGTGAGAATAGATGTACGTAGCTGAAGTGTAAACGCGAGTGTATTCATTAAAACCATGCTGGAGGTGATTTCTAGTCGGTCACTATTAATTTCTTTTATTTCGTGGGCCAGGGGTATTTTTGCGTCTATCAAACAACGCACAAATTCAAATAGGCTAAGTGTACCAGTTATCGCCATAGTGGTTCCCTATTTGGCCATAGTGGGTATTTAAGATACCGTAAACTGGGGTGTAGTTGATCAGTGGGGTGAACCTGATCACTTAATTATCCGCGGACATCGACTTTCAAGGAAGCAACAATTATATTTTAATCATTCGCAATCCAATGCCGTAACATTAAAATGGAATGGTAACTTCCTTGAAAGACGATATCCGTGGGAAATTGAGTGATCAGGTTCACCCCACTGATCAACCACACCCCAGTTTACGGTAATTCAAACATTTGCATCATTTCAAAGGTTTTAATGACAAAATACATTTAAATTCTTGCTACAAAAACTTTCATAATAGGGCAAAGCTCGAAGACCTTCTAAATTTCCACTATGGCCAAATAGGGAACCACTATGGCGAAAACTGGTACACTCACCCTAGTCATTGAGGATGTTTTAATATATTTAAAAGCTAGTGCTGCAAGATGTAATCGTAAGTTTGAGGATATTCATGATTGGACTTGTAAAAGACTTGGTATTCATGAGATAATTATGAAAGAATTCCTGGATGATTTCTTGGAGAATTTCTTGGCTTCTATGTCCCTCTAAAATTATCTAAGAGAATTTCAATACAAATCGCTGGAGGAATTGCTCTAGAAATCCTTCAAATTATTCAAAAAATCTACAAGTAATCCTAAAAAAAACCCTGGGGTGAATCCCTGAAAAACATTATGAACGGAATACTGTATTTTTTTAACTAACCGCTGAATAAATTAAAAAAAAATCCCGAGAGAAATTTTGGAAGAAATCATTACAAGAATTCTCGGAGCAATACCTGCAGGAATCCCTGGAGTAATTTGTGAAAGTATACCTGGAGGAATCCCTGGATGAATTCCTGGAGGAATCCGAAGAGCAATTATGCTAGGAATTTCAGGAAAAAAAATCTGAAGAATCCGCATCAGAAATCCCTGTGAATCCTTGGAGGAATTTCTGGATGCATTCCTGGAGGAATCCTTAGAGGAATTCTTCAAGAAATCACAGGAGGAGTTCCTAGATGTATTTCTGGAGGATATCCGGGAGAACCTTCTGGAAAAATTCCATGCGGAATCTCTGGAAAAGTTCCTGGACTAATGCCTGGAGCATTAGGGGATTTTTTTTATTATCGTACAAATTTGTTTGAAGTTTACAGGGCCCATATAGCCGAGGCGGTAAACGCACGGGTATTCAGCATGACCATGCTGAGGGTGACGGGTTCGATTCCCGGTCGGTCCAGGATCTTTTCGTAAAGGAAATTTCCTTGACTTCCTTGGGCATAGAGTATCTTCGTGCCTGCCACACGATATACGCATGCAAAATGGTCATTGGCAGAGGAAGCTCTCAGTTAATAACTGTGGAAGTGCTCATAGAACACTGAGAAGCAGGCTTTGTCCCAACGAGGACGTTACGCCAAGAAGAGAGAGAGAGTGGTATGAAGTTTGTGAAGGTTAATGAAATAAGGTAGGGATCATATATATTTGAAAAAATGAATTGAAAAAAATCAGGGTCGCCTAATTTTCCGGAAAACTCCAGTGAAAATCAAACATTTTCCACAGACACCACCTACTTTGAAAAATCATAGAACGAAGCATCATAGGCACATTTTTTTTTGTGAAATCATAAGCAAATTTTCTCAGCAATTCCAAGATGGATTTCTGGAGGAAATCCTGGAAAATTTTTTGGACAAATTCCTGGCGGATTCCCTGGAAAAGTTAATAGATTGATTGATTGATTTGTCTTTTTTAAAGAGACTTTCAGCCCTTGGCTCCAAAGTTAATGGATAAATTTCTGAAGGAGGCATCCCT
This sequence comes from Aedes albopictus, assembly GCF_035046485.1. NCBI lineage: Eukaryota > Metazoa > Arthropoda > Insecta > Diptera > Culicidae > Aedes > Aedes albopictus. Next base: position 14,583,567 of record NC_085138.1, read on the forward strand.
GGAGAAGTTCCTGGAGTAAGGCCTGGAGCATTAGAGAAATTTCTGATGAAATTCCCAGATAAATTTCTAGAAGAATTCCCAGAGGGATTTCTGGAGGAATTCCAGGAGGAATTCTTGGAGGAATCTCACGGAAGAATCCTTAGAGGAATCCCTGCAGGAATTTCTGGTATATTCTTGGAGGAATTCTTGGTGGAATTTCTAGAAGAACCCATTGAAATAACTCCTGGACGGATTTCTAGAGGAATCCCTGGAGTTGAAATTCCTAGAGGAAACCTGAAAGAATTTCCGGAGGAATCCCTTGGAAAAAATCCTATAGCATTTCCTGAAGAATCTCCTGAAAGAATATCGGAAGCAATCTCTAAAGGATTTCCTGCAGAAATTCCTGGAGGGATTCCTGGATCAATTTCTGAAGAAATTTCTGTAGGAATTTCTGAAGAAATGCCTACGGTAAATCTTGGTGGAATTTCTTGAGGAGCCCCTGGAGACACTGCGGTAGTAATTTCTGAGGAATTCCCAGAGGAATTCCTGAAGGAATTCCTATATGAATTCCTGAAGGACTTTCTGAAGGAATTCCTGGGGTATTTCTGAAGAAACCTCATAAGGAATTCCCGCAAAATTTCTTAGAAAAATTTCTACAAAAATTCTTGAAAGAATCCCTGGAGATATTCTTGGAAAGAACCCTGGAGAAATCCCTGAAACAAATTTCTGGAGGAACCTTAGGAGGGATTCCTGGAGGAACTTCCGGACAAGTTCCAGGTGGAATTTCAGGAGGAATTTCTGGACAAATCTTTATAGGAAATCTTGGGGAAACTCCATGGAACTAATCATGGATGAATTCCAGGAGGAATCCCTTAATCAATTCTTTGAAGAATCCTTCAACGAATTCCTGGAAGAATCTCTAGAGGAATTCTGGAAGGAATCCATGGAGAAATTTCTGAATATATTCATAGAGAAATTCCTAAAGAAATTCCTAGAGAAATTCCTAGAGGAATTCTGAGAGGAATTTCTAATGGAGTTCCAGGAGAAATTTCCAGAGGAATTTCTGGAGGACTTATAGGAGCAATTTCAGAAGGAATTTCTGCAAGAATTACTGGAGAAATCATCGGGGGAATTTCTGGAGGAATCCATGAAATAATTCCTGGAGGAATGTGTAGAGGAAACCGCGGAGAAGAAATTCCTGGATTAATTATTGGGGGAAACCCTGGAAGGATTTCTGGAGGAATTCCTGGAACAATTCCTGAAGGAATTGCTGTACGCATTTCCGAAGAAATTCCTGGAGGAATTCCTGGATCCATTCCTGAATAAATTACCGAAAGTATTCCTGAAGAAATACCTGGGGTAATTTTTGGTGAAATTCGTGGTAGAACTCCTGAAGGAGTCCGTGGAGAAATGCCTGGATGAAATCCTGGAAGAATGCTAGGAGGAATACCTGGAATAATTCTTGAATAAATTCCAGAAAGAATTTGTGGGGAAATATTTAAAAGAATCCCTTGAGGATTTCCTGGAGGATTCCTGAAAAAATATTTGAAGGAATTCCTAGAGATATCTCAGGAGGAAATCATTCAGGAATCCCAGGAAGAATTATTGGAATATTTCTTGGGCAAACTCCGGGAGGAATTCTTGGGGTAATTTCTAAATGAATTCCTGGAGGATTTTCTAGATAAATTCTTGGAGAAATTGCGGTAGTAATTTCTGAAGGAGTCCTCGATTAATGCCTGGAGGAATCCCTATAGAAATCTCTGGAGGAACTTCTGGAGGAATGCCTGGAGTAACCCGTGGATAAATTCCTGGAGACATGCCTGTATCAATTCTTGGAGAAATCTCTCGAGAAATTCCTTAAGAAATCCCTGGAGGAAACCCTGGGGAATTTCCTTGAAAAATCCCTGGAGAAATTCATGGACTAATGCCTGGAGTAATCTCTGGATACATTTCTAGATGAGTTCCTGGTTGAGTTTTCAGAAGAATTCTGGGAGCAATCTAGTGGAGTTTGTAATTTTTAGAAGAACTCCCGAAGCAATCTCTAGATGAATTGCTGGAGAAATCCCGGGATGAGTCCATGGAGAAACTCCCAGGAGAAATTTCTAAGAGGAATCCTTAGAGAAATTTCTAGAGAAATTCTTGGAAGAATCCCTGGGAAAATTCTTTGAAAAATCCCTGGAGGAATCCCTGAAGCAATTTCTGGAGAAACCTCAGGAGGAAAGCCTGGAAAGTTCTGGACAAATTCCTGCAGGAAGTTCTGGACAAATTCCTGCAGGAAGTTCTGGATAAATTTCTTGCGGAATCCCAGGAAGAATTCCTGGATTAATCAGTAAGGAAATTTTTGTGGAAATTCCTTGGAACTATCCCTAGAAGAATTCTTGAATGAATTCCTGGAGGAATCTCGAGAGAAATTCTGGAAGCAGTTAATGGAGGAATTTCTGAAGAAATTTCAAAAGAAATTTCTGAAGAAATTCCAAGAGAAATTTCTGAAGAAACTCCAAGAGAAATTTCTGAAGAAAATGCAAGAGAAATTTCTAGAGGAATTCCCAGAGGAATTTTTGGAGGAATTCCAGGAGGAATTCCAGGAGGAATTCCTGAAGGAATTGCGGTAGTAATTTCTGAAGGAATTCCTATGGGAGTTCCTGGATCAATTCCTGGAGGACTTTCTGAAGGGATTCTTAGGGTAATACTTAAGTAACCTCTTGAGGAATTCCTGGAGGCTTCCTTAGAGGAATTTCTGGAGAATTACTTGGAAGAATCCCTAGCGGAATTCTTGCAAAAAAAAACCTGAAGGAATCCCTGAAACAATTTCTGGGAGAACGTCAGGAGAAATTCCTGGACAAATCTCTATAGGAAATCTTGGGGAAAATCCGTGGAACAATTCATGGAAGAACTGCAGGAGGAATCCCTTAAAGAATATCTTGAGAATCCCTGAATGAATTCCTGGAAGAATCTCTAGAGGAATTCTGGAAGGAATTCATGGAGAAATTTCTGAAGGAATTCCTGGAGAAATTTTTAGAGGAATTCAGAAAGAAATTTCTGGTGGAGTTCAAGGAGGATTTTCTGGAGGAATTACTGCAGGAATCATCGGTGGAATTCCTGGAGGGATCCATGAAATCCTGGAGGAATGTGCAGAGGAAACCCTAGAGAACAAATTCCTGGAAGAATTTTCGGAGGAATTCATGGAAGAATTCCTGGATCCAAACTTGAATAAATTCCTGGAGTAATTCCTGAGGAAATACCTGGGGTAATACCTGGAGAAATTTTTGGTAGAACTCTTGCAGAAGTCTCTGGAGAAATGCCTGAATGAAATCCTAGAGGCATGCCAGGAGGAATACCTGGAATAATACTTGAAAAAAATCCGGGAGGAATTTCCGAAGGAGCTCTTGGAGGAATCTCAAGATTCATTCCTGATGAAATACAAAGTTCGATTTCTGAGGGAATTCCAGGAGGATTTTCTGAAGAATTCTCAGGGGAAATACTGAAGAAACCGCTGAAATTCCTGAGGAAATCCCGAAATCCTGGATTAATTCCTGCGGGAGTTTCTGAAGGAATCCCAATAAGAGTTCTTCTAGAAATGTTTAAAATAATCTCGGAATTCGTTTTTGTAAGAATTACAGAAGAAATTTCCGGTGAATCCCTGGAGGAACTCTTGAAGTAATTTCTGAAGAAACCTGATGAGGAATCCCGGAAGCAAGCCCCATTAGGAACTCTTTATAGAATCTCAGGAGAGCTTTCTTAGCAAATACCTGGAAGAATTTTTGTAGGAATATTCCTGGATAAAAAAAATTAAGAAATCAATGTCTGCAGTAATTGTTGAAGGAATACTAGCATCCCTAGTGGAGCGGACCTGGTGGGATGGTTAGAACACTTGACTATCACGCCGAGGCCCTGGGATCGAATTCCACTCCCGACAAACTCGCAAAATGTGAGTTCTTGAGAAGGGAAGTAAAGCGTGGGTCGCGAGATGAGCTAGCCTAGGGCTTAAAATCTCGTTAATACCGATAAAAAAAACTAGGATCCCTGAAGGTTTTTTGAACAAATTTTTCAAGCAATTCTTGGAGTGTTTTTTAAGAATCTCTAAGTAAAATTTTCTAAAAGAATTTCTGGAATACATTCCTGCAGAAATACTTCGAATCATTCCAGATGTAATTATTGGAGCAATCTCTAGTGGAATTTTGGAAGGCATATATGGAGATATCCCTGTAGAAATCTCTGAATACCTTAAAGGATCTCTGGAGAAATTCCTGAAGGAAACTTCGAAAAAAGCACTGGAACAATTACTGGAGGAACCTCTAAAGATATCCCAGGACAAATCCCCGAAAAAATGTCTAGTGAAATCCCTAGATGAATTCTTGATTGAATTTCTGGAAGAAGCCAAGATGGAATCACTGAATTAAGCTATGGAAAAACATCTTGGAGGAATTGTTCGTACTCATATAGTTTACAAAACTATGAACAAATCTGAAACAGTCATTTTGATTACTCAATGCTACAATACTGATTTGCATATTCACATATCGGGCGCCCATCCCGCTTAAAATTCATCTCAGGTCAGGCCCCCCCTGGGCCCCCTCTAGGAAAAAATCCTAGTTACGCCAATGCTTTTGGCACTTCTTCAAAAATGACACGTCCTTCTGAATGCTGATGATGGATCTCTTCAAATCGATGATATAACTCTGCTTCGTCCGCTTGGTAGCCATGATGATGATGATGTACCTGGGCTTGTTAGGGGAATATCTGTTAATAAACAATGTTATTAATTAGGTATGATACATCTATTAAAAATATCATTTGCAAGCTTTTTAGTCGAAGTGGTGCTCAATTACCACTACCATCACTATTTGTACTACCTCCACTAAGGGAGCTTTTACCCTACTATAAAATCAATGTTATCATAAAAAATACAAAGAAGATAAAAAAGGATATTCTAAAGGAAATTCAAGAATTGCCGTTGTAATTTTAGAACAAATTTCCAACGAAATTGCTGATCAAATTCCAATGTAATTACCACAAAATAAAAACAAACATGCTAAAGGAATCCTCAAAGAAATTGACAAACAAATATCAAAAGGAATTACCACAGATTTTTTTTAAAGAAAATGGAGAGTTTGAAAGGAATTTTCGAAAATATTTTTAAACATATATCCTAAGAATTCCCCAGATGAATTCACAAACAGATTTTAAACGCGTATCTTGGGAAAAAGCAAATCAGTTAACAAGGAATTGTCACAGGAATAACCAAATCAACTCCTAAATATTGACGGTTTCCCCTCTTATCGAACGCGACGATTTTAATCCGTCGCGGATGAAACCGTCGCCAGAGTCGCCGCAGCCAATCAGCAGGCGGGAGTCTGACGTTTCTCCGATCTCACTAACATAAACAGCAGCAGAGATGGAGCTTGATTCGTTGCGATGATTCAGAAATGCCAACTGGAAGTTGGCAGCACGTTTTATTATAAAAGCAACATACAATACATTGTCGATAAAAATTTCAATTATATTACTGAAGTGAATACCTAAGGAATTCCCAAAGAAATTTCCAAAATTAAAAACAATTGCCTATCCTTGTAAGTTGTGTTTTGAAAGTACGGAAATTGAATCCGTCGTCTCCGGATTAGCGATCCTACGCCTTACCACTAGGCTAACTGGAGACCCTAAAATTAAAAGTAAATAGTATTAGACCAAAAAACGTATAAGTCTTCTGATTGTTCATACCAATTCAAATGGCTAAAACATAAAACACTTGATAAAGTTATTCCAAGTTGTGTCCAAATACGTCATTAATAAATATTGAATTGTCTCTCTACCTGGTGTTCATTGATTACAAAAAGCTTTCGACCGTCTCAATCATGAAAACTTGTTGGGAGCTTTCAAGCGCAAGGGTCTCCCTGAAAAAATCATCGGCCTCATTGAAGCACAGTACAGGGCATTTTCGTGCAGAGTACTGCACAACGGTGTTTTGTGCGATCCCATCCGGGTCGTTGGTGGAGTGAGACAAGAATGTATCCTATCACCGCTACTGTTCCTCATCGTATTCGATGAGATCCTGTCCTGGTAGGTGCAATTAATCATGATCCAAATCATGGGTTGCTGTGGCAACCCATTACTATGGAGCACCTAAACTGCCGTTCTACGCCCAATTGTCCCATGTTATATGGGAATCCCATATAACATGGGACAATTATGTGTAGAACGGCAGTAAATGACTTCCAACTGGCTGATGACGTTGCTCTCCTTGCTCAACGTAGCTCTGATATGCAGAGCAAGCTCGATGATCTTGCCAATCGCTCCTCAGCGGCAGGTCTTACCATCATCGTCAACAAGACCAAATCGTTAGATGTGAACACGGTCAACAGTAGAATAACTAGCCACAGAAGTTCAATGCCGCGACTGTTCGTGTGACTAACATCTAGTTTGCCACGCGCTTACAGCGTCAGCAGCGGTACTAGAGGTGTCAAGAAAATTTGGTTTACCAAAACAAAAGGTACTCCACATGAAGGACACTTAAAAATAGTAAATTATTACAATTAAAGTTAAAATAATTAATTGAGAAAAGTGACTACAGCGCCATTGGAGTTCTAGTGTATTTCTATTCGGTCAACCCTTCCAGCTTTACGGTAGCTGGGAATCCAGTGGAGAATGTTGAAAGCTTCCAATATCTTAGTAGCCAAATGGTGGCCAATAGCGGCACCAAGAACGACATAGGTGTATGGATCAAGAAGGCGACGGCTGCTGTTTACGTGGGGCACTGCGCTAAGTACGTAATGCTACCGATGAAAGCTGAAAAGTACTTACAGGCTTATGTGCCTGAGGGTTGCGAGCGCGTACCGTACCGTGTCACACGACGCTCTCTGCGTTATTACTGGTATGGTGCCTATCAGCATCCTTATCAGTGAGGACATGAAGTGCTTCGAAATGCGCGGCACAAGAGGCATACGCAAAACTGCCAGGATAACCTCTATGGTCATATGGCAGCGCGCGTGGGACAGTTCCACCAAAGGAAGGTGGACCGATAGGTTGATACCGAGGGTAGATAGTTGGATTAATAGGCGCCATGGGGAAGTTACATTCCACCTGACACAGGTCCTTACAGGTCATGGTTGCTTCCGACAGTATCTACACCGTTTCGGGTATGCGGATTCTCCTGAATGCCCAGAGTGCAATGGTTTAGAAGAAACGGCGGAACACGTTTTGTTCGTGTGCCCGCGTTTTCGCACAATGCGTGACCGCATGCTTGCCACATGCGGGGAGGACACAACTCCGGACAACTTGGTACAGAGGATGTATAGGGATGAGTTTGGCTGGAATGCCGTTTCAACGGCTATCACCCATATCGTCTGGGAGCTACAGAGAAGGTCGCGCGTGGACTCGGAGAATGACTAGTTCAGATGCAGTATAAGAGGTGGTCCAGGGGTTCGGAGTCGTGGGTCATACCGGTGCCCTGCGGTCGAGATCGACCCTTACAGCGATTAAGTGGCCGCGGAGAGGAAGCCCCAGTAGTGGTGCTGTCGTGGCGTCGGTCTACTGAGTTAGAAAGGGATCCCCGGCAAGGGTCGGGGCAGGTGGAGACCCTGCTGTCAGCAACCTTCTGGTGCAGCTGATAGGGCCTGGAGGGTAGTGATACCCTTGCCTTCAGCAGGTCAGATCGGGTTGCACGTGGGCATCAATTCTTGATGTCTGCTAAGCAGTTGGGCGCGGGCGAGGTTTTCCTTACCCGCCTTCCGAGGACAAAGGGAGTGGCGAGGACCACTCGGGAAACTGGCTAAGCGCCAGCATGCTATCGTGATGGACTCTCCAAAGCGAGTCATCGATGTTCGTTGCTGCTAGGCTACGCAGCTAACCTTGAGGGTGTGATGTGCACTAGCCCCTCTCTGAAGCCGGAGGTGGTTCCGGAGAGACGAAGGGTTTGGCGACCATAGGAATATGTTTTAGTGGGTCGAGAAAAGAGTAGTTCTGGCTTTTACTATTGTTGTAGGAGACGGCCTTAATCCCACACTACCCTAACCTTCCTGTTAGGATGTTTGTTGAGAAGATTTTCCCCCCTATGGTTTAGAAGAAAAAAACGGCTGCTTTAACGAGTTTAAGAAATGTATGGAAAAACAACCAGATTAGTCGACGCACCAAAATTCAAATTTTCAACTCGAATGTGAAATCTGTGCTGCTGTACGCCAGTAAAATCTGGTGTGTATCAGTGGAGAACACTCAACGGCTGCAGGTCTTCGTCAATTGATGCCTGTGGTATATAATTCGTGTATGGTGGCCTCACAATTGGATCTCCAACGTGAAGCTCCATCGTCGATGACATCAAAATCCGATAGCGATAGAAATTTGGGAGCGAACGTGGAGGTGAGTAGGCCACACTCTACGCAGGGGCAAAACGATATCTGAAAGCAAGCGCTACATTGGAACCCAGCAGTACATCGCAGCAGAGGCAGCCCAGAGGCTCATGGGGTCTGATTCAGTTTCAGCGTACGCATTTCAGATAATTTCAGAGAATTTTCAGCGGGTTTCAGAGGCTTTTTGGGAGATTTCAGTGGGTCCCCATGGAGTTTTGAGGGGACTAAAAGAACCCTACAGTTTATGCCCCTAAATTGTGGATCTCTGTTCTCAGGTGAGCTATTTGGAATATCAGATGCGTTTTAAAGCGTTTTATAAGCGTTGCAGGTTATTTGTACAGCCTCGTAGCGTAAGGGTCACCAAGCTTTTGATCGCACCATACTGTGGGGTGAGGGTTTGAATCCTACTCCGGATGATGAAACTTTTTGTGAGGATAGTTTCTTCTCTGTATCCACTGGTGCATGCTCCGTGTGTCCCTTGTCTAGTGTTAAGTTTCGTTCAGTCTGTACAGCCTCTGGTTGAAGACGGTGTCCGTGTCAACGTCTTCTAGATCAGATAACCCATACTCAAGGGAGTTCTTGGAGATAAACAATGAACTTATCACTTGACAGCTCGCTTGCATGAGGCTGAAGAAAGATTTGTTTGCAACTGGAACCTCTAATAATCCCAATTTATTCTTTTGAAATAATAACTTCCACATACATGTACTGTCTCAACAAGAGAAACGGACAATACAATCCAATATTAACGTTTGCAAATCATTAGCTTTATATGACTTGCATCAGTGCATCAAATCGAGTTAAATATCCGTTGCTTGCCATATCTCCACCTCGCAAGTTGATCACATACATGATTTTCCGAACACTGAAGTCTGCATCAACCGAAGGCCTATTGTTCCCATTTGTTATATATGCGCCCTAGACAGAGCCCCAGAGCCCCTGGGAAAATGCGGCTACTGAAATTATATGTCTCAATCGTTTATTGCAAATTTTCGTATCGTTTATTTGCTGGTAAATATCAATTAGCGTGCAACAATGGCCGTAGATTAATGCGAGGAATGCGAATTGCAGCAGCCAAAGTACATGTGTCATTTAATGCAACGGTTTCATTCGCTGCGTGTGACAAGACGGTAGCAGCTCTGAGCTTTCTCGGTCGCTTTGACAATATTGTGGTTGCTCAATAATAATTACGGCACGGCACGGTGCGGCGCGGTGGGAACTTCTCGAATCGGGCACAATACTGAGAGATTTCGCGAAGGGTCGCTGGCCTCCCTCGCACAACGCGCGCAGTCTAATCGCTCGATAATCGATTACAACTTTGTGTAGAACATTACGTGACCCAGGGCCCGTTTCATAAATAAACAACCGGCTGGCGGTGATCGAAGCCCCCAATTTGCTCAGTCACCTCACGTCCTCCCAGCGAAGTACTCGCCGCCGCAAAAGGAAAACCAATTACACACTGCTTGCTTGTGACGATGATTGACTACGGAGATAGGTTAATAGCTCCGATCCAGGGTTGCATCTCGGTTTCAAATCGAATCGCTCCACATTGGTCACAGACATCTATGACGAAAACGCTGATCGAATCGTGTGCCCGGTGCCCGGTGCCAGCCATGGTTTCTGCGGCGTTTTTGCATGCTTTCCAGACGATCACGTCCATCGGCGGCTCTTTGATCGCGGAGGCCGACTTTGATCCGACAACGGCGATCAGTCCACATAAAACTAGTCTCATCAACCATTCCTGATCGATCGCCGATTGCGGCGATCGCCTCGACAGGTAATTCTGGCTCTGGTTTGAATCGATGTCCCCGATGACAATTCTCGATTATTCTGAATTGTTTCGGGGAATTTTGGCTATACCATTCCCATAATGATTCTAATTGTAACGACCAGTTCAGTTGACGTTTTGGTAGATTTTCGTTGTTTATGACCCTAACACATAGCTTCGCATGAATTGTAGTACTAAACGCCACTCACGATGAACACCGAGAATCCATCGATTACTTGCAGCGCTTGATCAGCCGGAAAACACGTCAGCAAAATCCAAACAACAAATAAACTCCAACAAAAACTGCTTAGTATTCCGATCACCGATCACCGATGCAAACAATTTTCGACGACCGATTTTTATGACCGAGTACACATGTTTATCATGGAACCGGCCAGACTGGATGACGGGCCAGAATTGCTTCTGAATTGGCAATTTGGATGTCCAACCGATCCTGGTGTGGAGGCATCGTTTGATCTTCGATATTGCTGCGGCGATTAAGGTGAAATATGGCGCTGTCGTTAATTGAGCAAAATGATCATGAATGGGTTTTTGGCGCATATTTAGAATTGGTAAAATGTTTTGAGCATGCACGTCATGGCAAGACTTTGTGCTTCCGTCCAAGATTATTCGATGGTTTTTGCAAACGAATCTGGGTAAGAGTGATGAGTAATGTTAGCGTGGGAAATGGTGAGTGGCAAACATTAATCAATAGTGATTTATAAATTGCAGCTTAATCCAGTATTTATTTTCAAGTATCTTTTTATAATGTTTGCCCTTTATCTTCTACTACTCTTTCTTCTTCATGCTTTTCTTATGAACGTTCCGATAAAATTGGCTATACATGCAATACAGCAATACATGAAAGAGCAAGATAAAAGAGAGGGCAAAATGCCCCCTCTTTTATCTTTCTCTTTCTACGCACGCGAGAGATCGATACACAACAATATCCATTTGCCAGATCACTCTCCATATGATCCATCCACCGTGCTCTCAGATTTTCATTGCTTCTTCTTTCCGTGCTTGTTAAGAAATCTTGTTTTGCAGGGTTGTTGCCATATATATTGCCAACCGTTCTTTAAACCTATGACCTGCAATTTTGCAATTACTCCGTTCTGGGAACTTTAGCTAATTAAATCGTAATTAAAGTATTGTTTGCTTTTCTAAAGGAAAATCGAAGTCTTGGTAAGTTTCTTGGAATTGCGTTGGATTTTGGGTGAAGTTCATATGGGGAAGGATGATAAATGGAATTCCCAGTGAACAAGAATTCTAAGGAAAAATCCTTCGATAAAGCGTAAGTTGAACTATTAGACCATCTCAACATACTGGAGGGACCTTCACAGTACATGATTGGGTACATTTCAGAGAGGACGCACACTGGGGCAGGATTGAAAATACATGGAAAAAACCTCTAGCTCGTCGAGATGTCGAGATACTCATTTGGTGTCTTCAGAGAAAATATTTCTATGGACATGGTCGATATTCTGAGCGGTAGTCAATTTTTCTTACGTTATTCGCATAAAAGTCCTATAAGTCATTTTGGCCAAATTGCATTTTAGCGATATGGTTTCTTCGGCAAAGTTGTTCAACTATTTATGATGAAAAAGTTTGCTGAAGACGTCTAATTTCCAAAGCCTACTATTCTTGAGATATTGACCGATTTATAAAATACCTACCTAAAATCGATTTTTTTTCATTAAAATACGTTTTTGAACAAATTTAATGTCCGTTTTCGAGTTATAATAATGAAAAATACTAAAATAAAACATATATCGAGGAAATTAGTTGAAAAAAAAATAAATATGCATTGAATTTATATAGAAAGTTCCCGAAAAACACGCAAAATGTATATAGGACGTTCTTGCAGTCGGGCAAGTTCGGGCAAGTTTTTTCATCGGCAATCACCTAAAAAATACATTAGCTTTCATGTAAACAATTTTCACAGACATGATATTTAATGATTTTTTCTAAATTGAGTTCAAAGTTTACTGTTTTGGGTAAATTAGTACAAAATTTTTGTTCATAAAATACTACGTTGCAAGGTGCCAAGTGAACCATGAAAAGTATAGATACCATCTTGTCATAGGTTTAGTTGTTTCTAATCTCCAAACAAATTGTAAAACATAAAAATGTCCCAAACGCCAATGAAAGTATGCTTTGATTTTATCATTCGTCGAATGACGTAAGAAAAATTGACTACCGCTCAGAATATCGACCATGTCCATAGAAATATTTTCTCTGAAGACACCAAATTGGTATCTCGACATCTCGACGAGCTAGAGGTTTTTTCCATGTATTTTCAGTTCTGCCCCAGTGTGGGACGGGTAACTTTTTCGCAAAATCCACTCCAATTTGTCCATTTCTTACTCACGCCAGAATTTGTGAAGTCTAGCTTTTGGAGATGATTTTATGACCTTAAACACCTTAAAACATCTACCTCTTCTAGTTGTGGGCCACCATCTTGGATTTTAGGTCGCCATTTTGAATGCTTGGCCGACATCGTGGTTCAGTGGTTTCCATAGATAATTTCTGCATAAATTCCTACAACGATGCTAAAATTTACAAAATTCGGCACAGTTTAATGTGTCTCATTATAGAATTTGGTTCAGTTTATCGATGCTTGTCCAGATCACTAAAATGGCCGAAACTCCGAAGTGCCTTGACCGATCCACACTATTTTCAATACCAAACAATGCGGTAAAATTCCGGTTCGATTCGAGTTATAATCCGTAAAATCGGCCAGTGGAGGTGGCATTGGTGGAATATTTTTTTATTTCGTAGTAAAATTTCTAAATGTCTTTTTGGAAAGTTTACAAAAAAATACAATGCCTAGGTGAATCTATTGAGCAAAAAAAAATTTTCAAATTTCTGGAAATATTTTAAAAAGTATTCTTGTAGAGATCTCTAAAAATACCTCAGCAGGTTAAAATTCCTCCACAAAAACTCGTGTAAAAAAATCTTAGTTATATGCTGATGTGATTATTGGAAGAGTCACAAGATAAATCACCAAAAAAGTGTCTAAAGTAGCTATAAACATCTCTGGATGAGTCCTTGGAGTGAACAATTGTAAAAACAAACCTAGAAGAATTGTTGGAGAATTCTTTGGAAAAACTTTTGGAATATGTATCTCCGTGAAGCAAAAAAAAAATTTAAGAACACTGGAGAAATCTCTACAGAAATGTAAAGATCTAAGGTAGGGAAGGACAAATGAGTGCTTCTGGGTGTTGCCGCAAGTAGTGCGCAAGGTGGCTTGGAGTATAGTGAAACAACCGTCTGTTCTATGCCATATGTTGTACGCCTGGTATTTATTTTTGATACTAAACAAAGCTTTAACACCAATTTGGTAGCCATTTGTAATCTAAATAAAAAATGGCTAAATTTGACCGCGTGAAGAAAATTAGCTAAAACTTATTGTATAATTATTTATAGATTTGGCAAATATTTGAAGAAATAATCAAATCATTTGACACGAGCTGAACTACACAGTTTATATTATGGGTTATGCTCCAATCTACCCTAAAATCTCTTTTCCGGCTTTCTGTCGAAATCAAAAGAAGAAAAGTACCCTAAACGGGCAGTGGCAACTATATTGCCATCTAGTTTTTTGAGAGTTTCTTTCAAACAAAAATTGTTTTGTACATGTAATCATGTATATAATCATTTCCATAGTAGTATGCGTTGACAACTCTTCTAGTTTTCTCGGCCTTATAAAGAGTTAAAACGCATCTAGGAGATTTCAAAGAGTTTGTAGGGTTTGATGGAATTTCATGGGTCTCTAAGGATTTCAGGAGGTATTCATGAGCATTTCAGGGGTATTTTTTTGTCTCACAAGCGTTTCAAGGGATCTCTGGGGATTTAACGAGGGCTTCGAGAAGTTATTGGGGAACTCAGTGGATTTTCAGTGGCATTTTAGGGAGCCTACGAGAGTTTTGGAAGAATTCCAGGAATCTGGGGCGTTTCAAGGCATCGCAGAAAGATTCAAGGACATTTCGAGGAGTCTAAGGCGATTTCGTAGGCTTTTCAGGAGATCCCGTGAAATTTTAGAGAGGACATTTCAGAGTGTCCTTGAAAGATTCTGGAGCATTTTTGGAGGTTTAAAGGGGTTTCAGGGTGTCTCAGGAGGTTTTAGAGGCTGTTCGGAAAGTTTTAGAAGGGGGTTTAACGATTCGTTTAAGAAGATCTTAGAAGGATTCAGGGGCGTTTTAAGGGCATCTCATGCAATCTCAGGGCGTTTCAGAGTATTCACGGAAGATTGAGGGAAGATTCAAAGGCTTGTAAGGATCGTTGTGAGTGGTTACAGGGTCATTTCAGGGGGGTTCAGGGGATTTTAAATGACATTTCAGGAGGTGTCTTGGCGTTTAAAGGGGGGGGGGGGGGGTGGTTCGCATATAAGATGTGTTTAATGAATTGTCAGGAAAATTCACGCGTATTTCTTGGAGTCTCAGGGGTGTTTTAGGGGGATTTCAGGTACAAACCTAGAGCTCCCTGAGACACTCTGAAACATTCTTCAAACTGGCTATAATTCCATATTAGTCTCCTCTTCGCTGCTTTGCTATTCATATAAAATAGTTATACGACTACAAATAGTAAACCTGAACTCTGAAGGGATTTTCAAACAATGCTCAAAACCATTTAAAACCCCGTGGATTGCTTTCATTTTACACTAATTTAATTTATTTAATTTAATTTATGCACGAAATTCCCTCTTTTCATGTCCCTATAATTATGCCCTGTAAACAATTAAAAATGAGCATAATATGCTCGTTTTTGGTTTATGCGACCCCAGTTCATATCATTATAAATTGGTTCCAACACACATTTTAAGGTGAAAATTTACACATGTCCATGTTGCCCCTTACAGACTTGTACCAATTTGCTGATACGACTTAACGTACTGGAAAAAAACTTGAAAAACAGAAGACATAGAATGTGAAATTGTGAAAAATAAAATCGCATTTTGGTGGGATTTGAACCCACGACTACGTATTCGCTAGACAGGCGCTTTAACCAATTAAGCCACAGAATAAGTAACAATTCTGCGGAATAGAAAGACAAACTGACTTCAAGCCCGCACCATGAACACTCCCATTTCCACAATTCCATCTCTCTTTCGCTTAGATGCCAACCTCTCAACATGCTCGCGGTTGTACCTTCTAATTATACAAGCGAGAGCGAATTGTTTTTATAGTATCGAGACTTACTCTCGCATTCCGCATACCTGGGTACCGAACCGTATAAGTTGTCGGAGCCTGTTTAGCATGCGCTAGTTGGTTAAAGCGCCGGTCTAGCGAATACGGAGTTGTGAGTTTCGAATCCCACCAGAACGCGATTTTTTTTTACAATTTCATCTCTTAATTTTCCAAAGAATCTACATTATGTGTCTTAAAATTTTAAAGTATTGCCCAGCAATAATTTAATTCGTCATGTGTGCAAATTCCCGACACAATGCCTCATAAGACCCAAGTAAAAAGAAGTAGAATACCGATAACCAACCTCTCTAGTACTAGAAATCGAATTATTACACCAAATTTCCGTTTCAATTTCACTTCACTTTCGAGTTGATTTCAAAATTGGATTTTACTTCTGCATAATGCAGCAAAAGCTGTTCAAATTATCAAATCAATTGTTTTTTTCCCGTCATTTTACCGACGAGATTTGTTTTCATTTATCCTCGCCTAGGAAGGGTACAAGTAAATGTGTGCGTGGATTTTCTGCAAACGAAACATCGTATTTCATCACCACATAGAAAGATTCCTTTGTTGCATTGTGATGGCGTATTAGGATCTTGTGGGAAAAGATATTAAATGGAATATTTTGGTCGTTGTTCTTGAGCTACATCCACACCAATTTGAAAGTTTCTGCTCAATCGAACTTTGAATGCCTACATGATGTGATTTGGATTGCGAAGAATTTGACCGACTTTTTGAAAAAAAAGAACACTTACGGCCAATCATATTTTTTGACCATTCCATGTACCATTATGTCACGTAGAGGGTGTGCCGGGAATTGAATTTGGTTTGTGTGCAAAATAGACATAGACTAGACGCAAACAGAATTCGATGGGACATTTTTTTAAGGAAAGTGTATTTTTTTCACAATATTTTTATATGATATAGAAGCTAATCTATGAAAAAGTGATTGATACCAAATTGGCTATGAGGTGTTAGGCGAGATTCAAGAATAAGTTCGATAACTATTGGTCGGTGCTTAGGTAGACGGGAATAAGATCATTTCTTTGCCAGATAAGGTAATAAACTATAAGCATTCTTGCTTATCACTAACCTTCGCCAGTGAGAGAAAAACGACCCCGACTTGTAGTTTTTTTGTATTGCTTCTCTACTATATTTCCCATATGTTGCAGTGCACAAACTAGTTTCGAAAGAAATGAACCGTAGAACTTGCCGTAAAATAGAACACACTGTATCCGCATTTCGTTCGATCCAATAAACTCTGTCTCTCAGCAGTCTAGCAAGTCCCAAGTAACAAAATTAATTTTATAATGCTTTTGAAGTATTCTTCAACACCTGTTCTTTAAAACCATGCATAAACCAAATTGCTCTTCAACACGACATCAACTCAACCATAAACCCGCCATAAGACCAAAGAGGCCCATCCTGAGATGCTCTTGGAGAGTTGTTTTTAAATTTCTCTTAAAACTTGTTGTACTTGCCAAGTTGTCCTCAAGGCGAATTGCTCACTCCTTGTAGAATTCTTAAAGTGCACGATAAAACGATAATAAATTTGTCAGTGTTGTTGCTGATGCAGCTTTTATGTCGACAGAAAAGTTTGGTGAATTAAATTGAAATTAAAAACACAATGAAAATGACACATTATTGTAATCGGGATTAATTTATTACACAAATTGGAAATATTTCCGTGGTGTAACAAGGATGCCAAATGCCAAGCGAAATTCATCGTATATATGTTGCAAGATACTTCCAAAAATTGCAACGCGCTTCCATTATAACGCACTAATAAAATATTTAAAAATATTATTCCTGGTCATGCGAACATTGCTCATGAGTTTTCTCAACATGGCTTCCATTGTAATCAAGGCCGGTGGTCGGTCCATCATCGATGGTTTTAATCAACATCACCATAAGATCGTCTTAAATTTCTTTCAACTCATGCCAGAGCTAAAAGCATAACTCAAGAATACTAGGATTTATAACGTTCTCAATGCAGCCTGATTGGCCTCCACCCAGAACGCCTTAAATTTATTTCATCTTATGCAAGGGTAAGAAGTATTACTCAAGAGTACTCAGGTTTATAACGTTCTTGATATAGGTTTATGCTAACTCCGCCAAGAACGTCATAAAACATGTACGCCAAATTGTAAACAAACAATAAATTATCGCACCGCGGTGGATTTTGTGAATCTCGTCCGATGAATTTATTTATCAGCCCGGTACCGTTGCCAACCAGGCAGACCTTTTTCGATAACCGGCCTTGATGCGGTGCAGTGCCTCATTCCTCCGGTCAGCACTTCCAACAGGTAAGTAGTTGTTGATTTTGAAGATCGATGATTGGAACCCCGATTGCACGGGAAACGACGTCATAGATGACCATATCCACCTCATTTCGAATGCTGTAACCGGAGGAACTTGGCACTGCACCGCGTTGCGGTTGGGTTTCCGGGTAGGTGTTCTTGATTGGCAGCAATAATGGAACGATGAGAATCAAAATCTGATGCTTGAGTTTTTTCTTGTATTTTTCATGTACCAAACTGTTCTTATGCGAGAACAGTTACTCTTTATCAAGAACGGATGATTGAAGATAACTACAAGAACCTTATAAAACTGAAAATAAGTTCAACAGTTCTTGTTGTGTTTATGGTTTTATGAACTGAACCTCAAGTATTCTTGGAGGTGTTTTTAAAACCACATATTGACGAAGAATAGTTGTGCTCAGCTGAGACTCCGATAAGATCAACTAGAATATGCAATGTTCCAATAAAACTATCATAAAAACAAATAAAACCAAATAGAATTAAAATTGTTACTTGGGGTAAAACGGAAATCTACTTCAGTCTCCCAAATTCTACCGCGGATGACTCTTTAGTATTTATCACAAATTACGTTTTATTCTGTACTTATCAGTAAGAAAAAGAATCAACCAAAATATGGACAAGTTCAGTTTTGGCAACAAGATTTTTGAAGATTTTGGAATCTTAGATCCACTAGCGTACGCAGGGATCTTGCTTAGGGAGGGCACTGCAATGATGGTGCAAGATATGATCATGGTGCAAAATAGAATCATGGTGTTACACGCAATATGAATTCCTAAGAAAGAGTTTCATCATGCTTTGGTGCTAACAGCGACAAGTACTACATATTGGTGTTCTGTTAAACGGTCCGGATGGGGATGATTTCAGGACAACGCGAAATTTTAATAAGTAGTCATTATCTCGATCCTGATGAAATTTAATAAACATCCCTAATAAAAATGTATGATACACTGCTGATAGAGTGAATCTCAGGAACGCTCCTGTGATTCCTCCAGGAATTTCTCCCAGAATGCCTTCAAGATTACATCCAGGGATTCCTCCAAGGATTCCTCCAAGAATTCCTTCATTAATTCCTCCAAAAATTCTTCCAGGAATTTCTCTACGAATTCTTCCAGAAATTGCTTCCTGAATTCTACCAAAAATTCCACCAGAAGTTTCTTCAGAAATTCCTCTAATTCTTCCAGAAATTCCTCAGAGGATTACTTTTGAAATTCCTCTAATGATTTCTCAAGGAATTTCTCCTTATATTCCTCTAGGAAATCTCTTAGGAATTCCTGCTGCAATTCTAACAGGACTCCTCTAAAAATTTGTTCAGTAATTTCTTCAGGAATTCCTTTTGAAATTCCACCAGGAATTTCTGCAGGAGTTTTCCAGAGTTTTCGACAGGAATTGCATCAAGCATTCCTTTAGTAATGCCTCCAGGGATTCCTCCAGAAATTCCTTTAGGGATTTCCCCTAAATTTCATCCAGAGATTTCTCCTGGATGTATACCTTTAGGAACTCAACCAAGATTTTCTCCTGAAATTCCTCCAGGGTTTCCTTCAGGAAATACTCAAAGAATTCCAAAGGGATTTCTGGAGGAGTTCTTCCAAGGTTTCCATTAGGAATGCCTCCAGGGATTCCTCCCAAAAATTCTCCAGGAGTTCTCCTGGAATGCCTCCATAGATTCTTCTAGAAATCCCTCCAGGAATTCCTCCAGGGGTTTCTCCTGTAATCCTTCCAGAGATTCATCCTTTAGTTCATTTACACATTTCCTCATGAATTTCTCCTTAAATTCATGCAAGGGTTCCTCCAGATTTTTTTCCAGGGATTCCTGTAACTCGCAAGGGACTCATGCTGGAATTCCTTCACAGAATACTTAAGAAAATCCACCAGCGATTTCTCCAGGAATTTTCCAGAGCTTCCTCCAAAAATTCGCCAAAAAAAACATTAGGAATTTCTACACTGCCGTAATTCTGCAAAGTGACGTAAGCGCCATTCAAAATGTCGATATTTTCTGGTATATTATATACAATATCTGGTGTAAAAATAACACTGTAGTATGCCTGATGTATTAGATTGCAAGATCTAGTCGTAATCTATCATCTATGGAAAGAAACATAGAGGATGAGCAACAGTTTTATGAATAATCACCAAAAAATTGGCCAAAACTATGAATGTCGCTTACGTCACTTTGCAGAATTACGGCAGTACAGGGATTCCTCCATTGATTCCTCCTAAAAATCCTCCAGTAATTCTTCCTTCCACGGACTCTTCCAAAAATTCCTCCAAGGATTCCTCCAGAAATTCTTTCGGGAAATACTCCTGAAATTTTTCCATGGATAGCGCCAGGACTTCTTCCAGGATTTTTTCTCGGAATTCGTTCACAGACTCCTCCAGGAATTTCTTCAAGAACTCCTCCAGCAATTTCTCCCTGGAATTTTTCAGAAATTCCTCCAGGAGTTGCTCTAGAAAGTCCTCCAAAAATGCCTCAAGGAATTGCTCTAAGGGTGTCTCCAGAGATTCCTCCAGAAATTCCTCTATTGGTTCTACCTGAATTTTTTTCAGGGTTTTCTCCAAGAAATCCTCCAGGAATTTCTCCACGGATTCCTCCAAAAAATCATGTAATTTCTCCCGGAATTCCTCGTGGAACTCCCCCACATGTTCGTTCAAGGATTCCATCAGAAATTTCTTTTGGAATTGCTCCACAGATTCATCGAAATATTCCTCCAAGAATTTCTTCATACATTCCTCAAAAAAATCCTTCAAAAATTCAGGAATGCCTCCGGGAGTTCCTCCAGACACTCCTTCAGACATTCCTTCAGGAATTGCTCATGAAAACCTAAAACTTTCTTCATATTTTTTCAAAAGAGGGAAATTCTTTAAAGGGATTCATCCTGGAATTTCTTCATAGATTGCTTAAGAAATTCATTTAAGGATTCCAATAGAGATTTCTCCAGGAATTCCAGTGCTTCCTCCAGAAATTCTTCAAAGCATTCCTCTAGGGATTCCTTCATGGATTTTCTCTGAAAATCCGTGATCTAAAACGACAAATATTTCATAAAGAGGGATTACCAAGTCTTAATTCCATCTCAAACTCCCCATGGGTTTATCAGAATGGACCAAGGATGTTTCCGATCACCTGGCTATCATTTGACTCATGGATAACCATAGCTTAGTTCAGAAGCATAATATTGAAATGAGGTGTTCGGCAAACTTGTAGATAAGGGTTTTTCCTGCAATTATCGCCAAGAATGCCATATCCTAACTCTCATATATACGGCGTGAGAGCGCTAGTAACATCTACTCATACTAAACGATCGAAAAATTCGATCGTTTAGTATGAGTAGGTGGTACTAACACTTGTACGCCGTAAATATAAGAGTTAGAATATGGCATCCTTGATGATAATTGTAGGAAAAACAATAATCTACAAGTTTGACGAACATCACATTTCTATATTAGGCTTCTGAACTGAGATATAGACAAATGAGTCAAATGATTGCCAGATGATCGAAAACATCCTTGGAATGGACCATAGATCAAATCTGCTCTTCAAAACCTTGCTGTGTGCTTGCTAATGGTGTGTGCATGATGCATAAACTAGAATATGAATCCATCCTACTATTCTAATGCAGTTGGTTCAAAGTACCAATATTTTTTGATCGAACTCAATATCACCGAATAAAGAAAAAAATACTCAAAGAAATACTTAGAAACACCATTATATTTTTATTTATTAAATTATTAATTCAGTATTCAGCGTTAAATATATTATTTTAGTATTTATTCTGTTACTTACATCAGTAAATATAAGAATGTCTTTACGAAAAAATATAATTTAAAGAGAATTTCTTTAACGAGTACAAAATTAAAATAGTCTACCATATACTTTATTGGAATTGTAAAAAAAAAACTTTCGATCACACATCATTCGATGAAACTCTCTGAAATCGGTTGCTTGCAGTAGAAGACACGTGCAAAGCTCAGCGAACACATATGCTTCGAACTGCTAGACAGCTATCTTCCATGCTGGCAGCATCAGTTGATGAGGAGGATCTGCCGCTCGTCGTAGGTAGATGTAGTCGTCGTCAATGACATCGTTTACTCTACGTCTCGCGTACCTACCTAGTTTGGATTCTTTTTCTCCAATTCTAGTCTCCAATCTCCGGTCTAGTCCGGATGGTCTAACGACAACAGTCGCACCGGTAAGGCGAGGATGCAGCAGCAGAGCCAAAGACTTGCACCCACAGAATGCGGTGGGGAGAGGACGGGGGATGATTTGCCTTTTTTTTACCCCAAAATGCATTCGCAAAAAAAAAGCTCGTCGGATCTCGGATGACAGCTTTCGTTCATTCGCGCGCAGTTTTAATTTGAAATTCTGTTAAATGTTTTTCTCCGACGACGTAGAACGTTCTGTATGTGTACCAGTTTCTAGTTCGGGTGTGCTTCTATCATCGGTTCCTATACTCTTCTGCACACTACTGCTGGAGCGATGTCCTTCCGAGGTGGCGGTGAGCGGGGGTGTGGCACCGAATGAAGAAAAAGGGAATTTTGCATTTTTATTGCAGAAATAAAATTGATGGGAATATTCCTGCGATGATGGGTTGTTGGATGCAAAACTGAGACGAGGACGACGACGACGACAACGACGTTGATGAGAGTCGGATCCTGTCAGCGAAGAATTCGACTGAGTGTGTTATGCGCCAGACAGCAGTCCGCCAGTTAGAGGGACATATGGAGCTTGTCCAAAGGAAGCACAGAACAAAAAAAAAGTATTCGTCGTCGACGTCCTCCGCATTCGCAGAATGTTGTCGATGCAATGCAAGAAAGTGCTTTCGTTTGCGCGCATCAACAGTTATCATCAGCCGATGTGAAGCGTAGTTTGCATTGGGTTTGGTGGGTACTGCGGGAGGAAATGGGGTCTCTCCGAAGGGGTGGTGGTTAAAAATTCGCCATTTGAATTTAGTTTTGCTTGTGCATCGTTCGCGCATCGCGTTGTTGTTTGTCTAGATCAAAAGTATTTGCATTTTTAAATTTGCTGGCTGCTAGTTTTTTTTTCGTTGACTGGCATTGAAACAAGCGATGACGTAGGGAGTACCATTCGAAAAATTCCCGGATACGTGCATCTTTCACCCAGTCCTTCGCTACGCTCCGGATGGCGTTGATAGCAAGAGATGTATGGTTTTCAGTTCATTGCTAAAAGATGAAAATCAACCCTGGATGCATCCTCACCAGACGGAACATCTCTTGGTTGCTGTACAAACATTCATTAAAAGCGAATTGGAATGCACATTCGGAGGATCGTTGACTCAATTTCTGTTGACTGGGACGCGCTCGAGCGTATTAGCTTTCGTGGGTTGTCAAAAATACGAAAATAATTGATGCTTGAAAAATGAACCGAGGATATGTTCAGTTCGAAACAGCCTAGTATTTATAAGGTTGTACCTTAGGCAGCGTTGCCAGACGAGGACGATCGCGGAATGATCCCTCTAGAAGACTGCTAGAAGACAGTAGAATCAGCTATTAACGACATAGCCGAGAGCACCAACAGGTACATGGCAAGGAACAAATTACTCGACGAATCGTGCAGAGCGATTTTGGAGGAGAAGAACACAACACGGGCGTTAATGATGTATCATGGGACCAGGCAGAACATGGAACAACACAAACAGAAGCGGAAACAACAGACTCGCCTCCTTCGGGAGACCTAACCTAACTCACCCGTTCACTCACTTTTTAGCTTACTCACACATCATTTTTTTGACTTAACTCACTACAATGCTCACTAGCTCATTCACTTACTCAAAAACTCACACATTTATTCACACATTCACTCATTAACAAGCTAACTCATTCACTAATTCACTAAATCACCAGTCCACTCACTCACTCGCTCATTCGCTCACTAGCTCACTAGCTTTTCGATTCACTTACTAATCTATATATCAATCCTCTACATTATTCACTAACCCACTACACCACTAGCACACTAACTCACTAACTCATACACTTACCAACTAACTCACTTACTAACTACTTACTTACCAACTCATGCACTTACCAACTCACTCACTCATTGAAATATTAATTCACTGCATCACTTACTTACCCACTTTCTCTCTCTCTCTCTTCTTGGCGTAACGACCACACTGGGACAAAGCCTGCTTCTCAGCTTAGTGTTCTATGAGCACTTCCACAGTTATTAACTGAGAGCTTCCTCTGCCAATGACCATTTTGCATGTGTATATCGTGTGGCAGGCACGAAGATACTCTATGCCCAAGGAAGTCAAGGAAATTTCCTTTACGAAAAGATCCTGGACCGACCGGGAATCGAACCCGTCACCCTCAGCATGGTCATGCTGAATACCCGTGCGTTTACCGCCTCGGCTATATGGGCCTTACCCACTCTTACCACTCATTAGCTAACTCCTTTGCTAATACTGTGGAGCGGACCTGGTTGGATGGTTAGAACACTTGACTAGAGATGGGCAATCAGATCCGGACCCGCTAAAAAGATCCGTATCAGTAAAGTGAGCGAGTGAGCCGTGGATCTTTTACAGAGTGATCCGGATCACTAGTTTACATGCTGCTGTGAGAAAGAGCCTAAAAGAACCGATTGGTTCTTTTTGTTTTGCTCTGGTTCTTTCCCGAATCAGACGAAACGTGTGTTTCTCGCACCAAGCAAACACAGCCAACAGCGGTGGCCCAGTTCCCTCACCCCTGGCCATGCAGCCCCAAACAACGCAAACGATCTCTCGTGCCCAGCTCAAGCGGAAGAGCAGTACCGACAGTTCGGACAGAGCAGATCCGAACCCGAACCCGAACTCACACATTATAACTCCTTTCGTTCGGTTCTTCAGCGTGTGTTGTGTGGTGCTGCCGCTGGGAGAGAGATAATGCGAACAAGCAATCCTATTCGCTCGGTGAGGCTTGGTCGTTCATAACGGAGCCAATGATCCGCTCACAAGATCCGGTTCACTAATGTGATGAATCCGGTTCGGATCCGATCACTGAAGTGAGCCGTTTTGCCCACCTCTACACTTGACTATCACGCCAAGGACCTGGGATCGAATCCCACTCCCGACAAACTCACAAAATGTGAGTTCTTCCTTCGGAAGGGAAGTAAAGCGTGGGTCCCGAGATGAACTAGCCTAGGGCTAAAAATCTCGTTAATACAGATAAAAAAAAACTCACTAATAGGACGCAATCAGTGAAGTACTAGATTGAAAGTAGTGAGCTGGATTTTTGTATGGTGAGATGATCAATTCTCCATTTCTGCAATGAAATGGTGCAAACAGCGTGGGTTATATGATTTCTTGACTAATTTGATGCTGTTTGAGCAAAAGTTTGGATAACTGTGTTGTTGACGTTGCAAGAAAAAATAATACAGCAACACAGTTATCCAAACTTTTGCTCAAACAGCATCAAATTAGCCAATAAATCATATAACCCACGCTGTTTGCACCATTTCATTGCAGAAATGGAGAATTGATCATCTCACCATACAAAAATCCAGCTCACTACTTCAATCTAGTACTTCACTGATTGCGTCCTATTCACACACTTACCAACTAATGCACTTACCAACAGAGATGGCATGCTCCTCAGCGCGAAACGTGAGAAGAGAAAGCATACACTCTACACGCAGAACTCGATGTACACAGAGCAACGAGTAACTTTCACGCAGCGACCGAAAAGACAAACGAATTTTCACGCAGATTTGTGTAACACCGGATCAGCACATTTTTTGTGTTGATCCAGTCGTACACAAATATGAGTGAAAAATCCTTTGTCTTTTTGCTCGCTGCGTGAAAGTTACTCGTGCGCTGTGTTGTTTCATTTAAGGGTGTACACACGGCTTTCAACGAGAGCGAGGGTGAACTACGCAACTTTTTTCACACACAAACCAGCCGCTCACTCTCTGGCATCCATCAGCGGCACACTCAAAATGAGTGCTCAAACAAATGTTAGAACAAACATGGTTTTTCAGTTTCTTCGTGAACATTTTGTGCGCGCAGAAAATGTGCACACAAAAATTCGTGTTGAGAGCGCACTCAGTCGTGCTTCCAGTGCAATACATACTACCACATATGGGAAGCATATTCTCAATTTAGTTGAAAATCGGAGTTTTCGACTAGCGAAGTTGGATTTTTCTCCAAATCCGTGCGTCGGACCTAACTTCGGAAGTGGTGCGCTGTATAGTAAACCTGGTCCGCTATACAGCGCACCACTTCCGAAGTTAGGTCCGACGCACGGATTTAGAGAAAAATCCAACTTCGCTAGTCGAAAATTCTGGGATTCAACTGCACGGACAATATATGAGATGGAATGGATGGAAATTTTGTCAGTGTTGCATCTGCTTGTCTAAGATATCACATAAATCACAGACAAATAGATGTGACATTAACGAAATTTCAATCGCATATATCTCATGATCCTGATTACTTAGAGAGTTTGTGTCTTCGGCAAAGTTGTTTGGCTGGTCGAGGAATAACCGATAATAAGACTTAAGATTCAAAATACCTCCGCTAGGCGGTGCTAGTGAGCTAACAAATTTTGTTTGTCATATATATCAGGAAAATTTGCAAAAAATTGCAACTAGCGCCACCTAACTGCAGAAACTTGAACCAAACGGTAATTATTCTGAAAGCCCTTGATCTACCAAACAATATTGCCGAAGACACCATCTTTCTACAAAATCAGGATGCTGAGATATGTGAAATTTAAAATTTGTTTGCTCTCTAGCGCCTCCTAGCGGTGGAATTTTGAATCTTAAGTCTTATTATCGGTTAGTCCTTGACCAGCCAAACAACTTTGCCGAAGACACCAACTCTGTAATCAGGATCATGAGATATATGAGATTGAAATTTCGTTAGTGTCACAATTTCACTGTCACATCTATTTGTCTGTGATTTATGTGATATCTTAGACAAGCAGATGCAACACTGACAAAATTTCTATCGCATAAATCTCAGGATCCTGTTTACTTAGAGAGTTGGTTGCTTCGGCAAAGTTGTTCAGCTGGTCAAGGGCTTTCAGAATATGAGCCGTATGATTCTAGATTTCACCGCTAGGCGGCGCTAGAGAGCGTACAAATTTTACATTTCACATATCTCAGCATTCTGATTCTTTAGAAAGATGGTGTCTTCGGCAATATTGTTTGGTAGATCAAGGGCTTTCAGAATAATTATCGTTTGGTTCGAGTTTCTGCAGCTAGGCGGCGCTAGTTGCAATTTTTTGCAAATTTTCCTGATATATATGAAAAACAAAATTTGTTAGCTCACTAGCACCGCCTTTTGGTGGAATTTGGAACCAAAATATACATCAACTGTAATTTCTTGACCAGCTTAAGATGTCTGCTTGTCAATTCTCTGAAGGAAAGCACTGAAAGGGTTCATCACGAGTTTTCTGCAGAGTTTCTAGTATCTTCTGAAAATGGAAACACCGAAGCGTGTGATTATTTGAGATGCATGGGATTTAACTCCAGTAAATCTAATTGATGTAAACGTCAGATGCAGAAAAGAGCTTTTTGTTTAAAATTAGTTTGTAGTAGAAATCGTCGAAAAGATCTTCGCTTTCAGTATTACAAAATAATTCTAAAATACCAGCTTCCCTCACGAGGATATTTAAATTATGTCTTCAAATGGCACCCATCGCACTTCTCACATCGTCCATAAATCTGCTTTTCAGAGAATATAAAAAACGAAGCTTTTTCCATCATTTATTATTCCTCAGTGTCACTGCCTCGGTCTCCTCCAACTTCCGTTGTCGAATAACCATCCTTCCCATCATTTCATCTTTCTCGCATACTCCACTGCTACCCCTCATCTGTCCGAGGTGCATATAAGCACCTTTTTCTCCAAGATCGGGAAATGGATCCCATTCATTCAACCCTTCCTCCACTGAAGCTTCCAACCCTTCCCCGTCTGTGTTCATCCCTTTTGAGACACATACACACGGTCTCCCACCAACGCCCTTCACAAGCTCCCCTCATTCCTCCTGTACGTAGAGCACCAACCAGTACTACTGCAGGGAAAAACGATATCTTCCTCTCGACAGCTTTCGAATGAAAATGGTGCAGAAAAGGCGAATGACGATGACGGGCGCCGCGCGATGAGGAAAAATTTCACCCATGCCAACCGAACTGAACCGAACCAACCTAACACTGCACTGGCTGGTTGGCGAGCTGGCGAATGGAAGGAACGGTTCAAGTTCGAGAATCACCTACAGGACCAGCAGAAGCAGAACTTGAGAAGCAAAAAAGAAACGAAGCAAAGTATTACATTAGTATTTTGTTCACATCATTTAAATTTGTATTAAATTCCTCACTCTTCGGGAACTCATTGCCACCCTTGGTGGATCGGCGAGGGCGATGCCGGACCATCCATGCAGTGTGTCCTATTCACATGTTCCACGGTTCCACCGGTTCGTTTTGGAGGTGCACCCAGGGTCCTACCTATGTACAACTGTTGGTTTGGGTATGGCTGTGTGATGGGTTCAGTAAGAGTGTGAGAAATGAAAGCTCCTGCGTGTTGAGGGAAGCAAGGAACGAAGGAAAGGTGCAACTATCGGAACTCATCCAAGCGCACCTGGAGAGAAAAATGAAGCCTTGATATAAATTATAGATGGGATTCTGGGAGATGCCTTTGCCCCTGAACTCCCTGCCTCCCTCAGCATCTTTGATGTCAAAGTTTTTTATTCGGTGGCAGTGGAAAGTGAACGACGAACAGGGATGATACAGAGTGCATTCTATTTCACTTTCCATCTGAACTTGTTCTTCAAGGAACGTGGAAAATGCTTAGTAAAGCCAACAAAATTTTCAGTCGTCTATCTCTCAAAACCTGTCTTCTCTAATCTACCTTCCAGTTGGTTCTTTAGCACGTTTGCTTCGATCAAATTTCTCTCAGTGTGCATTCAATTCATGTAAATCAGAACAGTGTTACATAACTGAACCCAAAATATCCATAGGAAAGGAATTAATGAGTATGTAATGTCCCAAGAAATGAGTGAAACTATTCAAAAATAATCTTGGCATCACTTTCCCATTGACGTAGCTGCAGGGGCTAGTACACTAAAACCTCCATTTAGGTAGAATCCATTTCGGTAAAATTTATTTGGATACCTCCAGCAAAGTTACCTAAATGGAATTTGATTCTGTTCTGTTCTGTTCTGTCATCAAATCTGCATGCAAAATTTGTCTCATGCAACTATGAGCTGTCAAGAGGTGAGTTCAATGTGTGTTAGAGAATCTCCAAGAACTTTCTTGAGTATAGATCTTCGGATCTACAAGCGTAATCAAAGCGCCTGAAACGCTTTAAGCGCCTCTGAAATCACCCTGATTCAAAATGTAGTTTCAAAAACCTGTAGGCAGTGTAGGCGTCCTCAAACTTCCTCTCCTCCTTCCTCAAGAGCGCTACATCTTAAGAACCTCTGGAATACCCCTATACCCCTCTGAATCCTCTGAAAATTCCTGAAACTTCATGAATTGACAACTATAACTACTGAAACTGCCTCAGATCTCCTGCAACTGACCTCTAAAAAAGCTTCTGTAGCGCCTCCGAAATTCGCTGAACATACGCTGAAGCTTCTTTAATTGTCTTCGGAAACCCCTTGAAGCCCCTTCAAATCCCTTGTAATGCACCTAAACATCCTTCTTAGCCCCTGAAAACGCTTCTGTAATGCCTCAGCGATCCGCTGAACATCCTCTGAATCTTCCTGAAATGTCAACAAAGACCTCGTTAAACACCCATGGACATCCTGAAACGCACCTCAGACTCTTCTAAACCTCCGAAAATACCCCTGTGTGACTTCTAAAACTAGCTGAAATCCTCTGAAACACCAACAAACATCACCGAAAGCCACATGAAACCCCCATGTAACTCACCTGAGACCCTCCAAAACACCCCGCAGTTTGCAGTTGCGGTTCATGGGAAAGGGGAAGTGTAGGAAATTGAAGGCAGTTTGAAACGAGCTTAAGTTGGAGTGGGAGGGTAGTTCAATTGTATCCAAGAACTCCTTTGAGTACTTGAGAATAGGTCATTGGGTTCTCTATGCTTTCTTCTTTACTTGTACATGTCATGTATAAACGTATGTTTATAGCCAACGTTAGATCTAGAAACGCATTGGGAAAAAATCCGCTTCCATCCTTCCAACTTTCACAACTCAGTGTAAAACTATCATAAACGCCTACAAGTTATGCAACCAAGCGATCTGTGTCGCTTCACAGCAATCTTCACACAATCTATCACTTTATGCCTGGTATTCACTCACCAATGCGTGATCCCCTATGCCAAAAATAAACATTTTCCAAACAACACTCCGACACCCGCATGATCTTGTGCAGGCACAGGAGACTCAACGGCCTGTTGGCAGCAAGTGATTGCAATCATCATTTCCTTCTTCACAGTGACCAGCAACCTGACGTGGAGGCGCAATTGTCATCTTAGAATTTGAAGATCATCAATACTGACACACTGAAGATGCCTGTTGGTCCAAAGCAGATATCTCATTGGTTCCTTGTGTGAGCCTAGCAGGCCTGGCGATACTGGAGTAGCAACTTACTAGCGCTCATCTCAAGCTCAAGCTTTTGAGGGCCTCCAAAAACTTCCTTGAGTATAGTATGCATAAGGTTCATACTTACACAGCCTCAGATATCTATATTCTACCTTAATGGAGAATAACATGATTGTATAGAAGTATACGAGATCTCCATGGGGTGTAGGTCATTGGACCTACAAGCGTAATCAGTGATCTATTAGAGCATTATGAATGAAATTTAAGCTTACACAGCCTCATGCAACTATGTGATGTCAAGTGATGAATTCATTGTCTGTTTGAGGATCTACAAGAACTCCATTGAGTAAGGATCATCGAATTTACAAGAGCTACTAGTTGTACCAAAAAGCATCATGAATGAGGTTCATACTCACACAGTCTCAGGCATCTATGTTCTATCAAGATGTGGGTTCTATGATTGTATATGAGTATCCGCGAACTTCCTGGAGCTTAGCCTATCTGATCTAGAAGCTATCAGTCATCTGTTGGAGTATTATGAATTAATGAAACATCCGTGAACTTCATCTACAGGCTTCTGAAGCCCCCTACCATCCATCTGAAACCTTCTGAAAAGCCCTGAAATGTATTGAACCGCCTTGAAACACATTGAAATGCCTCTGAAACCCTAATGAAACATCAATGGAATTCAACTGCCCCATGGAAGCCTCTGAAGCCCCCTAAACACCCCGGAAACCTCTTAAGCCCTCATTAAACCTCCGTGAAATTCACTGAGAGTCTGTGAAGCCCTCTAAAACCCATCTAAAATCATTTGAAACGCTCTGAAACGCATCGAAACGGGTGGAAACATCTCTTAAACCCCCATGAAATTCATCTGCGAGCCTCTGAAGCCCCCTTAAACCGCTCTGAAACCTCCTGAATCTCTCTGAAATGCCTTGAAACGATTTGAAATTTCTGAAGGAGTCCTAATGAAATGCTTGGGTCAAATTGAAAATCAGAAGTTTCTCCAGAGATTCCAGTAGGAAATTCTTAGAAGATTTACAAAGTTGATAATTAAGCTTTTGTGAGTCAAAATATTTGATTAAGTATAACTTCAAAAACTTAATTTGAATTCCTATTTTTCAAATATTGTGTGTGCATTCTCACTAATTTATTTAAAAAATACCCTTGTGAGTATAATAAAATTGACTTTATGATTTTTTAAACCATGTTGCGCTCTCACAAGTATAAATTTAAAAAAAAAAACAGCGTTTGTGTCTCCATACATGAAACAACTTGTTGTGATTTCAGAAATTTGCCCTTGTATGAAAATTATCAGAGAGTTTTTGTTTGTGCATTCACACCTGAAAACAAAAATCTTTCCCTCCAGCGTTTTTTTTTAGAAATTCATCTAGATATTTATTAAGAAATTTTGTCATAAATACCTTACAAAATCTTCAACTTTTCTGAATAGCGAGGTGTTTCGGGTTGTCCGTCCGGGATTCCTCCAGGAATTCCGTCCGGGATTCCTATAGGAATTCCGTCCGGGATTTATCCAAGAATTCCGCCCGGGATTCCTCCAGGAATTCCCTCCGGGTTTCCTCCAGGAATTCCGTCCGGGATTCCTCCAGGAATTCCTTCATGAGAATGTCGTTGAGGGGGAGTTGTGTTCTGACGTCTAACTACGCCACTGATTCCTTCCCACAGACCTCTAACCCACAGGGGGATGACGCAAGGACGACGCCGGCGAGAGAGGTAAAATAAATAGCATTCGAAGTCTCCAGATGCACTCGAAAGTGAGAAAAATGATCGCAGTACAGAGCTGTTGCAGCGACAGAAAAAAAAACCTCGCTCCATGAACGCCGCCGAAGCTGCAGTCACGAGAACGGTTCATTTTGCGCTATTTCTTTTATCTGAACTGCGAAGTTTTTTTTTTCGTTTTTTTTTGAGAGGTGGCATCGAACTTGTTCTATCTTTCTCGCACTTACACGCGCGGAGGAGCGAGCGTCGTCGTTGGAGCTTTCGGTGGTTGCAGGAACCCTTTTTTTTGCGCTGTAAGTTCCACTAGAATGGGAGTGCTAATTTTTTGTTCGTGCTATTGCTTTTGGAGAGTTATACTTAGCACCAAGTGGTAAGTGGTCCTACTATACTGGGATAGATGGACCAGATGGACCAGATGGACTGCGAAACTTGGAAGTTCGACTGATGAAAGATTAAAGCTTAAATGATTTGCTCCGTTTTTTATGTGGGAGACTAGTTGGAAGGATTACCATATATGTTAAAATTCAATCAATTTTAGAGCTCTCTGAATAGCAAATGAAGTGCGATTATTTGAATTGATAAGGTTTTCTAAAAACATCTTCTGATGAAGTAGTTCAGTAAAAGGAATAAAAATCATTATCGCAAATTAAAATTAACGCAACGGCACTACTCAAGCATTGAACGCCACTATTTCGCCACCGGTTATTGTGTTGAGCCATTCCACCGAAAAAATAGTCCCTTTTTATGCGCTTGTAAATACCGGCAATAATCCGCCATTTGTCTCAATTGCGTCGCTGGGAACTCATTTGGCGGACATTAACAAACAAACGCTGCCGCCATGAATATCTGACAGACTGACCGACCGACCACCCGACTGGTGGCCAAATACCTTTGAAACTACCTGCCCACACCGCCACCGGTCTGACCAACAATCCCATTGAATTGTTCCAACACCAGGCCATCATTTTCAGTTCATCACATATTTATATTTCCTCCACCCTAAAAACCATTCACCTTGTTCAGTTTCAACGGTGGACGATCTCACGATCGAAAAATGATAATCCAACAATTTTAGCAGCAGCGACCGCCACCTGACAGGAATCTACGGTGAGTTCAGTATCTACTAAAGTGCTTTTCAAAATTATCAGATCACTTGTTTTGTGGTTTAGTTAGTTGAAGAGCGTCTGTCTGTCTGTCTGTCTGTCTGTCTGTCTGTCTGTCTGTCTGTCTGTCTGTCTGTCTGTCTGTCTGTCTGTCTGTCTGTCTGTCTGTCTGTCTGTCTGTCTGTCTGTCTGTCTGTCTGTCTGTCTGTCTGTCTGTCTGTCTGTCTGTCTGTCTGTCTGTCTGTCTGTCTGTCTGTCTGTCTGTCTGTCTGTCTGTCTGTCTGTCTGTCTGTCTGTCTGTCTGTCTGTCTGTCTGTCTGTCTGTCTGTCTGTCTGTCTGTCTGTCTGTCTGTCTGTCTGTCTGTCTGTCTGTCTGTCTGTCTGTCTGTCTGTCTGTCTGTCTGTCTGTCTGTCTGTCTGTCTGTCTGTCTGTCTGTCTGTCTGTCTGTCTGTCTGTCTGTCTGTCTGTCTGTCTGTCTGTCTGTCTGTCTGTCTGTCTGTCTGTCTGTCTGTCTGTCTGTCTGTCTGTCTGTCTGTCTGTCTGTCTGTCTGTCTGTCTGTCTGTCTGTCTGTCTGTCTGTCTGTCTGTCTGTCTGTCTGTCTGTCTGTCTGTCTGTCTGTCTGTCTGTCTGTCTGTCTGTCTGTCTGTCTGTCTGTCTGTCTGTCTGTCTGTCTGTCTGTCTGTCTGTCTGTCTGTCTGTCTGTCTGTCTGTCTGTCTGTCTGTCTGTCTGTCTGTCTGTCTGTCTGTCTGTCTGTCTGTCTGTCTGTCTGTCTGTCTGTCTGTCTGTCTGTCTGTCTGTCTGTCTGTCTGTCTGTCTGTCTGTCTGTCTGTCTGTCTGTCTGTCTGTCTGTCTGTCTGTCTGTCTGTCTGTCTGTCTGTCTGTCTGTCTGTCTGTCTGTCTGTCTGTCTGTCTGTCTGTCTGTCTGTCTGTCTGTCTGTCTGTCTGTCTGTCTGTCTGTCTGTCTGTCTGTCTGTCTGTCTGTCTGTCTGTCTGTCTGTCTGTCTGTCTGTCTGTCTGTCTGTCTGTCTGTCTGTCTGTCTGTCTGTCTGTCTGTCTGTCTGTCTGTCTGTATGTCTGTCTGTCTGTCTGTCTGTCTGTCTGTCTGTCTGTCTGTCTGTCTGTCTGTCTGTCTGTCTGTCTGTCTGTCTGTCTGTCTGTCTGTCTGTCTGTCTGTCTGTCTGTCTGTCTGTCTGTCTGTCTGTCTGTCTGTCTGTCTGTCTGTCTGTCTGTCTGTCTGTCTGTCTGTCTGTCTGTCTGTCTGTCTGTCTGTCTGTCTGTCTGTCTGTCTGTCTGTCTGTCTGTCTGTCTGTCTGTCTGTCTGTCTGTCTGTCTGTCTGTCTGTCTGTCTGTCTGTCTGTCTGTCTGTCTGTCTGTCTGTCTGTCTGTCTGTCTGTCTGTCTGTCTGTCTGTCTGTCTGTCTGTCTGTCTGTCTGTCTGTCTGTCTGTCTGTCTGTCTGTCTGTCTGTCTGTCTGTCTGTCTGTCTGTCTGTCTGTCTGTCTGTCTGTCTGTCTGTCTGTCTGTCTGTCTGTCTGTCTGTCTGTCTGTCTGTCTGTCTGTCTGTCTGTCTGTCTGTCTGTCTGTCTGTCTGTCTGTCTGTCTGTCTGTCTGTCTGTCTGGTCTGTTTGGCGCTTATGGATTCGGAAACTACTGAACCGTTCGATCTGAAATTTTGTATGCAGACATTATTGGTACCGGGGAAGGTTCTTAGCATAGTGGGAGACCTCTCCGATCTCAGGAAAGGCGGGCTCCCATACATATGACATTGCGGGGGACGTTCCTATGGAGCTAAATGTCAAAAACACCGTGGGCAGACAGTACGTCGTTTGCCGAGACAGCTAGTATTATATAAAATATTGTGATCGTTATTCTAAAGCTACATCCATCTCAAATAAAAAGCTTTCTTCTCAATCGTACACATTATTTTATCTGGATTGCGTAGAATTTGACCGACTTTTCGAACACACACCATTTTTAACCATCCATAGTGACACGTTTAGCCATGAGGCGTTGGGCGAGGTGCAAGAATTAACTCAATCATTATTGGTCGGTGCTTAGATAGGCGAGAATTAGATAAAACCCTATCTATTTGTTGAATAAATAGCCCGAACTGATCCCATAAGAACGAAAGCCAGTATAACCCACAAGGTGTTACCGTCAAACAATCGTATTTGTTCTAAAAAAATGTTCCCTATTTATTGCCGGCCACCGTGAAAAAATCACGCGAATCACCTTTTCGGAAACACAAACCCGCGTTCATCAACCAGCGTATCCTCTTCTCCACACAGTTGAGGCCACCGAAGGGAGCCTAATTTGCAATGCTATTAATTTCTGCGCGGTTTTTATTTATTTATGTAAACTCTTTTTCTCCGCTTCGCGCGCATCTTGTCTGCCCAGGTTGGCAATAAATTTGGAGTTTCCTCGGTGAGTGGCCGGCCCGGCCACCCTCACAATAAAGGTATAGGTAGGTAGGTAGGAAGTTACTTGCCATTTTGGTCCGATAGTCAGTCAGTACTCATCCGCGAAAGTTACGCGGGTCAATCCGCGGGCTCGTTTCGATTCGAAGAGGGGTTAAGTGGCTTTTCCTGTGAGCAATCGCCAGAAAAGGAACCGTATTAATTTCGAGTTTCGAACGAGTGCGATCCTCAAAATAAGATTTGGGCGTAAAAAGTGCGGTTTGTACTTTGCAGAAATTGGAATGATTGATGCGCGAGTGGTGTTGGATACACACTTTTGACAGGTCGAACATGTTCGCTGAAATCGGACATCTGCATGAATAAGCGATGAATGACTGGTAATTTTTGTTTGAAGTTATAAAATGATAGTCTATTTAGGATATGTTCAGGTTTTAAATCTAAAAGGCATTAACCAATTTGTTGCTTCTAGATTATTAATTCTGCACACGAACCTACATGTAAGTAAAATCTATTTAAGTGGATTATTTTTACATGTTGTGTGAGACTACACAACATTTTCTTGATTCCCATCGAGAATTGTCCGCAGCACTTTGCGCTCAAAAACTCCGAAAGCTTTTCGGTCTACCTTCTTTAACGTCCACGCCTCATGACCGTAGATGGCAACCGAAAGAATCAGCGTCTTATATAGAGCGAATTTCGTTGGCTTAGGATCATCCGCAGGTTAAACATTTGATTAGTCGTTGATCGGCCCTCACGAAAGTCATCCTGGTTTTCGCCGACGAAGGACTCCTGAAGAGGTCTCAGTTTGTTGAACAGGACACGTGACAGTATCTTATATGTTGAGTTTTGAAGGGTAACCCCTCTGTAATTGGCACATTCTAGTCTGTGCCATTTCTAGTAGATTGGACATATGAGGCCATTCAACCAGCTAGTACGCAATTCTTCATCCTCCTACAGCTATTTACATTTCTACAATAATCTGGTGAGCTGCTCGCTTCCGCGTTTAAGAAATTCGACTGTTTTTCAGCTTCTTAAGGGCCTTCTTAATATCATCCAGTGTTAGTAGTTCCACTGCTTGCCCGTCATCCATTATGTTAATCCTGTTTCTGGGTGCTTCTTCACTGCTACCATTCAACAAATCTTCGAAGTACTCCTTCCACCTGCCTGCCACCATTGTTTTATCTGTCAGTTAATTTCCTTCTCGATCATAGCACATGGCGCAGTCTTGTGCCGCGCACACTTGACAGCTGCAAAAAACCTCCGCATATCTTTCCCGTCCATACTTTCCACTCTCTTCGTACTGTCTTTTTTTTACTGCTGTGGATTCGTTTCTCTGCTGCTCTTGCCACCCTGTACCGCTCCCTGTTGAGCCGGGTTCCAGCCACTAGCATTCGACTTCTGGCGGCATTCTTTTTGTTCGTCACTCGTTGGCACTCCTCGTCGAACCAACCATTTGTTGGCATCGCAGAACGGTACCTACTATGGTACCTATCACCTCTTACGCAGTTTTTCTCACTGTTTCATGGAAAAACCCCTATAAACTGTTGACATCTCCAGATCCGTTGGCGTTGGTCTCTCCTATCCTCTCGTTCAGTTTCGGATGGTACTGTGCAACAACCTCTTCGGCTGACAAGCGTTGGATATTGAAATGCATCGCTCTGTTGTTTCTTGAACTATTAGCTGCAGCATGTCTCGCGCCTTATGATTGATACGACCTGGACGAGACGAGCTAGAATCCTCTCTCTCACTTTGGAAGTGCCTTGCAGCTTAGAACGGCCACGATTACAAAGTTTCATGGCATGTGGTGAACAAGTTTACCAGATATTTGCTTGCTCCAATGGCCACCGTGAACAGCAAGCATCCTACACAGCGATATTTTCGAAGGAACGATAGCTTCTTTCTCGTTTGCTGGTAGGTTACTGGAGATGTAATAACTGAATTGCTCGCTAGAGGAAAGGGTTTTTTTATGTACTAGTTTTTGCGAAATTTCTAACCTCAAGCGAGAACTTCTAGTAAAAATACATCCAAAAATCAAAGCTTTTTTCTGTGATGCCTCCAGGATTTCTAAAAAATTCCCGCATGTCTTTTATCCGGGATTTTTACGAGAATTCTTCCAGGAGTTTCCTCAAAAACTTTCTCGTGAATTTCTCCAAGAGCACCTTTGGGAATCTCGTCGAAGATTACTCCAGGAATTGCGTCGTGGATTACTTCAAAAAAAAATTTCCCGGAAATTTCTGGATTCCTTCGCAGATTCTTCTAGCAATTTTCTCCAGAAATTCATCCCGGAGTCACTAAGGAAAGGATTAAAGAAATTTCTTGAGGATTGCCTGAAAGAATTCCATGATAATTTTTAGAGATTTTTTCAAGAAATCCCGTATGAAATTCTATGAGTAATCACAGCGAAAGTTTCTTGAGTAATCCCTGAAGGAATTCCTTGAGGATCCTCTAAAAAAAAAAAGTAACCCCTGAACAAATACTTTAATTAATCCGTGCGGCAATCTCTTGGGGTATTCCTGAGGAACTTCCTTGTGGGAGTTCTGAGGTAGTTTCTTGAGAAATCTCTGAGAATATTCTTTAAGTAATTGTGGAAACGACCAACGGATGGGCAGAGTTATCCCTCTGGTGGGCTTTTCGGTCCGGATAAATCATAAGCGGGGTGATACTATTTCATCCGACGTTTCAACCAGTGTTGGGAATAATCACTTG
Source organism: Aedes albopictus (assembly GCF_035046485.1). Classification (NCBI taxonomy): domain Eukaryota; kingdom Metazoa; phylum Arthropoda; class Insecta; order Diptera; family Culicidae; genus Aedes; species Aedes albopictus. The sequence continues at coordinate 14,621,622 of NC_085138.1, forward strand.
CAAAAGTTATACTCACTTGCTTCTATCTCAGTCCAGAAACATGCTATCAAAAAATGATGTTTGAAGGGGTTTTAAATTGTAGTTTAATCTGAAAGTTTGCCGAATAAAGTAAAGGTTGCAGACGCATACCAAAACCGTTAGAGAGCTGTGAGTACAAGGTGAGTATAAATTACACGAATTTTAATCACCTCGTACTCACAGCTCTCTCACAACTTTGATATACGTCTGCGACCTTTACTTTATTCAGCAAACTTTTAGATTAAACTACAATCTAAAAGCCCTTCAAACATCATATTTTGATAGCATGCTTCTGGACTAAGATAGAAGCAAGTGAGTATCACTCTTGCAAGTGAGTATTCCCAACACTGGTTTCAACCCTTGGTTTGGGTTTTCTTCAGGGAAGTTATAGGGATAGCCCTACGCCAAGCAACCGGCGATACCAACGTAGCGGTATCCCAATAACCTCCCTGAAGAAGACCCAAACCAAGGGTTGAAACGTCGGATGAAATAATAACACCCGGCTTATAATTTATCCGGACCGAAAAGCCAACCATAGAGGGATAACTCTTAAAGTAATATGTGCAGATATTTCTTGAGGAGTCACCAAAGAAAATTACTGAGTTATCCCTGCCGAAACTTCATGAGTAATATTTAAAGGAATTCCTTCAAGATTATTTGAAAAAAAAACAAAATCTTGAAATCCTCTTAAGGAACTCTTTGGAAATTCCTTGAGCAATCTCTGAGCAAATTTCTTAAGTAATCTCTGTATGAATTCCTTGAGGATTCTTTAGGGACATTTTTTGAAGGATCCCTGAGGGAATTTCTTGAGGATTCTGGGAGGAAACCCCCCAGGAAAATTATTGAGAATTCTCTGAGGAAATTTCTTAAGCATGAAGATTTTCTTTCTGGGGACTTCTGGGTAAATCCGTGAGGACTTTCGGGATAAATTCCCGGGGAAATTTCTGGAGGAGTTTACGGAGGGATTTTTAGAAAGATTCAGGAAGGAATTTCTGGAGGAGTTTCTGGAGGTCTTTCCGAAGGAATTTGTGGAGGAAATTCTGAAGAACTTTCTGGGGAGTTTCTGGAAGAATGTTTGGAAGACTTTCCGGGGGAAATTTCTGTAGGGACTTCCGAAGAATTTCTAAAGGAATTCCAAGAGCAAGTTCTGAACTAATTTCCGGATGAATTTTTGGTGAAATTTCTGGAGGAAATCCCAAAGGAATTTCTGGAGGAATTCCCAGAGAAGTTTCTGGAGGAACACCCAGAGAATTTTCTGAAGGAATTCCCAGAGGAATTTCTAAACGATTTCCCGGAGAAATTTCTGGAAGAATTCCGAGAGGAATTTCTGCAGGACTTTCCGAAAGAATTTTTAGAAGAATTTCTGGAGGACTTTCCGAAGGAGTTTCTGTAAAAATTTCCGGAAGAATTGGAAGAGAAATTTCTGAAAGAATTCCCGGAGGAATTTCCTGAGGAATTTCTAGACGATTTCCGAGAGGAATATCTGTAACACTTTCCGGAGAAATTTCTGGAGGAATTTCTGAAGGACTTTCTGAGGCATTTCCAGAGTATTTTCCGTAAGACTTTCCGAAAGAATTTCTGTAAGATTTTGCGGAGGATTTTCGGTAGGAATTCTCGAAGGAATTCCTGGAGGAATTCGAACAAGAATATCTGGATGAATTTCCTGAGGAATTTCTAGACGATTTCCCGGAGGAATTTCCAGAGGAATTTCTGGAGGACTTTCCGAAGGAATTTCTGGAGGAATTTTCGGAGGAATTTGCGGAGGAATTTCTGAAAGAATTCCTGGAGGACTTTCCGTATGAACTTGTTGAAAACTTTCCTGAGGAATTGCTAGAGGAATTCTGAAGGACTTCCAGAGGCATTTCTGGTCATATTTTCGGAGAAACTTCTGGAGGAATTTCCGAAAGAATTTATGGAGGAATTCCCGGAGGAATTTCTGGAGGACTTACTGGGGAATCTTCGAAGGTGTTTCTGGAGGACTTTTACCGGAAGAACTTCTTGTGGACTTTCCGGGTGAATTTCTTGAGGAATTCTCAGAGGGATTTCTGGACGGATTCCCAGAAGAAATTCTGGAGGAATTTCTGGAGGACTTTCCGGAAGAATTTCTTAAAGAGTTCCTGAGGAAATTTTTGGATGAATTTCCAGATAAATTACCTTAAGAATGTCTGGAAGGATTCCCGGAGGAATTCCTGAAGTAGTTTTGGAAGAATTTCTGGAGAAATTTAACTTCTCAAAGCATGTCTTGCAAACAGGGTATAAGTAACCCTTTTTTCTGCCTGGTCATATCTTCATCCTATTCCAAAAACAGACGATTTAAGGTGAAACATCAAGAAAGCTCATTACAATTTTACATACAAACTTTAGAGGCACAAATCTGACGAACGAAGCATCGAACCAAGTCGCACTTGATTATCCTGGCTTTGCTCACTTGCAAAAAGAGGCAGCTTTTTAAAATCGACCGCATTTGTTTACGAATTTTTAAGGTTTGTGCTTTTGAAAACGTGAGTAGGGGTGCAAGTCGGCCATTGTGGCAGCCATATTGGTACTTTCTGAAGTTTCTCCTTAAGCACCGATTGTTCGTTACAGTGGCGTAGCCAGAAATTGTCTCTGGGAGGGGTTTTCAACGGTCAATGATACCTTTTTTTTTGTTTGACACTTACATTTTGTAAACAGTAGTAGCAATTGTAGTCGTAGTTTGAAAAAAGCGGCGCAGCCGATAAATTTTTTCGTCGCAAAGCGCTTTATACTGAAAATTTGTTCCACAAATTTTGGCTGTGGGGGCTGGCTACGCCAGTGGTTCGTTATTATGCATGCTCACTTCTAACAAAAATTACAATAACGAAAAACAAAACAAATAGTTCTTATAAGCAAAACACTTTGCTGGAGATGGGTTCCATTCCACTACCGGTTTACCTCTTCGATAGCATGGGCTTTTTATCGTTCACTGTAGCATAGATCAATTACAAGTTGTGAATTGAGTTCATGGCCTGACACAGTCCTGAAAATCTATCAACTTTTCGATAATAAGTTTATCGGCGAGCCTTCAGAGAGTGACCCAGTTGTGCAACAAGAGTGCCGAATCCCCAAGCAATGCACATTTGTGAGAAAAATTAGCTCCTGCCTAGGTTAAAAGGCCCACAAGTCAACCAGCCAGAGTAGCGGTGTTGCGGTGGCTTTGTAGACACCTTTTCAAAACTTATGCTAATTTTAATTGGATTCGTTTCACACCAAGGTGCCGAAGTGGCTTGCGTCCCGTTCCTCCGCTTGCACCATACCCAAGTCGTTGACGACCAACGAACGCAACACACCGCCCAACGGCGACGCCGGCTGCGACCCATCGAGGTGAAAACAACCTGTTTTTGTTCTCGATACATGCGTTTCCGTACAAACAGTTTACAGCAACAACAACCAACGGTCGGTCTGCCGGTTGGTTGTGTGTCATTTCATTTCCTAGTTCGAAAGCTGTGTTTAGCTACCATTTTTTTTGTCTGTTTAACTTTCGTCACTGGTGTTGACAAATCTCATTCGGTGGGCTGTAAATTCCGATACCACCGAGGCAAGCGAAATGAGGCAGCCCAAAAGGCGACCGCGCGGCTGGAAGAAAGAAGTCGATTGATTCTGAATGGTTTTCGGGGCTTTTTGGATTTTGGATAAACAAACGATGGGAAGTTTGTATTTTGATGAGGGCGATGCGATGCGATGTGCGGTTTCCTGAGGAGGATGAGAAAGATGCCGCTTTTTCTATGGCGGTGACGGCGCGGCGATGAGAGAAGTGTGATTCAAAATCAATGGCAATTAGCACCTCTGATGGAGCGGTGGATTGGAATTTGATGTTATTTGAGCGAATTGGTAGGCTCAAAGGGAATTGTGCCGACAGTCGGTGGATTTCATTACCACCTTGTATGTATTGATTTTACACCTTTTGGAATATATTAGAAATCAAAACTGCATTTTTCAAATGATAATCAAATCCAAATTTTACCAACAGCGTCTGTTCTGGCATCCAGCGGTTGAGTATGAAATGTTCCTCCACCGATAATTATACCTAGCGAGGCAGCCCTACCACAGTGGAGACCAACAACCCAGTGTTCCCGAAACCCAAGAAACGTTTCAGAAACCGAAAATAAAATATTACGAACTGATTTAAGGCCGCACGGGACGACGTGTATTTTTTCCTATCTTCCCTCTCTTTCTAAGAATTTGCCTCGGGATTTTGATGAAGCAAATATCAATTTCCACTGCACTGACGTAGCTGAAACTTTAGTCGATTGTGCACCACAAGTGAGCAAATGAACAATCAAATTTCTAGTCAATAATATGAAGTAGAAGTTGAGATTTGCATCTTACTAGCAACAGAGCAATGGCGGACGATTCAACCACCGTCCCGTCCGGCCTTAACGGCAACGACTTTTGACGCAAAACAACGGACAAAAACTGGAACTTGGAATGTGCAAAACCCTAGCCAGCAGATTAAACTGGCAGACCTAGCCAATGAGGCATGCCGTATGAAGCTTGAGCGAAGTCCGTTGACCGAAATTAAATTTGAAGAACACAAATTGGCATCTGGTAAAGTTCTGCTATACTCTGGCCTGAGGTGAACACGCTCCCCGTCACCGTGGAGTTGGTTTTCTTCTGGGAACCTATTGATGGGAGGATAATAGTGGCAAGATTCAGAACACGGCACGAGTTTGAAACATTGCCATGATCTAATGTTACGCGCCAACCAATGCCGCCGAAATGTAAGACAAAGAGAACTTTTACAGCCGACTGAATGCTGTCGTTGATAAGTTTCCAAAAGTTGATATCAAGATCCTCACATGAGCAACATAAACGCGAAAGATTGGCTAGCAACGTCATGGGACGCCATGGTCTCGGAGAAATGAGTGAGGATGGAGAGCTGTTTGGATAGTTTTGTGGGAACAATAGTGATGGGGGGATTACATCCAAGCATCATCTCCTAATCGGCAAGATCCGGCTGCGCAGCGCAAAAAAAATATAGACAGGAGGAGAAAATCGTTTGCTGATTGAATACACGCCAACTGGTGAAAAGGTCCTTCGTCGAGAAACTGGAGAACCTTGCTGCGGATATTTCGGAAGATGGAAGCGCTGAAGATCAATGAATCGCACTCAGAAATACCTTCATTGCCACCGGTGCGAATAATATAGGTGAGCTACACCCTAAAACGAAACAACACAGGCTTGTGTACAATGCACACAGATTTGTGTACTACTAGATCAGCCTCCACCCCTGTGTCAAATATACACAGTCACTTTTCTGGCTCTAGCGCTGGTATGGGAGCAAAGTTCATAACTAATTTTCTCTGAACGATGACATGCATTATCAGGAATCGATCAATGCAAAAATACCTAATTGTTAATTTTGTTTTCATGCCAGCGCTGGAGCCGGAAAAGTATCTGTGTACATTTGACACAGCGGTGAGGCTGATCTAGTAGTACACAAATCTGTGTAACTTCTGTAACCGTGTACGCACCCGGAGAAAGTAGTGGATCATAAATGTCACCTGTAGGAAGATAGAGAAGCGAAAAAACGCCTAAGCCGCGATAGAGCGAGCGAAAACACGAAGAGCCTAAGCCGTAGTCCGTCAGCACTATTCGGCTCTCGAGAAGGAAGTGAAGCGCTCATGTGAACGGGACAAAAGAGCATGGGTGGGCTCCCTAGCCGACGAAGGCATGAAAGCCGCAAATACATTCGAGACATTCGTCTCCTCTACGAGGTCTCATGTCGCTTTAGGGGGACTAAGATGAATGCTATGATGACCATGACAGTTATTGACCGACCCGGCTGACCAGTTGAAAAACTGATTCAAGCACTTAAAATTTTAGCCAGCATAACAAAGGCACAAGCACGGGGCTCAAGCTGGCAACCTATCTTTCAACACAGATGCATTCATGCAATGGGCACGAAGGGAAGAAGAATACCGTATCAGTCCCCTGGGTAATTCACCTGCAAGGGGTTTTCAGTGGCGTTCCATGAATCCTCCAGAAGAGATCATGGGCTTTCAGGAGTATGCCTGGGGGTTTCAGGGAGTTTAATGTGCATTTCAGGGCTGGTTTCAGGGGGTTCCAGGCTAGGTTCCAGGGCGTTCCAGGGGAGTTCTAAGGGTCTAATGGGGCTCCAGAAGCACTCTTGGGGGTTCCAGAGGGCTGCATTCCAAGGGATTTCAAGCGCGTTTCGAGGGTGTTCCAGAGCTACTACAAGTAAGTAAGGAGTTTTAGGGGAGCTCAAGGACATTTCAAGGGGTTTGACGGGCGTTTTAGAGATGCTCCTAGGGATTTCAGAAGCATTCCAGGGATTTTGAAGTGGTTTCAGGCATGTTCCGAAGAGGTTTAATGGGTGTTGCAGGTATATTCAAGGGGATTTCAGGGGTTTTCCAAGCAATTTCAGGGATATTACTAAGAGTGCGCCGGGGAGTCTCAGAGAGTTTCAGGAGTGTCCAGGACGTTTCACAGGTTTCTAGGGATTGCAGAGGCGTTCCAGGGTGTTTCAGGCGATTCAGGAGCGTTCAATGGATGCTATAATGGTCTCACGGGGCTTGAGAAGCTTTTTGGGGGGTTTCAAGAGGTTTAATGGGTGTTCTAATGGATTTCAGAGCGCTACATGAATGTTCAAGGCAATAGTTTCATCGAGTTTACTCCTAGTTACTCACTAAGTAACCAGCTCTTGAGGTAAAAAAATATGTTTTTAACTCCTAGTATGAGCGCCCTCCCAAATAGGGTGACGAAGGGTATTATCGGCAGGTTTGTTCTCTTCGTAATGGGGGGTTTTTGTGGGCCGAATTGCCTGAAATTTGGGCATATAACTCAGCTTGGTTGGGAAGGAATTGAGGCCAGCTCTGATACCAACCCCTCATGACGAAGAGAACAAAACTGCCGAAAATACGTAAGTTCCCCTATAAGAAAAATAACCCTGGAGATTTTTTTGGTGCTTTCATACATGTAGGAAAATAGCTTCTCAGTGAAATAAGAAATTGTTTCCGACCTACTGTATATAACAAAACCGCCTAGGAGATTTTCACGACATTATTGCATGCCCTCAGGAAAGGTGGCCAGAGGGGTTTTTCGTATTTTCGGTAAAATGCGTAGGGGCGCCTATTGTATAGAACTTAGGTAATGGGAGGAGTTAGACCCTCAAAATCCCTCCCATTAGTACAAGATTGGTGCCCTCATATATCTAAGTAAAAGTTGACTTCTTTTTGGTTTGCTCTTCCATACTTGTATGAAAAATCTTTTTTTGTGATGTTGTTTTTTGTGAAAAATCATGCAATATGTCGTTTTACCCCAGAAATCAATTTAGGAACTTTTTAATTTTTTTTCAAATTAAATACCGTCAAGGCGCCATTCACCGCGTGCCTTCGAAAAATTTTCATTATTTCCATATTATGATTGAATGATGTGACAATTTCCCTTCAATTTCACCAATACAATGTTGTATTGGTGAAATTGAAGGGAAATTGTCGTCATATCATTCAATCATAATATGGAAATAATGAACATTTTTCGAAGGCACACGGTGAATGGAGCCCCAACGGTGAATGGCGCCTTGACGGTATATGGATTTTTCAGAAATTGCTACAAGAATTTGGTCTTAAAATCGAACAAGGATTCTTTCAGAAAGTCCTCCAGCGATTATTATTATTTTCAGAAATTCTTCCAGAGCAGAAATTCTTCCAGATATTTCCTCGTTAATTTCTCCAAGAATTATTTTGGGTAAATTTCCTAATTCTTTCTGAAGTTTACCCCGTAACGTGGGTAGATCACCTTAGAATGGTGCGTTGCGGTGTAAGATCTACCAAATCAAATTTTGATCTTGATATTTACCGTATTTTTAAATATTCCAAGATCAAAGTTTGATGCTCTTTTCCTTGTGTTTTTATTTGTGTTTCAATGTACTGCTAATTAACATTTTATTTCAGCAGGATTCAGGTAAATGTATTGTACGATATAAATAAGATTTTAAAAATATGTAACTGTGGCGAGCGTATCACTAATATGTAGCTTATTTGACGTACGATGTTAATATTATTTTATATTTCAGATTATCAACCGAAGAATCTAGTAATTCAACCAAATGCCAACAATATGACGAGAAAACCAGGATGAATTGGGCATACAACTGATTCGAAGCAGTCTAACAATGGTATGCCTGAACGTTAACCAAGCGTATCCTTTGGAGTTTACCCTTCCACTAACAACACCCTAATTCCCGTGACACCTAGGCCTGAGAGATCGTAGAGTTGTCTACATTTTTCATAGGTGTCCAAAACTAACCATCCTTTCCCATTCCTCAGCAGTCGCAAGGACGTGGCCAGGACAGTGCTCGACCATTGGAGGATTGCGTCAGTCTTGTCTAAGAGTCAGAGATTAGTCCCAAATATTTGTGCTTTGGTTCGGACGGGAAGGAGGCAACCCTCATAACAGCGGTCTAGGACTGTACCACCTACGAATTTGTGCGACTCGCTTAATGCTAATGCTAATGCTAATGCTAATTTCCTAATTCTTTCTGAAGTTTCACAAGAAACTGCTTTATAAATTCTTATAGAGATTAATTTAAAGCGATCATCGGCAATTTCTTATGGGGATCCCTCCGAATTTTCTACAGGTTCGTTTAGAAATTCTTTCAATGATTGTTTCATAAGTTCATTCAGTGGTTTCTTCAGAAAACTATCCGAAGATTTCTTTAGAAGTTCGTTCGGATATTTTTCAGGATGTTCACCAGAGATGTGTTCGAGAATTGCTCCAGGAAATCCATTGGAAATTTCCACATGAATGTGTTTCTGGAAATCAAGAAAATCTTGCAGAAAATTCTCCACAGATGCTTACATTACTACATTCAGTGATTCAGTCAGGAATTCTTACAGAGATTTCTTCAGGGTTTCCTCCAGAAGGTCCTCATTGTATTTCCCCAGAAATTTATCCGGCATTTCCTTTTAGCATATCTCCAATAATTTCCCTACGGATTTCTAGAGATTTTCTAGAAATCTTATCAGACGCTAATCTACGCGTTTCTCCAGATATTTCTATTTTTTCAGAAATTCGTCCACACATTTGTTTCACAAAATCCTCTAAGAATTAAGGGATATTTCCAGGAATTTTCCTATGGATATTTCAAGATTTTTTTCTAGGAATTCCACCAGAGGTTACCCGAGAATTTTTTTCAGAAAGTTCTTGAGAAATTCCTCCTGAAACTCCTTGAAGAATTTCCCTGGAAATATCAGCAAGAGATATCTTCAAAAGTTTATCCAGGGGGTTTTCAGAATTTCATTTAAAATTTCTCTACAAAATCTACAGGAAATCCTTCGGAAATTCTTCCCAGGGTTTCTTCAAGAATTCTGTAAGAAGTTCCTTCAGTGATTTCTGCAGAAATTCCTACAAGCATTTTATTTATTTGCTTCTGGAGTAACATAAGAAATATCCGCTAGAATGTCTTTAGAAATCCCTAAATATTTTTTTTAGATATTCTTCCAGGGGCAGTGAATCAAAATTCAACCATCGTGCAACAATAACGACAATGTCGCAACCTGAATTTGTTGTGATATTCTACTCAATGCAACATAGGTTTGTCCCAACTTGAACAGAATAGGACAAAGATCGTGCACCACGAGTTTAGAGATTTTTAAGCCCTGCATTGTGATTTTCGAGCGGTAACTTCGAGTCGGTAAACACTGCAACGCTGCTGAAGATGTATCATCAAAAAGTTTCGATTTTGGGTTAGTAATAATTAATTATTCACCAGTTGAAAAGTACGCAACAAATTCAGCTTCCGTTTTGTCTGCAACAAAAAATTTCGAGATCATGTCATTATCTGTTACCAGTTGGGATAAAGAGTAATCGCCGCGTCTTCTTTGTTGCTTGTTTTGTGCCTCTTTTGTCTGAAATTCTCTTCACTATCCAGGGGTTTTTCAGAAGCTCTTCCAGAAATTGTACAAAAAAAACTGAGAAATTCTTAAAGGAATCCCCGAAGGAATTTTAAGAAATCCCTGGAGAATCGCCTCAAGAGATCCATTAAGAAAAACTTTTGGAGAAAACCTTTGAAACATTTTCAAAAAATTCATGAAAAATTTCCGGAGGAAAATTGTATTCCTGGAGCAATTCCTGGACGAATGCCCAGGAAAATACCTAGGAGAAAAAACCTGAAGAAACACTTTAAGATACTCCGTTAATGCCTTGAAAAATGATGTGTGATTTCTGGAAGTACTCTTCAAGTAAATATTTGAGATATTCCTGGAGTAAGCAATTTCTGAAGGAATCTTTTAAAAATGCCATGCAGAATTCGTAGCCAAAGATATTGGTGATATTCTTGAATAAATCCGGCAATAAATTTCTGAGGCATCCCTGGAAAATATCCTGAAGGAATACTTGGAAGGAAGAACACTTGAAGATACCTTCGAAGGAAATTTCCGAAAAAAATATTATACAGCTTTTGCAAGGATTTGTACACAAAAATCCCTAACTAGTTCTTAGAGAAAATTTTGAAGGAAATCCTGCAGAAACAAATCATGGAGAAATTCTTTGGAGAACCACTGTAGAAATTAAAAAAAATGAGGAAATCTTTAATACTTAGGGGAAACAGAGAACGCTCTGCAGGTATTCTTAGATTTATTTTATAATCCCTAAGCTAAGGCATGAATTACGGATAACTCTTGCAGAAATTGCCAAGAGAGTCTTTGCAAAAAAAAATCTGAAAGAATCCCTGAAGGAAGTTCTGAATAAATCCAATAAAATGCCAATAGGTGCTGCAGGAGAAATCCTTGGAAGAACTTTCAGAAGAATTGCTTGAAAATTTCGGAATTATAGAGGAAAATTGAGGAATTTTCAAATCAATGCTTGAGAAAGTCATTGAATATATAAGGCTTTTCACGGTATCATTAGCATCGGCAGCCATGTTGGATGTAAGGTTCGCAATTTCAAAGTGATAATTCTCTGCCACCAAAGCGAATATTTGTATGAAAAAGTATCATCCTATATGCTCACTCGTAGTGATTGCGATGATACTTTTTCTGCTGTGTTGCTCCAGAATTGGCAGTTTTTTATCATTTCAAAAACGTGAAGCAAACAATCATTGAAAAGCAAAAAGTCAATGATTCGTTTGAAAGCTTAGTGATGCATCATGACACCATAAGTAATAGGTTCCTGAAGAAAATAAAGCAATAATTTCTGAAAAAGTTTCAAGAAAAAAATCTTGAATTCTTAAAGAAAACCCTAGAGGAAATTCTGAAAGAATCTCCGAGACTTTGTGAAAAAAAATCTCGTGAGTGCCTGACACAATGCATACTTTGCTTGTGCGTGACAGTAGTTTGACACATTATCCATGGGAAAATTGACAAAAAAAAGATAAACCTTGACGGAAAGGACACTATGTGTTCCAGGTTTTAGGATTGCATCTTTTGAAGAAACGTTTGGGGGAATTCATGAAGAAACCCCTGGAGAAATTCCTAGAAGATTTTTTGTTGGGAAATTTCATAAAGAATGATTAAAGGTATTCCAGCGAGAGTATCTCATCCGCCATAATTCAGAAAAGTTTTGGAGAAATAAAATCCATGGAGTTCTCGGAATAATTCTAAATTGGCCCCAATAGAGAAATCATTTCCTTGGGAGAGCGCTGAAATTTGGAAACCTTGAGTAACCAGCTCATGGTAAAAACAGAACTGGTTCAATGGGGCCTTAGAGAGTTTCATGAGTGTCAAGGACATTCGATAGAGTTCCAATAGCTTTCAGAGGAATTGTAGTAGATTTCATGTGGTTTCAAGGATCTTCCACGGGATTTCAGGGGCATTCCAGAGAATTTCATGGAGTTCCATGGTGTTCCAAGGAGTTTCACTGGAATTGCAGGGGGTTTGATGCAGTTCCATGGATTTAATTAGATATCATGAGCATTCTCAGCAGTTTTAGATGCTTTATGGGGTCTCCAGAGGGTTTTAGAGGGTGTTAGAGTCAGTTCTAGTGCGTTTCAGGGGTATTCCAGGGGCCTTCGAGGGGGGGAGGGGTCAGAGGTTTTCAAATGGTTCCAGCAGCGTTATGAGACCCCTTGAAACCGCACCTGAAATGCCTTGGAACGCATTGAATCCACTTTGGAACTCTTTCTAAAACTCTTTTAAGGAGAAACATTAGAGAATATAAATATGGTTGCCACAATGGCCCACTCGGTCCCATAGTCACGTTTTCAAGAGCATCAATCTTGAAAATTCGTAAACAGACTGACTCTTTTTGCAATTGAGCAAAGCCAGGATAAACAAGTGCGGCTTGGTTCGATCCTTCGTTCGTCAGATTTGTGCCTCTAAACTTTGTATGCAAAATTTCAATGGGATCTCTTGATGTTTCACCTTAAAAGGCCTCTACAACCCTCCGAAATGTTTTTAACGCCTTGGTACGCCTTAAAACACCGCAGAAACATTGCTGAAATCTTCTTGGAAGCTTCCTGAAAACTCTAAAACACCTTGAAATGACCTGAAATCCCTCTGAACACTCCGGGAACGTCTTGAAACTGTTTTTAACACATTCCAAATTCTACTGAAATCCCCGGAAACCACCCGAATCGCGTTTAAAATGCTTTGAAACCGCCTGACATTCCCTTAAAAGCCCGTTAAAGCAAACCCCCCCCCCCCCCCCCCTTCAACCACCTGAAACTTCTTCAAACGCCTTAGTACTTTTTAAAAAGTTTGCTGAGGATATTTTGGAACAATTTCTAGAAAATTTTAGGTACACCTACAGCAACATCTGAATAAATTCTCAAAAAAGTTTCTGAGCGAAATCTTACAGCAATTCCTGAGGAAACTCTTCGGGGAATTTCTGAAGAAACTTCTGGAGGGATTTCTACGACGATCTGAACATGCTGAAAGTTGCCAAAGCTGGAGGACTACGGCATGCTGCGAGTTGTCGGACAACAACCTTGAAAATTTAATGCTCGACGTCGTCGTTGAACCGCTGTATGCAACCACTAAGTGTAGACAATGCTAAAGTTGTCTGGATTCGATTCCCGAAAATGGTCAGCATCTCTCCGATCCGTATTCATAATATTAGACATTGAGTGTTTTCATGTTTCTCTCATGTATGTAAAAATATAAGGAACTGTGCAAGCTGAAAAACAGGCACGATTCCAGAGGAGATGTTATGCCAATAAAAAATAATAAATAATTATTCATCCGATTGCCACCCAGAAGTACACATGTACCTTAATCGATAAAGGAGCTACGCAACATAAAAGGAACTGAAACGTCGTATCAAAAAGGACACACGATGAAATCAACTACCTTATCCTTGCCGTATGCACAAATATGTGCATGTGCACCGCACTCGTACGAAGGCCACGAGCCGGCAAAAAAACACGAGCCACGCTCAACGGGGTGGCCCCATCAACAGTTTCATCTCACAAGAGGCGCAACACAGCAGCAGCCAGCGAGCGGTGCCGGTGTGAGGTGACAAAAGCGCACCAGCCAGCAGCCGAAAAGAAAGAACTCGCTCAACAACAAGAAAATCGGTGGCAATCATCGGTGCACTAGCCCAGCAGCATGTGAGCTAGAGCGCGGTACCTACAACCAAATGACACAGAACCGAACGACACGGCACTGTGCAGCGGCATCAGCAGTGATGATATGCGACGTGAGGAGAATCATCGGAGCTCGAGAAGTGCGCGACACACGGAGAGGAGAGTATCGAAAAAGGCGTGGCTAATCGGACTCTATTAGTATAAGTGTCAATTTCGAACCAATACATGTGATGAGTTGTGGCTCACGACGGCCACGGGATTTCTTTAATCGGCCGATTCTGCCTGAATGGAACCAGCGGTGTGTGATTGCTGCTTGCCGATTATTGAGCACTCGCAAAGGAGGTGACCGCGGCGTATCGATTCTCTCGATTTTTTTTGTTCGGCTCAAAAACCAATCGGTGAGAGCGTGTGAGCTCTTGGTCAACCTTCGATCGCTCAGCGCTGGTATTGAACACTCGATTGAGTACTCTTATTGAGCGTCGATCAATTTACGAAGGTGTTCGGTTATAGGTACTGATTCATAAAAAAATATTATCACCGATGCTATTGATGAAATATTATGGAGATTGGGAAAAGACTTGTACAACCGGACTTACTGCTTTAACAATTTATTGCAAGTATCCGAAAAAAGACGGAACTAGAAGAGAGAATCGATAACCATCTGTGAAGTCAAGCCGTGAGCACAAGAGCAACCCAGCTGGTTGGATGGTTGCCGCACCAGTGTGATATCAAAACAACGATATTGACGAAGTGAGCTACTTTGTTTATAATTTCTGTGCAGTGAGTGCCACCCTTTGGCACTCACCAACACACAGAAAGACTCCACGCAACGGAAGAGAGGGAGAGCGATTTGCATTTGCATTGTATGCGTTTCGACGAGAGAGGAATCGAACGTACGCGAATGCAAGAACACACCGAGAGAGATGGAGAGCAAATGAATCGATGTGTAGTGGTGTGCGCTCCGCTACAATTAAACGACGTGATCAATCAAACTTTGGAGACGAATTGGCGAACACATCAGTGCCTCGGTCGGTCGGTCGATGGCGATGAGCGTGAGCGGGATGGCGCACGCTATAAAATGATGAGGGACCCAATTCGACGGGGGGACAGTGCGAGCGGGACAGTGACGTGGGGTCAATCGCGAACAGCGCGAGACAAAGCGAGATGGGCGATGCGATGATGGGGAGCAAGTGATATCAATAATAAAAATCACTTCGCGTCGTATGTGTGCGCGGCGCGATTGAATGCGGGATGGGTGGAAATCGAGGTTGTGGAGTATGTAGAACGACATCGTTTGTCTCCACGTTGGGGGGATGAGGAAGTTCAATCCGGAATGGATGTGTGTGTTCTGAAGAATAAGGAGAGCAGTGCCGGCTGAGCTCCGTGGTGTGTGCTTTGTGTGCTCCAGAATTGGATGGAGCGCAGTTTGTGAAGAATGATTACGAGCAGCACGATAAAAAATCCAGCGATGGATAGAATAAAGGCTAATGATTCGGGACGGAACATTCGTACAACTCTTTTTCTCTAATTAGCGTACCGAAAGCTACATACACGTACGTGTGTCGTATTCATCAGGAAGAAATTTTTCGAATTATTTGAACACAATTACTAGTTTCAATGGGCTTTAATCTTCTTTTTCTTCGATAATAGTTTGATGATCTTCTTTATCTGTTTCTTACTTAATTGTAGCCACTGCTTATGATCATGCGGCTTCTTCTTTTTCTTCTTCATCTTCACCGGTTTGTGGACCACGATGTGCTTTTTCTTCAGCTTGAGTTTCTTCTTTTTCTTCAAATGACTCCACAGCGTCAGAGCCAAGGTGGCAGTATTTGTGACCAGAATGGCTTTAATCCCCAGAACAAGCTTCGCAATTACCATGAAGAAAAGTGTTCCGACTGCTTGGGCAATTAACGCCACCAATACCGCCCCCGTCGTTGACATGGACATGTAGCCTGCGGTATTGGGCTTCGCCACGAACACCTTTTGAACCGCTTGCAATGGAGAGGATTTGGAATTGGGCGTCTTCTTGATCAATCGCAATCTGGGTGGGCGTAGTGGTGGATAACTACAAATAAAAATCACTCAGTATCATGTAAAAATTCTTCACAAGCGTAGACAATACTCACAGATAATGGTTTAGGCTAGCTTCCGGTAGAACTTCAAACACTTCTCCTGCCGTAGCATCCGCACTAGCATACTCTGGGTCAGCCAACTGACCCAGTACTATCGCATATACCGAACAAACCAACAGGAAACTGCACCCAAACTTCACTGGTGATGCTATCGCGCCCAACATCTCGAACGATTCGGATCTTGGAAGCAACTAAATCGGTTGATCTTCAACGGATGCTACTGGGTCCATCTTCCAGACCGCAGCTCCGGTCTACCGCGCCTGATTTACGCCTGATCCAACTTTACGACGCAGAAGGTCATCATAGATCACCCACCAGCAGTAGGCTAAGCTTTCCCGGAAAACAGAAGCCTAATGGCTACCGAAACAATTTGGCTACCGAAGAACCGTTGATCGGCCTCCTAGGTACGATCCGTTTGTTGAAGAAAGTAATGACTTCATTTTATGGCCCACCGCAGCGGTTCGGTACTTGCGAAAATCGAAAAGGGGAACGCGAATGTTAACATGGGTAAGCTTGCATTATGAGAACATGATTTCTCACTAATGATTTGATCTTTAAAACGATCGCACAACTACTTTACTATTACTTTAGAGCTTTTAGTAGAACTTGTTACTTCAGACTCTAGTTTAATTTAAAAACACTTCACTAATACTTTACTTTTGCAAAAGAAAATAAAAAATGAATAACTCTTTTAAAGAAAAACTAGAAAGGACTAGCAAATTCCTTTTAATTCTACTACTGTGCTTATCTTCGGACAGATAGGCCTATTTCGTCTGTGACTTACAGACTTCTTCAGTGTCAAGTGCTCGACAGTCGAGCACTTGACACTGAAGAAGTCTGTAAGTCACAGACGAAATAGGCCTATCTGTCCGAAGATAAGCACAGTAGTAGAATTAAAAGGAATTTGCTCGTCCTTTCTAGTTTTTCTTTAAAAGAGTTATTCATTTTTTATTTTCTTTTGCAAAAGTAAAGTATTAGTGAAGTGTTTTTAAATTAAACTAGAGTCTGAAAAAAACGATCGCACAAGTTGAACAGTTCAGATAAAATATACAGCTGGTCTTCGTGAGTGTTTTATGTTCTCCAAGCAGTGCGTAATGCTTGGAAATGTTGGGTAATAGTAGCCCTTGGTAATGTCGTCCCTTGGTAGCATTTTTAGCTGGCAAATTCGGGACATTTTTCTAAATTCATGGTGCCGGCATGAAGATTCAAGCAGTAAACCTCCAAATCCGACAGGACAGTCTGAAACACCATACTTTACATCATTCACCTTCGCCGACTTACCGCGTTAACTTAACATCTATCCACTCGTTAACCCAACTTGTTGAGAACCTTAACGCCAAAAAGTTCTCCGAGCGATGTTTACGAACTGCGATTGCCATTACCAAGCATCTCTACGTGGACGACTATCTGGACGGCTTCCAAACGGCTTAGGAAGCGGTAAAAGTCGTGAACGACATAAACACGTCCACTCAAAAGGAGACTTCGAGCTTCGCTACTTCCTACCCAACTTCGAAGAAGTACTGACAGAATGAAGTACTTCATTGTAAGATACAATGAAGAATTTGGCTTTTGAGAGAGCAGAGAATGTGGAGTCGATGTTAGGGATGAATGGGATGCCCAACCTGGATTGTTTCACGTACACGGTGAATCTCCGAGAAGATCTGAGCTGTTCATCCTCAACAATGAACACATTTTCACAAAACGAAAAATTCTGAAGGTAGTCATGAACCTATTCGAGCCTTTACGCCTGATTCCATTCTTACTCATCCAAGATGGGATGATCGATTCAGTGAACAATTTGTTCAACAATGCCGACAATGGCTAGATTGCTTCCAACTGGGCACAGTAATAACTCCGCAGCGTTGTTACTTCTCCACCCCGTTCTCCAGAAGCAAAAGCTGGTTGGAGATCTACGTTTTCGTCGATGCCAGTGAGACGGCATAATACTGTGTAGTATACTTTCTCTGATTGAGCGAAGCTGGCAAGTAGCCCTAGTTGAAACCAAAAACATCCCCTTTTGATCCCACGCCTTGTACTAAGGAGTGTATCGTAAAGTAGTTGAAAATGTTTACAATAGCCTCAAAAATAGTTTAATACAACTTTAAAGTAATTTTATTTTTGGAGATACTGTATAAATCCATGAAAAGAGAAATAGCTTTTAACATTTTCTAAAAATGTTCTTTTAACTAGGATTTTAACCTAGATTACTGAACGCATGTTTTAAAATTTTTGCACATCCTTTAAAAAATTGGAATTGCGAAAAAAGTTCGATAATGTTTGAAAATTTTCAAGTTTTTTGTGCAAATATAATAAGCTCCAGAATCCTCATGATATAGGCAAATTATTTTTTTCAAGAAAAATCTCCACTGAATTTAAGCGCAATTCTTAAAAATGAAAAATAGCCATTTTTCAGGAACCCCTTTTTTCTATGCTTCTCCAAATCACGTTTACGCAAATAAAAAATACATAAAATGAAAAATTCGCATTTTTTTAAATAGGGTATGTTTTTTAATTTATGTACGAGTAAGTTAGAGCAAAAAATCGAATTTTATAACCTTTCAAGATATAAATTGACGTTTTTTGGAGTGGGCCATTTTGTAGATATATGAGATTTTTCTATCGAAAATATGAATTTTGAAAGTCGGTGTTGAATGATATGTTATGTGTACATAACTGTTAACAAGCATCAATATTTTCCAGATTTTTTATCGTACAAATTTTATTCGCTACAGATTTTTGAAATGTTGAAAAAACTTAACAACATTGCATTTTGTGCAGATTTTTATTTTGTGAGGTGTATTCATTAAATCAAATTTTCAATAATACTAAACATTTTCCAAATGTTTCCATGCTGTTCTAAACTTAAGTATATTGTGAAGATTTCATAGAAGAACCGAAATGAAAAGACCAAACCAGCTTCGAGATAGAGCATCCTGAACATTTTCAACTACTTTCCGATACACTCCTTAAAGGCGGCTGTTCTGGGTGTTCAATACTTACAGTGTGTCCTGAGCAACCATAAACTAATGCTGGTGAAAGGGTACTTAAGGACTGACTTTCACCACAGTATTGGCATCCCAAGAAACAATTATACCTTTAAGAAACGTTTCTCAAAGCAGTGTTGTTAAGCCTTAAGTCGAACTATATTTGGTTAAGTTGAGATAAAACTATTGTTCGACTCCTGTTAGCCCAGAAATGGAGAATCTGTTCAACATCAGCCGTTCTATAAGCATTGTAAATGTTATGTATAGTCAATGATCGTTGCTTCATTATACGGATGTTATATTTTCATTTCGAGTGGGATTCGATCCAGGTAAATAAACTTTTCTGTAAATTTTGTTCATCAGCAGCGCTACTGGAGCCTAGTAGAAGCCGTGAAGTCAGTTCGCCACGGTGGTGATCCTTCAAACATATTTTTCATTTCTCATACCCAAATAAGCTAGCTGTGCTTAGTTTTCGGAACTTCCATTGTACGAAAGAAAAATGTGTCACCCTGCGGTTAATCTTCTGACAAAAAGTGGATCCTGAACCCAGTCAAGATAGAAATAAGGCTCAATCCTTGTCATGATGAAGGAACCAGCGGGAAAACTTCTAGACTCTGCTAGTTAGAGGAGCCACATGCCGTTTTCAAGCTCGGTGGATTTGCTGCCGTTGATCAGTGTAGTGTTAAAGGTAAGTCGTGATGTTTTGTGAAGTGTGATATATTGATTTGTAGCTGCTACAAGGCTCGTGTTTGATGTAGAATAATTTGCAACTTTGTTTACAAATGTGAACATGGCGAACAATGGCCATTAAGAGCACTGCTAATCAGCAGCTGAACAGAACGATTAAGCTACTCTTGTTAACCTATTTTTAAAGTCTCTATAGTTTCAGATAAGGATGGTGACATTCGCCGCACGATGCTGAAAATCAGTGTATTGAGCTCGTTTTTCCCCGCTCTCTCTTTCTCACACCTTTTTAGGAAAATCCTCATCTATTCCCGCCTGGCGTGCAAAATAGATACCTTATTTAATTCGTATTTGTGTAAAAACTTCCATAGTATCGGAATTTGACATAGGGTTGGTCCTGCTTTTATGGATTATGTTCTACTTCGGGAGAAGATACATGTAAAAATTCCAAGAAATTGGGGATTGTGAGGTGTGAACAACGTCAGTGTCATTCCCCTTGCTTGCCCTTTCCCTAGCAAGCAACAGTGACAGCAATCATCATGCCAGTGTAATGCTGGCTCAAGAAGGAGTGGAGCTTTGGCGGAGTAAGTTGCCTTGATCGTGAGTCCCGTACAATGCCAAGTGATTCTACTGTAGTTTGCTGAGATGGCTGAGAATGGATTGTTCCGGTGAGTTACACGATATTCACAGGGATATTGGGGTTATATGATTACATATATTACAATTTTTAAGACCGTGCGGTGAGTCAAACCAGCTCCATTTGATATTACGGAAGTTTTTACACAAAAACGAATCAAATAAATAATTTATTTTGCACGCCAGGATTTTTTCAAAGAGGTGAAAAAGAGAGAGATCGGGGTAAAATGGGCCCGATCAATGATTTCCAGCATCGTGCGGCGAATGACACTCTCCTTATCTGAAACTATTGAGACTTTCACAGTTTGTGTCGAAAATTCATTAGAATCCATCCACTCCAAGCACAGACATTGAATTTATTCGCATTTTATACCTATTTTTTCCCATTGTGCAACGCATGATGCACCAAGTAGTTAGCAAAAATACGATACCTGAAAATAGGGGATCTACTTTTGATGGTTGGAGGGACGATGCGTAATCAGTGGATACGTTGATGCGTAGTGAAGCCGATTCCAGGGAGAGAAGAAACTAGCTTTGTGAAGAGCAATGAACCTGATTCTAAATGATGACTCCAGTGAGGACAGGTTCACGGATAGAAGGATGTCACGATTATCCCTCCCCGCAGTACAGATATATTGACCAATGAGGCAAACGGTCGTCAAACAAAGATAATTTGGAGATTGCCACACACTACGATGCGTGCGATCATTGTAGAACTACGTTGCCGCATCTATTCCCATTTAATTTCCAAAGCGTTTTAAGCCGAAAAGAGTTTCTCATACTAACGCACCGGTCTAATAACTAGTCACTGTCCCTACGTATACCATCTACAACAGATTGGAGCAATCCAAACCTCAAATTGTCGGCTCTGTGATGAGGAGAGAGAAAAATCAGAACACATCCTCTGCTATTGCGATGCACTCTCCCATCGTAGGTGCAAAGTTCTCGACAAGTCCTTCTAAGGATCTGCTAAACATATGGAACCGTTCTCCTTAGAACAGGGTTGGCTTTCTAAAGTCAGCCCCACCAGAATGGGGGGAATGTAACTTAGGATTCCATCAATGATAGTTGGTCTTGAGTTCAGTCGATACCAAGGTATCTCACTAACAAAAATGTTACTGAGATAACTTGCGTAATTCACAGCAAAATTGTATATCACAATAGTCCTAAAGCCTGGACGCAGCCCCAAAGCTTCACCCAACAAACGAGAAAGAAACCGAAGGGATCTCTAGAAAAATCTTTGAAAGAATCTCTTTGAAAGAATTTCTAGAGAAACCTCTAAAAATCCCATGAGGAATCTCTGGAGAAATTACCGGATTAATTATGTGATGCAACCCTAGAGAAGCTCCCAAAGAAATCTCGTAAGCAGTACCTTTAAAAACTTCTACAAAAGCTCCCGGATAAATCACTTGAGCAATTTCTTGAAGAATCCCTAGTGCAATCTCCGCAGAAATCTCTAGAGTTATCACCAGAAGAACTCCTGGATAAGCCATGGAGTAAATGCTAGAAGGATCATTTGAAGAAGTCCTATTAAAATCTCTGCTAGTATTTCAAAAGAAATACCAGGAGAAATCAATGGAGGAATGATTGAAATATGTTCTAGGGGAATATCTGGAGCAATTCCTGGAGGAACCCCGGTAAAAATGGCTTGAAAATGTCTAGCATGAAGTCCAGGATAATTCCCTTGAAAGATTTCTAGAGGAATCCAAGAAAAATAAAAAAAAGAGAAATTTGTGAATCAATACCAATACATATTGATATTGATGTTATGTAGGAATACTAAGAGAAAATCCTGAGTAAATCCTAAGAGGATCTTCCGAGAAGTCTATACAAGAAGTCCCATAGAAAAATCTGTAGAGTAATCCTGTGGAAATCCCTAGAGGAATTCCTGAATAAGTTGTTTGTGTAATTCTTTGAGAAATAACTGAAGGCATTCATGGAGATTTTCTTTTAAATATTCCCGGTAGAATTTCCTCATGAATCACAACAGAAGGAATCCTAAGAAGTATTCCTCAAAATCCCTGGATAAGTAAATAAATAAATCCACTGAGTAATTTTGGGAGGGGCTTTTGAAGAAATTCCTTCAGAAATCTGTGGAAAAACTTATTCCTAGAGCATCCCATGTAGAAATTTCTGGAAGAAGTTCATTGAGAATATCAGCAAAGAATTTCTGGAGGAATCCCTGCAAAAACTGCTGGGTATTACAGGGGAAATTCCTGAACGAAAAACATAGATGAATTTCTCGAGGGATTCTCATAGAAATTCATGAAGGAAGTACCGGAGGATTTCCTGGAAGAACACCAGTAGAAATTTTTGGAGAAATCCCAGCACGAATTCTTGAAGGGTTTCCAAATCTTGGAGAATCTTTACCAACGCTTACACTTGCCAAACAATTGAAACTTGGCGCCTCACATCAGCAACAATAACGATGCATGCAGCAAAAAAAAAACACAAATATCGTTTCATTGTCCCCTGTCCTGCGTTTCTAACAATCCGTCGATTCGCCGGTCGTTCACTGCAGAAAGTCTATCTTGGATTCTTCAGTCCGACTCTGATACTCTTCACAAAAACCAAAACGAGTTTGGCACTAACGTAGACATGCGAACTTGTCTTTCGGCTGATACGATCGGAGTCCTACGGGCATTATTGACGCGGAGCTTGATCAATTGGACGTAATTACACCTGAAGCAGGTCTTTCGGAATGGGCAGCTCCGCATTTCGTTGTAAGGAAGTCGAACGAAACCATCCGGATATGTGACATACCTCGATGGCGTCATCGTTGGAGCAGAATAGAGGAACGTCAGCGAAATTTGCATGCAGTTCTTCATCGGATCCAGGAATTCGGCTTCACGATTCGTTCAGAACTCTATTATTTGGATCTTTGCTCGATAAAAACGGTCTTTGCGCAGATCCGAATCACTGAGGTACTCGCTGGGTCTTCGGCAGACTTACGAATATCAGTATCTAAGAAGGGTATACCAATGCAGTAATTGCCTTAAACGCTGCATCCTTACCTTGCTCTTCTACGACTTTTCTGTGGAATATGTCGCCAATGACAAATTCGGAAACGCAGATGTGCTATCACGCTTGATTAACCAGCATAACAAAACCTGACGAAGAGTTTACGGTAGCTCTTACAACATTCGAAAAAGATCTCAAATTCGAAGCTATAAGCAGATGGTCATGAGTTCGATCCCAGCCCCGGCACTTTCTTCAGTTGCTCTTTCCCCCTTATTCTAAGCCCATGGCTCAAATGGACCCGGATACATGGACATCGGCGAACGGCAGGTCATAATGTACCCCCAATCAGGCTGACAAAAGGAACAACCAACAGCCACACATCAACATCATCGTGCTCATCATTTTACTATGAAAGGGTAGAAAGTGAAAGCAGTGCAACGGCAACCAGTTCGATATTGTAGAATTAGAATAGAATACATTTAGGCGCTGTACAAAGTGTGAGTGCAGCTTCCAATGGATCATTGAAGCTGACTTTTTCGCTACTCACCGCATCAAAACAAAAGCGCCACCGTATATGGACGGTAACACAGTGACAGCAGTCGAGTTACGTCAAACACACAAGGCTACGGTGGCGCTATCTGTTCATTTCATAGCGGCCGTTTTAGTTATTTTAGTGATCCATTGGAATAGCTCACGCAGTGCCCCAGTGGACAAAAGAGCTGTAAAATTAGGTTAAGTGATTAAAAAAGGGGTTTTGGCGTGTTGCCTACTATGTACTGACCTTGTCTCGACGCGAGCACATCATAGACTACGTTCGAGCTTGCCACGGTTGTGCCTCTGCAGCAAGATCTCTGTCAAAAATTACACCAGAACCATGGCCCAAACCAACAACGGCATGGCATGGTAGATTACGCTGGGACACTGGATGGAACCGGCGATCGATACGTTTCAACATCCAGTGTTTTTCAGCATACGGTACGGTAGCTGACTATCATCAGGAGCTGGACGACCGGATAAGTGAGATCAACGAGAGCGATAATCTCAACACTCTGTGCGAGTCTATCCACGGAACGATGAATACGGCAGTGCTGGAGGTGATTGGCACTGCGCATAAACGACTTGGGAACGGGTGGTTCGATGAGGTGTGTCAGAGGGTAACGGAGCGATGTACGGAAACACGGGTAGCTGAAAAAATAGTCCACCGCAAAAAAAGAGAGCTTTTGGCACAAGAGAGTATGGAACAGAATGCAATGCGGAGGTTTCACGGAACTGTCAATGGCGTGCGGAGGAAAACAACGCCTTCTCCAGGCTGCCGGTGGAGGGGGCACTTCAAAGAATTGTTGAACGGTGGGAATGGAAGAGCGACAGACAAAATTCGAATCGACAACGACGTCCAGGCGAAGGAACCTCCAACGGCAGATCCTCGATAATTTTTTGAAGTTACGCAGATTATGATCGAACATGATTTTCCAACGAAACTGATTAGACTGATTCGCGCGACGCTTGACAGATCGATATCAAGTTTACGGGTTGCGGATGAAATTTCATCATCGTTCGTAACCTTGGACGGCAGGGCGTTCGTGGTTGTTGAGAGAAGTTCATAAGAGAGCCATTGGAGTTTTCGAACGTGAAATGCTGCGATCAGTACACGGCGGTAAACTGGAGGCGAGGACGGTATCTGGCAGCGTCGCATGAACTACGAGTTGTATTGTGGATTTACCGGCTACTAGTATTCAAACGGTCGCTTCAGTATGGCCTCCAAAGTAGTCGTTTTATAAAAAGAGTAACCTCAAAATGATTTTAAACATTTTTATTCTATACGCTATTCCTCGTTGCCACTAGCTACTCAGCGACATTCATTTTTTGACAATCAAGTTAAATGTTATATGAAAACGGCTACTTTGTAACGGCTACTTAAGTAATCGATAGAAAACAAGTAGCCGGTAAATCCACAATACCAAATATTTTAAGAGAGGATATCTTCCTAAAGAAGATTTGTCATGTTTGTCACATGATATACGAATGCAAAAATTAATTATTAACAAAGAAAGCAGTTTCATAGAACACTATGCTGAGAAGAAGGATCTGTTCTATGTGCTACCAAAAAAGGAAATGAAAAGTAGTTTTTGCAATTTCTCACCGTAATAGGTTGTTTTACCTCACGCAAATCTAACAGGAAAAGGCCTACTTTCCCACACCAAATCAACAGTGCTGTAATGGTTCATTACAGCACTGATTTGCGTTGCGTAATGAACCATTACAGCACTGTTTTCAGTTTTGGTTAACTTCTTGATGCTTTCTGGACGCAGTTTTGAAAAATTGTGACAACTGCACAGTATAACCTGTTATGTTCAGATTTTCTTAAACATGGCTATGAACATCAGTGTGCAGTTTATGAAAAAGTTTTGTTAAAAACTGTCCTCCAGGGTAATTTATGAAATTGCAAAAAACATTGTACGCAACTCGGTGCAGAACTGGATTTTTCCAGCACTCGTCATAATTATCCAACTCGGCAAGCCTCGTTGGATAAATGTACGACTCGTGCTGTAAAAATCGTCATTCTGCACCTTGTTGCGTAAACTACTATTATCATATGCGATTATTTAGTCGCCAGTACTGCCTGCCCAGTACAATAATGCAAAATGTAGCTTTAATACGCTTGAAACAACCAACAAGCTGAAGCGAAGAACAATCTTCCTCATATTTTCCGATTCGCCCACCAACGATGCAAACCTACATAAACAAGCACCGACCCAACGAAATTGGCCTCGCTCTTTTCCCCTCTTCAACCGGAGAGCATTGAGCCGCAACAACGGAACCAACCGAGCTGCTCCCATCGACGAGCGGAACCAAAATGAAAAGCATCGCATGGAAAAGGTAAATAAACCGCCACTCACTGCCTCACCCGAACAACATTCTCCCTAGCTCAATTCCCAAACTCACACCCGATTAGACATTTTATGGACTGCACTCACCACCGCCCGTTAGGTATAGCATTTTTCATACTCACACCACCTCGCGCGCCCATCAGGAGGATGCATCTCGCACGCTGGGCAGTGAAAGTATCCCGGGAGAAAGAGTCCCGGTTCTCAGCTTCTCTGCCATCCGCGTGCATGCACGCTCGCGGAACTCTCGTCGCGAGCGACTGGGTGGCGCGCGGAAGGTGAGTACCATCACTCACCTCCCGTTCGAGAGTGGGCGCACGCTGATCTGATCGACACACGGGTGTGAGAAGTTTGAGACCCCACAAAAAGCATAGGAAAAATGCAGCATGTTGCGAGAAAACATGGCAAAAAAACTCGCTCTCGCACACTAGCGCGCGAGCCACAGGCCGGGTGGCTCTGGCTGTGGACGGTTGGGTGGTAGTGGTGAGTTGTTTTGGTTTGCACACGGCGAATACACGGTGAGCAAAAACACACAAACGGTGGCCGCCGCGCGCTCACTGCCTGCTCGCTCGTGCCAACTCGCTCGCTCGTTCGTCTCGTTCGCTTCGCTCCGCCAGCACAGTGTAATATGATTGAATTGGATTAGTCAACTGCTGGTATTATACCAGAAAACATCGTTTTTTGATAGGGGTTCGATAGGCGATTATTGTGCGGTGTGCGGTTTTTCGGTTCTCGCGCCCCCGAAATTTTGTCCGCAAAACGAGCGCGCGCTCGCTCCCTGCCTGCCTGCCTGCCTGTCGAGAATGAGATATGTGAGTAGTGGTCGTCGGTCCCGCAATGAGTTGCTAGTAGCCTTGTTCTAGCAGCGCCGAGTAGTGCACTGCAAAAACGGTAGTAGTGTCGATCGACCTCGAATCCGCACAGACCCGACCTTACACACGTCGACGACGGTGCAGCAGAATTCGCGCGTGTCCGCGTACCGAACCTGCGGTGACGAAATAATCTGACGGAATGTTCCCAATGAGCTTTGGTTTGTTTTCTGAATTGTTTTTGACGAGTT
Organism: Aedes albopictus; assembly: GCF_035046485.1. NCBI lineage: Eukaryota > Metazoa > Arthropoda > Insecta > Diptera > Culicidae > Aedes > Aedes albopictus. Next base: position 14,648,486 of record NC_085138.1, read on the forward strand.
TTTGTGAATTGTTCGATTTTTGACCGCGAGACCAATTTCGACGATCGAAGCAGGCCGATGAAGAACACGGCTTTCCGCGACCACTGACTGGTGTCGTCGGGTATCGAGATCGCGCACGGTTGACGTGATCGATGGCCAAAAGTTCTCGAGTGACAGCTGCGAGTGTCAACAAATGAAGCGTAGCGGTGCGTGTGATTTTAATGGCTTTTTGAAAAAATCGTCAATCGGTCCGCATCGTCTCTATTCTTGGGTTCTCTGCCTTTCGGTCTTCGATAAAAATTAATTAAGACAGCACACAATTCGGGTCAGCCGAAGCCGCCAGTGTGGCAGAACGAAGAAAAATTAATGTGACAAAACTCAAAAATAGAAAATTTCGGCACACGGGGGACACTCTTGGGTTAGAAGACGGCGTGGAGAATCGTTGTGTTTTCGTGGGAAGTTTTATGTGTTGTTTACATCTAATGTGAAATTAATTTCTGACCTTCGACGAGACGCGAAAGTCGATTCCCGATTGTTGTTGATTCGAAGTTTGAAACGAGAAAAAAAAAATCGAAAAAAAAGCATCATGCATGAGGTGGATGTGATTTAATGACCTCAAACGGCGACCACAAGAGAAAAACAAAACCCACCACCCAAAAGTGCAATTTTATGACAGAGCCGTCAAAATGCAATAAAAAGCCAATTTATCGACCACAGAAGAAAAGAAGAAACAACGGCAAAATAAAGCGCGTCCGATGAACGGTGTAACAGTGAAGTTGTTCCGAAGGCGAAGAAAGAAGAGATGTTCGGTGTTCGATACTGTAGTAGGCTGTGCTTAGAATAAACATCACTTCAGTGAATGATCAGGTTGCTGCGACTGAAGAAATCCTAAATCAAAGCCCATCCAGATCGTAGGAGCCTGTGAAAACAGTGTATCCCTCAGAACAAACTGTTGAATCGCAGCAGGCCAGTCCTGTCCCCATCCGTGGTGCGTGAGTGTAATCCCTCGTAACAACGGCGGCCTCGTCGTCCAGTGCTGCTGCTGCTGCTGCGACTGGTGGCCGGCTGCTCGAAGGGGTTGGTGGTGGAAGACCACCACCACCGTCTCCGCCCTCACCGGAACCCGGTCCCGACCAGCACCACCGAATGCAGCCAACCGCAGTGCCGCACGGTAGCACGGGAGGTGGTGATATGGACCTCCCCACCGTACAATCGATGGATTGGGTGTTCCAGAACAAGCAGCTCTACTTCCTAGCGCAGTATCTAGCACAGGTAGGAACGATGACCCTGACCCCCAAAAATTCTGCTCCCCACAACCCGATCACCCCCTACACTGACAGGCAGAGCAAGCAACAGAGACAAATACCCATTTTGACGCCAGTCAGGACCGGAAGAGATTTAATAATTAAGAAGAAGTGTGCCCATCACGCAGCAGCTTCCACTAGAAAGGGGTTGAAGAGTTTTGTACGGAAGATGAAGACGAAGAAGGCGTCTGCCTACAGCTGAGCGCTGATGAAGTGTTGTTGTCGTTGTTGCTGTTGTTGTTCTTGTTGATATTGGTGTGGAGATGATGTTGATGACGATGGTTTGCTAACGGCACAAGTTGGGTTAAAGCCGAACGAACTCCTAGCACGCACTTAGTCATAGTATCATAGTGGATGGGGAGGGGAGAGGTTCTGTGTTCGCCTCCTGCTGGGAACCGCAGTTGGCCGAATTCCTACCGGCAAGGCCTACCATGTTGCACACAAATTGGTGTTCGTGATGCGATGGTCGATCAAAGGTGCCGATGAAAATTAAAATCTGGGTTTAAAGTGCTACATTTTGGTGAAAAATTGGTTGATTCGCGAATGCAAGTGAAATTCCGATACATGCCTAACAGTAGCGTTTGCATAGCGTCAGCGTGTATGACGGTCAACAGTCTCGCATCTCTGCACGGGTTGCCATTCAAAGACGGCACGCGTCGCACAGCAAGTAGCGACGGCATTTCGTGAAAACGTTTTTCTCGCGTTTTGCGTTCCATGTCACTGTAGTTTTGGGAGTGTTATTTGGAAAAAATAACAAAATTATGGTTTATGATAATTATGTGATGTTAAAAATACAAATACATTCAAATTAAGTGATCGAATGATGTTTGATCCTCTTCCGTGACATTGCTGTTTCTGATATGTTTAAAAATAAAAAATATAAGATGTATTGGAAAACTTTAGTACCTAATTAATGTCATTGATATAAGATAAACTTGACATTTTTAATTTATTTCGAACGTTGTATGATATGAATGAAAAAGTATGCGAAGGGAACTAATTTAATGAAGTTTTTCTTGTTTAGAGAGACTTTACCGTTCTCGACATTCGTCTCTTAATGAAGTATTGCTAAGAGAATGTTGTAATAGAAAGGAAAATTGCTCAATAAAATGTTGTTAAACCCGCTAGCTCTTTCGTTAAAACTGACATCTTAGAAGCCTTGCTGAGGAGAGTTTAGTAGCAATTTTGGAAAGTATAAGCTTTGGAAAAAATGACAGATTTTTTAAAGAATTTTCATGCAGATTTTTTAAGTGAAATATTCGAAAGATTCTCTGTCGAATGGCTTCTAGGATTTCTTCCAGAATTTGTTTTGGAATTTCCCTGACTTATGTTAATAAAAGTTAAAGTTGATTTCCTCGAAGAATGATTTGTCATTGATTTGCTTATCAAAGACAACCCAACAAACATTATTGCTGTACAACGGCTGAATAAGCCGCTCTTAAGCTTGATTTTTTTTTTAAATATTAGCAGAATTAGCTGTTATTCAGCTATCATTGTTACTTGGAAAACTTATAGGAATATTCTGCAATTTTTATTTGAATCTTAAGCGGAGAAGAAAATGATAGTTCCTGTAGTAACTTTTTGAGTTTTGTGACACTTTGTTCTTTTTACAAAATTACTGGAAGATTTACCGCTAACATAATCTGAATATTTTTTTATTTTATTCGTGATAGAAATTTTTCCGGATATACATCTCTATTGTTAGACATTTGCATAAATATCTTGCAAAAGTGTACAAATACTTTTACCAAGAGACAAAAAGTTTTAACATCGAGTTTGCCGAAATTTTCTTATTCTTTGGACGTTGATAATTTATTGATTATAGTTTCGAAAATTCGTAATGTTTTAACTCTTCAAATTGTTCGAGCTCATTAGAGTTTTGAAAGTTGGAACCCGAGAGCAGTCCGGTTAACAGTCCTTCTCCTTCTGATTAAGCACCTTGGAAACTATAGCGAATGCCTTCTTGGTGGAACTTATTTTCTATTTGGTTCCGACAAATTTTTAAGGTTTTTTTTTTAATACACAATGGTTTTTATACACAAAAATATGTAAGAACATGGTTTTCGTGCAATACTGTCCAACAATTCTTCTTAGGATTTTTACACATATTTTAGATTTTTTCAAGTGATTTGACGCCCAAGGATTTACCTGAGGTTTAAGAAAATCCCAAAAAAAAACTTATTCGAATAATTCGTAAACTTTTTTTGGGGATTTCTTTAAAAAAATACACAAATTTGCAAGAATCACGCAGAGCTACGCGAGATTAGCCCTATCGTAAACGTTTTCTTTCCACGAAAGGATCAGTATTCAATAGTTTAGAATAGTTTGGAAGTTCTACAAACTCTGCGAGAAATTTCTTATGCTATTTTTTCCTGCACAGTAAATGAAACTACTGGAAGCTATTACAAAAGATCTATTCAAACTTCTTAAGATTTTGTCCATAAACGTTTGTCAATATTTTCCCTGAATTGAATAGCTTTGGAAGCTTTCGGAGATTCAGGCATAATTTTGTCCAAAAATGTATATCATTTGACTTTCTCAAAGGTTACTGTCTTGATAAAAAAATCTGTGTGGTCAATTTTGATTTTCAAATTAGGCCGATGCAAATATTTAATTTGTTTTTTGTCACCACCCCCTTCAAAAATCCCAAAATATTGAAGGGGCGAAAAAAAACATGGCGGCCAATGACCCTATTTTCAATAAAAAATGTTTTCAAGTCAACAATTTTTCAATAGTTGACAAATATTTTTTCAATAGTGCTTATAATTTTAAATTTTTCAATAGTTTTTTTTCGTTTGTTCCTCATCTATTTTTGTCCACCCCCTCGTACCCGATGAGAGGTCTCGGACATAAAAGAAAAATAATATTTGCATCGGCCTTAACAAAACTTACAATAAAAATATATGTACAGACGAATAAATTATGTTTGGAATTAAAAACAAGAAATATAAAATTTTCGGCCCCATTTCCGGTACTACAGGTGACAAAATTATACATTTCCAAAAATCACAACGAAACGACCGTTTTTGTCCACTTCTTCCATCTGTATCAGATACCTTATTGAGTGAACTTGTTGTTAACAGTGATTATTATTTCAAGAGCCTACTGAGCCGACATCTTAGTTATTACATAGAAATCCAAATCCCATCAACTAAAGAACCTTAAGGAATTCAAACGATATTATTTGATTGTTGCCGATGTTTCGACTACGACTAACCCCCTGAAGAAGACCAAAACTGTGATCGAAACGTTGGGATAAAGCTAATATTATCGTTTGATTTCATCGGAACTGCTTAGTATTTTTTGTCAGAAGTTCTTCTAAAGCTATTCTAAAAGTTTCATCCAATTATTTTAGCAAGTGTTGCTCCGATTTATTTCCGTGTATTTTGCTAATACAACTGCACCTGCCATATTCAATGTTAAGTTCCCTTACAATGTTGTTATCAACTAATTCTGATAGAGAAGCACAGAACAGTTTGCATGGCGAGGAAAAAAAACTCCTTTAGAATATTAGGCAGAACTTCTCAAAGAGTTTCATTTTAGTTCAGTTATTTCTCAGCTCAGATCATTATTCAGGGATGGATTTAGGGAGCTCCAGGGTGCCATGTCCCCAAGCCCGAACATTTTAAGAAGGGGGAGGGGGCGAAATGCCATTTCAAAAGAAGAAACATTTCAATTATTGTCAAACAACTGTCTACTGGCAAAATGTTTGTTCTATGCGGTGATGTATTGGAACGATTGCAGCTATCTGTTCAACTACTTATGGAATTTCAAATTTCCTTTTTTATTTAAATTTGATTGCGAGCTACGTCTACGAAAACAGACAGTTGATAGGAGAGAGAATTTAGATGACAATTAGAGGTTATTGAGAAGGTTGTTCAAGGAAGACAGGAAATACAACCTTTCTTATGAGAGTGTTAGCAAATATTCAGAGAAGATCAAAACAGTAGCGAGATCAGTAAAGGAATAGTCTCTAGCATAGTCGGGCATACTTCAGCACGACCGGTGGTCTTTCTCTGAGAGTGGTGCTTAAGCCACCGCGCTTTATCGACTCTCAAGAATAGTTTAGCGAATGGTTACATTATTTTTTTATTTTTTTATTTTAATAATTTTATTTATTTTTCTTTTAGATCTCCACAAATTCTAGAGAAACTCGTTCCCAGAATACTGAAAAAACTGACTCCAAAATTTACTGCTGAATGTTCGGATTTCTGTCAAAAATTCATGAAACTATTTTAAACTAAGTTATTGAAAGAATTTCATTTTTTTGTACATTTCTGTCGGAAGTTTTTGAAGATTGTTCCACAGAATTCTTAGACGAATTGCAGGTATTTGTTTTGGAATTTAAAAGAATTTTTGGAACCCTCAGGTTTGACTTTACTTTAAAAACTTACGATCTATTAAAAAGAACATTAGAATCGTACATTTTATTTTTAAGTTGAATGTAATTTGTTTTTTTTTTTTTTAATTGAATTAGTCAGTTTTGTGAAATTTCTAAAGATATGTTATTGAAAGTTATGGAGAAAATTTTCGCCTATATTATGGAGGATCTCCATGAAAGTACAGAACGGAGAGTCAAAAAGTTCCTGAATATAGTTCTACATAGTTTTAAAAAGAATTGTAAGATATGTTTCGGAATTCAGACGATTTTTTTGGAGTCCTCAGGTTTGTCTTTACTTTGAAAACTTACGGCATATTAAAAAAGAACCCTGAACACATTGTTAAAATTTGTGAGTGAATTCTATCAAGAATTTCAGGATTAGGTATTTGAAGAATTTTGGTCAGAATTTCTTTAGAAACATATGGTTGAATTCTTGAGAAATTTTATTTCTAAATTAAAAATGTAATTTAAGGCGCACTGCTGACAAAATCCATTGATTGCTTTAGAAAATCGCAGAAGTGGAGCATTTTTAACATATTTTAAGAGATATAGATTTCCAAGAAATTTTATTAGAAATGAGTTCAGAAATTTCATCAGCTAAAAATAGCACTATTAAATTTCCATTATTCCAAGAAATTTCGGCATAAGATGATTTCAGAATAGGTACTTGTAATAAGTATGCCTAGCAATTTTTTTCAGAGATTTTTGCAGCTTTAGCAAAAGAAGTCACATTTCACTTTAGCATTTTAAAATCTGGATCTCTGTTATGAATTTGTTATTTTGAGTAGCAGCTAATTGTCCTAATTTCATATCTATATATATAAAAATGCAGTGGCATACGTGGGACCGCGCATAACTTGCGAACGGATGGTCTGATTTGGATCGTCTAAGTTTTGTTCTGTTAGTTTTCACCCAAAGAAGGTTTATAGGGTAAAAAAAATGAGAGATTTTGAAAATCGGGTTTTCATACATTTGTGACCAGGGACTTGGTCTAGGATAGAAACTTGAAACGTCAAAAAACGCAGTAGGCGAGACAAAGTTTGCCGGGTACAGCTAGTTTTTTATATATAAAAATGCAGTGGCATACGTGGGACCGCGCATAACTTGCGAACGGATGGTCCGATTTGGGTCGTCTGGGTTTTGTTCTGTTAGTTTTCACCCAAGGAAGGTTTATGAGGCATAAAACATGGGGAGAAATTAAAAGTTTTTGAAAACCGGGTTTTCGTACATTTTGAACGGGGACTTGGGCTTGGCTAGGGACTTGAAACGTCAAAAAACGCAGTAGGCAAAACAAAGTTTGCCGGGTACAGCTAGTATTTTTTAAGTTGTTTTGTAAGTCTGATGCTCAAAATTATAACTGTATTTATAAAAACTTCAATTGTGAGAATTCAAGTTGTTAAAAACTGTTAGACCGCTTGAGATCGCGCACAACTTGAGAACGGAACATCTGATTTGGGTCATCTTTTTTTTTGTTCGGTTACAATAAAGGCAAAACACATGAAGAAATTTTGAATTGTTTAAATTTGATTCTACATGCATTTTGTGTAAGGGACTAGACAAAGTTTGCCGGGGACAGCTGGTACATTATAAAAACAATTTTCTACACAACAAAATATACACAAGGAAAATTAAACTTAAAAATAGCAATTTTTGTTAACTAATTCATAAAAGTTCACGTGAACTTGATTTATCGACTGTAAAGTTTTCTATCAAATATGGTTTGGCTTGCAGTTCTTCAAATTAAAAGAAAACAGATAACCTCTGTTTCCTTTTGATTTCAATGACTGCAAGTTCACGTGAACATTAAAAGAAGGGGCATGGGTTCAACAAACGGTGTCCGGCCATTTGGCCGAATACTGTTTGGCCGAATGTAGTTTGGCCGAATTATGATCAAAAGAATTCAGAGGAAGTTTTTGACATTCAAACTACTAATATGCTCACCAGGAATATTTCCTTCTTTTAATTATAGACAATTCTTTCTAGTTTTGCCATTCAGGGAATAGTTGGCATTGAAACTGCCAATATTTTATCAAAGGTTTTTTTCTCTTAGAAACATACGCTGTTCTTTCGGGTTATACTGATTTGGAAAACAATGGCATGGTCGTTTAAGTTTCCATATTTTTTCGGCCAAACGGCATTCGGCCAAATGGCGCTCGGCCAAATGACCCGGAACCCAACAAACATCCACGCTTGTTCACAGAGGGATAGGAGGGAGTCATAAATCAAGGATTTTTTAAAAATACTTTGTCGAGAGTGGAATTCAAATGTATCCCAAAACTCCAATATCAAATAGAAAATAGCCAATTATTGAATATATTTTAACTTGCCAATGACTTGTTCATTAGAAGGAAGCATAAAGATGCAGACTATGAAAAACCAGCCCCACTAGAAACCATAGCACTGGAAATCGAATGATAATGCAACATTTCACATTTCGATTTGACTCCACTTACTACTTGACATTTTTTCTCGTTTTGTGTATGCCGAAGGCAACCGCACCAAAGCAGCAGCTAGCCGAATCGTTCTGTATCACGCAGTGCAATTCTCACTTCGCCAGATTCACTTATTGAACTGACCTTCAATTTCACTGCTGCAGAATGCAGCAAAAGCTACTCAATTCTTGAATTATTCCCCATCTGTAAATTGTAAACAAACAGTTGTCTTCGTCCAGAGGAAAAAACGTGTGTGTGGATTTTCTACATACGTAACATCGTATTTCACAACCACAGAGAAAGATTACATCGTTAAACTTTCATGGCGTTTCATGATCTGGTAGGAAAAATATTACTACAGAAATATTTTGTTCGTTATTCTAAAGCAACATCTATCTCAATTCAAAAGATTCTTGCTCAATAGTACTTTAAACACATGATTTGGTTTGGAGTGGGAAACATTAGACCGACTTTTCGAATGCACAACTTTGATCAAATCAAAATTTTTGACCATCCTATCTATTATTGTGTCACCTTAGGAGATGTGACGGGATTTAAATTCATGTTGTGCCCGAAATAGACGTGGAAAAGTTAGAAATAGAATTCAAGAAAAAAATATTCAATCTTATTATTTTAAGAGAATGGTAGATGTTTAGCATTATTTTTTTTTTTACATGATATGAAATGGTCTTTGTAACGACTTTTCGAACCCTCTAAGCAGAATACCCTCTTCGAATGAGTGTAATCAGCTATAACTGACACTGAGGAAGATTACAAGTGGTAGTCGAAATACGTGTATCTGTCAAAGGATAAGCAAAATAGGGTAGAATTAAAAGGTACGAAACTAATGATATGAAAGCTAATTTATAAATTAGTAATTGAAACCGAACTGGACATTGGGCGAGATACAAGAATACACTCGATTATTATTGGCCGGTGCTAAACTAGACGGGTATTAGTTAGAAACCCTACCTTGAAAACCAAACCCGTACGATTCCAAATGTGAAAAGTGCATCAGCTATTTCCGTGACTGCTACAATTATTTCTAACGGCAACATACTTTCTCCTAGATGACCTTTCAGAATTCTGAAAGCCGATCTTCATCTAAGATCCGTTGGTACGACAATTGCCGTGCCAACAGCATCCCAGCCAGAGAAATCGACCCCGCACATTTGTGCAAAGATCTATTTTCACGAACCGGCACAATAAAATAGTTACACTTGAATAACAACCACTTTCACCCATTGGTTGCGAATCGAAACTAGGTACCCACCTATCTGATGCTGGCAGGCCGGGCAAAACCTTCGGTCGGTTGGATTTCGCAAGAACCCGTTCGGCGGTTCGAGACTATATATTTAGAGAATCCCGGGAACTTGGTTCGCCGCAACCGCGACTAGACTACAGAACAAATCGCTACAGTCTTCCAATCGCGCCGATTAGCCGTGACGTCGTAACGCGATTAGTTAGTTAGACGCGGTGGTGCATTCGGAGCACTTTGTGTCACATGTTCAGACGGCGATGAGCCGGCGGTGGCAGCGGCGGCGTGAAAAAACAATTAAATCCGAATCGGCCACGAACAGTGTTGCCACATTTAAATCTATATTTTCCCTTTCAAAAATCTTTATAATCTGCATCACCATGTTTTGTCAAAAATCTGTATGAAATCTGTAATATTTCGCAAAAAATCTGTTTGAAATTCTGTAAGTTTCTCAAAAATCTGTATAATCTGCATAATTTCCAAAAATCTGTGTATATTGGTATACAGAATTCTGTATGAAAAGCTGCAAAAAAATCTGCATGATTACAGAAAAATCTGTATATGTGGCATCCCTGGCCACGAATCGGGGCGGTTTCGCGCCGCGCCATTGTCACACTCCATTAGGATGAAATTCAATTAATGCAAAATAAATACACTGAACACTGCGCTATGTTGCGATCTTATGTGCAGCGGGTGCGGGATCAGCACAACCGGTAAGGCAACACAAAACATAAATTGTCGCGCAGCATCTCTTCTGTCGGTCTGCGTCCGTCATCACCACACCGCACCGGCGAGAAAGTCCCTCGCGAGTCGCGGCATCGTTTTTGGCAGCGATGCGCATCATAATTATCGCGCAAGATTGCATCCGAAGCGTTGTTGTTTTTGTGAAATTTACAATAAATTAAAAGATCAAAAACCGCACTCCAATCCGACCGTCATCTAGGGCGGGTGGGGAGATGTGTTTGTGGTGGTGGCGGAGACTCCCTCGCTCGCTCTACGCGCGTTTGATTACCGCAGCGGCGCGACAATAATATCGGATGCATCGCTGCTCGCGACCAGCTGTCACAAAGGATGCAGCCAGGCTCCTCAATAGGGGAAGATTGGGTAAAATGCTGTTTAGACTGTTTACAAATGAACTTGAATTCATATTTATAATTTTTGTGTACTGGAACCATGGCTGGATCTGTTTATATAATGCATTTGTAGTTTTTGTTTCTGTCGATCAAACTATCATTCTTTTTCCGTAAAATAAATCAAATAAAGATATTGAAGCACAATAAGAACTACAGTACACTCAGAAAAATATTCTCTGTTGTATATGCTACAAAATATAGCATTATTTTAAACAACTCAACTACATTTTTTTCTGATACAACTCAAAGCTGTGAGTCTATGCCGAATGAAGCTTTCGCATCCACTAGTCTCGGTCCTGGACCAATCACTTCCAGTCACCTTGAACTTTTAGAATTTTTAGCTCCTCCTCATCATCATTTTATCCTCATGTCACTTGTTTGATTTTAATTTGTCAACACCAACTATTTTAAATAACTTCTCAAATTATTTGAGGAAATCAATAGTTTAGATCATTTCTAAAGCATTTTATGTGTATGTTTTAAGTGAACGATAGAGTAAGTATTGCAAAAAGCCAACGTGTGCACGGCCTACCACGAAGCCCAAGTCTCCTTCCTTGTTATCTGCTTAATATGGTTCCAGCTTGCCGTTCCTCCGGCATACGAGATATGTAATAATTGAATTTTATTGGCTTTTCTCGGTGAACTTAATACTACTTAAAGAAGGAGGAAGTAACGAAAGTAATGAAAGAAACGGTGGGCAGAATCGCAAGTGTGCGATGAGAGAAATTGAATAGAAGTTGAAAATTAATAGAGGGCCAAAATTGGACAACACAATCACAACGACGACCCTTTTGCCTAACGTCCCGGTTTTGAACGGCTAGGTACTAGTAGTTTGATGATGACTACTAGCCCTAGACAAGCAAAAAAATCGTGGTTGTGATCTGTTAAAAGTTGTTCGGCTTTGCTTTCGATTCTATCGATCGGTGACACTTGTTCAGAGATTCATACCTAGAAAGTATACGAGATATGTGCCCAGCCTACCACAGCCTGCTGTGGTTTATTCGTTCTTCTATAGCCACACGGTGTACAGAAGGTCACGGCATAAATATCACAAGGCAGGCTAGTAACCTATGTAAACATACGTTTTGGATGTAAACATGTGACGTCATTCTAATCGTTCTTCACATGATCAAATTGATGTGGAGTACTAGATCGCCTCTGAACGATTTGAATTACGTCATCAAAAAATTGTCACTTTTCCGGAAGATATCACCTTCTAAATGTTGTACACCGTGCAGAAGGTGATATATTCCCAAAATCTGACAGTTTTTTGATGACGTAATTCAAATCGTTCATAGACGATCTAGTACTCCACACCAATTTGTCAACGTGAAAGACGATAAGAACTACGTTACATGTTTACATCCAAAATAGATGTTTACATAGGTTACGAGCCTGCCTTGTGATTTTTATGCTGTGCTATAGCTAGATACCGTCCTCCAGCTTACCGTCGAGTATTGTACGCAGCGCTTTACTTTCGCAGACTCCAAAGGCTCTCCGATCAGCTTTTCTCAACGTTCACAATTCATGGTCGTATGAAGTTATGTCTTTGTTCGCAGCCTACGGAACTACAGGTGGTTTCGCAGACCTAAAAAAAGGACCCAATTCGCAGCCGCAATCCGTTCTGTCATCTCGTGGGTACCGACTGGACCAGCGTTGACCACAAACAATCATGTGCTTGGCTGTTGTGGTGTAAAGTAAACCGTCAATCCAACCCTTGCAATCACCCTCTTACAAAATAAGAACGCCTCTTCCATGGCCCAACGGTCGATCCCGAAGATATCGATATAGTCCGCGATGCCCAGGAGCATATGCGACCGCGTGACATTGGTTCCACTCCGTTGCACACCAGCTCTCCTTATCACACCCCTGTCTCCTTATCATCGCCCTGCTTCAGTTCGTCTAATGTTACGAACAAAAACGAAATTTTATCCGCAATCCGTACACTTGGATTCGACCCGTCAAGCCTCACATGAATCAGGCTAATCAGTTCCGCCGGAAAACCATGTTTATAACTTGTTTCTCTTCACTGAATAGTACATCGCCTTGAGATCAATAAAAAGGTGATAGGTCTGCAAGTTATTGTAGGATCGTAGCAATCAATGACATGTAGAGTTTGACGTTGTCATCAATAAAAGATTATTATTAGTTCAACCAACAACCAATGTGTTCACATTTCTACATTTGGCGACGAAGGATGAATTTTCAATAGCAATTTGAAAAGCGAATTGAAAGTTCGCATAAATCAAATTTGGATGAAACGGACGACTGTTTTTCGGGAAAACTTCTATTGATGATAAGGAAAAACAATGATTGCGGCAGATCTATGTGAGAAATCAAGACTTGATTGCCAACGGTCATCAGGCAACAATGAAACCTAACGGTGATGTTTGCGGATAGCATAGTTTACCAAATAGGAAACAGAGGAGACATGGCCGGCGGCTGCGATCTTCTACCGAATCGGAGGATCATCAAGACAGCATATGGAATTCTGCTGCGGCTCCACTACGACCAAGAATTATTAAGCGTTATACAGTGTAGGTGGGCAAATTTCGACAAAAACGTTTAACAATGGTCAGATGGCGTTAATAGGAGAAATGAAACCATGGTAAATTGCTCAGTGTAATAAAAAAAACTGGTAAGTTAACAAACCGTTTCTATGATGAAGAAGGATTTCATTCTCGGAAAAAGAAGCATATACTGAATAATTAGTTGAGGTTATCTGCTTGTTACAAAGTATTTATTATTGATAATTCAATTAGTTCAAGTCAGTGTCTAACTAACATGTTATTCATGCTACAGATGATATGTTATCTTACATGAACTCTGTTTGTGTGTAATTCTGAATCAACAAGGATGATCAATGTTCCATTCTTTGATGGGAAATATAACAACGCACCATAATGCGAGAAAGTATTTCAGAGTAATAAAATGTTTTAGGAAATTCGTAGACGAGAATTTATTTGGAGTTCGATAAAAGTTTGAAGTAACTCGGAAAATATTTCATTGGTAAAAAAAATACAGATCATATTGATGATGTCGATGTGTTAAATTAGAAATAAATCATTTATTTTTTTGTAGTCAAATGGGAATAGATGATATAATTAAAAGAATAAAATTTGATTCAAATCACTGGCTTTGATAATTAGGTTTATACTCAAACAGAATTTAATGGAGATGATTTCATTCTCATTTATGTAACCAGTCGTACAGGTCAAAACCGTCGTCTTCTGATACATTTTCATGATTCTTCGTAAAATAATCTACTGTTCGTTTTGATTTCATAGTATTCAATTATTCAAGTCTAATAATAAATAAAGTTCACAAATCATGTTTATTTTTTTTTTTTAGATTCTTTGAGAATTTAGAAATTCAAAAGAATTCAGTTTACAAGTTTTTTTTTTGTTGTATATAAAACTGAACTGAATTAATAATAGGTCGGAGAAGGTAGTTCAGCTATCATGAAAGAGGATAAAACAACTGTCAAGAAAAATCTAGAAAATTATGACACTAAAACAAAATTAAAACATCAAACATACCAAATCGTACAGGCAGAGCGAACGATTCTCCATTGTATCCATGTTTATTTGTAGGTGCATGAAATAATTGCAGAGAACATTGGTTTTGAATTAGACTCCTATTTACGAGCATATGTACCGATGACATGCTAGCATGAATTCGAAATGACAGGGTAAAGGAAATAATCAGAAAGTGTCTTCAAGGTATCTGAATGTGGACTGGAGTTATTTGTCTGAACTTGATTGACACCGATAATCAGAAGACTTGTTTGTGAGCAAAGCCTATTGCACCAATCAACGAGTTGTACGAGTTGTATGAAATGTGTTAGTTTCAGTTTGTTGTTATTTTCAAACGAACAGACGAAGCAACCAAATCGAAAAATATTACATTCGTTGAAATGTTTGGAAATGTATGGCTGTATATACCTCGCATCATTCTGAAAGTAATGGTGATTCTAAGACCATAAGGTGAGATTCTTGTATTTTTGGAAGATTTTCATTTCACCGCTTGAGATATTGATACGTATGTTAGGAATGACTTGTACTCGGAAATTTACATAACATATGAGTTGTGACTACATATATCAAGACAAGCCAAAGTCCAAAAGTAATGTTGGACTCGTTAGGAAAAGGGACGAGAGTACACCGTAGCGAGGTCTACAGGTTACCCAAATAATATATAATGGTGTAAACATAATGAATGTTATATATTTCAGAGAACCAAACAAGCGTAATGAAAAACAAACAAAATAAAAAATGAAGCAAACAGTGAAAATGCAGAAGAAAATATAAACAAATACCATGTCAGAGATGAAGACGCAGGAAGACATAGAGGATAAAGATTGCAGCGACGAGATGAAAATACAGAACAGTATTAACGCTTCGGAAAACTCTTTCTCATATGTTGCTTCGATACATATAAAATCTCAAGCATTACTCCTTTTCAGATTGATGTGGAATTCCTGTCCATCTATGAGCATCGGAATATTCGGACATCTAGTTGAAGCTACTACATATGTATGTTCACTATTCCCAAGTAACAAAATTAATTTTATAATGCTTTTGAAGTATTCTTCAACACCTGTTCTTTAAAACCATGCATAAACCAAATTGCTCTGCAACACGACATCAACTCAACCATAAACCCGCCATAAGACCAAAGAGGCCCATCCTAAGATGCTCTTGGAGAGTTGTTTTTAAATTTCTCTTAAAACTTGTTGTACTTCCCAAGTTGTCCTCAAGGCGAATTGCTCTCTCCTTGTAGAATTCTTCAAGTGCACGATAAAACGATAATAAATTTGTCAATGTTGTTGCTGATGCAGCTTTTATGTCGACAGAAAAGTTTGGTGAATGAAATTGAAAAAAAAAAACAATGAAAATGACACATTATTGTAATCGGGGTTAATTTATTACACAAATTGGAAATATTTCCGTGGTGTAACAAGGATGCCAAATGCCAAGCGAAATTCATCGTATATATGTTGCAAGATACTTCCAAAAATTGCAACGCGCTTCCATTATAACGCACTAATAAAATATTTAAAAATATTATTCCTGGTCATGCGAACATTGCTCATGAGTTTTCTCATCATGGCTTCCATTGAAATCTAGGCCGGTGATCGGTCCATCATCGATGGTTTTAATCAACATCACCATAAGATCGTCTTAAATTTCTTTCAACTCATGCCAGAGCTAAAAGCATAACTCAAGAATACTAGGATTTATAACGTTCTCAATGCAGCCTGGTTGGCCTCCATCCAGAACGCCTTAAATTTATTTCATCTTATGCAAGGGTAAGAAGTATTACTCAAGAGTACTCAGGTTTATAACGTTCTTGATATAGGTTTATGCAAACTCCGCCAAGAACGTCATAAAACATGTACGCCAAATTGTAAACAAACAATAAATTATCGCACCGCGGTGGATTTTGTGAATCTCGTCCGATGAATTTATTTATCAGCCCGGTACCGATGCCAACCAGGCAGACCTTTTTCGATAACCGGCCTTGATGCGGTGCAGTGCCTCATTCCTCCGGTCAGCACTTCCAACAGGTAAGTAGTTGTTGATTTTGAAGATCGATGATTGGAACCCCGATTGCACGGGAAACGACGTCCTAGATTACCATACCCACCTCATTTCGAATGCTGCAACCGAAGGAACTTGGCACTGCACCGCGTTGCGGTTCGGTTTCCGGGTAGGTGTTCTTGATTGGCAGCAATAATGGAACGATGAGAATCAAAATCTGATGCTTGAGTTTTTTTTTGTATTTTTCATGTACCAAACTGTTCTTATGCGAGAACAGTTACTCTTGATCAAGAACGGATGATTGAAGATAACTACAAGAACCTTATAAAACTGTAAATAAGTTCAACAGTTCTTGTTGTGTTTATGGTTTTATGAACTGAACCTCAAGTATTCTTGGAGGTGTTTTTAAAACCACATATTGACGAAGAATAGTTGTGCTCAGCTGAGACTCCGATAAGATCAACTAGAATATGCAATGTTCCGATAAAACTATCATAAAAACAAATAAAACCAAATAGAATTCAGATTGTTACTTGGGTTGTATGGTCTAACGGCACTTCATAGCTATGAAAGAAGGGAGGGATGTAGGATCGTAGCAATCAATGACATGTAGAGTTTGACGTTGTCATCAATAAAAGATTATTATTAGTTCAACCAACAACCAATGTGTTCACATTTCTACAGTTATACTCCCGAAATTTATCGAGAATCGGCCGCAAGGTGAACATCTGATCCGTCGTTGTTCGGCCCTCATGGAAACTCCTTTTGATACCAACGAAGCACTCCTTAAGGTTGAAGGATTCGTCATTGATGTAATCGTCATCATTGAAAATTCCAAAGCAGTTTTTCCGTCCAAAACTTAATATTTCGCAGTGAAAATGTATTCACTGTATTGTAGGTGGACAATGAAGTACAGTGAATACATTTTTAAAGTGAAATTTTTAGTTTTGAACGAGAAAACTGCTTTTGAATTTTCAATGATGACGGTTATATCAATGACGAGTCCTTCAACCTTAATCGGCCGCAGCCTGTTAAACAGTTTTGCGGACAACATTTTGTACGGTGAATTGAGAAGTGCTATTCCTCTGTAGTAGTTCATATTCGTAAAGGTATTTAGCCAGAAATTCCTCCCTTCAGTATTAAGTCACAGAAATTTTTAATTTTTTTTCCGGAAATGAACTCAATTATTGCTTTTTTTCGGATTTTTTCACGTAAATGGCAAGCAAGTCAAACAAACTATTTAGAAGTTTTTCTTTTTACTTAACACAAAACCTCTGATTGGCTTCTTTAGCGGTTTTGACATAATACCATAATCTGATTGCAAGAAAACGATAAGAGATGGAAGTTTAATGTCAAAGAACGACTTGTAGAGTGAAACAGGGGCTACAACTTTGCCCAAAAAAGAATTTTAATTTATTACGTATTTTTCAAAGATAATTGGCAAAAACAAATGAAAGCACACTACTTTTGAGCTATTTGGTCTGGAAAACTTAGTTATTTAACTAAACCAATCAATTTCAAGATGCCATTTGATAGAAAATTCAATAATCTTTCGAATAAGGGTAAAAAAAACGATAAGTTTGACCATTTTCATGTTATAGCCAGTTAAGGCAATAATAGTTAAATCTATGATAATAGTCAACCACAAGGAGGGTTCAATAACTACGTAACGGTTGAGATTTGAGCATATGCGTAGAACAATTTTTTTCATCATTCGGCACCAACATTTCAAAAGGGCGTAACTGCTTTTGCAACCAATGCCTTTTCACAGAGCTGTGGGTCGTATTTCATTCATCTCACGCAGTTCACATCCATTAATCGAAAGAGGAGGATTTTATCTTTGTATTTGTGCTAGTGAATTTCTCGAGAGGGATGGGATACGCTCCACAGCTATGTGAGAAGGCATTGGTTGTAAATGCAGTTACGCCCTTTTGAAATGTTGGTGCCGATTTATGGTCCTATCACGCTTTAAAAAGTTTGCACTCAAGAACCTAACACCCTGTATAACTGGATTTAGGACAATATTTGAATACGCTCCTGATACAAATCGTAAGGAACTTCTTGGATCAAGAAAGTCATAGCCTTCTTTGAGGAAGTTTCAGTTGAATCAATTTAGTAATTAACGGGATTACTGAAAACAATGTGGCAAAACGTTTGGGTGCGGAAATCCTTGAAACTTTTTGTAAATTTAGGAGAAAATTTCGTTAAAAAAATACGAGACATTTTAGCACATTTTGAATGCATTCCGGATCAAATCAAGGTATCAAAGTTTTTGTCAGAATTTCTGAGGAAGTCCTTGTGGAAATTCATTACAAAAATATCAGAAAATATGCCAGTAATGTTTTATAGAATCCACAAAAAGTAATTATAGAACATGATTTTCAAAGTAAGAAAAATATTAAACTAAATCCTGAAAAACTAAGGAAATTTCATTTTAACTTATGAGCATGTAAAATGAAAGTTCCTAACATTTCAAACATATCAAAAACAATCCCTACCTCCAAAAACTCCATGATTTTGTTTCTAAATTTCCAGAAATTTCAGGATTTTTGTTTTGAAAACCCTGCTATCCAAATTGTTTACATTGATCATGACTTTTAATCAAAAATCAGTTTATTTAGTCCCAAGCAACACGCATGTCATTTCTAGAATAACGTCAATGCTAGAATAACGTCAAATTAACTTCTATACAACCAAAACTGGCTCTGTCGTAACTCTTATATGACATGCCGGTTGCTTGGGGTACGCCAATTTAGCCACGGATTTCGCGATCCGTCAGTTCAACATTGTACAACCACCTCAAATGCAAAAATCTTCAAACGAACAACCTTACGAAAGTTTAATTTTCATTTTGTGCTTGCTTACTTGTGATAAACTTAAAATAAGAAAGTCCGGTACGCTGGTTTAGTTTTTTTTTATGAGATATGTTCGTTTAAAATCGTGAGTAGGTAGAAGCAGTGTCTTAATTTGTCAAATTACAGTCATCCCAACCGAAGCCCAGAGGCTCTTGCGTCGTAGATTTGTTTTTGTTTTGATTATCGCCTCGACAACCACTGCGCCACTCTCTGAAGTTCAAGCGATGAAAAATTCATTACCTCGCTGTCTACTGATTTTTTACCACGGACTGATATTCAAAGTCAGCATATTCATCTTCAATTGATTTTTTTGGTTTAAGCACGATTTAAAAGCAACAAGTGCTGCTGGTGCATACCATTCACTTAAAGCAAGCATAATTACTAGAATTAGGACAACATATCGACATTTGCGTGCCTTAAATAGCCTAAAATCACAAAAAGTCATTTCCAAATTAAAAAAATCATATTCATATTCACCGAGCTCGGACTGAAGATCAAAACAGAACTTCAGCTACAGTTGATTACACTACGAGGCATCGCTCTCATTGTCTTGCTTTCTCTTTGTCATGTTCATTCTCTGTGTCATGTTGGTGGGCGACTGCGTTCGTTTATTTGTGTGTGTTTTCGCACTGATTGAACATCATTGGGCTGAATTTTTTAGGCACTGGGCAGAAGAGTCGGCCATTGTGGCCGCTATTTTGGAATTCTAACGAGCTTGTCCTTAATTTTTTTTTCAAAATCTACTGGCGTTTTAACAGCTAGGATACGATTACGAGCAACATACAAAATGTCTGATCTGAAAACGGAACTGAACAAAAACGGAAGTTTTGGTTTCTTATTTGCAAACAATATAAATACAAAAAATTATGTGTTTATGTAAAACTTTTATTTTGAATAGTTTCAATGTAGTTTTTGGAAGCCAAGTTTTTATATAGCAAGAGTTTCCGATACTTCTGATTACCGACCAATTTACTGGAATACTTCTTATAGTGACAACATGTCTATTTTGAGGTTTAAATTAGCTCTTTCTTGGTATATGTACAGGGTGGCAACGTGAAAGTGATACACTAGTTTCGGAGCCATACGTTGCCATTCATGCTATTGCATTGAAAACAAGTGTGCTTGGGGAAACGGGATCTTAGATGTGGGGCTTTTAAGATACAAAGGATTCACGGAATGACTCAGAAGAATATTTTCGACAGGGTTGCCAGATCTCGCGTTCTGCTCAAGATGCACGCTGCTCACAACATTATTTTTTCGGACGATTTTTTTTTACTTTGGAAGCGTCTCCGAATAAACAAAATGATCGTGTGTATAAAGCAAGTCTTCGTGTAATTCCTGCCGACAAACGAGAGGTTCAACGATATCGAAGTGCTGCAGCGGTGATGGTTTGGGGCGTCATATCAACAAAAGGCCAATTACCATTGTTGTTCATCGACAGGGGCATAAAAATCAACAAAGAGGACTTTTTACAACACGTCATCAAAGATCACCTATTCCCCAGTGCCAAGAAACTGTTTGGAAAAGAAAGTTTTTGTTTCCAGCAGGACTCAGTACCGACGCATAAAGCAGTGGTTGTTGAACAGTGATGCAAGCAAAATTTACCGTGCTTCATCAGCTCTTCGGAATAGCTGGTTTAGTCTCCCGATCTGAACCCACTGGATTTTTGTTCATGGGAACGCATGCTAGGGAACCTGGGCGACGCGAAGAACTTGGTTTTGGATACCTTCAAAAACCGTTTGGTAAAAATTTGGGATGAAATGCCGGACGAAGAGGTGTGTGCGACTTGTAATAACTTCGAGAAGCGTTTGCGGGCCGTAATTCAAAACAAAGGGGAATGGTTCTAATTGAACTAAATACTTTGTAAGTTTAATACTTTGTTGTGTTATTAAAAGTAAATTTGCAGAAAAATTACATTGCATCAATTTTCGAGTGTATCATTTCTACGTTGCCACCCTATACAACTATTATAACGTTAACTTTTTGAGGAAATCTTTCATTACTTACAAATATCACGCAAACTTCGTTACTTGACGCTTGTCAGGGGTGTTCATGGGAAGGTAGATAAGGGAAACATTCATTCTATTATTGCGTTTTTACTCACTCATTACCACTCATGATCTGAAGCGAGTGTGTTTCTCCTCCTGCCCAATGATTTTTTCGGCTTCCACTGCCCATTGTCTTCATTCATCGAGCATCGAGAGACTCAATAATCGACAAATGTATGAATCGGAACAGATTATATGTACCGAATGAATAAAAGACAATTCACACCGTCTTCAGCCAGAGGCTGCACAGACTGAACACATTACTTACACTAGACAACGGACACGACACAGAACACCCAGTGGCCCAGTGATGAATTTTTCGTTTGACGAAAAGTTTCCACCGACTGGAGCGGGAATCGAACCCACACTCCGAGGCTTACGAAACGCCTAGACGACTGCCGCCGCTAACCGCACGGCCACGAAGCCCACGAATACGATAGAAACAATGAAAAGATGTTCACAACCTAAGTCGGGCGTGGAAGCATTCAGTTTGGGCCGCTCATTCATGTAGTGTTCATTGGGAGTAGAGTATTAACGAAGACGGCTAATAACAAGACAGACAGCTCCCACCCTGTTTCAGGCGACATGGTCGAAACGCTCTCAACGATTCACAGGAACATTAAAATATGATTGTGTGCGTGTACATGCAAATACGTACACGGAAATGGTAACATCGCATGCACACTGATTCATGATGTTGTTCCCTGAAGTCGTTCGTGGCGCTAGTGTGCTTGTAGCTCCCAAAGTATATGGAGCAAGAGGGAAGATGTCTGTCTTGTTATTAGCCGTCTTCGGTATTAAGTGCTGCTAATGGACTGATCCACCGGTGAACAGAATTCACTCAGTCCGAGAATTTTGACACTAAAGCGGGACCATTTCCAATCATAATCGTCCAATCCTGCGGCATCTTTAGGGAACTTAAGCTGTTCTTTTTTGCGTGTATAGTTGATTTTCCTCCCTAAAAAGTGTCACAACTCTCCGCCGTCAGACATCTAAAACATCGAGGCTAAGAGCTGCCTCAGCTCCATGATTTACTTCAAGTTTCGGCCGGTCATGATCATCAACGTACAGAATCCAGACGAGTTCATCTCCATTTTCCAGCTATTGATTTTTTTTTTCAAAAAATTTACTGATATATATGACAATCAGAGTGCAATGAAATGTTGAATATTTCCGCATGTATGGTTGAAATTGTATCGAAATTATTATTATTATTATTATTATTATTATTATTATTATTATTATTATTATTATTAATATTATTATTATGAGACCCATTCAGAAATTTGGCGCACTTTTAACCTATTTGGAAAAGCTTTGCCTTTTCTCATAATTGATTAAAATTTGTTATACACTTTCAACGCATAAATTGACAATAGCGCAGACTTTTTCTATTTTATTGACGATTTCGTAAATGTTATAGAGCTTTTCTCAATTCCCTAAAATATTCGAAATTTTCTTCTATTGCCGTTTAATATTTAATGCTGAATCTCGATACTTTTGGGATTTTCTTCTCCTCACGCCTCAGGCCTCTCGCCTCGACCACTGTACTAACCGAAGTGGCTACCGAACCGCCTACCTACACAGTTACGAATTCGATTGACTGTCTTATCATCTGTCGGGCATGCAATTCAATAACTGTTTACGGCAATTCAAAAAGTTTGACACATGCTTGCCCTGCAATTTGTTATTCAAAAAAAATCTAGAATATTAAATTGTTTGACCGAGTTATTGGCTTAGGCGTCAGCATCATGCATAAAAGGCATATGTGAAACATAGTTCAGTTCTAGAAATTTCCCTTAAGCTTTTGAAAACCATGCCGTGTCACTTGAGCGTGAAACAACTACTATGAATTCTTTCAAGGAACTCTACCCCGTTCATTTTACCCTCTCCTCCCCTATATCAGAAACTTTCTTGCATCTTCCACCATGCGACGCACACACAATTCCTGTAATATTTATCTCGACACTAACGAGGTGAAAATATACATTCTAATAATAAAAGACTCGAATAATTATAATTTCTCTCAACTGGGCTGCTGTAGAACGCGAAGTGAGGACATGCTGGCGGTCGCTAAGAATTCTGCACTGCCGTCCATCGCATCCTCGGCCGACGCGGCGTTCTGCCTGCGTGACAGTTCGCGAGACGCAAAGCGCCACGCTCGATTTGCGTCCGTACCATACCACCTCGGCGTCCGACGCGTTGTCAGTCAGGGCAGGGCCTACTACGGTTCTACCACGACATCCTAATGGTGGTGGTGGTTGATGGAGATCTGCAAACCACTGCACCGCCGCGCCGTCCGACATCGATTTCGATGCGAACCCCTTTTTCGTCATCACCCGCCCGTGCCCGACCGTCGTCATATTCGGCGTCACTGACTATCGCCGGTCGAACCAGAGAGGCGCAGTGCGAAACATAGCCGCATTTTTGTACACGTGTTTGTAAACATTTTTTTCGCTTGTTGTTATCCGCTACTTCTATGCTTTTTTTCTGTATTTCGATTGGAAGCCGAGGGGCCGCACATTGTGCGGTGCCGGTGCCGCCGGTGAGAGAGAGGGAAAGTGTGAAGTGGAAGTGCTGCACAGGAGAACGAAACCGGTACAAACAGCCAAGCCAAGCGCCTGCCTATGTGCACTGTGCAGCAGCAGCAAGCAAATGGTGATTATTGTAATTATTTTCGAAGTATTTGCCTCGTTTTGCCACTTTGGTCGTCGATCGCGACGCTGAAACCGTCGAATCGAATGCAAAACTGACCCATTCCGAAACGGGGCCATTTGGCGATGTGTGTTTAGTTTAGTGTTTGCTTGCAGCACAGTAGAATGTTTGATATTTTGGTTTGTGGCACTTGGTGGTGGTTTGAGGCGCTGACTTTTCCTGTTCCGGTCCGGTGTGCCATGGTGTGTGAATCATCGTTAATCAATCACTCCGGTGACGTGTCGGAAGACTCAGGTTCAGCCGGTTCGGAAGAGCTGAACCAGCAGGAAGGCCGTCCGATAAGAAAAGGTGATCCGGGTTCTACAGGGCTATTTCTGGACGTAAGAACCAGCTGAACTAATGAAAATCGCAAGCATTTTGGATGAAGAACGGGCGCCGCGCCGCGACTATGATCATATAGTGCTGTTGGCGGCTCTCGTCGCGTCCACGCTTCGATGGCGTTTGATGATCGTGCACATACGCCCTAACCGGGCAAGCCGGTAATTTATTACAAATTGAATCTCGTGTACTAGCCATTAGCAGCACTATTTATGATCGGTCTCGTGTGAGTCGCCCCAGTGCAGTACCCAGAGGTGCTTTACTGCTGGATCCCTGATCGGTCAGTGGTGGTGGTGGTGGAGGTTGGTAAAGTACATTTCAGAGGAGGGCGGCTGACAAAGTGGTGTATCTGAGCTTGCATGTGGCAATATCTGCGTCCCATGGAGAGTTGGATATATTCTAATGATTCTAATGGATATTAATTAACTTGTCAATCAGACGGTCATTGCGGATTCCTAGAAAAGTCATTTTGCATTTTCTTATGGAAAGATTAATTGGGCAGCTGAGGCACACCCTAAATGTAGTCGAATGCATGGATTAATTCTGGGGATCAGCTTTTACAGAATTGAACATCTGTTCGTTCAAACTACCTTTTTGATGTAGTCTGGTCCGATAGCATCCTTGTCAGTTCCTTTGTAAGGCATGCCTCGTCAACAATGCTTTGGACGTGGAAAAATTCGTCCTCTGAAATAAATCGAATTCACAAGGACACCGCAACGGGAGTTCGTGAAGATAACTCATTCCGGAGAAAACTAGCAGTTCCGGTGTATGATAGTATTCAAGAGATTCAAGGTTACAAAAAAAAACAAAATTATTTGTGAAAAATCTCTAGAAGTGAGAAAATTTCGCCGGTTCCTTTTTTCGGGATTCCTTCAGCAGTTTCGCAGGGAATCCTTATCAAGTAGTTCAACTGGAAATTTCTCTAGCATTTCAACAAGGATTTGATCCAGCTCTAGGTGTTTCACAGGGGATATCTTTAAAGAGTTCTACTGGGAATTCTTCTATGTATTCTACATTTAATTCATCTTGTTCTCCAAGATTTCCTCTACTCCTCCAAGAGCTCGTCCGAAAATTGCTATACAAGTTCAACCGGGAGTTCCTGGAGTTTCCTCTGGAGATTTCCACTGGGAATTCTTCTAGAAGTTCCACTTGCAAGTGCTCCAGAAGTTGCACTAGTAATTCAATCATTCAATCAATGTTTTGGAAGAGAAGGAATTTGTCCTCTAAAACAAATCGAATGCACAAAGTCACCGGAAGTTCCTGAAAATAGCTCAAAACTAGCAGTTCCGATGTTTTCATGAGTTCCAATAAAATGTTAGTGGCTACAAAAAAACTGATGTTTGGGAACTCTCTAAAAGAGAGGAAATTTCTCCAGCCGCCAAGAATTTCTCCAGTTTCGTCGGGAATTGCTACAGAAGTTCCTTTAGGAACTCCAGGAGTATCTTCCATGAATTACTCTAGGAGCCTCCTAAGGAGGTCTATCTAAAATTTCTCTAACATTTCAACTGGGAATTCTTCTAACTTCAAGAGTTCTATTAGGATTTTTTCAGGTGTTCGCCTAGGAATTCTTCTACGAGTTATACATCAAATTCCTCCAAGAGTTCCACCGAAAATTCCTGTAGAAATTCCTCCGAGGATTTCTGGAGTTTCCTCTGGGGAGTTTCACTGAGAATTCTTAGAGAAGTTCCACTAGGAAGTGCTCTAGGAGCTGCGCTAGGCATTTATTCAGGAGTTCCACTGGAGGTCCCATTAGAAATTCCATTGTGAAATACTGCAGGGGCTCCGACGGGAGTTCTGATGTTCAATCTTCAAGAATTTAGCAAAAACAGTCATAGCATACTAATGGGTTACCGACAATTATGGGTCAATTTCATTAAAATAACATGGTTAACTGATTATGTTATAATTGTGACAGAGCGACGCATAATTGTGCAATAGCTATACGCACCAAATTCTTTGAGTAGTTCACTAGGCATTTCTCTAGTATTGCACTGGAAATGTCGCTCTATTTCCACTGGGAATCCCTCTTATAGTTTCAATGGGAATTTTTCTCGAAGTTTCTTTAAGATTTCCTCCCGGAATTTTAAAAGTTTTCTGTAGTTTTCTTTCATGAAAAATCCTCTAGGAGTTCTCTCAGGAATACTTCTGGGAGTTCCTCCGAGAATTCCTGTAGGCGTTTCACTGGGAATTCTTCAAGAAATTCTAGCGAAAATTCATCGAGTTCAGTTCATGCGGGGATTGTTCTTGAAGTTCGTTTGGAATCTTCTGTAGATATTATTGCGCATTGCGCAGTTGAAAGTGCGACGAGGAAGTGCGGAATCTCAAATAAAAGTGCGATTTGGTGTCAGATTGTTCGAGTGTCTTCACCGCACTTATTCATTAGCTCATGATGAATAAGTGCGGTGAAGACACCGAAACGATTTGATGCAATATCGCACTTTTATTTAAGATTCCGCACTCTGTCGCAGTCCAGTTAGCAATGCAATAAACTATACTTTTTGATCTCTTTCAGGAGCTCCTTTGGATTTTATTTTCTTTTTCAGAAGGTTTCTCGGACGTTTCTTTGAGAATTCTTTCGGAAATTAGCCTAGGAGTATCCCAAAGAGTTTCAACATAATCCAGAAATCCTTCCGAAAGTTCTACCGTAAATTTTTCAAAAGTTTCGTGAGGTATTATCCCAGGAGTTTCTTTGAAGATTCTTCCGGAAGCTTCTCCAGGAAATCTTTCAAAACGAAAGATTGTATACGAATCTTTCATACGAAAGATTGTATACGAATTCTCTCGAAAGTTCCTTCAGAACTTACTCTGGAAGTATCAAAAGAATTCAGAAGTTTTTCCTGAAGTTTTCAGTGAAAATCTTCCGAAACTTCCTCTGAGGGTTCTTGTGGTAAATCCTGCGGGAATGCTTGCGCAAGTACTTTTTTCAGAAATTTTTCAGTTCATTCCTAGGAGATGCAGCAGGGATTACTCTAGAAATTCCACCGACATTTTTGTTCAGTAATTCTAGCTGGAGTAGCACCAGTGTTGCTTCCGAGAATTCTTGTGAGCGCTTCTCAGAAATTCCTCAAGAAAATCCACCTGAAATTCCTCCAGGAGCTCCATTTGGTATTTCTCCAGAATTTTCGCTTATGATTCTCTCAGGATCTGCCTGGGATTCACTCTGAAGATTCTACTATGATGGGGAAAGTTTTGTTGAAGCTCTCAAAACCTGTTCTCAACCATTATTCTTGAGAAATAAAATAATGTTCCTGAAACTCCCGGGAGAAGTTCCTGAATACATTGCAAGTAGTAAAAAAAATGCAAAAATATATCGAGCAAAAAACGACGACATTTTGGAAAAATGTCAGAGAAAAGTGCCTAATGAGTTCCTTAATAAAATCGTTGAGGAATTTTAAAAGGAACCCTACATTTAGGAAAGAATATGCCGTTGTAGAGTATTTAGTTACATCATATCATAAATCACCTGACTTCTTCACCACATGTTCTGTGATTGTAACTTTCCCACAGTCACAGTAACCGACTTGACAAAAACGTACAACTTTCATATAATCAGCTAATTGTTGCTTGGTTACAAAACGACAATCAGCACCCTAAAATAATTTATAGCCTATACTCATACTCAAATAACATAGAACGACGACCCACGTCGTTCTCATGTATTCTCAAATGTCACATAGCAATGACCCATGTCATTGGCACTTCAGAAATCACTTCAAATGCAAAACCCACATGAACCGTAACTCGACTCCTTCAGCATAGCACTCCGTTCCCAGGCAATAATACTTGCATACATATAAATGACTTAGACTGCTGCCAAGTGCATCACGCACCAAGCGTTGATGCCTTATTCGCTGTTACTCTCTCTCTCTCTTCCTTCTTCATTATTCCATCCTTGTTGCAAACCTCTTATTGATTGGTTTGCCTAAATGAAAAGTAACTCCAAGCACCTCCCACTAGGATAAGCATTGTGTAGAGAACAAATCCATGTATGTAGAATTAAGTGATTTGTAAACTTGTAAGAATGAAATAAAGACAGTTTTTTTATTCAACAGTAGACTCGAGCAGTTGATATCTGGAAAGATATCACATGGCTGACCGCGAACAGGCAACCGAGCCTGAAGACTTATTCAATAGTCAATTAAAACTGTAAAAAGTGCCAAGTGGAAGCGAAAAATCTTGAAATGCGGAAACAGTTTAAATTATAAAATAATTGTGAAGTGAGTACCCACAATGGGTAATAATAAATCCAAAACCGCTCAGAATTCAGGGGACCCGCAAGTCCAAATCCTGAATGAACTTGCAATTCATGAAGAGTATCACGCCGACCACGAGTTTAAACTCAACATCATTTTAGCATTAGTCGGTCTACAGTTAGCAGTGATGTTTTACCAACTGTACAAAATACATACCAAAAAGCAAGCAATGAAGGCTGCTAGATCAATAGCCAACATGCAAAACCCTGTTTAGTGCCTGAAAGAGAACTCGAGTAAGCTGCAAGTGTAATACGAACAATTATGAAAAACCGTCGAAGTGGAATAAGAACAGTTTCGTGACCCGTTAGTATACACCGTTGGCGTTTATAGTGATGAAGTGAAAGCACAAATAAGTGCAAAAATCCAACAAACAAATCAACTGCAGGCGAGACCACGGTCGACAGGAGTCGACCGGCGGGATTAGAAAGCGCATGGGCTCAGCGCCAATACAAACAACAACAACAACGATGTGATGCAACGAGACGCCGAGGATCGCATATCGAGCGACAACCGGGAAGGTAACGTAAACAAATCAACGGATATGTTTTTTTTTAACAGTGCAAAATAATACTTAGAAGTAATGCTTTGATCATCGAACAAATATTAATATTTCTAATGAATAATGGTGAAAGAGAAATCGAGCTTCTCATAGGACAAATTCACAAAATTAAAGCAAACTTGAAAAAGGCTCCATTTCGAAAATATTTGAAATTCACTCTTGATGAAAAATTACGAAATGTAAAGTTAATATATAAAAATATTACGGACCTTCTCTTAGAAAACGAGGCGCGTATCGGAAGCTCACATTTTAATTTTCTGATTAAAGCAGCTCGTCAAGAATTTGACGAAACCCTTATTTTGTTAAATACAAAGTTAAAGCATTATAAAAAAGCGGTATCTTGCAAGTCGGTAGTTTACGCCGTAATTTTTAACAATTTACTGAAAAAGTGTATAGCTAGAAACGTAACAACAATGCCATTCGACATAAAAACGGCAACTTCCATCGTACAAGTGTACGATGGAACGTCTGAAAATCTAGACGCCTACGTGGATTCGGCGAATTTATTGAAGGATTATGTTGCTGCTGATCAAGTGGCAACAGCAGTAAGATTTTTAAAAACCAGACTGACTGGAAAAGCCAGATTAGGCTTGGCGGAAAATCTTAACACAATCGATGCTCTTATCAATGATGTCAAACAAAGATGCTCAGAACAAATTACACCTGCAAACATAATAGCAAAATTAAAAACAACAAAACAAAAAGGGGACACAAATATTTTTTGTGACGAAATAGACAAACTAACCAACAAGTTGAAAAGCATTTACGTTGGCCAAGGCATCCCGGATGGGGTGGCTAAGACCATGGCCACGAAAGCTGGAGTAGATGCCTTAATTAATGGCACCACCAGCTATGAAACAAAAATTATCTTAAAAGCCGGCACCTTCTCCAATATCAATGAAGCTGTGCAGAAAGTACAAGAAAACGCTACTCCAACAGCAGCCAATCAACAGAACTCTTCACAAATTATGACTTATGGTACACATAAGCATAATAATCATACCAGAAATAATCGAGGCCGACGTGAAGGGAACCAAAATGCACAAAGAGGAAGGCATACTTATCACAGGTATCAAGGGCGTTATTTTAATCGAACCCCCCAAAATTACGGGTTTAATCGAGGCGGTCGGCGAGACCAACGACCTCGACAAATGTTTGTAACAAATGCTGAACAAATTCATCCTATGCCACAAAACATGCCATGTATGCAAAATCTACCTCAACAAATTCCGATTCAGACAGCAGGGCACCATCAAAATGTAAATTTTTTAGGCCAAGCGAACCAGGGTCCATCCCCTCAACAACAATTCATTCGATAAATTTAAATGCTGTAAATTTCGTAACCTTATATGTTGAAATGACAAACAGTAAGTGTACATTTATTTTAGATAGCGGAGCTGATGTATCTCTGTTTAAAGTTACAAAAGTTCCCGCAATGCAAATAGTAGATTTTAACAAGAAACTTAGAATAACAGGTGTTACGGAAGGAGTGACGGAAACTATTGCCGAAGCTCAAACTTCTGTAACATTCGACAATAACCTTAAATTAGTTCATTCTTTTCAGTTAGTTAGTGAAAATTTCCCTATACCCACAGATGGTATACTTGGGCGTGACTTCTTAGTCAAGTTCAGGTGCACCATCGACTATGATAATTGGCTTTTAAATTTTAATTTTCAAAATCATTCAATATGCATACCTATTGAAGATAGTATTAATGATAGTATAATTTTACCACCAAGATGCGAGGTGATTAGAAGATTACCAAATTTTAGTGTGACCGAAGATTCAATCGTGCTCTCACAAGAAATACTTCCAGGAATTTTTTGTGGAAACACTATTGTATCATCAAACTCACCGTATATAAAGTTTGTTAATACAACGCAGTCACAGGTCGCAATCTCAAATTTTCATCCTATATGTGAACCTTTACACGATTATGTTAGAGTCAATAAACCTACGGAAAATTTAGCTATGAAAAAGGAAAGGATACAAAACATTTTTTCGAAAATCAATTTTAATGAAATTCCTTCATATGTTCACTCCTCGTTAAAAAAGTTGATTGAAAAATATTCTGATATTTTCAGTTTAGAGAACGAAAAGTTATCTCACAATAATTTTTATTCTCAAGATATTCTTCTAAATGACCAGGTACCAGTCTATATTCCAAATTATAAAACCATTCACTCGCAAGGAGATGAAATGGCAAAACAAATTCAAAAACTTTTGGACGATGATATAATCGAACCATCAGTTTCTTCGTACAATTCGCCAATTCTCTTGGTACCAAAGAAAGCTGGCAATAATTCAAAAAAATGGAGATTAGTTGTCGACTTCCGACAATTAAATAAAAAAGTTTTGGCAGACAAATTTCCTTTGCCACGTATTGACATAATTTTAGATCAATTAGGGAGAGCAAAGTACTTCAGTACGCTTGATCTAATGTCTGGTTTTCACCAGATACCATTAGACCAAGAGTCTAGAAAGTACACAGCCTTTTCAGCCCCTAATGGTCATTTTCATTTTAAAAGATTGCCCTTCGGTTTAAACATTTCACCCAATAGTTTTCAGCGAATGATGACTATTGCTATGGCAGGATTAAATCCTGAATGTGCATTCATTTATATCGATGATATAATCGTCATCGGCTGTTCGGAAAATCATCATTTTCAAAATTTAACTAAGGTGTTTGAGCGTTTGAGGCATTATAACCTCAAATTAAATCCTGCAAAATGCAAATTTTTCTTAAATGAAGTGACATTTCTTGGTCACAAAGTCACGGATAGAGGCATCCTTCCAGACGATTCTAAGTTTGAAGCCTTGAAAAACTATCCCAAACCTAACAATGTTGACGAAGTACGTAGATTTGTTGCATTTTGCAACTACTACCGAAAATTCGTACCAAATTTTGCGGACATAGCTCGACCATTAAATTCATTGCTTAAAAAAGGAGTGCAGTTTCAATGGACAGATAGTCAGGAACAAAGTTTTCAACAATTAAAACAAACCTTGATGGAACCATATATTCTGAGATACCCTGATTTTTCACGGGAATTTATTTTAACCACAGATGCATCAAACTATGCATGTGGAGCAGTTCTTTCTCAGCGTTATACTGAAGGAGATTTCCCAATAGCTTTTGCGAGTAGAAGCTTTACGCAAGGCGAACGTAATAAGCCTATCATTGAAAAAGAATTAGCAGCAATTCATTGGGCTGTTAATTATTTTAAATCGTATTTATATGGCCGAAGATTCACAATTAAAACGGATCACAGACCATTAGTATATTTATTTAACATGAAAAAGCCAACATCGAAATTAACGTTGATGAGGCTTGATTTGGAAGAATATAATTTTAACATTGAATTTCTTGCTGGAAAATCTAATGTTTGCGCAGATGCATTGTCGCGTATCCCATTGAACTCGGATGACCTTAAATCTTTATCTGTTCTAGTGGTTAACACTAGAGCAATGAATAGAAAAAAATTAAACGATACAACTAAATTCGATGATTCGCAGTTAGCAGACAGTGAGACTGATCACCTCACGGCTTGGCAAACTGAGAATCCATCGGAAGTTAGAAAATATCTGAAAGTTGGGTGTGAAGTGCACCACAACCAACTGAAAATTAAATTATTTAATAATAACTACAATAAGATGCTTCAAACAATTACAATTCAACTATCTGACGAAAACACAAATGGAAGTCAAGCATTAGAGCTTGCACTTTTAGAACTTGGAAAAGTACTGAATCATTATAAAAGAACCATGGTCGCCATCTCTTTGCAAGATGAGCTATTCAAATCATTCGCTAGCGAAACTGTTAAGGAAATCGCAAATAGAGCCATTTCCAATTACCAGCTGGTACTGTATAATCCACCAACATTTATACAGAACGTAGATAAAATTAATGAAATTTTAGTTAATAACCATATGACACCTACGGGAGGTCATATTGGTCAACATAAACTTTATTTAAAATTAAGAGAAAAATTTACATGGAAAAACATGAAATTAGAAATAAGGAACTTTGTTAAAAATTGCGAAAAGTGTAAAATTAACAAAGTAAACAGACATACTAAAGAGCCCGTAATCGTAACTTCAACCCCTTTTAAACCATTCGAAACAATTTCAATTGATACCGCAGGACCATTCGGCATTACAAACAATAGAAATAGATACATTCTAACTATACAATGTAATTTAACGAAATACATTGTACTTGCACCAGTACCAACAAAAGAAGCTTCTATAATGGCAAGAGCATTAGTAGAAAATTTTATCTTGATTTATGGAAATTTTCTTCAATTAAATTCCGATCAAGGCACTGAATTCAATAACGATGTTTTTGAACAGATTTGTAAATTATTAGAAATAAAGCAAACATTTGCAACAGCCTATCATCCTCAGACAATCGGAGCTTTGGAAAGGAACCACAGATGTCTCAATGAGTATCTGAGATCCTTCACCAATACTCACAATTCGGACTGGGATGATTGGACAAAATTTTTTGCCTTCTCTTACAATACCACACCAAATATTGAACATGGCTATACACCATACGAACTTGTATTTGGCCGAAAAGCTACACTACCGCATGACTTGCAAGATAACCTATCAATGATTAATCCAGTTTATAATCCAGATCAATATTATCAAGAATTACGCTATAAATTACAAACATCAAACTCAAATGCTAGAAACAAATTAATTTTCCAAAAAGAAAAACGTAAAAACGTATGCAATCAAAACATCAATAAAATCAATTTAAACATAGGAGATTTAGTATATCTGACAAACGAAAATCGGAAAAAACTTGACCCGTTTTACATAGGACCATTCACAGTAACCAAAATAGCAGATCCAAATTGTACAGTAAAACATAACAGCACTCATAAAGAAACAATAGTCCATAAAAATAGAACAATAAAAATCTAAATAAACGTTAGCAATTAAAGAAAACACACACTACAATTACTTATACAAATACTTAAAGCAAGAATTCCAGTGAAGCAATAGAGTTCAACTATTAACCGAACCTAAAAATCCATAAAAATGAAAAAAAAAACAAAAAAAAAAAAAAAAAAAAGTGTGCAATTCGGTTGGGAGAAAACATAATTAACATTCTAGATGAGGTACTTGGAGGATAGGTCATAACGAATGATTCCATTTTTATTACATCATTCTCCAAAAGGGGGAAGATGTAGAGTATTTAGTTACATCATATCATAAATCACCTGACTTCTTCACCACATGTTCTGTGATTGTAACTTTCCCACAGTCACAGTAACCGACTTGACAAAAACGTACAACTTTCATATAATCAGCTAATTGTTGCTTGGTTACAAAACGACAATCAGCACCCTAAAATAATTTATAGCCTATACTCATACTCAAATAACATAGAACGACGACCCACGTCGTTCTCATGTATTCTCAAATGTCACATAGCAATGACCCATGTCATTGGCACTTCAGAAATCACTTCAAATGCAAAACCCACATGAACCGTAACTCGACTCCTTCAGCATAGCACTCCGTTCCCAGGCAATAATACTTGCATACATATAAATGACTTAGACTGCTGCCAAGTGCATCACGCACCAAGCGTTGATGCCTTATTCGCTGTTACTCTCTCTCTCTCTTCCTTCTTCATTATTCCATCCTTGTTGCAAACCTCTTATTGATTGGTTTGCCTAAATGAAAAGTAACTCCAAGCACCTCCCACTAGGATAAGCATTGTGTAGAGAACAAATCCATGTATGTAGAATTAAGTGATTTGTAAACTTGTAAGAATGAAATAAAGACAGTTTTTTTATTCAACAGTAGACTCGAGCAGTTGATATCTGGAAAGATATCACCTGATAAGTTGCAAAAGTATGTTGGAGTATAGAAAAAATGCTATTTGAAGGATTTTTTTTTTTGTAGAAACTTTTAGGAATTCATGGAAACATTGCAAGATAAAAGTCAGAGATTTTTTTTAAATTAGTTGAAGTATTTCTCGGAGAAGGCTTAAAGGACTCCTTCGTGTACACTTTCCTTGGAAATCCTAGATAGAATTTTAGATGTTGTAACCGGTAGAATAATATAGAAATCACTAAGACAATTTTTCCAAACTTCTTTAAATGAGGTGACTTTGAGTATTTCGGCAGTTTTGTTTTCTTCGTCATATGAGGTTTTTGTCAGTGAAATTATCTGAAACTTTCGGCCGTATTACTTAGTTAAACCTTCCTTTTGTATTAAGGTCATTTTTTACCCAAACCGTACATTATGCCAGCGAGCTATTCCCAACGTGATGCAATAAGGAGTTTTTTTTTTTGAAAGCTGTTGAACTCAGAGTCGGCCTCAAATTCTTCTGAACCAAGCTGAATCATACCACCAAGTTTCAGGAAATTTGGCCAACAAACACTCCCCATGACGAAGAAAACAAACCTGCCGATAAGGATAAGCAAAAAATCTGAGTTTCCATGAGAGTTTTGAAGAAATTCCTAGAGAAACTTAAAATAGGATTTCTGAGGTTATCTTGAAGTAATTACAGGGAAAAAACTTATTTTCCATAGGAATGTGTCTTTTTGTGGAAGCTAACTAAAACACACGCTCCTCCAGTACTTTTTGAAAAGCTGACAATGTCTCAACGCCAACGTTCGCAGAACTTCATAATTCGACCTAACAGCACAACCTGCTACGCAAGTACAATATTCGTCAGAGGTGTGGTAAATTGGAATACAATGCCTACTGTTATCAAACGTTCTACATTGGAAGCAAATTTTAAGAGGGGCTGCCTCAACTTTTGGAACTCTAGATAGCTAAGTTATGTAGAGTGATAGTTAATAAGCTAGAATTATGTCACATAATTATGTATAATTCTTTTTACGTTACGGAGGTAGTATTTAAAAAGGAATTTCCTTGCACTACCTGATAATAAACAAATGAATGAATGAATGAATTTATTTAAAAAAAACTGCCCAGAGAAACTTCAGAAGGGATTTCCGGGGAAACTTCTTGACAAAATAAAAATAAAATTCATGGCAACCCATTGGAGAAATTCTTAGAGGAACTCAAAGAATAAGTTCTCGGGGTAAGTATCATTCTTCGGCTGTTGGAACTTCATCTGCTTCAACACTTGGCCGAACTTCTTGTTCCAGTCATCTTCAGCTTATGGCAGTCCGTACAACGATTTGCGTAATGAACATACGGCCGTCCGATCATCATCATCATATCCAGGAAGCTGGCGCATCCGAAGCCCTCGTTGACAAATCAGTGTATTTTTCTCGTTGACTGACAACCGTTAGCAGCACTCCAATCGTTACTTGACGGATCATTTGGGTATAAATTTGTTCGTAATCTGAACTGCATCAACTTCTGATAGAACCAACCATCGTCCACACTGCGAAAATCGAGAGGCTACGGTAAGCGGGTCACGTCATCAGGATGTAGGATAGCAACCCGACTAAAGCTAGAGGTAAGGAAGTAAAGAGTTACAGAGCTTTAAGAAAGGTCGCTAGCTACGATATGCGAGACATCGTACCTTGACGTAATACTGGGTAAGTCAGTACCATAACTTTGAAGTTGACTCTCTAAGCATTGAAATTGAACCTGAAAGAAATGACGATGGTGTTCGTCATCAGGAGCGGAAAGGTCAACAAGAGCAATTGACTCCAACATAACTCTTGTTGTCGAGTGTAGTTACCGACAAGATAACGGCTATGGTCGGCTTTCCCTTTTCCGGAAGTCAAACTGGTCACTCGGCAGGCCATCTACATCTACATACCTTCCCCGCCGCGTCCAAGATCTTCATGCTGATCAATCATCGGATAATTTCTGCGCATTGGGCAATATGTAAAACCAGGTTCTGCCTATTTCAAACATCTGGAAAGACTCTCTCGTCCAGACATATCTGCATGTAAGATCTGGTTATCTCGGACACTTCTGTTTTCATGGCCCATATTTTCTATCCCCGCAAGTTACTCATCGGCGACCCTTACCTCGTCGTCAGCTTCAGCCCAGCAGATCATTTGAAAGAAGGCCAGGATGTCGGGTCATGACGCCAAAAAGGCTTACGATGGTTTTTTGCTCAGCCAGAGACCCTACAGCTGTCACCCCTTAGATTCATGTTGAAACCTCTCGAGCGATCGCGCTCAAATACCTTGTTGGTTGGAAACGCCGCTCATCGTTAATGCTGATTCTCATCTGATCATGATCGTCTTGTCCGAGGACAGCTGCAGCGCAGGTCATGGTAGATCATGGCACTAATGTCCGAAATAGAGGATAACGTGCCCCTGTGGCGGACGCTCAGATGACGCATGTAACTCTCTGCTGGTGCTCTTTGTCACCGAATGATCCTTGGAAATTAAGTAGGAACATGTCAGGAAAAGATCTGTGTTGGACGCTCCAAATCAGTGCCCAATCAAGCAGATACTGTCATATTGATGTGTCTTTTCGAAGGATCGACCGCGTGGCACAATACGGGATCACTAGGTAGAATGAACTGACCACGGAAGCCAATGGCATAAGTTTCCCAAATGGAAGAGAACGTGCCTCTGGTGCCGAC
Source organism: Aedes albopictus (assembly GCF_035046485.1). Classification (NCBI taxonomy): domain Eukaryota; kingdom Metazoa; phylum Arthropoda; class Insecta; order Diptera; family Culicidae; genus Aedes; species Aedes albopictus. The sequence goes on from NC_085138.1 coordinate 14,685,813, forward strand.
CCACTGATACCGTGGTCCGAGGTTGAGCGTTATGCCAAGGAGAAGGATGAATGCAAGGTTGAATACTAGATAGAGGTGGACGAACGCACATGTCGCTTGTCTTCGGTAACGATCTTCACCTTTTCTGAAACAATCTCTGGATAGTGTGCCGGAGCCTCTCCTTCATTTGCAGTAGAATACTAATACAGGAAAACAAACGCAGACCTACTTAATCTAGTATTCAGTTGCAGTTGTTGATGATCTTGGTTATATACAAAAGCTAGAGACGTGTTACAATAATGCTTCTTAGGTAGTGAAAAGCGGTTTTGTAACTGCATAAAAGCCTTGACAAGACTAAAAGCTCCTCGCTCACCGTTTGTTGAACTCTTGCTGTATGCTATCGAGCAAATCTCCTGCAAATCTTCATGGGATCGGCTCAACGATCATCCCAACTGCCCGTGGCCAAATTCTGCAAACAGGAACACCGGGGCCAACACCCCTTCGACGGTTTGCTCCTTTGGTACCAACTACACACATCGGTTACTCCTCCAAGAAACTGGTCTCCGAACAAATGACCGACTATTTATTTTATGCTCTCTCGGTGCTCTTTGACGCGCCTCGATCGAAGAAGGCGCACTTCAATCACTTCAACCTCGGTTCGGTCCCTTGGCAACGTGTTATTAAAATCGTATCAATTTCAATAATAAATAATGATGATTACCAATACGCAGCAAACCCACCCCTCTCTCTCTCTTTCTATACACATCCATCGACGAGAAATCGCCCTATTTGTGCGGTGTGTTTCGGTATCATTCATCGAACTTCCTCGACGACGAATACCCCGAAGCGCATCGATCTGCGTTTTTCTCTCTTCCTCTGACTATCTGGCCTGCTTCGATGATGCTGCTCTGCTGCCATTCTCCATCCGATCCAGGAGGATGCAGATAATGATGATTAGTTTTTGCCTCCACCGCCGCACGTCGCTCTCGGTCGAACTGTCAGACGCGGGCAATTTCGAGTGAGCCGCTTTTTGCGGCACCGGGGAAGCGCATTAAGACCGAGGAAAGAAATCAAAAGCATATCTTTGAAACAAATGTCGATAGATTAATCAATTTATGGCTGTTTTTTTTCTCTCTGTCTTCCGTCGATTCCTCCCTTGCAGGTCCGGGGTTGCGGTTCCGAACGCAGACAGACAGGGCGAAGAAAGTCATTTAATCAGTCTCGAGACGTCGGAGTTTTCCTCCTGCAGGGGGCGGACGGCTAAGAGACTTCCACTTCCTCGGAGGGAAATATTTCCAGAATATGGTGAACAACCGCACAAGGTTCATATTTATAAATCATTTAAGATAAATCTTGGCTGGTTGGTGTGCGCGTTCTGACTGAAGAACGGGGGAACCAGATTCCTATCCCCCCCGCTTCTTGTCGACATTGAAGGGCGGCTAGCCTTGAGCATGAGCGAGCGAGCGACCGACCGGCTCAAAATGGTCGATAATCGGCGTGCAAATCACATCGCCATCTACGATTCGGCGGCTGTCGATCATTGATCGCGCGGCCCCACTCGCGGCTTCTCGCTCTAACGAGAATTTGATTAGTTATTAATGACTGACTGGCTCTTCGATTGCGTCGATTTCGGCGTCGATGACCGCATAATACAGCTTCCAACGGTGGCTACGGACGGAGTGCCATTTGTCAAAACAACCGAGACAAAAATTGATACCATCAATTTTTCTCGTACTTCTCGACACCGTCTTCGCCTTCAACGAGTTTCGTCTTCCGTCATCGGAGCTTCTTTTGAATTGCTTTTCGATCATCTATAATTACGATATCCGGTCCCTTCGCTTCTTCGAACAACAATGTCAAACCCGGACTCCGATCCGAAGGTTCCGAACCGCACGCAGACAGACGGAACTGGGCGAAGGCAAAAAGTTCACAAAACAATTGAACCGCAAGAAACAAATTCAAAACTAGTAGTTTCGAGCTGTTGTTTTGGGGTTTTCCCTTGTCCCATCCCGTTTGGTTCCTCCCTCGGCAACCACTCATTATGGTCTGAAAAATTTGACTTTTAAAAACACGCGTCTACAACCGATCCAACTACTACTGCTGCCATCGACCGACTCGGCATCATCACCACCATCATCATCATCAAGAGCCGAAAAAACATGTGAGATGAAGCGTGACATAACCCGGCAACAACTTGACGTTGCCATCGCTTACACATGTTGGTCACTCACACACGACTGACTGCTTCGAAGTATCATCGGTGGCTTCCCGCTGTCTGTCGCCGGCTACCAACTCTACCCAGCTCTTCTCCCTCCTCATCCACCTCATCCGGAACTTTGAAATTCGAAATAAATTAACTACACGCAAAGTTCTACTGGTCGGTCGGTTCACCCACCCAAACTATATGCTCTACACACCGGTCCGCATTTTTTTTCTGGCCTCTTCCTCTCATCCGTTACCGACCGACCGAAGATCGAGAATTTCCTAATGAGAATCCCTATCCTAACCTCAATCTCTGAACTTGTCCGCCAATTTACACCCTACACGATACTCATTTGTCCGGTCAGGCCCTCGCCTCCCATCATACATAGTAGGCGCCTACGACACTTTTCTCACCTCACTGCGATGGATGGGACGGACGTCTGCTCGGACCAACCTCAGTATGCCATGCCATGATGGAAGGAAATAGAGATGTTCAACGCCCGGACTCTATCAATGTCTCGAGTCCAACTGCGTGAGATGAATCCATGCAACCGGGACTGCATGCAGAAGGGGAGGACGGAGGACATTTGCATATTTCTTTGTAGCCTAGGTGCATGGCTTCCTGCTCCACCTCCCCTGATGGATGATGTCGGTGCCGCCGTGCCGACTAACCCACAGTAAGAAGGTGCGTAATGAGTGGAAAAGTGTTCGCAATGTTACAATGGTTTTATGATCGCTCGCTAACTCGAAGCATTTCCACTCCGCTACGCATACCTTCTTCTTGGTGGGGGCCAATGGACGGCTTGTTACGTACGTACGTAGCAAAATTCTTCGCCTCTTCTCGTTGACTCTTGACGGAATGACTGACTGACCGACCACCACCGTGTTCAACTTCAGTTTCGAATGGGCAAAACGTCCGATGATGACCGTGGGATAACAAGCAACTAATTGGTATCGGAACTGGAACTGTTCCGCTCTTGGGTGATTGCGCTCGTTGCAAGTGAAACATTCTTTGGGGAATGCTGGACGAAGTGTTTAGGTTTGGTTTGTTTACGTTTCAGAAAAGAAAACTTGCTAAATCTGCTCTGCTCAAAATTGATGAATTCTACGATTAATCACTTAAGAAATTTCAAAGATTCTGAAATCTCTAGGTGATTGTCATAGGCCCAACTATTATTTCCTTTTAAAAATTGCTATCATATCGTTTAAACTATATAAGACCATGCTGACCATGAGTGACGGTTTCAATTCCCGTTTGGTGCAAGATCTTTTCGCAATGGAAATATTTTGTTTTAATTTCTTGAGCATACAGTCTGAAAAAATAAAAAAAAAAACACGTGACATGAATCGACAACGTTCGTAAACATTTCATGACTGAATGACGAATTTGACTCAATTTTACATCCATCACGAAAGCTGCGTGACGCAAAAACGAAGGTATTGCGGCATCATGTACAATGAAATAAGAAAAGGGCCTATCGTACTTTTTGACAAGTGGTATTTGGGGCCACGCTAAACATCTTCTTGTGACCGACCTGCCACCAAGCATGGGATACACACATTCAACTATTGCGTTTCCCTCACTCATTATCACACACAAACTAATGAGCATGCACGAATGCACTCAGATTGGAACGTTCATCTTGTGTTCGTTGGAAGGATTCTGTATTTGTGAGTTGAATCACTGAATGCATTGTGATTTAATCGGCTGCTTAAAAATTGTAAAAGTTATCTTGCCTATGTAACGATCCAAGTTGATTCATTTCCTCACTCTACTTTATTCTTTTTAATTATTTTGGTCTCGTTCTCGGCGCGACGAGTTCTCACTCAACATACGGAAGTTGGCGTTCCTTATCTATGTTACATCGCTGCAGCTCGGGTAAGCGAATAAGCTTTCCCATGTTTGCTAAATGGCTTTAAGTTAATAACTGTGATAGTGTTCATGTAGTGCAGGATACCGTATCAACATTCCAGGTACATTCTGGTGAAGTTCTCAGTATGCAGTCTTAATTAACATGCACTGTTAGTCATCTGCATCATGAGAGTGTTTGTAAGAATGCCACTTCCACCTTTCCATTCACGTTTCCCCATTTTTTAATCTTCAGATTACGAGCCCTGCGCGTTTCGACTAGGAACAGGAACAATGACCCCATGGTGAGATTTAATTTATTGTTCTATACATTCTTTTGCATTATTTCAACAGGTTGTCTACTACCTGAAAAAACCTGTAAAGCCTGGTTTCCTCAGGGATTTTTATTAAACACAGTAAAACCAAGAATACTCGAGGAATATCTTTGGAACTCAGGGAAATTTTACTCCGATAACAAAATAAAGCTTTGGTCAAATAACTCTACTACATACTTGTACATCTACTCAAAAGAAGAGTCCATAGAGATTACAGAACTGTTGGTTTTCCAGTTTTTTCCTTAATGCTGCAGGTTTTTACTATTACCTTGTACCGAAAAGATATCAAAAATTCCACTGAATGATTATTCGCAAAGCAACTCAAATCAAGAAGGAATCTGGATAAACACAAGAAGGGCTCCTAGATTTAGTAGGTAGGTATTTCCGACAAGCCGTTGGTTCCTATAAGATGCTGCTGCAAATTCTACGTGGACGTGGATGAACTTGGAAGTTAAAACCCATATATTAATTTCCCTACAAGGATTTGACTAAACATTCCGACAGAGTTTCTTTCTGGAACGTCTTTAGAAATACCTCCTGGAATGCCTCCAACAACTTCTCACAAAATTCCTTCCGTAGTTTTCACGCTTTTTTTTCCTGATATTCCTTTAACATTTTTTCCCGGATAGGTATACTTTCGGATTCCTTCCAGGCTTCCTGAATTCCGATGGATTTCTCCAGGAGTTTTTCACGGGAATGCTACGGAATTTCTTTCCAATATTGTTCCCAGAGCCCCTCGTGGGATTTTTCACGGACTTCCTGCTGCGTTATGCCAAAAGCAATTTCCGTAGTATTTCAAACAGAATTTATCCAGAATTCTCTTTTAGAGTTTCTATCGTGTTAATCGTAGAAGATGTAGTGGAAATTCTCTCAGGATTGCTCTTGAAGATTTTACGCGATTCCTTCCAGTGTTCCTCTTGGATTTTCCACAGGACCTTGTACAGAATTAACATTATTTAAAATTCACGAATGAAAAGAAAAAGGAATCAAAAATCCCCATGAGATCTTCCGAGAATTTCTCTCAGAATCGCTACAGGAGTTATTTCTGGGATTTCTACTAGAGTTCCCTCAAGGCTTAATGGCAATTTTCACGAATTTTCTACAGGAGTTCCTCCCGAGATTTCTTCCAAATGTTTTCCTGTAATATCTTTAAGAAATTTATGTGAGCTTTCTTCTAGAGTTCTTTCTTGGTTTTCTACAGTACTTTCAGCTGGGATATTTCTTAAAGGTTCTCACGAGGATTATTTTGAAGTTTTACCGGAGATGTCTCATGGGATTTCTTCTGGGATGTCTCTCAGAGTTTTTTCTGAATTTACCCTTGATTTTCTCGTAAGATATTTTTTCTGGAGTGCCGTTTTTGGAATTTCTTTTTCATTGAATTCTTCCCGTGGTTTCTTCCAGAACCAGGTTGATCCTCGTAGTTGTACCAGATATCTTGCAGTGATCCATCTGACATTTTTTTAACAGAATTTCTCTGCATTATTCCCAGATCTCTTCCAGGAATCTTTAACGGAAATTGCGGTTTTCCTCAGAATGTCTCCTGGCCTAACTTACGAAATTCTTTTCTTCTCGACAGGAACATCAGAAAAAAAAAAACTGACAAAAAATTAGTAATTCCGAGAGGTAATATTAAAAACATCCAAGGAGGAACACTGAAAACCTCATAAAATCCTGGGAGCAGCTACGGCCGATATTTCGTGAGAAAATCCAAGAGATGTATCGGAAAGGAATCGGTAAAAATTCCGTGATTAACTGAAGTAAAGCTATCCTGGAAAACCACTAAGTGACATTGGTGAAGGAACTTTGTATAATTTTGGATTGATCTTGAGGAGAAATCCAGCGACAAACCCTGGAAGAATATCGGAAACCCTCTGGAAGAAAATTCGCTTCTTATTTCAAAAGAAGTCTTTACGGAATCCGCCAGGAATACCAACAGAAGATCACACAGGAATTTCCGCTGAGATTTCACCAGAATTCGTCCTGCTCATTCCCCAAGTAATTTATCCTACACTTCATCCAGAAATTCATACTAAATGGGATTTTATGGAGGAATTTCACTGGGATTCCTCGAACGTTTCCCAGCTGGGATTCTTCCAGATTTTTTTCGTATGATTTTTTTCTGAAATTTTTTCTAGGATTCCTCCAAAAATGCCTGCTGGGATTCTTCCGAGGTAATCCTACAGAAATTCCCCCTATGATTTCTCAAGCAATTTCTCCAGGAATTCATCAATAGATATTCCCCAGGAATAACTCTAGGAACTTCTCCTTGTATTGATACAGAAATTCTCACTGTCATTTATCCAGGAATTTCTCCTAAAATTCCACCATGTTTTTTTTTTGTTTTTAACCCTTCAGAACTCGCGCCGTTGTAAAAAGTACAACACTATCAGAAAACCTCGCTTGTCGTACATATACAGCGCAAGCACGGTGCAGTTTTAGGATCTCACAGACGCACGTCCTGAAAGGTTAAGAATGACTCTGAATTCAGAAATCCATAAGCTCCTCTTGGCACAGATGTCTCGGACTTTTGGAGGACAAAATTCTATGATTCGTCTAGGAAATCTCCAGGGATTTCTTCAGTGTCTCTCTCTCTTCTTGGCGTAACGTCCTCATTGGGACAAAGCCTGCCTCTCAGCTTAGTGTTCTATGAGCACTTCCACAGTTATTAACTGAGAGCTTCCTCTGCCAATGACCATTTTGCATGCGTATATCGTGTGGCAGGCACGAAGATACTCTATGCCCAAGAAAGCCAAGGAAATTTCCTTTACGAAAAGATCCTGGACCGACCGGGAATCGAACCCGTCACCCTCAGCGTGGTCATGCTGAATACCCGTGCGTTTACCGCCTCGGCTATATGGGCCCTATATTTCTTCAGTGTATCTTCTGGAATTCCTCCAATGATTTTTCAAGAAATTCATCCGGGAAATTAACCAGGCCACTAGAATGGAGAAGGGATAGCTAACATACTTATTCAAGGATCCTTCTAGAGATTGTCCAGAAATATCTACGATGTTTCAACAAGCAATTCCTCCAAGGATTGCTGCAAGAATCATTCTGATACTTTCGGGATTTGAAAAACTTTCAATTTTATAGAACTACCTCCAGGACAACTCAGCTGAGAAAGGCATAAGATAAGACATGTGGCCCGAAAATTTAAAGATCCCTTTTTGAGATACTTCTCTCGAAACTTGACACTCTAATCTTCAAATACATAGCGACTAATTTTGTAACGAATGTTTCGGTTCAAAATTTAATTTTCGCTCAATCAGAATCTAAAAAGATGCATTCTTGAAATCACAATTCCATTTCAAAGACTTCTTCCAAACAACAAGCATCTTTGTATAGTTCGCGGTCTTTCCCCTATCGTCCTCCTTTCTTCACAAACGAGCAGAACGCCAAAATAATTTCTTTAAATTGTGTCTGATTCGGAAACTGAATTGTCATGAATATGCAAAAACATACGCCACTCAGCTGCTGCTAGGGCTGCAGCACCTCGTAGCAGCAACTATTGCTTGAATCCGTCGTCGTGGAAGACACTATCTCCTTCCGTTTGTCACCCCCACTCACTCTTTGTCGTTGTAGCCGTTTCTCTTACATGACCAACAGAAGCAGCATTACCAGACAACATTCAAAATCTGTCTCTCTGATGAAATCGTTTCTTTGTTTCGATCGATACAGATATCTAGCTAAGAGGTGGTAGTTCTGTGCGGTGCAGTGCAGTTAGGTTCCCAGGATTTACGAAACGAGTCATTGTTCTCGGCGATACGACGTAAGTGTTTGGTCGCGACTCGCGAGCGTTTTAGTTTCCCAAAAAAAAATGAGTAATTCAAAAAAAAAGTAGCAGGTTTACAAATCTTCTTATAAAGACTAATTTATTTATTGCACTAGAATTGATTGAAAACTTAAAATCTTAAGATAGGAATTATACTTTTGAACGAGTTGTATTTACAAATACAGATGCCGAAGATCACCTTTATCAAGAAGACTAGTAGCTCTGCTGAAAAACGATAGGCGCTGTTGGCAGCCTCGACGGACGGAGGTGAAACCGTTCATGACAGGAAGGCAATCTAACGATTCCCGTTCTCTCTCAAGTAGCAGTAGAAAATAGCAACTTTTGTGTTTAATAGTTTCATACGGAAACGTTTTCGTATGGAAACAAACCAATGCTCCTCGGGAGCCAAAAAGAGAAGGGTGACGTCAGATAGCTTTATGTGACTGTAATGCCGGAGTACAACCTCAGCTCAACAGGAGGCACTAGGGCACTACCATCGGCAACGTTTAACGGTTGTACGTAAAGAGGACATAGTTGATACTATTATTTAAAAAGAGGTATCTGATAATGCTCAATCCAATGAGACTCAATCCGGCTTCTACATAGGGATGTCTTATTTTTGAATTTGGTAATTATTATGATAAACAATTGACCAATCCAAATTCCTGTGTGGTAGTGGCGTTCAGATTTCCCGTGTTAATCTATCTGTAAGAACTTTGTAAACATCTTTTGTTCTCACGTATATGGATAGGCTTGCATTAGGTTTCGTGAGATATTTTTTGGACAACTTAATACCTGAAATGAACAAGCTAATTGTTAGGGATGTCTGGAAAGCCTTTTTGTGCGTTATCTACAAAACTGAATATAGGTACATATTGGAATGAATCAAATGAGACCCAATCCAACATTCGCATGGGGATGTCGTATTCTTCCATCCATTAGCTGATTAACGATTAATTATTGTCTTACAAAAGTCTTCGCTCATCAAGTGGCATCTCTATGTCGGACAATGCTATTCGGAGGCAGCACCTCGGAAAAGCGCGCAAGTCTGATGGCGAGGGCGGGCAAGCTTTCCGCGACAGCGGAAGCGGTCATAATTTGCTAAATTTATTTAAAACCACTATACTTTAGTTGAATTTTCGCTTTTGTGATTCGCTTTTCCTCTGGTTCGGACGCGCACGCGGACGGGTGGAACTTTGACCGATGGCGTCGCGCTGTCGCCTGGGTGGCTTTGGTGGCGCGCGCAGTCATTCAGCTCGGTGTGATTACACTGAATTTAGATTAGTTCATTATCTATTGTTTGTACGCGGGTCGGTGGTGGGTGGCAGTTGGCCATTATTGCTTTTGATGCGGCTGCGCCCGGTCAAGCGGTGTGATGTTAAGTCGGAGCAGGAGATGGTTTTTCGAAAGTTTGGACCCTGCGAACTGTGGATAGGGGTGTCTGGAGCTGGGCAAAAAGTTTACCATAAATCAAGGGGCTTAACGGTACCTTTGTCGTTTCCGAGAGAGTTATTAGTGGGCAGTTGAGTGGAATGTGACGAAATGCCAGTTTGGAATGTTAATCGGTAAATGCTATTGGTGTGATTGTATCCATTTTCATCGTTCAGGTATTCCGCCAGTTTTTAGCCAAAGCAAATAACATTCAACGTTTTTAATAGAGAATGTTTGCTTCAGAATTTTTCTCTAATGGTTCGAGAAACTATTTGATGAACTCCTTCTGAAGTTGTACCATTAATTCCTGCTGCAGTTCTAGGCATCAAGTTCTCCCAGGATTCATCATTTTGAACGAGTGGCACAAAAATAAAGTTCCTCAATCATGCTATAGTTGATATAGGAATAATGCTATTACTACATGATTTTTAACAGTACATAATACTTATTGTCGCTTCGTCACCAAATCGGACGTCGCACAACTAAGTCGCGACTCATCTAGCCCAACTGGCGACGTTTTCTGAATCATTTTGGAATAGTTCGCATCTATCTTCTTGTCAACAAGAACACACTAGTCACACAAGTTGTACACCGAGTACAGGAAAATGCAATTTTTGATTGAATGCTAGTCTTCATTCCAACCGGATAGACAATAATTGACCACAATATTCAAAGTCGTTGTGATACCAGCAGCGTCATGGTCGCGATTGTTTCCGTAGTCAATTTAGCAGATTGTGAATAATCCTCGGTATCCACTTACGTTATTTATGCTTAGTCCTTTACTTACTGTCAGATCTTTGTAACACGCTAAATATAAATTGCACAAAGGGCAATTTACACGCAAAAAATACACATTAATGAATATTATTGGGTACCGGAATACACAAAATTTAACGGTTTTCTTTGGTACATTGAGATACATTAGTCTATGATGATACTCTGTGGCAATAGGATCCTAAAATTAAAGACGAAATCCCGTTCTTATATAATAATACACTGAATTAAAGGGGCCATCCATATACCACGTGGACAGTTTGGAGGGAGGAGGGGGTAAGCGAAAAGTCCACGCTTGTCCACGGAGAGGGTGGGGGTTCGTCAAATGTCCACGTGGACAACATTGACATATAAATTAAGAAACAATAATCTACAAACGAAACAAATTATGTCGCATTATTGATGAGATTCTCTTGAACAGTTCATTCATACATTTTATTTTATTATACACTGAAAGTCTCCTTAATAAAGAGAAATCAATCCATTTATTATACATTGTCTTTTAGTTGTAAATTACTTCTTCAAGAAAAAAAATCATGGTATTGATTCACAGACTAATTTGTTTTAAATTATCTTCTACCCTCGTTGGTTTGAACGACACCTCATGCAAACCAACGGGGTTCATTTATAGTTCGAACCTCTAGCAAAGCAACCCTGTGGGCGACGGAAAAACACACAGCTGGCAGCCGCATTTGATGTTTTGTTTTGATTCTGCGTTCCTTTTCACCCCGTTCCAATGGCAGATTGACGTTTGAACCATTTTTAACTTGACCATGTGCAGATTAGTGAGGGCTAGAGTGGGGGTCAAATTAAAAAGTGTTCAGATAAAGTGCGGTCAAACCAATGGGGGTAGACGGTATCAGAATTTCTAATTCCTTAGTTTTCTTCATCGAGGAATATTCTGGAGATTTAAAATGGAGTGTAGTCCATGCAAATGTTGATGTTTCAGTCAGAAAATATTCATTGAAGCTCTGTATTTTCGAAGTTTCGTATCAAATTTTTAAACTTTTTCCAAGTTTTAAAATACATGTAGGGATTTGCAGGCTTATCTCAAAAACGTTTTTTTTTGTAGGTTCCTTTAAAACTTAAGATGTTTCTAATGGATATTAAAGTCTAAACCTCAGCAATACAATTAAGTTGTTGCAAATCTTGTTTTTTGTAAGAATCTAAGAAATATAATCTTATCTCAACAAAAATCTAAGATTTAAAATTACCTTATCTTGACAAAACAATCAGACAATCATAGATTAAACAAACATTCTAAAGAACACCGTCTTCAACCAGAGGCTGTACAGACTGAACATTGAACAATCACTAACATTAGGTAATGCATAGGTTCCCAAACTTTTTTGGTTGGCGACCCCCCTAGCTACTGGGCAAACTTTTCGCTACTGGGCAAACTTTGAGGGAAAATGTAAACTCAAAAAGATTTTGAACTTTTTCATAAAACCGAATAAAATCTGCAATTTTACTACATCCTTACAACATACAACATGTATAATCTTAAACAATGACTAAATGTACTTTTGTGTTAATATTACCATAATCATCTAACAAATATTATAAAATAAAAACAAAAACCCAGACTTATACCAATATCAATAAAGTGAATTGAAGTAAAATTGACTTTTCGACTATTTTCATACCTGGTATCCAACAGTATTCCAATCTGTCGTATACGAGAATAACTTTATACCCGAGTTTGAAGCAAGGGGCGAGACACATCACCAAAAAAAGTAAAAAAATATTTTCAACCATATTCAATACAGTCATCGAAAAATGAGTAAATAAATACATACATATGTACTTTTGGACCATGGATTGTGGTTTAAACTAAGCATCTTGGTTGGACTTTATAACCCTATTCATCCGTTCTACATCTGTCTAATGTGTCTACCTAGATGTTCCTCGCTTGTTCAATAAACATTTGGCAAACATCTTCATTCTTGGTTTCATCTTAGTTGTACTGCTGTCACAGATCTATACCCACATACACACGCACGCGAACTCAACAACCACCACCGACAAACTCCTTATTGAACAAGTAAATTGTAAACATTATCATCGTTCAGCAGAGAGCTGGAGAAGCCACCATATTGGCGAAGCACGCTGCTGCTCTTCGAGAAAAGTATCTCGCTGAAATATGCTTTCAAATAAATTGAAAATATTTAAATGCATTTCACGTTATTACATTCCGACTTTCCGGGCTCCATGTGGACCACTCCCGCGTCGCGTCGCACCCCGCCTCTTGGGAGATGCGCGATGGTGTGCGATGGCTCGCGAGATCTGATGGGACAAGATAATAACAGAGGAGAACAACTGCCAGCACTCTTCTTGGTCGTCGTCGTCGCCATCGTCGGATGGGCTAGTGCTGTAGGCAACAAGATTCCAAGATGCGGCTGCTGCGGTTTAGACGAGGCGATGGATTTTCTGCAATGACGCGTGGGCGTGGTGGCCGCCATGTTGGACGCGATTGTTGACCCTTTTCGCCGGGAAGGTATCCCCCTAGCGGGGGAAGAGATAGCGATCGAGACAAGGGCATCCATGTGGCGAAGCGCGACAGTGATGCCAAATTGTTGGGTTGTTCTGAAAAAGAATACACATCGGAGCAGGCCGTGTGACCTTGATCGTGTACACGCACACGCAGTTGGCTGTTCGCTCGTCATCACGTCATGCAGAGCTCCTTTGTACTTTATCTTCTTCGATTTCGACCTTCCTTCCGAGAAAACCGGAGTCGTCGGATGTGTGACAGCACAGTAGAAAAAGAACCGGATTCGTTTCCTCACGCAACCGAACGATTGTTCCTTCTTGCCCACATTTGCATATCTCACATAATCATAACGTTGTCGAGGGACCGGGGGCGAACGAGGAAGGGAAAGGCGTCATACCCAGCGAAAAAAAAATACGAACTGTAATGCGGGTCAAACCCCAGTCGTATGGAAGAAAATCGACAGATAAAACAAAACAAGGCTTCGGTCGTCGCCAGCAGTGCCAGCTACATAGTACGAATGTTTGTTTTTAATGTCTTTATCGCTCAGAATGCCCTCCACCCTCGCAGCGGGCGCGAGTACCTACCGACCGAATGTCGATTTCGATTCCCGATGCGTATGAATAATTAAGTATATGGCGTGCGGTTTTTTTTTTCTCTTTAGTTCACCACCATAAAAGGGGTTGACGGACGATCCAATGCTGCGACGATTGTATGTTTGGTTTTGCAACGCAGAAGGCGTAAAAATCGAACATGTGATGATTTGAATCCAGGATCAAAGCAAGCCTAAACAAATGAACACGGCTAAATTGAGGTTCATAAAGTTCTGAGGAGCATTCAAAATAGCTTTCAAGATGTTGTGGAGGCTCACACTAAATTCGGCACCAACATTTCAAAAGGGCGTAACTCCATTTTGAAACAAACCCCTCTTTCACATCTGTGGATCGTATTTCAATGCCGTTATGCAAATCACCGCCTGAATAGGAAAGAAGAGCAATTTCTCTGTCTAGCAATGTTTGTGAATTTCGTGGGAAACTTAAAATATGACCCACAGATGTGAAAGAGTGATTTGTTTCAAAATGCAGTTACGCCCTTTTGAAATGTTGGTGCCGAATTGGACTCTGGGACAAAAAACTTTGAAAAGTTTGACTTCATTTGGTCTAATGTAATCATGAAGTTCAAATAAAAAAAAGGATGTCGCCCACTAGATTCGAACCTCTAGCTACGCTGCGTGAAAGTCTCACGCTCCTACACAACGCCATAATCACGATGAAATGCACTCAGATCTTTAATGGCAACTTGGCTCGCACATTTGTATAAATACTAGCTCAATCTTATAGGAAGCAACATCACGCATTTGAAACGCTTATTAAAAACTTGTAAAACACGTATATTTCTATATCACTTTACTTTTTTTCAAAAGAAATATTCAAAATTGATAAGTTTTAAAAGAAAAAAAATAGAAAAGATAAGCACATTTCTTTTAATTCCACTATTGTGTTTATATTCTGCGACTTACAGAATTCTTCTTGCTTGACTGAAGAAGTCTGTAGACTCGTCTGAAGTTGTTAAATTAAAAGAAATTTGCTCATTTATTCTTGTTTTTATGGTAATTTTTTTTTGTTTACATTTTTCTTTTGTCAAGTGAAGTGATTTTAAAGTTATTAATTAGTGTTTGAAGTATAAAAGTAATAGTTTGTCTTTTGTGTTTGGGCCCTGAACATTGTCTCAAACTTCTGACAAAGTTTCCCAAAACAAAAACCGAACAGTTCTGCAGAAATTTCTTAGGAAAGTTCTAAAGAAACTTTCAATCTAATTTTAAGAGTTATGAAGAAAACTCGGAATATTCAAACAATTCCAGAATAAACCCTGGAGGAACTTCTGGAGAAATTCCTAATAAAATTCCTGAAAGAACTCAGGAATTCCTGAAGTCATATACCTAGAAACTCGAGGAATTATTTCAATAATTTCTAGAAGATTTTCAGGTGGATTTTTGAGAAATTTTAAAATTGAATCAAGGTATTCCTGCATGAATGTCTAGACGAATTTCCAGAAAAATTCCCAGTATTTTTTTAGGAAGAATACCCAGAAGATTTGTTTATGGAAGGAAATAAGGCAGCATCCATTAATTACGTAACGCTAAAATCCACATTTTTTGACCCCCCCTTACCCCTCCGTAACGCTTTTTTGTATGAAAAATCAGGATTTTTTGTATGAGCCGTAACGCTCGTCCATACTCCCCCCCTCCCCATAGAGCGTTACGTAATTTGTGGACGACGCCTAAGGAATTTGTAATCCAATTTCAAAAATTCCAGGGTCGTGCAATTTCGAAAGGAAAACATGACGTACGACGACTGTAGCAAATCGTTTCCCATGCGAACGGACTGCTGTGATGCTTCATCTCTCACCCAGCAACACACTCGTTCGTTGCTGCTACAGAAACAAGTGTGTATGAAACATGGGATGATACACTTGGATATTCGTTTCATTTATGAGTCATTGAAATACTTCAACATGCTAAAAACACTATTTAAACCACATTTTTAAATAGTGGTGCACGCCAATAGAATGATAATTATGTTTTATGAAAGAGGATAACAAATTCGACCACTTAAATCCAATTAACCGGCGCCCGTAACCATTGAGAGACTAGCGCGCACCAGTGAGACACTAATGCTCTGACGGGTGAAGCACAAGCAATGCAACCGGGTGGGAGACTACCGAGTGCTACGATGAGTGGAAAAGTTTTTTTTAACGGCCGAGTCATTAGAAAAATGTATGAAACACTTGAAGTGACTCATTCAAAATGTTGCATGAAAGTGTATCATTGAAACGAAATTGTACGCCCCTGGTTGTCTCATGTAGTAAATTTTTTAGAAATTCTTGGAAAATTTCAAGGGAAATTCCAGGAGCAGTCGCAATGGTTTGTTAAGTGAATTCCTGATGGTATTCTATTGGAAATCATTGACAAATATTTGTGTGGAGTTTGGGATTTCTCTGGGAAGGAATCACTCCTCACGTGCAGCACACGCAACTTACCCAGGCTGACGTTCGTTCGCAAGTGGCAAGAGTGAACGCGGTTGGGTGACGCCTGGAGTTGTTGCTACGCAAGCAGAGATGCTAACATTGTCTGCTTGACAGTTCGCATCACATTCAAATGCGCTATATCGCCTGCTGTGATCATTCTCTTTATCACAGCTTTATTCAGTACATCTTATATCTCACAATTTGTAAGCGTTATAAAGAAAATTTAAAACAAAAGTGCCGAAAGAAATTTTAGGAAAACATGTTGGGAAACACCTGTAGCGGAATTCATGAATGAACTTAGTTCAACTTCTGATGCAATATTTGAAGGACTTTTTAAGAAGTTTGGAAAGGAATTTATAGAGAAATTTATAAAACAAAAATCTAGAAATTCCCCTGTAGGATTTCTGAAAGAAAATGTGTAGAAATTCTTGAAAGAATGTCTCGAGAACCTGTTAAATAAATGTATAAAGAAGTTTCTGAAGGAATTTGTAAAGACAATTTTTAGACGAATTTTTGTAGGAACTCATAGAGGCATCCTGGAAGAGTTTCTTCCAGTAAAATCCCTGAATACCTAGAGCAAGTTCTCCAAACTGTTCTAGCAAAATTCTCACATTTGTTTGAGTGAATTTCTGACGGAGCAGCTAAAAGATTTTAATAGGAGTTCTGGAGAAATTCAAAACAGTATATTAAGATTTTCTTTTTATTTCTTTGAATTTCTTGTATCGAATAATTTTTAAAGTATTACTAGAAAAAGTTACAAACTTTTTAGAAAATTGTTACTTAACTGTAGAAACTCCAGAAGATTTTTATTTTTTTTTAATTCCAGGGAGGTTTTCAAAAACATTCCATGATTTTTTCCTTAGAGAGATTGACAGAAAAGAAAATATAGGGGCATTCCTAGAATATGTTTTAGAAACAACCCCAGTAGTAGTTAGGATTGCTCAGAAGAGTGTTTTGAGATATTCTTGGATGAGTTTCATGAGAAATTCCATGAGAAATTTGTTTTCTGTGAAATATTCGTTGTGTGCAATATTCTTGAAAGTATTACGAGAAAGAGTTACAGATTTTTTAAGTTGAAATATCAGAGGTGTTTTGAGAAAAATCTAGTCATTTTTGAGGAAATTCCCATAGAATTTTCTATAGAAATTTCCAATAAAGTTTTCATAAACATTCTGGGAGTAATTTTTAGAGAGATTCCTAGAAATGTGTACATAGAAAAAATCCCAGAAATAAAATCCCAGTAGAGTTATTCAAGTACTTCTCAAAAGAGTTTTCTAAGATATTCTTTAATGAGTTTCAAGAGAAACCCCTAGTGGAAAGATTAATGAAATTACCAGAGATATTCTCAGACGAATTTACAGAAAAATGTCAAGAGAAACTGCCAGAGGATTTTTGGAAGATTTTTTTTGAGAAATTCTCAGAGATTTCTTTTTTAATCTTCAGAGATTTTTTTTTTGCAAAACTTCCAGAAACAGTTTTAGTAAAAGTTAGCAGAGCAACGGTGAGAGAAAATATCTTAAATGAATCTAGATAATATGCAGAGGATTTTCTAGAGTAGCTATTAAAAATATCCTCAAAAAAATAAAAATAAAAAGAAGAAATAAGAATTTTGGAAAATTTTAGTGGTGCTTTTGACGAAATTTTTATAGCAATTTTAGTAAAATTCACAAAGGAATTGAAGCAAAAATCCGAGAGAGTTTAAGGAAAAAAATGCAAAAAACACAAAAACAAATAAAAATTTTGGAGAAATTTCTACAGAAATTTTCTTAAAATATCCAATGAGATATTTACTGTGGAACATTCAAAACTTCTTATAAATTTATTTTATGGAATCCGTGGAAAAAATACTAAAAAAAATCGAATGAGTGTAATTTGGCGGAATTGAAAGGTACAAAAATGACTACACTTATTCGAAGGCGGTAATCTGCTTAGAGGTTTGTAAAAGTCGGTACAAGGTTTAAATATTATCGAGAGCAATGCTTAGATACAATTCCTAAAAATGTTCTTAACGAATTAGTAGTGGAATTCCTGAAGGACTGTTTATTGAATTTTATTTAAGAATTTTTATAAGAATTCCTTAAGGTTTTTCTAGAGGAATTCATGAAGAGTTTTTTAATGAAATTACTATTAAAAGTTTTGAGAAACTTTTTCAGGTGTTTCTTAAGGAATTCCCAATAGATATCCTAGACGAATTTCTGGAAGAATTCTTTTTGAATTTCTGAGGAAATTTCTGGAGGAATTCGTGCAGACATTTCAAGAAGAATTCCGAAGAGAGTTTGGAAATCCCTGGAGGATTTTCTAGCAGAAAACCTTTAGAATTTGTAAAAGATCTAAAAGAATTTTCGAAAAATGAGAATTCCCAATGTAATTTCTGGCGGAATTCCTGAATTGCGGAGCCTCGTAGACGTGCGGTTTAGGTCACAAAGCATCTAATTGTGAACGAAAATTTAGTGATCTCCTTAAAGAACTTCATAGTAAGATTCCTGAAACGATTAATAACGATTGATGGGTTTTCTAGAGGACCTCCGGACGTGTTTTAATGATAATTCCTGAAGTTGTTTTAGTGTAATTTCTTCATGGCATTTCTAGAGCGATTTCCGAAGGAAACATTCAAAATATTCCCAAAGATATTTTAAGTTTTTTTAAGGTTTCGGAAGAAATGTCTACAGGAAATATAATATGTTTTTAAGAAAATCTTGTACCGACTTTTCGGACCCTCTTCGAATGAGTGTAATTAGTTTTGTACAAAAGTACAAGGTAGTTCCGCCCTCTTTTGCTTATCCTTTGACAATAAGCAAAGGTACCTTTTCACAACGGATTACAATGTTTTAGAAAAGTGTTTTTTTTTTAATTCTAAAGAAAATGTTGGAGGAAAACTAGAGGTTCACTTAAATTCAATAGGGTTTTCTCAGGAAATTTCTAGATCGAGATCGCATACACAAAATTTGCTAAAGAAGTTCCTGGAGGAGTTTCGAAAAAGTTTCATGAGTAATTTCTGAATAAGTTCCCGATATAAATCAGAAATTAAATGTATCAAAATATCGCAACTATTATTTCTTTAGCAATTCAAGATATTTTTTACAGAAATAAGCGATTCAATTTCTAGATCAGGCCAAAAAGAAGTTGCCAGAGCATTTATCGAGAGACTTCTTAAAAAAATAAAAAATTTGTTTGGGGTTTCTATGTATGAAAAGTTGACGATTATATAAGACCTCTACACATATTTGTCTACTTTTTTGACTACAGTATCAGGCTATGAACTAGGGGCAAGACACTGTGCAAACGAGAGCAACTCTGAGAGATTCTGAGTTACCCTTTTTATCGAAGATCGACCAAATTTGTTGAAAGACAACCCTAAAACTGCAATTTTCATTTAGCACACGTATCACTTTGCAGTTTTGCAGTTTGACATTGGTGCCAGATCACACTTTGGCATAAATGGGAAAAATTCTGAGGAACTGTGAGGAATTCTGAGCAACACCTTGAACACAAATTTTCTCTCGTTACACGCAAAAAAATCGTTCCGATATACGTGCTCTTCCAATCACGGCAACGGGAACAAACGGGAACTATGCATAGCAACGATAACAACAATAAGAAATGTACTCCGTGAACTAGATTTCATGTTTTCTAGAACGCCCATATTGACAGCTGGAACTAGTTCCAGTTCACGGTGTATATTTGCTTGTTCTCATTTTTGCGTTTGTTTGTTCACGTTTATCAGAACGGTTTTCTGAGCGTGTAGATCTGTCTTGCCCCTAGATTATGAACTATTTCTTGAACTCTAACTCAAATTTAGAGTTCACTTAGATTATACGAAAGAAAAGTATGAATACTAGATAGTTCATTCATTGAAGATTGGCTGAAAATTGCGTCTGACCGATAGTTTATGGTTATGGTAGAACGTGATGACTTGACATTATACATGAAAAGGTATCCAATTAATAGCCAATACAGCTAGGGCATGGATTTATTCGTCAGCCAGTTCCGAGTTCGATTCCCATAGGGAGCGTTTTTTTTTTCCTTCCATTATAGTTGAAGCAATAAGCACTGTATTTCGCCAACCATAAAATTTCAGAATTCAGAAGATAAGATCATTTCACGTATCCTGTTCGTATACTCCAGCTTTCATCGCAGTTTCTTTGGAAATTCATGCATACGTCACATGACGTGCTGCTCACTCGCACGTCAATCAAATGTTGCGTTGCGTTGTGTCAAACGAACGGATTGATTCTGCTCACCGCACGGTCGACCTCAGCCATCCATACACCAACTCAGCAGAGACAGGGGTTCACCCCGACTCGACACGAACCCGACCGATCTATACCTATACCGAGAAAAGACGGAGATCGCTTTAATCCACCGGCGGCCGCAATGATCGAGAAATTATTAGTGGCCCTGCTGGGAGCTAACCTTCTTTCGCATCAATTGCCGAGAAGAGTTGCCCCTCGTTCGTTAACTCACTCACTCAGTCAATCAAAGACGGCTGCGGCTGCTGCAGGCTGCTCTGGTCGGTGAGTTGATTAGCATTTTCGCCGCCGACTTCGACGCGCGGAGAAGAAGTTCGTCAGTCATATCGGTGGTTAGAGGTCTATTACTACGAGGGGGAACCCCTTTCTCTCGTTTCGGGTTTTTGATCAATTTCGTGTAGGTAACTGACAATAACAACAGCCGGCAGCTGTCAAATCGATCCATACGATTCTCGAAACCGGTATTGTTTCTCACGGTATGGTGCCGCTGTGCTATATTCTTTTGGATCGATTCTTGAACGCGGAGTTGAGTAACGGTTGTACGCGTGTGGCAGCAGTTTGTCAAAAATAGAACATTCAGTTAATTTGGTTGGCAACAATGTTACGCCGTTGACGTTTGTTGACAGATGTGAAATTGGTTTTCTGTTGGTTTCAGTGACGCGGTTTTAGTTGAAGCGCCTGCTTGGATTCCACTTAACGCGGTGTCCTAGATTTGACTGAACTTGACAGAGTTGACAGAATCGACTTAGCTCAGCGGAAATCGCCACGCTGCTATAATCCAACCAAAGCAAAGCCAGTCGATGCATGCAGAAATCCACTGCTAATTAAGCCCTTGCCACGGCAATTAATCAATAATTGCCCGTGATAATGTTTATTATTTTGTAATTTAACACCATCGCCATCGGTGGTAGCGGTAGGTAAGTGACCATCCGCCTCGTCGCCGCACCGTGTAATGTGTCAGCGAGAATCGCGTTTGGAAAAACAAACAAATGCGATGCTGGGCGTTTGCTTGTTTTTTTTTCTCGCTCTCCTCCGATGCCATCGTTGTTGTTGTTTCACGAAACTGATGCTTCTCTGGGTCTCGCGATCGGTCGCTCGTGCGGCCGGCACTTGTAGCCGGTAATTGCCATAGTGTCGGTCGGTGCTATTGCCCTATATGCTTCTGAGAGTGCCTTAAATCAATATCACCTTGCAGCGGCTTTGGTGGACTAGGGATGCTACAATTGTGAATTAATCGATTACATTGGATAAGTTTATTAATCAAAACAATAGATTATTTTCTGGCATCCATAGGATCATTTGAGGTGTCAGTATGACCGACGAATCTGTGAGTCGATGAATCGACAAAGTCGATCAATCCATAACATCCCTACATCTGACGCTCATCGCTAGTCGAGACAGGTCGAGACTGTCCGGCTCCTTCCTAGAATCATAATTTATGATTTAATTGGCAAATAATTAATCTATTAGGGGAATCGGTATCGAATGTCTCCGTTTCTGCACTCTGTGCAGGCTGGAATCTCGTTGAAATTATTTATCGACTTGGTCGACGTCGTCGTGTGAGGCGCGATAACCGATGCTGCAATCGAAGATTTTGTACCACCATCCATGGATCCGAAAGCGAGGACGAAGAGAAATCAAGTTTCTTCTCCTGCGCAGTTGCTCGCAGATGACAAATCTCCAGTCAATTTGCGAGATAAAGACACTCGTGTTCGCCTTCCTGGTACGAGCATTCCTTCAGACACCGCGGTGATCATTTGTCATTCGAGTTCGGGTCGAGTCGGGCTTCCGACAAGCTGGTACCTAGAGAGGTATGCAAGGGTAGATTACGATCATCAGTGCAAAAATGCGATCAAAGCTTGTTTAAAAGTTACTCAAAGTGATTTTAATTGTCTTTTTGTCAGACGAACTGCGACAGTAGCGGCAGGCCTCTTCTCTTTCGATCTAGTAGTCTGAGTCTGAGATTATAAATAACCAAACCGATGCCGACGACTACTACGAACGAACCGCTCCCAATGGTGCAATAAAAACCGAAATAAATAAATAGCGATTACACCTGTTCTTTCAGATCTTGGTCGCAGCAGCCAGCGGCGACGGAACAATAGCCGTCGAAGAACCTGTCACTAATAAAGTGAATTTTGCTTCGCGTTCGGTCCCCCATCACCACGGGCGACGGCGAACTAGAAATCTGACATCGACAAGCGAACGGTATTTATTTATAGCGGCCGGTCGATCTAGACGAGAATATTTACGTGTCACAGCCGATTGTCTCGAGAATCGAATCGTTAACTGCTCGCTCACTCACAGTCACATGGCGATCGAAGTAGACACAGGCGACACAGATAGCTAGAGATGGTTTCTTCACGTTTGAATCCATTTCAGTCGATTCGATGGGGATCGATATAACAAAATACATTTACTGGGTTGGAACCTGCAACAACTTGAACTAGAAAAAGCGTTTTCTATGTTTCCGATGTTTCCCGCATTGAAAGCAAACTGTCAAAACATTGAATGAAAGCATCTTGTTATCTATATATCTCGCGTTACATTTGAAAAGGGCCTATCCCCAGAACGTAAACATTGAGAAAAATCGATGCAAACATTTTCCATCACATTTCCTATTCGTATTTCACAGTTTTCGGATTTTTCAACGTGCTTTTCGTTTTAATGACACAAGAACAGATGTATCTTTGCTTCAATAATCAAGTTTGCATTAAAAATTATCAAAAAAGTATGAAAAATTATAGATAAACATGTTAAGCTTATTTGAAAAATTTCTCCCGGTGTACGCCTTTTTGTGAGCCTTTCTAAAATTTTCTTAGCGTGGATTGGCCCCCCGAGTGAGTCCGTTGTTGACATCGTACACGGAACCAGACATCAACCCAAATATAGGTTCTTTTCACTCATATCGGCTCTTCCGTGCGAGAACCCAAATTTGGCTATACCACGTTAAAGCTCTGAGTGGGTAGTTTCCGTTTGATGCCGGCAGAAAATTGCAACCCATCGCAAAGTTCTTTCTACCTAGCGTTAACTTTCGAAGTACCCTAGTGGGTTGAAATAAACCCACTTTTGGGTAAACGACAAAGAACCCAAATTTGGCTTCTCGCACGGACATTTTCGGCTAGGTAGCTGCTTCTCGCTTTGTTTTTGACAACAATGCGAGCGGGAGAGCGAGAAAACAACCCACTGCTGGGTAAAAAGTTCAAGCGGTATACTTAATTTTGCGTTCTTTTAACGTATTTTTTAGGTAATCTGTTTTTTTCCGTGTATCCAGGCTTGGCCGTTTTTGAGAGAGAGAATTCTCTCTCTCGGCGCTCGGGCCGAGAGCCGTTCGGAAAATTTTCGGTTGTCGGCCCTTTAAACGAGAGGACCAACAAATGAAAACAAAATTTTACCGTTACTGGCCCATTTGGAGCACGGGCTTATGAATGATTGGGAAAAAAGCAATGATCGGCCGTTTTGAAGGTGGGGTTTATTCTGATAAGATTAACGATTAGGCGGGTGATGCTTGCACAGTAAGTTACTGTTGGGGGATGCTATGGAAAGGTATCAAAATCGATTTGTTTACATTTTAAGGATAGGCCCTTTTCAAATGTAACGCGAGAATATATCTATCCACTGCTGTCAAAGCCAGGGATGCCAGGTGAAATTTTCGAATGTCTTCGCAAGGCACGCTGAAATGTATTCACTTGTCTTCACACACCATATTGTGGCTTTGGTATAAAACTAATGTTAAAAATCAAAATTTATGCTTTGTTCTCACTGCGCTCTATATTGAGTAATAATGCGTGATGAGTCTGAAATCCCTTTAATAGTTTCTTATGGGATTTCTCCAGTTTTTTTTTGTGATTCCTGACAAAGCTTCCTAACAGTTTATTAAATTCACCGGGAAGTCTCTTCAGACATTCCTACAGAAGAACCTCGGGAATTACTTGCCAAGTTTTCAGATAAACTTCTCCAGGAGTCTTCGAGAAATTCTCCAGGAGTTTCTCGGGAATTCGTCCATGGCTTCCCCAAGAATACCATGCAAATTCCTTAAGAAGCTTTCGAAGAATTCTTGTAGCATTTGGGGTAGAATTCCTTCAGGATTACCCGGGGAATTTCTCCATGATTTTACTGAAAACAATAACATTAATAATTCGAAAATTCCCTCCTGAACATCTATGAAATTTACTTCCCCAAAAAGTCCTCCAGCAGTAATACATGAATTTCCTACGAATATTTCACGGTTTTTCCCAAAATTCATCAAGAAGTTCCTCGGATTTATTTCTACAAAACATCCTTTAGAAGATCCTCGCGAAATCATCCAAGAATCCCTTGGAAATTTCTCAAAGAGTTCCTGAGAAATTCCACCATCAGTTTTTAGTAATTTCTGCAAAAAAATCCAGGCAATTTCTACAAAAGTCCTAGAGAGTGTAGAGAGTGAAGCTCCAAGTAAACTCCTTTATGAGTTTCATGGAAATTTCTCCACGAGTCCCAGAGAATTTCTCCAGGAATTTCCCGGGAATCCCTTCATGGATTCCCCAAGAATATCACGGGAATCCACTTAGAAGCAACCTTGTATATGTCTGGCCCAAGCCAGTGCTACTACACGCATTGAAAGTCGCAAACTGCTTACAGAACGTGCCTACCGTTAACTAAATCTGCAAACTCCATGAATGTAACGCCACCGTCAACGGTGATGGTTCCGTAGCCATCCTAGTTGTTGCTTTCCATCTGTACTGCTTTGTAGACTTCGTCGATCCTGGAGTAACTGCTTGGCTTTTCGGCCCTGTTGGATAACTGGTTTTGTCAGGTAAGACCTGGTATATGTCTGGCCGAAGCCAGTGATATTACTCGCCTTAAAAATTGCCAACTGCTTCCAGAACTGCGCTGCTGTAACGTCAACAGCGATGCCATCGTCGCCATCATCACCTGGATTTCCATGTTACTCTTGTTGCCGTAACACCGCTGCGATCCTGAGGAAACACCTACGGCCCTGTGCTTTCTTCATTATGCTTTGTTATTTTGTTTGTTTTTGTATTTATGTTGTTATCATTTAATTTTAGTGTTACTTTTTTGTACTTTGTCTCAATGAATTGTTACGGATTAATTAGTGCACTCCTTCTAAAAAGATCTTTTTCTCACTGGAAGTGTATTTTTTTGTAAATGTTTTTGAAAAGAAGGGTAGGTTTTATGCCTTTGGGAGAAGCGATTCGAAAGGAATACCGCTCCCATCGGCTGTTGCTCCAGATAAAAAAATAGAAAAAAATAAGTATTGCTGCAGTAATTGTGGTAGAATCCCTCCGGGGTTTCCAAGGCAATTTCTCAACGATTCTTTTTTAATTAACTACACAAATTATCCGGAAATTCCATCTACAACTTCTACGAAGTTTACTTCAGAAGTCTTCCGAAAACTCCTCCAGCAATAATGCATGGTTCCTCGGATTTATTTCCAAGAGTTTCTAAAAAAAAAACGGAAATTCTTCCAGAAGATCCTCATAAGGAATTCCTCCTGAAGAGAATTGGGAATTTCTACAGTAGGTTCTCGGAAATTCCTTTAGAAGTTCCTCGGGATTTCCGCCAGAAGTAACTCGGGAATTCATCAGGAAATTTTCGGGAATTCTTCCACAAGTTCTTCTTGAATTCTTCCAGGAGTTTTACGGCAGTTCTTCCAGAAGTATCTCGAGAATTCCTCCAGGAGATCCGCGGGAATTCCTAGTAAAGATCCTCGGGAATTCCTCCAGGAGGTCTTCGGGAATTTCTCCAGAAGTTCCTCAGGAATTCCTTCAGAAGTTCCTCGGACTATCCTCCAGAAGTTCTTTTGGAATTCCACCATGAGTCCTTCGGAAAATTTCTCCAGGAAATCCACGGGATTTTCTTCTGGAGATCATCGGAAATTCCTCCAGGAGATCCATTGGAATTCCTCTCGAAGACCCTAAGAAATTCCTTCATCAGTTCTTCAGGAATTCCTGCAGGAGTTTCCAGGCAATTTCTATAGAAGTCCCCGAGAATAAATCTTGAAGCTCCCATGAAATTCCTTTAGGAGTTTCATGGAAATTTCTCCAAGAGTCCCCGAAAATTTCTGCAGGAATTTCCCGCGAAATTTCCTCCAGAATTGGCTTCTTTAGCGGTGTTGAGATAATTCCATATTCTGAATCTGCATGCAAAACTGAGCCGAAATCCAAATTTTCATGCATTTTGGTGCCCGGGAACCTATTTAAAAATCAATTTGAAGTTTGTATGGGAGCGATTTGTCGGATCACCCCTCGTCGCATTTTGTACTGGGTGGAGCTGTCAAACAGTTACCCAGCTGTCAAAAGGTGATTTCAAAAAATCTCTTTGAAATTGATTCTAAAAATCTGAAAAAAATCATAGTGGCACAGAAAAAGGTGCTCTTTCGTATAAAATCAAAAAATCGATACATTTTTCTTAATTTAAAACCCCAATTTCCATGAAATTTACTTCAGAAGTTCACCAAGAACTCCTCCAGCAATAATGCATGGTTCTCTACCCAGATGTTCCCTAGTACTTTTCATGGTTTTTCTCGAAAATTCCTAAAGAAGTTCCTCGTATTTATTTCCACGAATTCTACAAAGAAATCCGAAAAGTTATCCAGGAGTTCCACGGGTATTCCTCCCGGAATCTCTCGGAAATTCCTCCAGTATATCCTCGGAAACACCTCCAGAAGATCCTCGGGCAATCGTCCTGGAGTTCATCGGTAGTTCCTCCATGAGTTATTCAAGAATTTCTCCAGGAGGTCCTCGGGAATTCCTTCATTAGTTCCTCGAGAATTATTCAAGAAGATCTTCGGGTAATTCTTCAGGAAGATCTTCGGGTAATTCTCCAGAAAATCCTTAGGGATTCCTCCTGGAAATCGACAGGAGTTCCTCAGAAATTCCTCCAGAAATTCTTCGGGAACTCCACCAAGAGTTCCTCGGAAATTCTTCCATAAGTTTCCAAAAATTCCTCCAGGAGTTCCTCAGTAATTTCGTCAAGAGTTCCTGGAGGTATCCATAAGCACATCCAGTTGAACTTCTGCTAAACTTCTGAAAGTCCTTCTCCGTGGAAATTTTCCCTAGAAGAGAAGAGGGATTCTTGAGGATCTCCTGGAGAAATTCCCAAGGAGCTCCTGCAGAAATTCCCAAGGATCTTCTTTAGGAATTCTCGAGAAACTCCTGGTGGTCTATCCGTGAATCTCCTGGAGAGATTCCAGAGGAACTCCTGGAAGAAATCGCGAGGAACTCGTAGAGGATTTTGCGTAAAACTCTTGGAAGAATTCCCTAGGTACTTCTGGAGGAATTCCCGAGTATCTCGTAAAGGAGTTCTTAGAGGAATTCCCGAGTATCTTATAAATCTTAAATCTTAGAGGAATCCCCAGGTAATCTCTGAAGGAATTCCCGAAGAACTTCTGAAAAAATTCTCGGCAAACTTCTGAAGCAATTCCTGAGTAACTCCTGGAGGATTTTTTTGGGAAATTTATAGAGGAATTCCCAAGGAACTCCTGAAAGAATTCCTGAGGAACTCCTGGAAGAATTTCGATGAACCCCTAGAGGAATTCCTGAGGAACTCCTAAAGGAATTTTTGACGAATTTCTGAAGCGGTTCCAGTGGATCTCCTTGAGGAATTCCTGAAGAACTCCTAGAGGAATTCCCGAGGCACTCCAGGAGGAACTTTTGACGAACTCCCGGCAGAATTTCCGAGGGACTTTTAGAGGTATAGCCGAGAATCTCTTGAAGAGGTTCCCGAAGAATTCCTGGAAGAATCTCCATGGAACTAGTGGAGAAATTCCCGAGGAACTCTTGGAAGAATACCTGAGGAACTCCTGGATGAATTGATGAGAAACTCCTCGGTAAAACCCTGGAGAAATTCCCGAGGAATTCATGGAGGAATTTGCGAGGAGCTCCTAGAGGTATTTGCAAGAAGTTCATGAAGGGATTTTCAAGGAACTCCTGGGGTTTCCGAAGAACTTCTGGAGCAATTCCTGAGGAACTCCAAGAGGGATTCCCGAGGAACTACTAGAGGAGTTCCCGAAGCACTTATGCAGAAATTCTCGGCAAACTCCTGGAGGAATTCCCGAGATACTGTAGGAATCTGTAAGTTTTTATCAACAAAAATTGAAACGCATTTCAAATGAAATTGTTCCAAGATTTGAATTATTGGATTGGATCAAAAATATAAATACTATTTTTAAGCTTACAAAAGTCTTCACATAATTTGAAATGTCTTCAATATGTCTTCACAAAAATAAATGTCTTCACAGACGCTCAAATGTCTTCACATTGAAGACATGCTTCACATCTGTTCTCCAAGGGGTAGGACAGTGAACAATTCTTATTTTTCGCCAACCGCAGTTATTGTTTCATTAATGTATTTGTTTTCTCTTTTCTTTCAGGTAATAAATCAACAAAAGTTTCGAATTTTGGCTATAAATACATGTACAGGTTTGATATTTGTAAGGATACATTGTGATGGGCGTTTTTAATGGGTTCAACGGCATTTTGAGTTCTTCAATAAATATGAAGCCAGTAAGAAAAAAGCAAAAGAGTTAAGACTCAAGCGTTCAGCAGAACCAATTCGCCACAGATTCATCGTAGGATTCACCAAACAGATTGAAACCGCTCTTCTCAACCACTGACTGGCTGATTGACGCGGAAGCGCAGCAAATGCTCCGGAACATGGCGTGACGACGGAATTGCAATCGCTGCTGCTGCTGCTACGCTTATCATTCATTGGTATCCCCGGTCGATGGATAACCGGCGGGATCCTCCTCCCATCTCGTCCCCGCCATCGACCGAAGCGAAGCCCATTTATAATTAATCATTATTTATTTACCTCCCATTGATTGGATGTGTGTTGCACTATCCTACCCCTCTGCTTCTTGGTCTTGATCCATCACACAATCGCACGCGCTTTGACGCGATATGCACCGGGCACCACCACCGTATCAAGCATGCGATTGTGTCATTTTCGCGCGCGCCATTGTTGTTGTTGCTGTTGTTGTTGTTGTTGTTGTGGTGGAACGCAAATTACGACGATGGTGGCGTCGGTGCCGGCGATGCGGTGCACTATCGCGATTATCAGATCTCCCATATGATGACGACGACGGCGACAGACAGACAGACACTTTGAAACAATAATTACATCAATTTTCAATCTAACAACAACAACAACAACAGCAACAGAAACGTATGCAGGCAGAGTGCACTTTCCGGATCGAAGTGGAACAAGGAATCGTCGTTCGGTTCCGTAATGAGTCTAGGGGAGAAAAAAATCCGTTGGAAGGCCCTCGGCGATATTGCAGGAAGGGGTAGGAAGGTGTGCGTGAACACATTTGCAAGCTCATTTCGAACGACGCTCGTGCGTGAAGGACCATCGAGGAATACAAAGGTGAGCGTATCGCGAATTAATTATTGGAGGAGTTCACGCACTCGTGACAGATTCTAATCAATAGTTTTCTATTTTCCACGCTTGGAGTGTGGAAGCGTTCGGAGGGGTAGGAAGGTAACGGAGCGCAAAACATGTGTGCTTGTCTCGCTGAGGAAAGTATGACGGATGGCTAAATGGAGATATATCACGCTATATTTGGTCGGTGGAGCGCTGCTTTAAAACCTCGCTCCACCGCCATGAGCACATGTTCAATGAGTTATTTATAAATAATTATCTGTAAACATGGGGCTGCGTGTTGATTTCCGATGGATTATGATCGACTCGCTGACGACTGATGAGCAAGCGGGCACATTGGGTGTCGCTGTTGTACGACACAAAGACAACCAGGGAAAAAAACAGCCGTCGGAAGTGAAATCGGTGTAGCGAGCGAATCACAAAGCAAACATCGATTTCCTACCCCTCGCACTGCGAGTGGCGTCGGTTGACAGATACGGCTACTTGGATCCCGCACACAAGTTGCATTGTTCGGCGTGTTAATCTACTTTGTTTCGGTCCGTCAAGGGTACGTGCAAACCAGGAGTGCAAAATAGGTCCATCAAGAGGCTTCTTTATTGGATTATCACACACGCACGGTTCATTACAAGTGCCCTAGAGCGCCATCACCGTTTGCCTGGTTAGCCCGCAAAAACCACAACGGGAAGGGCGGCCGTTGGATTTTTGCACGCTGCATTTCCTCCTGATCCCGGTCGGGGGCGTTAAACGTCGGAATCCACAAGGATGGTGATTTTTTCATCCGGCAAACGGCCGTCGGTGGACGCGATACGGCGACTGACTATGATGACGCCGGCCACCAGTTTCAGGAAACCGTGCGTGCAAGTGTGTGCCACCACCGAGCGGATTCCTATCATCGCCAGAGCCTGGTCCGCCACCGCATCGTGCCATTCATCGTTGTCCGTCGTCGGTTGGTCAAACAGAGAGGGGTCGTCGCTTTCTCGTACACGGGCAACGCAACATACACGAACCCCGAGTCTCCGGACACAGGTTGCGGTGATGCGTGGACCAGCGAGTGAGTGCATTTTCACGCATTTGAATAATCATCGCAATAATGGCGTTTCGTCACCTCGTCCTCGCCAGTCCACAGCCTGCTACGAACTCCCCGTCAATGGATTTGTAAACATGGATTCGTACAACACACACTGAACGAAAAGCGACGGTGGCAGTCAGTGCAGCCAGGCCAGCTGACTCAGTCTCACTCCCTTGAAAAATGGAAAAATTTCCACAGTGCCCTGCTCCTTTTCATAAATACACATGCTGATGGGCGGCTGGCGAGCGTTGCCCGGCTGCCGTAGAACCCTCGAGCAGGCCTACATTCTCTCCTGCTGCTCCACTTTCGACGCTGCTCCTGTGTGGGCCGTTTACGGAACAGCCTACCCCATTTACAGCCGGCAGAGGAGGGTGAAAACTGTGTCAAAGGCTATTATATCCATTAGAAAGTTGCTGGCTGCGGTGCGGTGGTGGTGCCTGTAGCCACTGCCGTCACCTTCATCGCATTCCTTCGAAAAACCGAGAAACCCAGAAATGGGCACTTGTTCTCAGCTGCTGTGGTTTTCCACCTACTCCTCTTCCGACTATTCGCTTGCGAAGTGGTGCGGGGTGTGCTGCGTAACATGTGCGTGTTCCGATTACTGTGGCTTCGGATCGAGGGGGTGTGCTGTGCATCCTTCTGTTAAGTTTGTTTTGATTCTTTAGCCATATTTTTTGCACCGCTTTCCTCCCTTTTTTCGAACGAAAATTGAAACTCTTCGCACTTTTTTGGGCAACCGGCAACTTCGGCTCGCCAGCTGACTTTGTTTACTCTGTTGATTGCTTGCTTGCAACGTCGGAGAACGCCGCTTTCGCACTGGGTCAGTTTCCTATCCCTCACACATTTTGGTCAAATCGCCCGCCCTCTTTCGGAAGAAAAAGCCATCCAAGACGGCTTAATCTATGATTTATCAGTGCGCTTTATTTATCTCATTAGAAGACGATAATGTTCGTTTTCCGGTCTAGCTCCTTCCCCTCCGACTCCTAATAAACCTATCATTACTCGTCCAATTTAGTGGGCAAAAGTTGTACTTGGCCTGCTCGGGCAGAAGCAGTCAGGGCGGTTCGCCCGTCTTGATAAAACTTTTCCACGCACGGCCCATCGCCGCCTAATGAGGTTCCTTCGTCGCCCGCACGAGTAAATCCTGCCCCCGATTTATTTATGTGCTTCAATAAATCTTTTTATTATTAATAAAAATATTACATTCAGATGTAGTTTTCCGTAGTTATCATTACATGAGATAGTACTGATGGACCGGGACGACCGAGGACGGAGGGCTTCAATCTGGGCGCAGGACGCCCCCTGCCATCATCAATAGCGGACCAATTTGTATGGGCAGTACTGATTAGAAAATTGCCACTTGATTCATTCTCTAATACACATATAGCCGTCTCTTTTTATCTTTCTCGAATTCGAAACTTGCGGTCGTATAGATTGAATGAGTGACGCCACATCCGCTTTCAATCAATGACAAACAGTTATTTTCTCATTGAACGAACTTGTTTGTCGACAGCAGCAGCAGCAGCGGGCGAATCGTCGTTCGCCAGCCCCGGGTACGACGACGACCGTTGACGATGATGATGATGATGATCACTTTGCTCGCTTCGCTTTTTGTTGAATCGTTCATCAAAGAGAGATTTTATAGATTTATCCGAGCGTGGTTTCGGGTTTGAATATACCGAGTAGAGGATACAGCAATACGTCGCACCGCGTGATCTCGCACAAACCGCGCGCGCACTCGGTGGCGTGTTAAATCAAGTCAATCAAGTGAATAAACACGGGGCCCTGATAAGCATCAACCCACCAACTCACGGCCACAAATGGCAACGACAAACAGCAGCCAGCCCAGCAGCGATATCATTAGAGTCAATTCAGGAGATTTGGAACGGCTTCCTGAGGATTGATTGAATCTGGTTGACTCGTCAATTGCGTCGTCGTCGTCGTCCTCCGTCATTCCGCTCTTTCACTGATCCGAGTTGGCGTGGGATTCGCAAACACTCTCTGCACGACTCGCAGGGATGTGTGTACTGTGTAGTGTTCCCAAACCCGAGAAGAACCCGAATAATAACAAACGCCACATGTTGTCTGGCTCGTCGTTGCCGGTTGGTTGGAGTCGTTTTCTTCGATCTTCGATTTCAAGTGCTGTTTTTCCCCCTCGTCGTCGTCGTCGTCGTCGACCTTCGCACCCAGCTTCGCTCAGCTTGTGGTACAATACAATCAACGACGACGACGACGAGGAGACAAAACACATCGATAATCCACCGTCGTCCGTCGCCCACTTCGCCTTGTCGCACGCAGCGACAGCATCCACTGCTCGACCATACTGCTCGGTTACATGCAATGGCACTGTGGACCAGGAATTGGTGTTAGCGACAAATAGCGTGATTTGCTATTTTACCTTCTTCTGACTAGCCTTGGAGCTAGGATCCGGGACAGACGAGCCCGTCAATCTGTCGCCTATAGTATTACCGCTCGTCCTTCGTGAAGCAAACAAATTCACCGGATTCCGTGAATATTTCAACCCTTCGCTCGAACGAGATGTATTGTCGATTTTGCATCTTATCGAACGCGACGACACGCATCCGTCGCAGGCAAAGTAATCGCCAGAGTCGTCGCCAACCAATCAGAAAGAGGAAGTCTGACGTTTCTTCGATTTCATTAACACAAGCACCAGTAGAGGTAAAAAGCAAATGTTTCCTTGTTGGTTTTTGTTCCTGGACTTTGATTTTCAAAAATGACCAGAGTTGCTGGATCCGTCGATTTCACAAAATCTTATATGATGTTCAATAGGATGCTAAAGAGGAGGCCATATGCGGACTTGCTTCCATTTAACCGCGTGTGAAGTGTGCGTACACGCTAACGCCGCTCAGCACTAAAGTGCATAATTTCCAGACTACACCACATTTACAAAATCAGCTCCAGTGTCCGCAAAATCGTTAAATTCGCAAAAATTTGTGTACGCCAATCTAGCTAGGTTTACTAGTGACCTTGGAAAACAAAAAAAAATCAACATTTTGCATCTAGACGAGTGTACGAGCTGTTTTTTGAGAATGTGTAACTGTCACACATTTTTGTGTGGTCTGGAAATTATGCACTTATGAGTAGGTCTTACACATTTTAGTGCTGAGCAGTTTTAGCGTGTATATCGCCTCCACTTTTGCATCCTATTCAACATCATATGCGATCGTGTGTTGACTGGAGACTGTACTGAACACTCCATAACCTTGATACGCTTTTCCTTGAACTACTACGAAACCAGCTTTGAGGTGTGCTTCGGCTCTCCGTCTTGTTGAAACGTATATCTGCGCCCCAACCTTAGCTTTTGTATAGTTGTACTTTTCGCTTCAAAATATTCAAATAATCCTCCGTGGTAGAGATGTGCGCCGCCGCGCCGATGAGAAATCGGCGTGAATCGGCGTGCGGCTCCCCAAGTCATCATGAACCAAATATGCTATATGGGATTGGTAAAGGAGTGTTATGCTCATGCACTGGTGGAAAAAGTTTATGGTTATGATGTTTGAAGCCGATCCAGGAAGCAACGGCGTGTCGGCGTGGTGATCGGCGGCGGCGTGAAAACCGCACGCCGATCGGCGTATCGCTCCTCAGAACGGCTACAAACATCAAAACCATCAAAATTTCTGCAGCAGCACAGCTGCTGTTGTAATACAATCATTAGAATATACATAGTTAACTTTGTTCATAATTGTTTTAGAAGCCCCACGCTGACGCACGCCGAGTTCACGCCGAAAGTTCGGCGCACACGTCTACTCCGTGGTCATGATTCTGTCGATGAACTACAGCTCTTCAACGCCAAATGTAACCATAGATCCTCACACCTGGACTCAACTCGCTTAAGGCGAAACTGGAAGCATTTCCTTATTTTTTTGGTTTTTGATTTTTTATTAAATAACGAAGCAATATTTTCAAAATCGGTTTTCGTACACATGTAGAGCATGGATCAAGGTATCTTCTGATTTTTTTTTTTTGTGGTGGAAAAAGTTTTCCATTTTTGCAGAAACCATTTTTTTTGTGAAATTTTATTCAAAAATGGTTTCTGCAAAAACGAAAAACATTTTCCACCACGAAAAAAATCAGGAGATATCTTGATCCATGCTCTACATGTGTACGTACTACGTAGCCCGATTTTGAAAATATTGCTTCGTTATTTTATAAAAAAATCAAAAACCAAAAAGTGAGGAAATGGATCCAGTGTCGCCTTAAGGACAGACTTGTTAGAATCCCAAAATGGACGCCACAATGGCCGACTTTGGCACCTAATCACGATTTCGAGGACACAAATCTCTTCGTAAACAAATCCAGCGCACCTGATCTTCTTTTTTTTTTTTTTATCTAGTTCATTTATTTGGGGCTCAATCGCGTATAACGCTTTACGGAGCCGAAGATCTTTCTTTGTACTTAATAGTATACACTATACATAGTAATAACTTTTTAATGATATCTGTTAGTAATGGGTGGAAGCCAGGGTACTCGTGGCAGCTCGAGGTTAGAAGGTCACATTTTGAAGGATGGACAGGGTAAGGATTGGGCCAAAGGTTTCACTGCTGCTCATCCGGGGGTAAATCGCATCTTGCTAGCGAATTCGGTGCCTTGCGGTGTTGGTACCAACTTGTTGTGGGACTTGGTCTTCCGGATGGCCAGGAGTAGCTTGGTAACACAAAGAGGACAAAACAGAGAAAAAAAAAACTGGAGAAGAAAACACAAGCGAATTAAACTTTTATACCAGCAGAGCGAAGAAAGTCGAAAATACATCCCATATATGTGACATCGCGGGTCCCCAACACATCTCTCACAAGAACAAAGGGTTGTCTACCTCGGGCCTCAAGGGTATCCAATAGTAGCGCTCTGGAGGCGTCATTATCCGGGCATTGCCAAACTACGTGGTCGATGTCATCATAACCGGAACCGCACTTAGTACAAACATTGCTCAACGCGAGGTTAATCCTGTGTAAATGCGCGTCTAGCGAGTAATGGTTGGACATAAGTCTTGACATCACGCGAATGAAATTGCGACTTACATCCAGACCATACCACCACACTCGCAAAGAAACATTAGGAATAATGGAATGTAACCACCGTCCCAGCTGGCCATCTCGCCAATCATTTTGCCAACTTTGAAGAGAACTCTGGCGAACAAAATGGAAAAATTCATCATGTGAAATTCTTCTATCATAGATCTCACCTTCCTGTGCGCCCACCTTTGCGAGAGAGTCCGCCTTCTCATTGCCATAAATTGAGCAATGTGAGGGGACCCATACAAAGGTAATCTTGTATGATCTTTCGACCAGTGCACCCATCTGCTCCCTTATTTTTGTAAGAAAGTAAGATGAATGCTTTACAGGTTTCATCGACCGGAGTGCCTCAATCGAACTAAGGCTATCCGAGAAGATGAAGAAATGGTCTACGGGCATGTTGGAAATCACCCCCAAAGCGAAATTGATTGCTGCCAGCTCAGCAACATAAACCGAACAAGGTTCCTGAAGTTTGCGGAAGGCGGTGAAATTTTCATTGAAGACACCGAAACCAGTGGATCCATTTATGCGAGACCCATCAGTGAAGAATCTCTTACAGGAATTGACATTTTGGTACTTTTCGTTAAAAATGCGAGGAATAGATAGACATCGAAGTTGATCTGGTATTCCATGAATAGCTTGTTTCATGGACAGATCGTATTTAACAGAGGAACTGTCATTAGTGAAGTGTACACGAGGAGGATTATAACTTGGTAGGCTTATGTCAGATGACATGTAGAACAGATAGATTCTCATGAATTTTGATTGAGTGTTCAGACTGAGCATTTCTTCGAAGTTTTCAATGACAAGTGTGTTGCTCACTCCACACTTGATAAGTAACCTTAGCGAGAGCTCCCAGAATCGGTTCTGGAGAGGTTTCACCCCTGCCATGACCTCTAGGCTCGCATTATGCGTTGAGTGCATACAACCGAGAGCAATACGCAAACAACGGTATTGAATTCGTTCCAACTTTATTAGGTGGCAGTTTGCTGCTGAGTGGAAGCAGAAAGAGCCATACTCGAGAACAGAGAGAATAGTCGTTTTGTAAAGTTTTATGAGGTCTTCCGGGTGAGCACCCCACCATGTTCCGGTAATTGTGCGTAGAAAATTGATCCTTTGTTGACATTTTTGCACCAAATACTTGATTTGGGTACCCCAAGTGCCTTTTGAATCAAACCAGACCCCAAGGTATTTCGAAGTCAAAGACTGGTCGATTTCTATTCCCAAAAGATTGAGTTTCAGTTGGGCTGGGTTCCGCTTTCTAGAAAACACAACCAATTGAGTTTTTTGCGGAGCAAACTCGATCCCCAAATCTCTTGCCCAGATTGACAGATTATTTAGAGAATTTTGCAATGGTCTTTGCAACATTTCTGCATGTGGGCCTTTTAGAGAAACCACAGCATCATCTGCAAGTTGTCTTAGCGTGCATTGTCCTTCCAAGCAACTATCAATGTCTTTCACGTAAAAATTATAAAGCAAGGGACTTAAACATGAGCCTTGGGGTAGGCCCATGTAACTAATTCTGGAAGTTGTCAGTTGTCCGAGATTGAAGCTCATATGTTTTTCTGACAACAAATTATACAAGAAATTATTTAAAATTCCTGGAAGTCCACTATTGTGCAGTTTTTCTGACAATATTCCTATGGAAACTGAATCAAAGGCGCCCTTAATATCCAAGAAAACTGAAGCCAGTTGCTCCTTTTCCGCAAAGGCCAGTTGAATATGGGTCATTCCATATGAAGTGACCGAGAAAATGTGAAAACTTGCAACCGACCATCACGGATTTGAACCAAATTTGGTTGAAACATTTGTTTAGATGAAAAAAGAAAAAATCCAAATTTTGGTGCCGATCGGATCACCCCTCGGCCCGTGGCAGCACCCCTCGTTTTGGCCGATATGAAAATTATCCTCTCTTTCTTTTATTTTTATCATTGAAACGATTGCACCTACACATTTTCGACCTTCGGCTTTTTTAAAGGAAATCGTTCAGGGATTCCAAAAAAAATATTTTTTTTTTGGTACAGTGTTGCCAGATATCAGATTTTTCAATTTTAAAACTAAAAATCGATTTTTCTCAAAATACGTATATTTTGATTTTAAAAATTTTGATTCCATCGTGTTTATCAGACGTTTTTCTATCGAAAAAGCTTAACTCCCCAAAGTAATTTGCGTCGTTCCTGAGATATAGCGTTTTTAAGAAAAAATATTCATTTTTTCCATATAAATTATCATATAAAATCAGGTGCAGTTTATGAATTTCGCAAAAAAAAAATTTTTCGATGCAATACAAAGACGTTTTGTGTTGATTTGAAACATATCAAGTATAAAAAGGATTAAAAAATGTTACAGTGTTGCCAGTTCATCAATTATGAGTCTATCGTAATGGACTAGCATAACCTGTTGAACTAAAAAAAATGTATCTGAGATTGAGATCATCAATTCTAAACAAATTTCATATATTTTAACATTATCTGAACAGAAGTGCTGCCAAATATGTAATATTTATTGTAGAAATCTTAATTTTACTAGAACATTAGTATGAAAAGTATTTTTTATTCAGGTTTAGTACATTTGGCAACATCGACGTAAAATATATTCAGGAAAACATTTGATGAGTGTATTTATAAGCAACAGTGCTGAAAATGTAATTTCGATATAACTACATTCACTGACCCAATTTCAGAAGCTGAACCTGATAAAATATAAAGTATGATATCCTTTGGAATTAGATAATATTAGATACTACGCATCGTCGCGCAACTGGTAGCTCAGACTTCAGTATTTTTATTTTATATTCGAAGGTCCAACTCCTTATAAAAATCCCTGTAAAAATATCTTTTGATTGATTTTTACGGCAGTGTTGCCAAGTATGCTAGTATTTAGCGGAAACGCAAACAATAGGTGCGGGTATTGCGTTTACTCTTACTGGATTGCCGAATAATAGATCATGTCTTTTATTATCCCAGAAGTGAAGAACAGTGTTGGGTATTGTGTTGTCTATTGATGTGATTGCATATGGTATGAGTTTTTGTCTCGTGGCGAAGAATGAACAGAAATTTCTGAGTGAAATGGATTAGTGGCGTTTGCTCCCTAGAGCCTACTTTTCTTAGGCTTTTTTGCATGGAAAAGAGATCGGTTGTACGCGAATGTTAATTCCGATAAATCAAATCGATTGTTCGATCAATTATAGATGACTCCCAGATCGACAATGTATAGTATCATATTAAGGATCGGTATATTCGCCTCTCTCCATTCATATTCACTCGTTTTTGCTGAATCGAATCGAGAAAGATGCAGCAAACGGATTGTCGTGATCAAGCACGAAACCCCATCACCAGTGGAAAGCCATGCGCAAGTTGCTTGACATGGATATTCGTTGCCGTTCGTCGCAGTTTTGATCGCAAGCGAATGAATGAATGGCGAATGGTGAAGAATGCTGGTGAGTGATCGAAGTAGCTGCTGTCGTCGCTGATAAGCAAACACACAAACTATAGCGACAATCGTTTGCTGCGATTAACCATGGAGTAGCAATTATGAATTGTGTTGCCATCTATGTTCATACTCATGCAGTGTTGCCAAATGTGCTCGTTATGTATAAAAACAGAAGTCATTTGTTTTTATTTGGTGTTATCTATTTACGAAAGCTTTTGTGTAAATTAGATGTTTACAATAAAAATGACATGTGTGGCAAAACTTCCATCTACAACATCGTTGAAATGAATAAAATGACAATTGAAATGAATTTCACAATAGATACATTTTATATTTTAACAATTTATCCTCATCTTTTCCAATAAACCAATTTTTTTATTGCTAACTATCAAACTAACAATAACTGTCAATTATCGGGTAATTTTGTCAAATACGACCATAAACAGACGTAACATTGGAAAAAATTCCAACGACCAAGGTTTTAACGATCTTTTTAAACCTTTATAGTTGTAGCTTTCACAACCAGAGGTGCGCACATCATTTTTCTAAGCGTTAGACGTTTCACCTAGTGTGAACTAGGCGATGGATTTTCTCGAAAAATTTTCTAGGTGTTACGTCTGTTTGTCTGTGAAGAAAAGGTCAACAGCAGGGCCGTTAGAGAAGAAGTGTATTGTTTTTATCCTGTTCGAACATCTTGCAACACACATGGTGCGCATTTTCAGAATAACCTGTACATTGTCAAACACTTGAAGGTTAGGTTTCATGGTATAATAAAAAAGGTAAACTGGCAACACTGTCACAATTTTTTTAATCCTTTTTATACTCGATATTGTTCAAATCAGCACAAAACGTGATTATATGGCATCGAACAATGTTTTTTTTACGAAATTTATAAACTGCACCTGATTTTATATGATACTTTATATGAAAAAAATGAATATTTTTTCTTAAAAACGCTATATCTCAGGAACGACGCAAATTACTTTGGAGAGTTAAGCTTTTTCGATAGAAAAACGTCTGATAAACACGATGGAATCAAAATTTTTAAAATCAAAATATACGTATTTTGAGAAAAATCGATTTTTAGTTTTAAAATTGAAAAATATGATATCTGGCAACACTGTACCAAAAAAATAATATTTTTTCTGGATTTCTTGATCGATTTCCTTTAAAAAAGCCGAAGGTCGAAAATGTGTAGGTGCAATCGTTTCAACGATAAAAATAAAAGAAAGAGAGGATAATTTTCATATCGGCCAAAACGAGGAGTGCTGCCACGGACCGAGGGGTGATCCGATCGGCACCAAAATTTGGATTTTTTCTTTTTCCATCTAAACAAATGTTTCAGCCAAATTTGGTTCAAATCCGTGATGGTCGATTGCAAGCGGTCGGTCACTTGGCGTGGAATGACCCATATCTGTTGAAAGCAACGCTAGACAATCGTTTGTTCCTTTGCCCTTGCGAAACCCGAACTGTGTATTTGAAAGCAAATCATTCGATTCAACCCAATGGTCGAGTCGTGATAGGATCATTTTTTCTAACAATTTCCTTAAACATGATAACATAGCAATTGGGCGGTATGAATTATGATCAGACGCTGGTTTACCAGGCTTTTGAATAGCTATTACTTTGACCTGTCTCCATTCTGGCGGAACAATGTTATTCTCCATCAATGAGTTGAACAGGTCCAGTAATCGTCTTTTCGCGATATCTGGGAGATTTTTGAGAAGATTGAACTTGATCATATCGCGTCCCGGAGCGGAATTGTTTGATGAAAGAAGAGCCATAGAAAATTCCAGCATAGTGAAGGGTCTGTCCAGAGAACCGTCTCCTGAGGATGTTTCCCAAGAAATCGGTTGTGCTGGGACTGAGTCTGGGCAGACCTTTTTCGCGAAGCTAAATATCCAACGGTTGGAGCATTCGTCACTCTCATTAGAAGAAGAGCGGTTTCGCATGTTGCGAGCCACTCTCCAAAGCGTTGTCATTGAAGTTTCTCTAGAGAGGCCCTCAATGAAGTGTCGCCAATAACTACGCTTCTTCGCTTTCAGCAGGTTCTTCAGCTGTCTTTCGAGCTTAGCATACTCTTGAAAAAGATCTGAAGTACCATGCCTACGAAAAGCTTTGAAAGCATCAGATTTTTTAAGATACAACTGGGTGCAATCATCATCCCAGCCTAGTGTGGCGGGTCTTCTTTTGAAAGTTGCACTTGGAACTCGTCGTTTTTGTGATTCTAATGCACTCTTGTATATCAGTTCTGACAGGAATCGATATTCATCCAAAGGTGGGAGGGGGTTGAATGATTCGATGCCAAAAGATACCGCTTCTGCATATTTTTGCCAATCGATATTCCTTGTGAGGTCAAAAGGAACCTGAATTGGTTGGTCTGACCTTTCAATATTATGCTTTATGGTGGTTATAATGGGCAAGTGATCACTACCATGAGGATCCTCGATTACCTTCCACAAGCAATCGAATGATAGTGAACTTGACCCCAGTGATAGGTCGAGACGACTTTCTTTGCCGTCAGATGCAATACGTGTCACTTCACCTGTATTTAAAATGTTCAAATTGAAATCGTCGCACAAATCATAGAAAATGGCCGCTCTATTATCGTCACATGGTTCGCCCCACCCTGTACCATGTGCGTTCATATCACCCAGAATTAAAACTGGATGTGATAGTGCAGCAATCGCATTCCAAAGATGACGGCGGTTAATTGAAATTCTTGGAGGAATGTAAACGGAAGCTACGCAAAGTTCTGTACCCTTTACGTTTATTTGGCAAGCGACGATTTCTACGCCAGGATGAGTCACGATTGGAATTCTATAAAATGAGTAAGTCTTTTTGATCCCCAAAAGAACCCCTCCATAATGGTCATCTCGATCCTGGCGTATAATGTTAAAATCGTGGAAGTTGAGTTCATCTTCAGAAGAAAGCCATGTTTCACAAAGGGCAAATATATCACAGTCAGAGTTATGAATCAAAAACTTAAACAGGTCTAATTTAGGTTTTAGACTATGACAGTTCCACTGTAGCACAGTGATCATATCTTGTACCTCACTTGATGAATTATCCATCGAAAGATATGATCGCAGCAAGGAGGGGCCATGATTGTGTCAGATTCCGAAGATATTCTTCTACTGTAGGTATAAACATATCAATAATGCCTCTAAATGTTTCTGGAAGGCTGAGGGCATTATATAAGCGATCCACGAGAACCCTAAAAGTAAACAGTCCTCGCTTGGGTCTAGGAGGCTTGCTTGAAGTGCGAGGAGCTTTGGTAGCTTTTTTCTTGCTACCTTGTCGAAAATTTGTCTTTGAAGTGTATTTAACAGGCGGAGACGGGGATGACAGATTCTTGCTACAACATGGATCTGAAGCTAAAGGAACCTGATTATTCGGAGTTTTTAAGTTTACCCCGCCTCCTTTGACATTAGGCAAACTTTTGAGGGAAGACTTCAAAAAGACCTTTCGGCGCAATCCCGGGGAAGATGATGACTTCCTTTTTCCA
Organism: Aedes albopictus; assembly: GCF_035046485.1. NCBI lineage: Eukaryota > Metazoa > Arthropoda > Insecta > Diptera > Culicidae > Aedes > Aedes albopictus. Next base: position 14,728,343 of record NC_085138.1, read on the forward strand.
GGTGTGTGTACCTCCGAAAGAGATCCACCCTCATCAGTTTCGCCATCGTCCTGATCATCGGAAGACAACTCCTGATAGGGATTTTCAACTGGGACAGCTGATTCAGACACGGAATCTGGTGTTTTAAAAGATTTCACCATCTCCGCATATGTCTGTTTGGAGCGCCTTATGATAGAGCGACTCTCATTTCGAATGCGTCTTTTGTAAGCCGGGCAAACTTGCAAGTCATGTGGATCTCCACCACAGTAGCTACATTTTTCCGCTTCCTGTGTGCAAGAGTCCTCCAAATGAGCTTGGTTGCATTTGCCACAACGGGGCTTGTTGTCGCAAAAGCTATCACTGTGACCAAACTGCTTGCATTTGGTACAATTAAAAACCTTCGGCCTAAAAAGATGCACTGGGTAAAAACCACCATCGATTACAACAAATTCCGGGAGGACGGAACCTGGAAAAGTCACTCGAAAAAACGCTGAAGGCGAGTACACCTTTTTATTTCCTTCCATGGAAGCCTTAGATAAGCGTTTACAGTCTAGGATAGCCACATCAGGAATTGACCTATTTTTGAATCGACCAAAGCCGGTCTTGATGTCCTCACATGTCAGCATTTCGTCGAGGATCTTCCCCTCCACCTCCACTTCTCGTGCTGGCACATAGACCACGTATTCAACAGTAAACGCTTCGTGTTGAGCAATTTCATTTGCTGCTTTGTAGCTAGGTGCGGTAACACGCAGCTTGGATGCTTTCACTTGGTGAATAACGGTCCCAGGATACTTACGCGTCAGCTCTCGAGAAATCGAAAGCATATTCAATGGTTTGCATTTGCGCCGGAAATAGACAACCCAAGGCCCAGGCGAAGATGGCTGATAAAACCGCGTACGAGCAATGATATCATTGGGAGGCGTTTCGCCTCCATTGGATTCATCCATGCACAGGAGAAGAATTAATACAAAATTGGTTTATATTTTAACACACTCTGTGTGGAACGTTAGCTAATAAGAAGAAAAAAAAAAAAAACCGGCAAAAAAAAAATTCACAAGAAAAAATATAAATATAAAGAGAAAAAAATTTTACAATTGCTCACTCTGGCCTCAGCCCACTGTTGAGCCTCAGCCCACTGTAGAGCCTCAGCCTACTGTTATTGCAAAGTGGACAAACAACTAACACGTGATGACGTGATGAGCGGAGGAATGGGACAACACAAAACGAGATCGAATATCGATTATACTTATCGAGTGTATAGATAGCTGTTTGTTGGTGATGCCTCGGATGCACAGACAAAACGCTGCTGCTGCTTTTGTATCACCCGTCACACTCGTCACCGCCGCCGCCGCGCGCCGCCGTTGTTGTCGGGCCCGCTATTGATGGCGTGGGTAATTAAATTTCCGTTGCACAGTGCACTATTCCAATGCCTGCTTCCTTCCCGCGATCGCGGATCGCCCAAGACAATCGTCTTCGTCCTCGGTAGGATAAATAACTCGCGATATAAAAAACCACTAGGTGGGCAAAAAAACTCCACCGGCTACAAAGCGATTGACTGCGATTCAGACACGGTACACACGACCGGCTGCTTCAAACGATCGGTAAGGAATGACCTGATCTTCTTATTTTACACTTATTACAAGTGAGCAAGAACAGAATAATATAATGCTTTGTTGTGTAAAGCTTGCTCCTTAAGATTTGTACGTTTGATGTTTTGAGGCGTTGTTGAAGCGGGATGTCAAGACGTTTGTCCTTAAAGTCCCAGGTCCTGCTCCGCTTTCTTCACGATAGCTTTGTCACTTCGACCGCTTCGACCGGTTGTCTTTCAAGGACGCCCTGATTGCTTAGCTGATGAGATAGAAGCACACGTTGTGTATATCTGCATGATCCCTGTAAACCTGAACACAATCAGCAATATAATGGTAGCTTTTTCCAGTTTTGTGTTGTGGAACACTCAAGTTTTGCTGCTTGAATTCGTACTTTTTTGGACATTTTGTAACAAATAACTTCCAATTTTGAACACGAAACTTGATTTTTGAGCACGAAAACATCAAAAGCACTAAATGACAGCTGTATGGTGTATGTTTACATTAAAGAAAGTTGCGGGATTCACATTAAAATTATGATAAACGCACTTAAGTCTTAGTATCCGATTTTTCATAATTTTTTACCCATTTTATTAAATACTTTAAATCTCAAGAAAAGATATTTTTAATGGCAAAGTGATAAACACACATAAAATGATATATGCAAATTGAGTTTAAATGAGGGCGAAAGTAACATGATCGTTTTGTCTTCATCGAGCTTCTCTTTTTCAAATTATAGTGACAATATGGTAAGTTACGTTGCAATCTTGCGTCCAAGTGCAAAGAAGTATAATCGAACTTGCTACTTATCACTTCAATATTAAGAAGAAAAAGTCGAAGAAAAGAAATCGTTCATGTTGCTTTCGCCTTTATTTAAACTCAATCTGGAAATCTTGTAGGAACGGAACATTCATCAAGTTTTACTGATTTTCATTAGAAAAGCACGAAGAAGTAAATTGGTAGGAGGTAGATAAACTTACTGTATGTGCCATGATTTGCCAGTATTTCAGCAATTTTAAAACGGATTCCTGTATGAAATTTCCCAAAGATTATTCTTAGAGGAACCCTCCAAAAAATCATCTTAAAATTTCTACCAGAAATTCTTTAAGAGCACCTACCATCTATATTCCAGAAATTTCTGCGAGGATATTTCCAAGGATTCTTCCAGGCATTCCTTCAAATTTTAATTTATAAAATTTTGCAACTATTTCTCCCAGAATTTCTTCATGGATTCTCCCAAATATTCCAGCAGAAATTTCTCTAAAAAAATACTTTAGGAATTCCTCTAGCAAGTCATTCTTTTGATGGTGCTTCCAAGATTTTTTCGAAGATTGCTCTGACAGTTCTTAAAAACAATCCTCAAAGTATTCATTCAGGAATTTCTTCAACTATTCGTCCAAGAACTTCTTCAAGAACTACGCCAAGAATTCGCCCAAGGATATGTTCAGGTTTTGTTAAAAAAAAATCAAGCATTCTTTAAAAATCCCGACAAAAATTTCTCCTAAGCATTCTTCAGATTGTTTTTTGCAAGGATTCCTCCAAGCTTAAACCTACGGAATTCATTCATTTATTCTTCCGAATATTCTTCGATAATTTCTTGAACGATTTCCCGTGAAAACCATTGCGCGAATCCCTGCATTGATAACTGCAGAAACTCCTCGATGGTATTCCTACAAAAATTCTACCAGGAATTTCTCCAGGATTTCCACCAAAAAATTCTCTTGAAATTGATTCAGGAATTTCTTAAGGAATTCTTCTGAATTTTCTCCAGGAATTTCACTTGTGATCCCTCCTGAAATTCCTCCATGAATTCCAGCAGAAGTCCCTCTAAGATTGAATTGGAAAAGTTTGTCTGAATGGGATAATTATGCTACGGAAACGGCTAGGGGTCCACGATGAAATTGGTACAGGTATGTTCCGTTTTAATCAACACGGTCCGCGATTTTCAGTTGACAAAAACGGAATAGTGATAAAAACGGAATAATTTTCTTTGACAAAATATTTTGCAACTTTTTTATAAAAATTGGACGATTTCCTGTAGAACACATTCCAAAAGTAAAAATATGCAGTTTATAATGACATTTTATTGTTTTTGATGTCTTTTAGCACATCTTGGTTGCACAGTTCAAATTACAGTTTTCTGACTGTGACATCGACAAGAGGTTTTCACCACCATCTTAACATATTCCTATGAAAGTTTCAACTAGGATACTACTTGATAATTCATGGGCCACAACTCGTAGCGGTGAGTCTACGCCGAATGAAGCATTCGCCTCCACTAGTCTCGGTCATGGGTCAATCGCTTCCAGTCACCCTCAACGTTTAGAACCCTTAGGTCCACCTCAACTGCAAAAAGCCACCGTGTGCGCGGCCTACCACGAAGCCGACGGCCCCTACCTGGTTCTCTGCTGAATATGGTTTTAGCTTGTCGTTCCTTCGGCATACGAGCTACGTGCCTAGCCCACCGCAGCCTGCCGTGTTTTATTTGCTTCACTAGGATACTTTTAGGATTCAATAGGATACTTTTAGAAAATCTTCAGGAAATTGTCTAAGCAATCACTTGTATTTTCTCCAGAATATTGGATTCTCCAAGAAGTTCCTCCGGAATTCTTGTAGGTTGCCTTGTACCATGCCGCTTGTTTATCTTTTGGAATTCGATAGGGGGTCCTCCATAAATGACGTATCATGTTTTGGACGATTTTTGACACCCCCTTCCCCCTTGTAGCCTATTTTCCCATACCTAAAACATGGCTTGTAGCATAATCAGCGGCTCCCCCCTCTCTCTTAAAATGCTACGTCATTTATGGACGGCCCCTAAGAATTTATAGTGAAAAGAGGTTCTGCCCCTTACGATTTCTTCAGAAATTTCTTCTCGGATCAACCTCGAGATCTCTTTTTAAATTTCTCCTGAAGTTTCTTTGAGGATCCCTTCAAATATTCCATCAGGAATTGGAATTTATTAACCATACTTATGCATTATGTTAGGAACAGCTCGCTGACGTTGTGTACCGTTTGGGTCTGGAATGGCCCTAATGCCCAAGGTGGGTTTAAAAATCATTCTGGGATTTAGCCTAGGTCCTAGTTCACGAATTCATTCAAGAGTTGCTTTGGAGATTCACCAAGATTTTACTTTTGAAAGATAGGAGTTTCTCCGTTTCTTTAAAATATCCTACGGAAACTTTTCCAAGACTGCTTTCTGAAATCCCTCCAGGATTTTTTTTTGCTATTTCTCCAAGGATTCTTCCTGGGATCCCTTCAACAGTTTTTTCTTGAATTTCATCAGAAGTTCTATCTTGGATTATTTTAAGATTTTCTTATGATATTTTTTGACTTTGTTTTGGTATTTATGCGCAGTAGAAACATCTACACCTACTAGAACTTTCACAGATTTTCCAATACGATTCTATCTTTCATCTTTGTTATTTCCTCATGATTACTAGATGAATCAGCCTTGAGCTGAAAATTTCGTAATTAAAGAAAATATTGCTATAATAATTATCCCCGATTTTTTACTGCGTTTCCTGGGAATCTCCCAGAAGTTTAGTCTAGTATTCTTCCAGGAAATCTTATCTAAAATCCCCCAGAAGTTTCTTCAGGGATGATATTCTGTATAGAAATCTCCGGGGAGTTATTCCTGAGGATCCTCCAGAAGTTCCTTGTGGGAATCCTTGAGAAATTCCTTCTAGGAATCCTGTATAAATTCTTTCAAGAAATCGTCTAATTGTTCCTCGAGGGATACTTTCAGAATTCATGGGATTTCTGTAGGTTTTTTGGGAATCTTTTGTTTCTTCTTGGAATCCTTTAGGAGTTGCTGAAGAAATCCCCAGATCGTTTTCCAAGATCCTAGACTCCTCTTTCTTTGAGAAACTTATTTCTGAAAGATTTAACTCCTAATTCACTTAAAGGAGCTTCTGAATTACTTCCTGACAATTTTTAAGAAGAAATCCATTAAGGAATCTGGAAGAATACAAGAATCGCTAGTAGAAATTACTGAAGAAAATCAAAATTGCATTTTTGGAGCAAACGAAAGATGAAATCTCGGATAAAATTCTATAGTAATCTCCTGTTAGGCTATCAAATATTGCTGTTTCGATCTGTTAAATTTGGACAGGGTATCAAGGATGACAAGAGAGATCTCTGGTAGAAGTTTGAGCCCCGTCGGAAAGAAACAGCAACCAGTAGAGAAGAATAGAGCATAATTTCTAGAAAACGTGTACAAAATCATGTGAAATTTATTTCACTTAAAAAGTAAAAAAGAATGTAGTGTAAAAATTCAGGCAAGGATAGGCAAAGAAAGTCCTAAACTGTTTAAGTTCTCGAAAAACACTTGAAGTGGCAGGCCAAGTTCCAGTTGGTACGTAGAGCTGTAAAGAAGAAGAATAATAAGAAGAAGAAGAAGAAGAAGAAAGGAGAAAAAGGATCTTCAGAAGTAAGTTCTTGGAGGAATACTCAGATGGACATCCTGGAGCAATCCTTGGAAGGGACATCAAGTGTGCCCTAACACAATAGGCTAATGAAATAAAAAAATGTTCGATTATCCATGGAGTTTTTTTTTTTGCTATTGCCGGATAATAAAATCTGTCTTTTGATGGTTTTATATGCACATCCCATCTATTATTGATCTATCATAATTAGCAACTTTTGTTACACTTGTAAAATGATTGAACCAATAAAATTGTTGATGATTATATTGATATTCACTTGTTACCTCCTGTCACATTTTCATTAATGAAATTGGCACGGTTTAATTTTTGTATTGGACTATTGGTTTAATTTTTCTCATTTTCAAATAAGAAGTAAAGTTATGCTTGAGAGAAAGCATGAATTAACATTATTTATAGCTGATTTTGAAATATGTTGAAAGCTACTGTGGCGTATACGTCTTCTATGTCATCCGGTCGTTGTTTCAAATTCATTCATTGCATTCATGCATTGTCTCAAGAGTAATGTTAAGCTTTAAATAACTCGTGTTCGAGGGAACAAATTTGACAAAAATTTTAGTGTTGACAAAAACGGAATGAAATGTTGACGAAATCGAATAGTGACAAAAACGGATAGTGATAAAAACGGATAGTGACAAAAACGGAACATACCTGTACACAGAAAATATTGTATAACTTTTGATTGCGTTCGTTTGACCATGAATAGTATATTATGTGTAGCTAATACCATAAAATTTTCATTAAAATCGGTTGAGTATTGGCGGAGATATCGTTGAAACAAGGGAATCGCCACTTGAGAATCTTGTGCAAACAAACATTTTGGAAAATATCACTTTTTTGTCGTTTCAACTCTGGCGCCAAAAAAACACTGAACCGATTTCAATGATAATTTTTATGTACGTAAAGTATGTATGTAGAAGTAATTTGTCAAAATTTCATTTAATTTGATCATACCGTTAAAAAGTTATAGCCATATATGTCGCACTATGTCACAATAAGCAGATGTGGTTTTTGGTATAGTGAAATTCAAACTGCTCTTACTTTGAAAGTACTCAACAAAAATGGCTGAAATTTTCACTGTAAACAGTTTAACACAACAATTTTACACTGTCAAAGTTTTATAAAAATCGGGATAGTGTTACCAGTTCTACAGTCAAAATAGTGCACGCGGAACTAAAAATGGTCAAAAAGTACCTAAAATTTACCTTGAAGCGATTTGAGCTTTGGATATTTACTAGAGAAAGTACTGAACCGATTTCGATCAAATTTTTACCACTTAGGCCGTTACAAATATTTATTTCACTTTTTGTCCCACCACTCTTGGACTGGTCGAGGGGGGGGGATAAAAATAATAAAGCATTTAATCTGAAAAATATTAAAAACTCATCGGATTTGTTAATGATATTTAGGGAAGACCCGATATTTTGATAAATATTTTTTTTGTCTGCCCCCTCAAAATGCAAAATCCAGCCAAAAAATTTTGAAGGGGGGGGGGGGGACAAAAAGTCAAAATTAAATTTGTATCAGCCTTAGTTGATACTATGTTAAGAATATCGAGTGAAATTTCCAAACGTTTTGATGAGGTAACAAAAAAGTTATAGCCTAAGCGATTTTTTGAAATGGGTGCCCAAATTTTCTAAAATCTCATTTTATGATATCGACAATATCTGCGCCAATACTCAACCGATTTTAATGAAAATTTTATGGTATTAGCACATAATATACTATTCATGGTCAAAAAATTAGCTATTTTGGCGAACGCAATCAAAAGTTATACAATATTTTCTGTGTGCCAATTTCATCGTGGACACCCTTTAAGCAGTCTCCAGGAAATCAAACAATATTATTTGATTGTTTCAAACGTTACGACCTCTTTTTGGGTCTTCTTCAGGGGGTTAATCGGTATTATCGTTCGTTATCAAGTGTCCTACATAAAATAGTGATTGTCTGGTCAATTAGTTGGTACATCAAGGTACCACACACCCACAGTTTTATGGTAGCATCTTCAAAAGTATTCTTGTTAATTTCTGCCAGAGATAGAATCGGAGATATTTTTAAGAACTAATTCCAGAGTTTTTGGCAGAATTTCATGAATATCTATAGTAATTTCGAAGAATTGTTTGAGTTCTAAGGTTTGGTTTTACTTAGCCATCTCACGATTGATTAAAACTGTAGAAATATGTTTGGTGGAACTATACCTAGAATTTTATGTGGATTTTTGTAATAAATTCCGTTCAGAATTTCTTCAGAAAAATATAATTAGGTTCTTAAGATGTTTTCCTCCTGAACATTGGCGGAGCCAGCTTTTTATTTTTTCCTACTCACTCTCCCAAACACACACACACACACACGAGAAAGAGCAAGATGAAAGAGGAGGCAAGCTGTCCCCTCTTCTATCTTTCTCCCTCTCATGTATGTTTAGGAGAGTGAGTAAGAAAAAAGAAAATGCTGGCTCCGCTAATGCTCCTGAATAATGATGTTATGTGACTTGTGCCGAACTACTATCCATACATTTCTTGAGGAAATTGCAGGAAAAATTGTGGATAGTATTTCATAGTATTTTATTTAGGGGCTGTCCATAAACCACGTGGTCATGAGGAGGGGGGAGGGGGTTCGGCCAATGAGCATTTTGTATGTACGAATAAAAAATTTTGTATGGACTAATGACCACGCGGGGGGGGGGGGGGGGGTTTAGAAGTCCCAAAAAATGACCACGTGGTTTATGGACAGCCCCTTATTAGATTTGAAGTTGAATTTTTTTAAGAACTCATCGTCAATTTCTGCGACCGTCACCATTAGAAATCACTAGAATTTTAACTAAAACAAAACTATTGATTTTCCATTGCTTATTGAAATTTCCAGAAGATGATTCAAAAATCCTTGGGAGACGTCGCCAAAAACTCCCCTTGCAATTGCGTTTGTTTTTTATGCTCAAGTTCCACAGAAATTCATAGTTATTGATAAGCAACTGCTCCAGAGATTTCTCCAAGGATTTCGCTGGAAACTCTCTTCAGAGCTTTCACAAAAACCGACCCCAGCGATTTTTATAGCAGTTCTGTTATGAATTCAGATTAAATGTATGAAATCTAATGTCACAAGAACACTTGCGAAAATAGTTTTTACTTCTAATAAATTCTATTTTCAACGTTTTCAAACCATTATTTCAAATTTTGATCCCTGATTTTTCACCATTCTGTATGAGAAAAAAAATATCCTCCAGAGTAAGAATCTTCTTAACACTCCAATCTCAGGCTCCTACATTTGTAAATCCGGTCCTGGTTGCGCAATTTTGTTGCATGAGTTGGTAGGTCAGAGCATCGTTCCGGAAGCTGTCGATAGCTTACTCACTGTTGAACAACGCAGTGATAATAGCTTTGGTTTAAGAAACCGCCTGAGACTGTTTCACCAAGTTGGTCGCCCTCTGTAATTGATGAACCGTTGTTTAGTGGCCCCGTTTGTAGCCGAACCGAACATTTAGAAGTATATTGTCCTTCTCTACGTTCTTAAGAAGTTAGGAGTAAATGATACTGCGAATCAGTATCTGATCGAGGACAGCACGGTCTGTAGCTAGCTGTAAAGCAATGGTGATCGGTCGTGCGCGAAGTGTCAAATTCCAGAGCGGTGAAATCCCGGAAGGGTTGTTCCACTGTTACCGATTCCCAACCATTAACTGCTGTGATGGAAAATTCAATCCGCTGGACAACCTTTGTTCAACAGAATACACTGAACGAAAAATTTGTGATAATTGAGTCCCTGAGGAAGATCCCAAATGTGACCGAAACGTCGGACAAGGATGAACAGCGGTATTTGAATTTTGTAAAGACTAAAAAGGCCATTTTCAAGCTACATTCCAACTAAGTTGTAGCTAGTTGGACAGGTTGGGTGCTTGCCTGGCTTCAGAATGAGTACAACTTTGGATAGCTTCCAAACTCAAGGTAACGCAACGGTTCAAGACATTGGCACAGATATAAAGAGCATCTAGAGTAAAGTTTTTAAGGACGGTTTTGGTAATTCCGTCGAACTCTAGTTCCTTCATGTTACGAGTAAATATAATTTGCGCTTTCAGTTCAGCCAACGTGACTCGCCGATGTTCTGGAAAGTCTATGGGGAGCGAAGAGAATCTTCCTATCTGTAGATTGCAGGTTCTTTGGAACTGTTTTCTGATACTGTTTGGACGCGATTCCACCTTTTCGATGGTGTCGATCAGATGCTGAAGTGCAACTATTTGTAGTTGTCTCCAGTACTTGGTAGTTGCGCCTACGATGTTGTTGGCGCTTCGGTGGGCTTCGTGCTTTATTTCGGAGATGGCGACAGGTTCGGAGCAACTATCTACGGCGTTGGTGATGGTAATGTCCAAAGTGGAACCGACTCCATCCGACGAGTAAAAGGTGGTATATCTGGTTTGAAGAACAACGTAGTGGTTTCCAAGCACTACACCGTTCTGACGATTTCTATGATTGCTCCAGATGGACTGGGTGGTGATCGTTCTAGTCGCCAACGAGAATGAACTGTCTCTGCTTCTGGGTTAGTTTCTGGAGCTCGTTCTTCAAACAGCGATAATTTTGATGATTTCTTTGGTTGTATTCAGGTCGTCGTCGACCGCTTCGATTATGGTCAGTCTATAGTCTGACGAAACTGTACAAGCACAGAGAAACAGACGAAACACTCTGACAATTCTCATCGTACACCGATTTCGCTGTCTATTTCAATATTTGATAGTTGGCCAACTGCCCACCTGTGGTGCTCACATCGTTTTTGTTCGTGTATGACGGTTGCCCACTACCACCACCTAGTTGGTGGTTGACCAAACTCAGTCCTTTTTGCATTTGGCGAACATTTTTCCGTGGCTATGATATGAATCGAAAAAGGTTCGGAGTGTTACGTCTGTTTGTCTGTGGTACAAATATTACCGTTAGATTGCGGGAGCTATCGCGCGATCACACTACTGAGCGCTGCCTACAAGATACTCTCTCAAATTTTATGCCGCCGTCTATCACCGATTGCAAGAGAGTTCGTGGGGCAATATCAGGCTGGATTTATGGGTGAACGCGCTACAACGGACCAGATGTTCGCCATCCGCCAGGTGTTGCAGAAATGCCGCGAATACAACGTGCTCACACATCACTTGGTCATCGATTTCAAATCGGCGTATGATACAATCGATCGAGAACAGCTATGACAGATAATGCACGAATACGGATTCCCAGATAAACTGATACGATTGATCAAGGCGACAATGGATCGAGTAATGTGCGTAGTTCGAGTATCAGGGACACTCTCGAGTCCTTTCGAATCTCGGAGAGGGTTACGGCAAGATGGTGGTCTTTCGTGCTTGCTGTTCAACATTGCATTAGAAGGTGTAATTAGGAGAGCGTTGATAAACACGAGTGCAACGATTTTCACGAAGTCCGTTCAGCTACTTGGTTTAGCCATTAATGAGTCAAAGACAAAGTACATGATGGCAAAGAGTGGATATGCTCGCCGTTGGACCACTTCAACTGAGATTCTCTGTCGAGATAGCAATCCTTGGTCCAGCGCTGTAGGAAACTATAGTTGCACTTGGGATTCATATGCCATTTAAGTTGACTCTAATCGGTTGACGGGGAAATCCGCAGTCCCGGAGTTCGTTCAGGGTAGTAGAGGTTCTGTTACGGGGGCCTTCCATGGGTAGATGTTGTTTTCCGGCTATCTGGCCTTTACGGCCATCGTGCTCTTCCACGATGAAAACAGGGAATAGACATTAGTGTAATTTCGGTATTCTTCTTCAAAACTATTCCAGAATACTCACATACAGTCAATCAACAGTTTCAGTAATATTTCAGCAACAATCAATAAAAGCGTACATATCTAAAAACAACTTATTTTAATTGTCGGTGCATTTTTATGAAAATGCTAGTGAACAGAGCATGAACATGATCCAGTTATAGCAAACAAATGAGCCCTGCTAAACAAGAATCGGGTGTTTCTATTTTTATTTCTCGGAAACCTGTTTCCGATTTCCGTCGCAGAATTTTCAATTTCCAACCCACAGTGCACTCCCGAGAAAAAAAATCGAGCCATGTTACGCGGACAAAAACTTTCCTCTGGCCGGATCCCTTGTCGCGCAGCATAGAGCTACTTTTCCTGCGGAGGACCGAAGATTGCGGAAAGCCATCCATACACAATCTGAGCTCTCCGGTCGCGCGGTTCTTGAATTCAAGTGCGTGCCAGCCAGCCAGGACAAGGACACGTGGGAAGCGAAACTCGAACTGAAACAAGTGAATCCGTTCGACCCTCTCTCGTTCAAATAGAGGGAAATGACACAACGCAACGGGTGGTGCGTGCATTATGGATTTCTGCTTGGCTGGAAAAATTCCTCCAGAATCGAACAGAAAGAACTGTGCTTAAGCCGGAATACCGGGACCAAAGAAGTCTGGACTGTGTCAAAGAAAAAAAGAAAACTGAACCGTTTCATCGTATATCCCATCATTTTTTACCAATTAACGTCAAATTCCTCAACTCTTCCCTCGGAAGCCGAACCGAACCGAACGGGAGCAATCATTTCTAAATGATCGCATTCTGACACATTCTTAATCGCTTCGAGCGTTTTCGATTGCATCCGACGGACACACAGGCGGCGGAGTAATGTTCCGGCTGTGTCTGCTGCTCTCGGCCTGGGCGCTTCCCAGAACGATCGTGACGATGATGACTGGGAGATCGGAAATGGTGATTTGATTTTTTTTCTCATTTTTCATCAATGGACTTTTTTATACTTATTAATTTCACATGTGAAGTTTCTGCTTTCGGAACGTTTTCTGCACAAACCGATATACGGAAGTATCAATTAAAACCACTAATGAACAGATCTTCACCCGCACGACAATGATTGGAATGTGACAGTGCGATAAAATCAACGATTTTTCTGCAGTTGGTTTTGCTTCTTTTTCAAAAGAGAGCTGCGACATCTGTCGGTAAATACCTGCAGCATCCGAGTGTTCTCCACTGATACACACCAGGTTTCACTGGCGTACGGCAGATTTTATTCTTGACAGATTTATTTCATTTTTCAGTCAGAATTGATAACACAAAAAAAATCTGAGTTTCCGTCAGAAAATCAATGAGTTTTCCCCCTTCCTCTGCACCTGCAATATTTCCTCCAGCAATCGAAATGGATAAGAAGACATCAAAGCAAAAAAAAAAACCAAGACATATCGAAAAACGAATAAAAGCAGCTTATCTCCCTGGTTGCATTCGGCGCGACACAGAACCAGAACGGGAGTCGACCCCGTCAAAACAAATCAATTAATTCGTGTCACATTTATATGACGAAAACATGATCGTCAATACATTATGGCGATGGCGCCTCCGTTTGGTTGCGATTTTGCGACCATCACGGAGGGAGGAGGGTTGCTTCCAGCTTAAATCCTTAACGACCGTTCGCCTATCGCTCCCGGATTGAACGAACCCGGACTCCTGAGAGGAGGGTTCGGTGACAATATTTTTCCAATAAACGGTTATTCGAAAATAATACGTCGGAAATCGACGTTTGACGTTCCGACAATTATGGAAGGGGTCGCAGACCTAGAACATTTATGTGTATTTATTGGTTTTTTTAAGCAGCACGCAGAGTGAGTAGTTGCGAACTGCGAACCATATCGCTTGTGGTGGGGAATCCCTCGTGGTTACCAGGCAGGGGCATCACCACCATCTGCTTCTGGACGACAAACTATATGGCGACTGGGGGATTGAAAAAAAAACCATCAGGCGGAATATAATATGAAAGATGATAAATTATCGAACTTTTTGCTTTTGCTCCTCGAGAATTTCCTGGGGGCAATTCGCGTTCTCTCTGTCTCCTGAATGTGGCGTCACAGTCTACTACTATCTACCTCTCAGTCCACATAGTGTGAATCATAATCCGCACCATCACCATCGAGTGGTTCGTCCTCTCTTGGTAAGGGAGAGTTGGATAAGTTGGGTAGGGAGCTGAGTAGAGTAACACAGTTCGCAAGCAATTTGAATAGGCATTCTGGAAAATATTCCTGGAACGCAACTATTACAACTCACCTTTACGCGACCCTTTTCAATTCAAATGAAATTTTACTCATGTATGAGTTTATATCTGGAAGTGTTTTACATGTTATTTGTTTTACAATATTCTTCCCCCCATTTTTGAAAAGGGTGTATGAAAAAACCTATATTTTTTCTTCAGAAAGGATTTTTAGAAATCCTTACCCTTCTATTTTTTCTATTTTTCTGTCGAAAGCTGCCTTCAGTATCAAAAATCGGGATAATCAAATGTTTCCAATTATTTTTCTTGATTTTTTTTACTTTTTTTAATGGGAAAAAGGAAACAACTTTTGTGGTACAAATAGATTTTTGACAAGTTTCAAAGAAAAAAACTGCATTACTTTCATCCTACATTCAACTCTACTTAATTACAACAAAAAAAAAGAAAAAAAAAATCCGTTGTCAAATGTTATTATAGGCGGACACATATCTGAAAAATAATTAATCCTTTTTCGATGAAAACTGTAAAACAGTAAAAACAAAACTCGAGTAAAATGTCACAAGGTCTCATACATTTTTCCTAACTTTTTTATTTTTTTTTCTGTTACTCAAGTAAGTATGGTTCGTTGTAGGAAAAAATATATATAAAAAATCATAAAAATGGTTTGCTTTTGCTTGTTTCAGAAATCGATGAAAACACAAATTTGAGAAAACATAATGAGTAGTTTTCGAATGAGTGTAATCAGTTTTGTACCTTTTAATTCCGCCCCAATTGCTTATCTTTTGACAGATACGCGTATACGTACACTTGTAGTCTTCCTCAGTGTCAGTCATATCCACTGGTTATATGAGTGCATAACTGATACTGAGGAAGATTACAACAAATCGGCACCAACATTTCAAAAGGGCGTAACTGCTTTTGTAACCAATGCCTTCTCACAGAGCTGTGGGTCGTATTTCATTCATCTCACGCAATTCACATCCATTAATCGAAAGAGGAGGATTTTATCTTTCTATTTGTGCTAGTGGATTGCTCGAGAGGGATGGGATACCCTCCACAGCTTTGTGAGAAGGCATTGGTTGTAAATGCAGTTACGCCCTTTTGAAATGTTGGGCCGAAATGCGCATATCTGTCAAAGGATAAGCAATTAAGGCGGAATTAAAAGGTACAAAACTGATTACACTCATTCGAAGAGAGTATTCTGCTTAGAGGGTTTGTCTGCTTGTCTGCTTGTCTGCTTGTCTGCTTGTCTGCTTGTCTGCTTGTCTGCTTGTCTACTTGTCTGCTTCTCTGCTTCTCTTCTTTTCTTCTTGCCTTCTTGCCTTCTTGTCTTCTTGTCTTTTTGTCTTCTTGTCTTCTTGTCTTCTTGTCTTCTTGTCTTCTTGTCTTCTTGTCTTCTTGTCTTCTTGTCTTCTTGTCTTCTTGTCTTCTTGTCTTCTTGTCTTCTTGTCTTCTTGCCTTCTTGTCTTCTTGTCTTCTTGTCTTCTTGTCTTCTTGTCTTCTTGTCTTCTTGTCTTCTTGTCTTCTTGTCTTCTTGTCTTCTTGTCTTCTTGTCTTCTTGTCTTCTTGTCTTCTTGTCTTCTTGTCTTCTTGTCTTCTTGTCTTCTTGTCTTCTTGTCTTCTTGTCTTCTTGTCTTCTTGTCTTCTTGTCTTCTTGTCTTCTTGTCTTCTTGTCTTCTTGTCTTCTTGTCTTCTTGTCTTCTTGTCTTCTTGTCTTCTTGTCTTCTTGTCTTCTTGTCTTCTTGTCTTCTTGTCTTCTTGTCTTCTTGTCTTCTTGTCTTCTTGTCTTCTTGTCTTCTTGTCTTCTTGTCTTCTTGTCTTCTTGTCTTCTTGTCTTCTTGTCTTCTTGTCTTCTTGTCTTCTTGTCTTCTTGTCTTCTTGTCTTCTTGTCTTCTTGTCTTCTTGTCTTCTTGTCTTCTTGTCTTCTTGTCTTCTTGTCTTCTTGTCTTCTTGTCTTCTTGTCTTCTTGTCTTCTTGTCTTCTTGTCTTCTTGTCTTCTTGTCTTCTTGTCTTCTTGTCTTCTTGTCTTCTTGTCTTCTTGTCTTCTTGTCTTCTTGTCTTCTTGTCTTCTTGTCTTCTTGTCTTCTTGTCTTCTTGTCTTCTTGTATTCTTGTCTTCTTGTCTTCTTGTCTTCTTGTCTTCTTGTATTTTTGTCTTCTTGTCTTCTTGTCTTCTTGTCTTCTTGTCTTCTTGTCTTCTTGTCTTCTTGTCTTCTTGTCTTCTTGTCTTCTTGTCTTCTTGTCTTCTTGTCTTCTTGTCTTCTTGTCTTCTTGTCTTCTTGTCTTCTTGTCTTCTTGTCTTCTTGTCTTCTTGTCTTCTTGTCTTCTTGTCTTCTAGTCAGCAAGCATAAAATGTGCCACACGGGCAGTTTTTTAAACTTTATCACTCAAAAAATGCATGTTTGCTGGCAACACTGAGTTGCTCGCAGAAGGAATTTAGGATTTTTTTTAATTCTTTCTGCGATTCTTATGAATTCTTCTATGTTGCTTTTGGAAATTTCTGCAGCTGCTTCTTAAGCAATTTTCTTGACAATGCCTTTCAAAAATTCCCAGGCAAACATCTTATACAAATATAACAGATTATATTTTTAACTTCTTCGGTAATTTTATTTTATTTTTTGTCCATTCCTTATCAACCAGCTTTGAAAATTGATTCGCCAACTCCTTTACAAATTCATTGGAAAATGCCTTCAGTTATTCCTTTCTAGCAATTGTTTTAGAAATTTGCCTGTCATTGTCTTTGAAAAAAACGTTCGGAGTTTCAAATTTCCCAAAAAAAATCGTTTGGGAAAACCTTTAGAAATTCCTTCAGTATATTCTTTGGGAGACTCCACAGAAATTTCTTTGTGAATGCTTGATTAAATTTCCATTGAAATATCTTTGATAAATCCATTGTAATCTTATTTCGATTTTCTTGTACAAATTCCTTCTGCAACTCTTATATTATTTCATCAGCAATAAGCATATAAGCAATAAGATATATATCTTCAAAAATTTCTTCGGGAACTTCTGTGGAAACTCCCTTTTTCATTGAGAATTTTTTAGAGAATTCTCTAAGCACGGTTTTTGGCCATATTTTCTGTAAATTCTTTGGAAATTTTAATATTTACCATTTTTTTTTATTTTCGGAATCCTGTCGGCAATTTCTTTGAGGAATGTTTCGGTAATAGCTTCAAAAATTTACAAAATTGTTTTTCTAGTAAAAATTTCTTCTGCAACTCCTATATTATTTCATCAGCAATAAGATATATAATCTTTAAAAATTTCTTCGACAACTTCTGTGGAAACTCCCTTTTTCATTGAGATTTTTTTAGAGAATTCCCTAAGCACGGTTTTTGGTCATATTTTCTGTAAATTCTTTGGAAATTTTAATATTTCCCATTTTTTTTTTTTTATTTTCGGAATCCTGTCGGCAATTTCTTTGAGGAATGTTTCGGTAATAGCTTCAAAAATTTACAAAATTGTTTTGTGTATTCCTCCTGCAATTCTTATGCATTCTTTTGTAATGCTTTAAAAAGTTAAGAAATTTTTAGAAATGTGAGAATGTCCTCGGCAGGAGGACAGGAATTTCATCGACAATGCCTTTAAAAAATGTTCTTGCAAATGTCTTCATGGTTTTGTTTTAATTTTTTTTCGGTAATTATTTTAGGATGTTTTTAAAAAGAGAGACACTACACCGTCTTCAACCAGAGGTTGCACAGACTGAACAATCACTAACATTAGGCAACGGACAACATGGAACACCCAGTGGACCAATGAAGGATTTTTCGTTTGACGAAAAGTTTCCTCCGACTGGAGCGGGAATCGAACCCTCACTCCGTGGCACTCACAATACGCCTAAACGACTGACGCCGCTAACCGCACGGCCACGGAGCCTTCGCAAACAGCTTTGAGAATTGATTCGCCAATTCCCTTGAGAATTAATTAGGAAATGCCTTCAGTGTTTTCTTTGAGGGATTCCTCAGCAATTCTTTTAAGACTTTGAAAACCCGATCGGAAAAAAACTTTTGTTTTCCTCCAATTTTTTTTAAATTCTTTCAGAAATTCCTTCAGCATATTCTTTGGGAGGTCCTTCAACAATTTTTTGGTAAATACTTGTTAAAAATTTCTTGAAATTTCTTCGACGAATTCATTGGAATCTTTTTCTGTTTTTCCTTTGGGAATTCCTTCTGCAACTCTTATGGGTCTTCAGCAATATCTTTAAAAATTTCTTTGACAACTTCTATGAAAACTTCCTCCATCATTGAAAATTTCTCAGGCAGTTTTTCGGAAATTTCTGCGATTTTTTTCTGTGACAGTTCTTACAAGAATTCCTTTGGAAATTGATATGGAAATTGTATTTTCAATTTTGGCTATTTATTTGAAAATTGGAATTCCTTCTTCAACATCCCCCTCGTAGCTTGTTTTCCCATATCTAATATATTGCTCGTAGCATTTTCAGAGACTCACCCTCCCTTTAGTCAAATAAACGAGATGGAATTCTTAGAACCATCGTAGGACCATAGAAGGTATTAAGTTTTATCACAGGACTAATAGGCCATCAAAATGTTACTTGACATGAATTGTAGAATCATTTGGAATCTGGATGCAGAATTATTAAAAGCGAATACCAATACATATTGACATTAATTTCATCCACAGAGAACAGACATCCAGGCTAGAACAAATTTCATTCGGAAAGTTGTGTAAGGATTTGAATCTTTACTTGAGTAAGGTTGCAAACCAATACACGATGACAACACTAACGCCACCAAACACCATATTGCCACAGTCAGTGGTGAATTGAAACATTTCAAGTGGTGAATTAAATTAGTATGGGAAACTAACCGATTGCAGCGCCACGCTGTTGCCACTTGTGTTGCTGATTTCAAATGGCCGTTAAATTCCTTACACAGTTGCCGAACTGGACTTGGATGTCTGTTCTCTGTGTTTCATCCCACTTGAGCAGTGTTGCCAGCTGTTCAAATAAACGTAACTATATTGAACGCTTGATGATATTTGACTCCTAAACTTAGTTATTGCCATAACTGCTTACCTCACGAAGCACTCGGATTCATTTTATCCATATATAGCTTTACAGCAGTGTATCCAGCTATTATGTAAATATCCTATTTTGGCAGTGCGAGCGGAAATACACTGTGACTTAAAACACATTTTCAAACTTTGCAAAAACACAAAATAGTTGTCCTTCAGAAATTGCGAGATACATATAAACTGTTATAGAGTTTCGTATTTTTATATTCAAGCAGTGTTGCCAGCAATAACAAATCAGCACTTATAGTGATCCTTTGGTACGAAAACTTCGCTGCTTGTTCGAATTTGCAATGAATACTGCATATTTAGCTTTCTGTGTTGATAAATTAAGTTTCACTCAGATGTTTGGCATAATACTGGTTCCACCTTTTAATCGTTTGGCTTTCGTCTAGATTCCTGCGCGGCATCCATTAATCTCCTGCTAAAAATCTGTTTTTTTTTTGCGATAGCACAGCAGTAAAAGCACCACATCATGTCCATTCTACCACCATTCCCCCTATGATGAATATCGCCTCTACTCTAGCGGCCGTTCTCCTCTGCCTGCGAGACAGATGATGATGTTTTATTAATCCAAACCCATCGCATCGCCTCATCGTTCACGTTGTGTCGCCTCGCCGTAATACAGTTCAGGACATTCACTCCCGGGGAGGGATCTCATTCTTCGGATATTTATCACCCATCGAAGATATGTATGCTAGCTGTGGTGCGATGTTATAGAAAACTAGTTTTTCCGCACTGCGCTCCCTTCTCAACCTCATTGACGGTTTCGCAAACATTCCCGTCCGTTCTGTGTTCTATCTCAGTCTCTCTCTCTCGTCCATTAATAGCCCTGCTCCTAGTTAGCTATTCATCTTTGCATACTTCTTCCACTTGGTCTTATTCCTGACTCTTTTTTTTTTCGAAACCATCCATTCCGTATTATTTTCCTCCATTCAATTGCAACAACAAGAGATTTTCGTATACAGAAGAACTACGGAGAGACCATCCTCTTTCGCCTTAATTTGGTGTTTGGTGGTGGTTCGACGGGCAGATCATCATCATACTGGCGGCGGAGGCAAAACCGGTTCCCAAACAGGAAGAGGGCTTTGCCTTTGCTACTCGAATTAAATCAATATGGTTACTGACTGAACTGGATTCGCGAGTTGCCGCCGCGCGGTACGCTTCTGAGGGAGAGCAGATTCTGACAGGTCGAACAATAAACTGTAATTTATTTGATGTATGTGAATCATTTTTTTCGGCTACCTTTGCCGCCGGTTGGTTCTTCGATTCGATGTCGATAGTGCGTTGTGGAGTTCGGTTTCAAAAATGGCTGATTCTGGTCAAGAACAGCTGGTAGTATTTGTCTCGTTGTTGATTGGATTCCTGGGAATGTCTGGGTTTGATCATCGTTACTTCCAGTCCTCATCTTTGGAGATCCATTTGTGAGACCATCGTCCGCAACATTATGAAACGAATGCATCTGCTGATGAAAACCTGCTGCCATTGAACGTTCTCTAGTGATACATAATAAGATTCAATGGCAGTCATTAGCACATCCATGCTCCAAATGTCTATTGTCGCCATAAACCGTCATGTAACTACCAAGATATTGAAAGATTCCACCATTCTCTACTGTTTGACCAGCTACCGTAAAACTAGAAGAGTTCACTGTTAACATCCAACGATTTCGTCTTGTTGACGTAGACAGTAAGACCTGTGCAACGTCCTAAGATGGCATCGAGACATATCGGAGAGGCCGCTCATACTTCGTTTTTCCACTTTCCATGAGCATTTCAGTTCCTTCTTGAGTATCGAACAGTGTTGACGGGCTACGACTTTGGCTCCTCATGTTTTTGCTCGCTCAATCGCAGCTTTGGCGTAACTTGGCTGCTCTGTTTCCCTCTAGGTATAATCTGTGCCTGTGACCCACTGGTTTCTCTGGATGCGTAGCTTACCCAGATTGTTCTCACCAGTAGCAACATCAGAAAAGAAAGCCTTCCGCCTTCAATACTATAAAAAGTCTGAGAACCTTCGCTTGATCATCGCCGATGACACTCACAAATCACGCGATTCTCCAATTTCCAACCACCTTCTTCTACGCCGTCCTAACCTTCACAACAGTTCGCAACCGCACTTCCACGCCACATGTGTGAGGTTATGTTAACAAGTGTCTCCACTCTCGGCGACTTGCTTGAAACTGACGACGATCGACGACAAAACCCCTCGCAGCTCGCCGCGCCACTGACTGCCGCCGCCGCACGTTATCGGGTGCTAATGCTATTATTCCATATTAGAATATAATAATATTTGAAATTGTTTTCTCACCTACCGCCCCCCGAAGCCTCCGGACCTCGGGTCTCCGGGAGGAACCAACACACTTCAAAGTAGCGCCACTGGCATCCTAATTCTCTTCCCAGTCAACGCTGACGACGACAACCGGAAAACTTTTGTCCAACTAAACTGTTGGAGCTGTACCACCTACCTACGACGGAACGCACTTTCGGGTTTTGCTCGAAAATTAAAGCCACAAGCAGAAGGAAAACTTTGTCCCGAGTATGTGTGCGACTCAATGAGGCGGAATCGCCTGCTTCGACTCGAAACAGGCTGCTGCTGCTGCTCCATGTGTAGGATAAATCTCACTTTCATTTTAATGAAATAATAGTTGGCGACGTTGTCGTCCTCGAACGAGAACGTCGCAGCAAGCGTTGAACAGGGAAGAAGCCAGCTAGGAGCAGCAGTGCATTAAGGTATCTAGAGTAGAGAGCTCTTAGTTTTATGACTAGATGATGAAAATTCGCCGTCATCGACCGACGACGCCAGGAAGATGACGAAAACGATGATGAGTTGCGAGGGTAGTTTGCCGAGGAATGACAATGACACAGAAAAATCTGCACACCGCGGAGAGGGCACGGAAAGAGGAAGGTGGAAGAGGGATTCTACGGAATGACACCGAAACACGCATCTTGCTTCCCGATCCATATGTGGTGGTTGTACCTAGATGGCGAAGGAGCGAGCGAGCGAGCGAGCAAACAGGCATCAAGCGGCGCAGCGTATAGAAAAGTTCCCATTACGTCTCCTTTAACGAGGCAAGCGTGCAAGCGATACGAGCGATGCTTTAAGACCGAAAGCGGAGAGATGCTCTCTGAAACAGAACAGATACATATAATTAACATTAAATTTTATGACGAAAGTATTTCAGAGCTTCGCATACTGTTGTTGTACTCAGTGTAGGCTGACTGTGGCTCGACTCGACGCGGCGGTTGGTACGCAGTAAGAATTCTGAAGCATGGGGAAGTCAATCGAGTGGTCGGACGAAGAGGGGCATTCCATACACATGTTACCGAGAAGTAACGTCATACATTGCATCGACATGGTGCGCCGATCTGCAGCTACAAGAAACGTAATCGACAGGTGTAGCTCTTTCCTGTCCTGCTGCTGCTGCTGCTACTTACCATCTTTTCTTCACACGAACCGATGAAGCGTTCTGGCGAGGGAGCCAGCAAAGACGCTCACTAATTAATGGAAATTTATTTTCACTCAAGGTTTTATCAGCGGCCCTCGATCGACCGCTTGCTGCTGCAGGTGACCGTCGTCGTCTGTATCGATTCGATAGCGATCGTTGTTGTTCTAGATTCGCGTGCTCATTCGGGAGGAAACCAGCCTCCTGTCACCGTAATACTGCCCCACAGGAAAATAACGAGCCAACATCTCTGGTTCCCACTTCCAGCCGCCTCGTTGAACACAATAGCGGCGGCTCGGCGGCTTGGTTCCCCATGACAGCGCATAGTTTGTAAACAAACATAATTCCAGGAGCAAAAATCAAAAGTGGCGAATCTTTTTTCAACAATAATTTTTTTTTTCACCTTTTAAAATCGTTAGTTTAAGCAAAACATGATTTTTAATTTCGCAATTATTTATTTAAAAATGAAGTCGTAATAGTATCAGCTCGTCTTTGTTACGGGAATTAAGTTTCCATAAAATTTATAATTGTTATTGATATGATTCAGCCACAGTCAATAATCGTTCCTGGATTTTGATGCTGACCTCAAAAACATGGCCGCATGACAGGAGGCTGGAGGAAACCGATCGAAGCAAACCGCGCGCGCGCGCGATCATCCGCACTGTGTGTAAACAATGGGTGCAACTGTCAAAACGCCTAAGCAGCCGCGGACGCCGAGGGATAGGAAGCTGCAATAACCGCAAACGCTTGGAGTTCAGCGACTCGATAGCAGTTCACGCTGTTTTTACATGATTTTGACAAATTTATCAAGAGTACTGGTTCCACCACAGACAGATTGGTCTTCGTTACTACTATAACCAAAAAGTTCACCAACACGTGTGTCGTCCCATCGCTAATCCACTTGCGACGATCGACAGCGATCGCCGCTCGTTCCCGGCTTCTGTCAATATCATCTGCTTTCAATTTGGAAATTTATTGCTCAATTTCGGGGCCCCAGAAATAGGCCACTCGGGACGAATAACCCCCAGCCAGCCAGCGACTGGCTGCCTGGGTTGGTGACAACATTTATAAATTAAGTCGATGTGAGCAGAGCAAACGAAAAAAAAAACATCATTGGAAGCGATCGCGTTCGAAGGAACTTTGTGCGGTGAAACGATTCAGAAACTCATAAAAACCAAAAGTCCTCTCTCTCTCCGCGCATACGATTACAAGAACCTGCGACGGCGAAAGAACCAAGACGGTGGCACTAAAACATATCGCCGATCGATTTATTGCTCATTCGGTTTGACAGCCAAACGGTGGAAAAGTAGGCGACGGACGAATTGACGGCGACCAGCCAGGGGGAGGTGAATTGTCATAAAACCCGAAAATATAGTTGTCGACTACTCATGCAGACCCCGCTCGGAGCTTGCTTTGATTTGTGCGTATCGCATCGCAGGGGTGGAACTCTTCCGTGCCCGGTAGTCAGGAGCGATCATAAAATCTAGAAATTTATATTTATTTCCAATAAATATTAGAGGCAATATTTACGACGGACATCTACCACCAGCAGCAGCACCATCGTGCGTGGCTTCCCGTTCCTATTCTTGGACTCACTTTCGCACCCTAGGAGATTCTTTGTGATTTCCGTAGTAGACGCGACGCGGGGGAGAACCTTACGAAGCGACGGACCGGAAACAATTGACGAACGCCCGAATTAGTGCGCCGCCGGGGCGGTGGTGCGCCCAATCATCCGTCAAAAATGTGGCCGAATCACGCGATCCGGACGGTGCGGGTGCTTGCGGCGCTGGTCCTTCTTCCGAAGTGTTCGGGGAAGGAGGCGACCGGAGGAGACCCACATCAAAACAGAAAGACTGGCCCGCCTGAGGGAGCTACCGATGACGACCGCGTCTTGTATTGCGGGAGGTATTGAACAACATCGACAGCATCAACAATGCATTGCATCGAACTTTTATTGGTTTTTAATGGGCACTTTGGAACTTGACCGCCTGCTTGACCATTTGAGCGCGGGGGAATCATAGTAAGCTGAAGCACTGATCGACGAACGCAGTTCCCTCAACCGAATAGAAATCAGTGGCGTATCAAAGGGTTGGATCGGCTGTGCCCAACCCGGAGCAACTTGACAGCTGCCGAACAAAGTCAGACCAAACAAAATGAAACGTTGTTGAAAAGAAGAAC
The DNA here is from genome assembly GCF_035046485.1 of Aedes albopictus. Lineage (NCBI taxonomy): Eukaryota > Metazoa > Arthropoda > Insecta > Diptera > Culicidae > Aedes > Aedes albopictus. Next base: position 14,752,990 of record NC_085138.1, read on the forward strand.
GATAGATCTATCGCTATTAACAGTTATAAAAAAAGGTCGTTCATTTTGATTTTGGTCGCCATCTTGAATTTATTTAGCAAATCATGTTTTTCACTTTGTTGCCAACCCCTGATTTCCTTTTTTTCTCCAAATAATAGAGATGCATTTTTTTCCTATCAAAAGCTATCTATCGAAGCACATATTAGATTCCGCTAGAAAAACTCCTTCTGTGATTTCTTCGCAGGTTTTTTCAGAGATTCAGAAATTTCCTTCTGAGATTCATCGGTAAGGTGATTATTCCAAAAATTCTTGATAGAATTTCTCCAGGAATACCTGATTGAATTCCACTTGGAATTTCTTCAGAGATTCCTAAATAGATTTTTCCTAAAATTACTGCATGATTTTTTCTTAGAAATTCTTGTTGGGATGCCTCCAGGTTTTTTTTTTTTCAAATGATGTTTTAATAATTCATTTAGGAATTTTCCCTGAATTTTTTGATGGATTCTCGCTGTGACCCCTCTTAAACTAAACTTCCAACTATGATTCCTCCAGTTATCCGTAATTTCTCCAGGAATTCCTGCTGGGACCAAGCTGGGACTTCACCTGGGATTTCCACATAAATTCCTCATATGATCAGTCCACGATTTTCTTTACGAATTTCACCAGGAACAACTTTGTAGGTTGCGGTAGAAATTCCTCCGAGAATCCAGGGATATCTCACGAAATTTCTCCAAGTATTCCTTCAGGAGATTCGCCAGAAATTTCTCTAACGATTTCTTCAAGAGTTCGTCTGGAAATTTCTTCGGGGATTTGTCCAGCGATTTCTTAAGATATTTCTCCAGGATTTGTTAAATAATAGGGTCCTAAAAAACGAAATCTCGCTTTTATTGAATGATACGATCAAGCACGGTATTATAATATTGCCCGTTGTGAAGATTTATAGATTCCGACGCAAATAAATTATTAGGCTCATTTTCAGCGTAGGTGCGTTATAAATGTTTGTTTACAATGCAAACTTTTTTTTTTTTTAAATTTTTTTTTTTTTTATAAAATAATGTTTATTTAGTTCTTAATCATAAATAACATATTTGAATGTAAAAATCTTAATTATCTAGATTCAGAATGAATTCTACCTCATTTACATCGATTCTATTATTAACAGATTCATTAACAAAGTTGATGTAATTAATAAAGATTTTCAAGATTCGCAATCTATTAGTTTCTCTAATGTTGACCAGAGTTGGCCGAAAAAGATCGTCGAACGTTGGTCTTTGCCATCCACCAAGAATCGTCGTAACTGTTCGTTGCACCAGCGACCATGCCGGAGCCACTCGAGGGCATTCACAAAATTTATGCTGCAATGTCTCTATGCTTCTCAAGCAGTGCTGGCAGTTTGGATCATTGTTGCGTCCAATGATGTTCATCAGCCGTCGATGTTCGGTCTTCTCGTTGATCAACAAATACAGGTCACTACGCTGCTTCGATGTCAGCTTTTTTGTCGAAATATTCCTCCAGATCCTCTTCCAATTGCGACCCGGTTCATTTCGTTCTACTCTCAGCGGTTCAGTTTGCATCAAGTAGAAGAGATGGATTTGCGCACTAGTAGGATTTTGTTTGATGTTGTCAGGAAGCAATGGAATTTGTTGGGATAGCAGTTTTAAACATGGGAATTCGGCAGGAACAGGGGTGTTTTGGGCAAGTATGGAGTGGTAATAGGGTAGGGAATCCATTTCACTTAAGTGGCGGTTGACGAGGAGGGCGCGGCATTTGATTGATGGGAGATGCAATTTTAGTCCCCCGTTCTCTCTACTGCGTACTAATTGCTGCATATGAATACGTGCTGGCAGCTCTCTAAACAGGAACGTCCCCATCGTGGCTGCTAGTTTGGCCGTGTGTACACATTGTGGTGGAATAATTGATGAGAGATACCACACTTTCGCCGTGATGAAGGTGTTCAGCAGCACCACTTTCTGCTGCAGGGTAAGGGATCGCATGCTATGCATCCAAATAATTTGTGCAATCCTGGATACTAAGCTGTCCCAGTTTAGCTTCACCATCATCCGCACTGAATTGGTGAATATTACGCCCAGCACCTTAACTTTGTCTGTTGTTTGCACATCTGGTACCATCAGGGGCTCCCCGTCGATAAACCCCACATCAACCGCCACCGTTTTTTGCCGGTTCAGTTTTGCGCCTGACAGGAGTTCATAAGAGGCGAACAGGCTAAATATACGACGGATTGTATTTGCTGACGTTGCTATGATCGTGATGTCGTCAGCGTACGCAACGCAGAGATCGCCACCACAAGTACGTTCCAGCCGAGTGAGGAGTGGATGAAGATATACCACGAAGAGCAGCATCGACATCGGGTCACCCTGTCGCACCGACCGTTCTATCCGGAAAGGTTGTGATAATCGCCCATTAATTAATAGCCGGGACGACGACACGTTGGCGACCCGGGAGAGCCATCCGACGAACGCTGGGTTGACACCCAGAGAAAGAAGAGTTTGATGCAAGAACTCATGAGAAACACGGTCAAACGCATGGTCCATGTCGAACGAGATCAGCTTTGCTTTCTGCTTTCTCGCAATTAGCTGAGCCACACGGTCCTTGAGCGAGAGCGTGGCTTGAAAAATGGAGCGACCGGTGTTTGAACATTTCTGTGCTTCGCTCAAAACTCGGTGGGTCTGGAGCGCTCTTTCTAATCGGCATTTCATCACTCGGCTGAGGATCTTGTAGTCTACGTTGAGCAGGCTAATCGGGCGGTACCCTTTCGCTGACTTGTCGCCACCACTCTTTTTGATCAGCACGATCGTCCCATCAGCAAACTCCGGGGGGAGCTCGTTCGTCATCGCTTCATTCATAACGCAATAAAGCTCTCGATAAATCACGTCGAACGTTCGTTGGTACAGCTCAACTGGTAGACCATCCGAGCCGGGTGACTTTCTCTTCTGCGAAGTTCGGATTGCGTTTTTCAATTCGTCCACCGTAATCTCCTCCATCAGAGCAATGTTGGCTTCATCTTGCGCGGGAACTGCTCTCTCAGTTTCAAATCCTTCTTCCGCATCTCGTCTTGTCTCGCCTCTCGCGTATAGACTCTGGAAGTATCGGAACATGTGCTGTTCGATTTCCAGCGCGTCGCGTAGTTGATCTCCTCGTTCGTTCTGCAATTCTGTTATGCTTGTTTTTTTGCGTCGTCTGTCCCCCAGCTGGAAAGTGGATAAGCTCTCCCCAGCCACGAAAGTCTCGTTGATTCGAATGAAATTTTGCGTAAATTGCCGTTGCAGTGTTAGCATTTGTGCTTTCACACGATTAATAGTAACTAACATGGCTGGGTTTTGGTAATAGTTGTCATACGCGAGCCTTAGTTGCGCGTACAGACGCTGATGTTCGGTATTGAAAATGTTGAACACTTCTCTGGATTTCCAACGGAAGAAGGACTTGATTTTTGGCTTCGCATATGACATCCACCATGAAAGCCAGCTGGGGAAATTTCTTCGCTGCCGTGTCCAATATTGCCACCGAATCTCGAATTCTTCGATGTTTTCGGCAGTCAACAGGTGAGGGCGGAGGGACCAGAAGCCGCGCCCTTGTTCGCGGCCAAGGTGAGGAAGACAAATGCGCGCTGTCAAAGCCTTGTGGTCGGTGAACGAGCATGCGTGCGTCACAGCGGTTCGTAGGCGATCGCATAACCCAGTGCTCACGTACATACGGTCCAGCCGGGATGCTGCATTGTGTACGATGTATGTTGGCGCGTCTGTGTTGGGATGAAGTTTCAGCCACACGTCCTGCAATTGCAATTGCTGCACTGTCGCCTGCAGAGCTGGGCTTGTGTTGGCGCTGGTGGAGTCTCTCTGGCGTAGCACGCAGTTGAAATCTCCGGCAAGGATGACGTGTTGCGTGTTGTGGCGTAGATAATAGGCGATCGTTCCGTTGAAAAACCTCTCCCGCTCGGCACGAGCAGCAGTGCCCGACGGTGCGTAGACATTGCAGAGGGTCGTGTCTTGTTTCCGCAAAGCGACGAGGCGCCCATCAAGGCTTTTCTCCACATGCGTGAAGCGAATGTGCTCTTTTAGTGCAATGGCTGTTCCCCGCCGATTGTGGTCCGCATTGCAGACTACGGTGAATCCGGGAAGAGAAAGTTGCTCATTCTCCACCTCTTGCAGAAATACGATGTCCAGTTCGAGTGTCCGGATGAAGGTCCGAAGTGCGTCAATTTTCGTTGCGTTGGTGATGTTGTTGATGTTAATGGTAGCGAGATTGTAACTGGAGAACTCAGCCATTAGTTCGCTTCAAGTTCTCCTTCCCACTTGTTTCGTTGGTCTTCCTCCACACGAGGCTTTTTGCCTGGTCGGGGACGGAGCGTTTTTTTGGAACTCGAAGATCCAACGGACGAATCCGTTTCGTTGCCATCCGATATTCCGAGATTAGATTTACGGATCATTCCAGTATTGCCGCCTGTAGGTTGTTGACCTGCCGGAACGGTCATCGACCCGCCTTTCGAAAGGAGATTTTGGTCGATGGTGTTCGGTGAAGGCTGTTCTGTTTGATGCGAGACAGGTTTCGGCGGTGGCATTACTGCTGCCTGGGCCGATGCGATGCTGGTTTTGTTCGCTTTTGCAGCGGTTTGTGTGCGAGTGTTTGTCTGGTTAGAACCAGAAGCGATTGTTATATGGTCAGCCTTTGGGCTGGTTTGGCTCATCTGCTTTGCAGCATCAGCGTATGACTTCTGCACTAGCAGTTTTTTATTTTGCACGCAAGTTACACCAACATGGACGTAATCGCGGCAATGTCGGCACGTGTGACGCTGCCCGAAATAGGCAACTGCCGTCAGCTCCCCGTCTATCGTGACCCACGATTCGATGTTGCGTTTCACAACCATCTTAACGATGCGGACTCCGGTCGAGATACCCGGAAAGTCAACATCACCACCGCTTCGTTGCTCACGTATCTCAATGACGTCTCCGTACTTTCCGAGAAATTCGGTTATTTTTTCGTCCGACACATCTTCGGACAAGTCGAAGAGCCGCACCTCCACTGCCCCATCCTCCAGCACAATGCGCAGCGGGTACTTCTTCCCGTCAACCAAAATTTCATGTTGGTTGTCGTGTTCTTCACAGATACGTTGCGCCAAGGCGAGATCGACCACTTTAACGAACGTTACACCGAGAGCTCTGCTGTTTTGGATTCGTAACACTTCACACGGTTTCAAACCCAGAACGGTTGCACAAAATTTGTGAACTTTGGCAATATCCGGCTTCTTCGGCACATTCGAAAAGTCTATCCGAAAAGTATTTTCCCGACGGCCCATCGCGTCGCTTCCTGATGCACATCGGCGCCGCGACCCGACGATGGGAGAAGAAAGAAACGATAATCGACACTGTAATTTAGCTTGTGTTCGACTTCCGCGGAACGATAGCAAAGACGCGTCTGTTCAGCTCGGAAGTTGAGCGCTCACTGAACTTATCACCACATGTGTACCTAACAACACAGCGTAAAATATTCACCAAGACGCGGTCTGGTTTTATATCTGTGTGCCCACGCAAGAAAAATCCACGCAACTTATTTTCGCGCAGGAGTCTAAACAGGTGGAATCTCCGCAATAAATGGTAAATCGACATTTTTCGCACTGGGGATTCAAAAATGTTCCTATCTGACATACACGGTGAAAGAAAATCACTCAAAATATGTGTAATATGCTAGGGGCGGGACAAAAGATTTAAAAATTTAAAAAATATTTATTTTTAACCTCGACCAATAAAACATCAAAAAATGAAAAATATGTACCCTTGTACCATATTTAGTAGTTTAAAATAAGAATCTAGATAGGACTTAAGGAGCCTATTCTCTTGCAATTTTCTGCAGGGTTTAGTCTAAGCTATGCGGACTTTTTCGTTACTGGCGTTATCAGTTCCAAGAGGAGTGTGTGTAATACGCTTATTATTTAGATAGCAAAATAGTTGGAACCAAAAATAGTTGCGTTATATACTGAGGCTATGTTACATCGAGGATCTGACTGTAATATACGTTGAAGTCTTTTCAATGATAATCTACGTTATTCCACAATTTCGAAAATTTGATTGAATTGCATATCATTAACAACTTGATTCTCCACTACCAAAAATCACTTCTATATCACTTCAGCCAAAACACTCCCAACTAACATTTATTGTGAATGTAAACGTCAACAAAGCGTCCTTAATACGGCTTGATGCTGAGTTACTGTGTTGTACATATGGACGGAAGCTTCTATGCAAGCCCTATACCAATGAATCTGGCGAACTTAATCAGCTTGTACATGCTGTGCGATCAGCTTCTATGCCACCTAGTCATAGCTATTTTCTCGGCTCCTATGTAACCACTAACTGAATAACATCTTGAGAAGGCGCTTTTTCAGCCTTTTCGCAGTTGTTAAATAATAGTTTTACGGCATCCCCAAATTAAACGATTAAATATAATTAGGTTATGGATACCGTGACGCAATACATGTGGAACTGGAATTATCACTTTTAAAATTGAATAATTAAAGTACTTACCGCTAGTTGGAATCGAACTCCCGATCTCCGTATCCACTGGTCCCGATGATGTCCTCGCTGCCACACTGCTATATATAAATAACGTAGAAAATAGCCCGTTTTGTTTTACTCCAGACAAGGCTTCATAATTGTGCCACAAGAAACCTTACCCAACTTCATCTTGCTGTAAAAGCTTGTGAAACGTCAAACGCAATAATGTTTACATTGAACAAGCTGTGTGGTTGCGCCAACAGATTCTTCTTCACAGCTTCTAGCTGAAAGAGTGTTCTTTAAACGGCTACGAAGCGCTGCTGTTTTGTGTTTTGGCAACATTACAAAACGTACTGTATAAAAGCAGCTGTTGTTGTAGTGGCTGGGACTCTTACTCGATTTGCACATCTTCTGGCAAATCTTCCGGCATTGAATTAAAGTGCAATAAAAGCAACCCAAATAATTTCACAGCACATACATGGATAGCTGTAAAGAATTTGTGTAGTAGCTATATATCCCGCTTAAAGTTTGTTGTGATAATAATGTTTATATCCGACAAGCCGTGTTGGTAAACCAACAGTTTCTTTATTACAGCTTCTAGCCGTAATGAAATCGCATAACGGCCTTTAAAGCGCTGCTGGTTTGGGGATTTGTCAGTATAATAAATTGTACTGTATAGTAGCAGCTGTTTTGTTAGTGGGGACTCCTATTCGATGTGTTCAAGTTTTCACATCTTCCGGGAAATCTCCCGGAGTTGGAATAGGGTGGAGTAAAGGCAGCCCCAGTGACAAGCAATAGATTTCTGAAAACCGAGTTTGGTAGCTGTATGGTGCTTGTTTTGCAGTCGTGTATTAGCTTATGATTTATATTTGACTAGCTTTCCTTCTATTCAGCGTTGACTGCTTTTACTCGATGGTTACACAACAGAAAGCAAATGACTGAAGCTTATAGCGCTGAAAATGTTATTTGGGCTATTACCTTAGGAAGCTTCTCTCATGCCAGTACTAATTAAACGGTTTCACTTGATGTAGTCCACTTATTTGCTTACTTTTCATCAATAACATCGATTAAAACACACTAAACAACTCAACCAGGCTGGAAACTGATGTTCCGTTCCAGATTCAGCAAAGAACAGAAAAAAACAGCGCAAAGTTAAACAAGTCGATACAACTATTCACTCAATGGTTCACAGAGTTGACATCACCTGTCAAATGTCCAGAGGGTGATGTTTTTTAAGGTCGATCATGCAGATACTTTTGTTTTGTTTTATCATTCATTGTATCACAAAGTGAATGATAAAGTTATTATATCGTGAATAAAATCACAATATTTTTGTTCGAGAAAAACGGCATTTTTGAATGGTAACGAAAATTAACAACCTATTAGGTCTATAATAGTAATTCCGAAAATGATAGCTGTTATCATTATTATGATTTGTTGTATTGTACACTTATAATGCTGTTTGTGATAATCAAAATAATTAAAAAAAATCAAAACCTGTACAATTGTTGCATGATTCCGTTTTATTCGGGGGTTCTATTGACATATGCCGATTGCCGATACATGCCGATACTATCCTCGTGGGCCGCAACTCGTCGCATGTTACGACCGTAGCTGGGAATACTGCCCATTGAAACGGTCGTTCTATCGAGTCCGTGCATATTCATTATTGTTTATTTTTCGTTAGAAATCGCGCGCAAAACCCTCCAAAGAGCTCTCATACTGCCGTTCTACGCCCAATTGTCCACTGTAATATGGGAATCCCATATAACATGGGACTATTATGCGTAGAACGGCAGTATAGTGATCAAATTATTTGTATCATCCTCCTCGAACTCGGCTTTTGATAATATGTATTCAAAATTGTGTGAACAGTGATTTTTTATTTTCTGTGTTGTGATCTGAATTGTTTTCCTGACTACCCATTCGCTGTCAGTTTTCAAAACGTCATCTGTAAAAAAAAAAGAAAACCACGGTGCTATCATATACGTCACCGCTGCATATCAAAAAGACGCATTCCAATCTCAACAGTGTTTTAACGTAATATTGCAGAGCATCGACCCACTAATTACTACATTATGTAGCACTGGCAAGTCTGCCCGAAAACCTTGAATTCTGGACGAGTGGTGTCTTGCAGGGAAACGTGTGCTACTCTTTTTCACTTTACCTGTGAGGGATTCACTAAGGCTCCAGATGCATCTTGAACAGCTAAAATGAGTCTAGTTTGGTTTTGTGATTCTTGTCGCCTAAATTTCGAGCCTGCCCTTTACCAACGAGAAAAAAAAATGCTGGATAAATGCTTCTTTCAGAAACCTCCCCTTGAGCTCTGGCAGAAATGCTTCCAGAAATTTTCGCTACCCTTTGGTCGACTTCGGTATAGTGTCGTAAAAACAACTTTGCTTAAGAACTTCAGAGATTTGGCTAGATAGTTTTCCAGAAAAGACTACAAAAATGTCACTGCTGAAAATGCTTTGACATCCATGTGCACAACAGAACATGTGCTCGATGAAAAAGTTAAGATTTGAATTATGAAAAGAAATCCGAGTTCTCCGTTGAGATTCGAACTCACGACTCCCAATTCGCTAGACGGGCGCTTCTATTCCTTCTAGCTACGGAGTCACTCGGCTATCTCCGTCGCCAGGAGGCCTAGAACTGAATTCGATTCCACAGTCGCACATGGTTATCTTCTTTTCACAATCCAAACCTCCTTCGGATGGGATTAGATGAACATCTAACACATACACTGTTTTGCACATGTGTGTCAAACAGGGGCGACTCGTGACATTTCCGGTTACATGTTCAACAGTTTTGTTCGATTATTTTACAAAGACGAGAATATAAATGAGGGGCTCAGATTCAAAGGGGTATTAGACTCGTTAGTGACCATTTTGTCGATTTTCCGAACTTTTTTGAGATTATTTTTACGATGATTAGAAAAATTACAATAAATTGAAGAAAACTGAGTGAAAAACTTTAAACCTCATTGACTCAAAAGTTGGTTTTTGATACTTACACCCCTTTGCTTCTAACCCCTTCAAATTATGTATTTTAATATCCGTACTACAATATTTTATACGTTTTATAGGTTTTGAATTTGTACTCGAAAAAACAAGCCCAAATTCTACGAACATCTTCTCAACACAAAGCGAATCAGATAAATGATTTTGACTTATATATTGTTTTCTCACCCCGACTTAGTTGAGCCTGTACAAAACATTGTTTAATCATTATTACATTATTGTTTTTATTATTTGTTGAACATTGTTAAACTCTTCTTAACAATTTAGTTCCAACTTAAACATAAGATCAAATTGGACAACAAATATCGGATGCTTTTTCAAACATATGTATGAACATAGGATTCGCATGAATAATTCCTCCTTTTGTAAAAGTATCCTAGAAATTATTGCAAGGATACTCAGTTATAAGAAAAAAAAAAGATTTTATCTTTAATACCCGCCGGTTTCAAAATAAGATTGGCCCAACTTGGTTACTTATTAAATCAGTCAATTGAACCAATTTTAAATTTACTAATTTTACTATACTAAACATAATCCATCCTTGAATTCATCAAAAATAGTCAAAAACTCATGCGCCATGCGCCTTGTGCAGAAAAAAAATATCAGCAGCGTGCTACATTCGTGGGCTCTGTCTCGGGCTTTGTTTGTTTCATGCGAGTACCGCCGCGCCGATACCACCGGTGCGATTTTGGTGATGGACAGTCAGACCGCTTTTCACGCTTTTCAGCACTGAAAATGCACCAACACAATGACAAAAATGCCCGTATGTATTCTTATCCAAACGTCACCCTGCATGTACGATGTTGCAGATGAACAGGCGACAAAAGATATGCAACCAAACAAATGCTCTGCGTGAGAGATGAGAGAGACGGCGGAGAAAAAGCACTCCGCAACGCGACGACGCGACGGTGCGCAAGTAGGTGGGTCGTCGGTTCGGTACGACTCCTGAAAATGAACATGCAGCAACGGTCGTAAAATGTAGCACGCTCACAAGCACGTATCTCTTGAAAGTGTATGAAAAATCGTCGTGCGATTTTCATTATGAACGGTTTCAGGGTTTTATTCAGGACGCAATTATTCGCTTTGACGGAGGCTCTCTGAGAGAATTGCGCTGTGCGTGAAAACATTTTTTTTTAACATGGGAAAGGATAGGAGCTGCATTTTCAAATGCTTCTAATTCTTTATAGAAATTTTTTTAAGCAAAACGTTCTTAATGTTATCGAATGAGATTTTGATACGCTATATTATAGACATAACATTGTGATTTAAAAACATTTTGTCTAAAACCAGTTATAGTGTAGCTAATTGAAAGTATATTGCAAAACATTAACTCTTTTTTCAATCTGAAGTCCCTAAAATATTTTAGAAGCATTTGAAAATGCAGCTCCTATCCTTTCCCATGTTAAAAAAAATTGTTTTCACGCACAGCGCAATTCTCTCAAAGAGTTCCGTCAAGGCGAATTGTGTAGCTCCACATGTGCAATGCACATGTTGGACATATGGACGAGTCGCCCCTGTGTCAAAGCGGGAGAGGAAATCATCTACAAAAATGTGTTCTCACGGGTTTCGTTGAAAATCGTCCTATAAGTGCTGATTCAGTTTTTCCTGAAATTTCACGGAACGTTCTTTCAAATAATCTGTATGGAAAAAACTGCTGTGGAAATAATGCTAGTAGTGCTGTCATATGTTCCTCCAGGAAATTCTGCAGTTACTACTACAAACGCCTTCATTGATCCGCCAAGTATTTTGAACATCTTGACAACAGCATGAACGTCTGAGACTACAAAACATCTGAAATCGTGTTCGAATAACAGTTAGAGTTTATCTTCAAAATTTTTATAATAGTACCTCTCCGCTTTTGCTTTCAAAATCCGGATTGATGAAAATTTTATAAGCTTCAAGAGATTCTTTAACATATTTCTCCAACTGCTTCGGAAATCGTCCAAACGAAAACTTCAAACAGCTCCAACGCATTTTAAGAATCAGAACTTGTTCTCGGCTGTTCTCGGAAGGGATGGGAACATTCACTTTGAATAGTTAAACTAACTTGCTATATTCTCAGCTCAAAACAATGCCATTAAAAACAGTGTATGAACGGCTTTTATCTACCCTAATAAACCAGCATCATACACGGACCGTAATGTAAACGGTTCAACAATACCGCATATTGTTCGAATTGTATCCCGAATGGGTGGTTAAGAACTTTTTATGGTTATCGTTTATGCGGGTAGTAGTATTATCTAAAAGTATGCGGTATAAAGTATGGGTCTCACACGCATACCAAAGTCGTGGAAGAGCTAAGAAAGCAACTCTCCATACATCGCATGGAGAGTCGTTCATATACTGTTTTATGATAGCATGGTTCTGAATTGAGAGAACAGCAAGTGAGTGTAACTCTTTACAAGTGAGCGTTCCTATCCCTGGTTCTCGGAGTAATTCCAGTGGCATCCAAGGTGATAAAGAAATCCTTACAGATTACTTGATTAACACATAACGCTTTCAAACAAACAATGTTTCACTGTGTTATCGAGTAGATTGCTGGCGTGATCTTGGCAGAACTTGGATTGGCTCGTGGAAACGACGGTTCTCTTGCAATAAATTATCTTAGAGAGTGCTCAGACAGCTACGCCATTGGCTCTGTGCACGATCTTTCCTGTCATAACAATGCAGTGCCCTATGGGTCTGTACTACGCGTTACCCATCCTTTTCCATGCCATGGACTTTCACAATGGCCGAAAACGATGGTGACCATTGAACAGGCGTATAGAATATTGATGATGGCGCAGTCGTTTCCTCTGTAACTAATTTGAACCTTTTCTCTTCTATTTTCAGGTAACACATGATGGATGATGAGCATGAATTCTGCAATTCTCAAGGGATAATACCAGCTACGTCATGGTATCGATTTTTTCGGCAGTCAAGTTCGCAGATTAACCTTCCGTGCCACCATCGTTAGCACCACGCTAATGCTGAGTACAAAAGCGAGTTTTTTAACGTTGAACAATTCGTCATTGAAATCATCGTCATCATCAAACATTTGAAAGCAGTTTTTTCGTTTAAAACAAAGTCTTTGCTATGAAAATATATTCACTGTACTCCACATGAGGAATAGAAAGCAGTGATTATATTTTCATGGTCGATGTTTTGATTTACAGCGAGAAAACAGCTTTTTATTTTCCGAAAAATGATGACGGATGCTTGAGCCTTAAACGTATTGTACAAAATACAATAGCACGATCGCTCGAGGGTTAAGAGCGGACATAATGTCTGCTTGATGTAACACGCTAAAAAAATTTACGCGTTTAGTTTTGACAATATGATTTACTTCAGCTTGCTAGGCTAAATTTCCTATGATCAGAGTTCTCTTAAAACTTAAATCAAAATATCTTTATAAAAGTTCTTATTATGCCTCTCAAGAAAAATCAGAATATGGCGATTATCTGCCTCTGGCTTCTGATATAAGCGCGACAGTCACTAATCATAACAGCGTCACCAGATTTTAAAAGTATATAATTCCATTATATGGGGTTTGACAGCAAGAACACTCATTCCACTGAGCCACTCTTGCCGTTCGTCACAAATACATTCAAAAACATCTGTCACTTTGCGAAACCCACGTGCTTTTGTTTTTGGCGGGAACACTTTTTCTTTTGTTTTGCCTTGCGACTGTCATGCGGCGGTATGCCTTGCGAGCGTACGACCGCCGCAGGACTCTAATAAAAGATAAGCGCGACAATACTTCAAGAATAATCGAATAACTATTTTACGTATCTGACGCCTTTGGAAGATTGATAGCTAGAAATGTAAGCTATATGTATCCATATTCGTTTCAATTTCTAGATTGCTTAGAAAAATGTTGCAGCATTCGGAATTAAAAGTGTGTAATTTCCATAGTAATGTCCATACAAACTTCAAAGTGCGCGAGCTCAATCCAATCAAATTGACTTAAGCTAAAATTTTAGGAGAGTAATCAGAACCCAAATTGGCATCGTTTAAGCGGTCAAAATTTGCATCGGTTTAGTGTTCAGGACTGAAAGTAGTAAGTAAATAAATATTTAAAGGAATACCTTATAGAATGCCGGAAGCAATCCCGTGAGAAGTCCCTAAAGCACCGTTTCTCAAACTATGTGTTCGGTCAAAACTACATTCACATGTTCATCTACACTCCCCTGTATAATGATGCATGCATTAGTTGTAGTATATATAAATAGATAATAAAGAAGATTGCAGTACATCTTGTGCCTCCGCCATGGCAGGAAGGCGGTGTGAACGATCGTGTTTTATTTCAATTAAATCACAACGTCAAGGGTCCGTAAAGCCCGTTGCGCGATCATAATTTGGTGCCGTGACCAAACGCGTGATACCCGTGTCGCGGGCAACATTTTTCAACCGTTGCAAGTGTGACGAATTTGCGTAATTAAAACTCCCACAATACCAAAGATGTTACGTATTGCACCAGCTCTGAGGACTCCTTTTCATTCCCGGCTACGGTGGTGTGGCCCCTCGGTAGCCACCTAGCAGAATCGTGAACGTTCCTGGCTCACCGTGAACTTGGACAGTTCTGGCCAGGAATCATATTCAAGTGGCGAATGCATTTACCGGATCCCATGCAGCTATCGTGTCATCGACGCTGTCATTTTTGGACGATATGGAGGAACAAAGCGCCCATACAACAATAGATGTCTCCTAGCAGCAGCGGTTGCTTCACTACTCGTTTTATCGTATTCTGTGTCGATCGTATCACCAGCCAACAGTTTACCTAGTGTTTTTTTTATCAATGGCTTTTTGATACCGTGCTTGTACTACCCGTTTTTAATATTGAAAACCGTTGGTTTTGGCGGGCCGGTATGTTCGGTCAAAACTACATTCACATGTTCATCTACACTCCCCTGTATAATGATGCATGCATTAGTTGTAGTATATATAAATAGATAATAAAGAAGATTGCAGTACATCTTGTGCCTCCGCCATGGCAGGAAGGCGGTGTGAACGATCGTGTTTTATTTCAATTAAATCACAACGTCAAGGGTCCGTAAAGCCCGTTGCGCGATCATAATTTGTTGGCGCATCACATCAACGGCGTCACCCTGGCACCTCAGCCGCAGCAGCGGCGCAGTGGTGCTCATTCAATTTGTATAGTTTTGTGTGCTCTTTATTTCGCTGCTAGCAGCAAGCAGCCCAGTGACTATTGTTACAGTCGAACCGGGCTGCGTGGTGCTAGATTGCAAGCGCACTGCACCTTTGTGCACATGGTTGATAACATTCTGTATTGATATTGTCCGTACTATCGCTGTCGCCTATATAAGCGACAGCGTATTCTATGTAGAATTAGTTGTAAGCAATATACCACCACAGAGCAGGAGCACTGCCTCTCTGTGGTGCGCAATAAACAGTACCTGAAGTAGTGAAGAAGTAGTTCGTTATTCCCCGTGTCCCCCGGGAGAAATAATACACAACGTGGGGCCTAATTCACCGCTGGACGAAACATTGGTGCCGTGACGGGCGTAAAAAAAAAGTTTGATCGATTGATAGCCACCCAGCAGAATATACTAGCAGACGCAGTGACGCAGTGGTCAACCTCATCTTTATCGATACCGGCGGCACAATAGAGCTCCGATTCACTACCAGCTGCGATAGTGTGGCCTCGCAGGTAGCTATCCGGCAGAGCATCTTTCATACATGTATTGTGTCTGACTCGTTCGATACTGCAGCAGTGGGCTCAGTATTTAGTTAGACGGGATGCTCAACAACAACGGTCAGTGTGGATCCTCTTCAAGCTGATCGATAAATGATGCAGAGTGCGATGCAGTGTCAATGTCGTTCCTATCAGTATTCCTGTGTACGTCGTTTGTATCTACGTTTCACATATCATTAGGTTCCAACCTGCCAATGCCCATTTTTTGTTTGTAGAAAACCGTTGGTTTTGGCGGGCCGGTATGTTTGTACAAACAGTCGTTAATATGTAATTTTACCCTATTCTAACCATGCAGTATAACACTAAGACAATCAATAAAAGACAGTATTTATTATGCCTCCACCATGGTCGGACGGCTCCGTAATCGATCTTGTTTTATTCAATATTAAATCACACAACGTAATCCAATGGGTCCTCCCGCGCGCGATCACTATGAGTCACGGCCCAATTATGGGTCGAAACGTTAATTTATCATAATCTAAAGCCTGCATCCGCAATAATCGGGACACAGAAGTATGGCTGTAGCTCTGTAATGAATCGGTAAAATTTGCCAAAAAATTGAATGAGAACTATTTGGTGTATGTTTATCATTTGTGCCAAATTTCATAAAAAAACGATACATTACTTTGAACTGTGGATGAAAAACAAACAGACGTATTTTTTTTTTTGTTTTTATTTATGTGTATTTTCCAAACAGACGTAGTTTTAAGTATGTTGTACAATCATGACCAATTTTCATTCGCATAATAGATGGTTCTTTTACGCTACAGTTCAAAGTTCTGTGATGATCATTATGAAATTTTGTTAGCAGTTATGATACTTATAGAGACACTTTCTTGTGCGATGTTTGCCTATTCATAACTTTTAAATTTCTCTGCCAATTTGCATGAAATTTTCATGGAAGGTATTTGATTATGTGTATATTATTCCTGCAACATTTAATGATTATTTGTATATTGCTTTCAATAGTACAATCAAAACAATAAAGGGTGCTGACTAATTGCTGTCTGAGGGGCTAAAATAACGTTCAGTCCCAATACATGTTTCGACTATAAAATTGTTAATAGTGCATCGATCTTTTTTTTTTTTTTGAAATTTTGCCTATGCAACAAATGTAGATTGAGAGGTTTGTGTTCAAAATTTCAGCCATTTCCTTTGCCAAATTGAAAAGTTACAGCGCTGACAAGCAAAACAAGGGGCTATACAGAATTCAATGGCGCACATTCTACTCTTTCATTGCTACAACAAAAAGTACTGTACCGATTCACATGACATTTTGTAGGTGAAATGAACACATCTTCGGATGTTATTAGGCCAAATTTGAGCAATTTCAATGTATCTTTTGCAGAGTTACAGCTGTATTTCTGTGTTTCGATTATTGCGGATACAGGCTTTATGAAAGCGATAAAAATTATTCGTTTGAAACATGAGTACAAATTTTATAAAATGACGTATGTTATGCAAATACATGCTGGTGGGTCGTCAAATCTCATATCAACCTAAAGTGTGTCGCAAGCTCGAAAAGCTTGAAAACCGTTGCCCCACAGAAACATCGGGAGAAATAAATAAAAGAATCCTGACAAATGTCCTCAAAGGGATCCCGAGAAAAAAATCTTTGAAAAAAATCCTGAAGGAATCCCTAAAGAAAACCTGAGAAGAATAAACGAAAGAATCCCGTGAAGGCTCCTTGAGGGAATCTTGGGAAGTATACGCTTAGTATGCCTGTCGGGCAATAATGACCCCAATCTACGACTAGGGTTAAAGGGATGTGGGAAATAATCCCGAAGAAATACTAGTATAAACTTCTAATCGAAACCCTAGAAGAATCAATAACAAGAAAAATTTCTGAAGGAATCCCTGAAAAGTTTCCGGAGATATCTCCATAGTAATCCTTTATTTGCGGAAGCTATTGGAGGTCCTAGAACATCTTAAATAACTACTTCTCTACACAACTGTGCACTATGAACTTGTAGGATTTTGCACCTTTTCAGTAATGTAAGAATAACCGTTGATTGCACTTGCAAATTTTAAGGCGCTTGCTCGCGAAAGTTCTTGGATAACCTAGAACATTAATAATAATAAGTTCTTTACAGAACCCTTATTCAGCCCCTCTTAGCCCACCAGTCACGGTCTTTCTCTTCTTCTTGGTGTAATGTCCCCACTGAAATAAAGCCTGATTTTCAGCTTATTGCTCTATGAGTACTTCCACAGTTATTGACCGACAGCTTCCTCTGCCAATGACCACTTGGCAGCGTGTATCGTGTGGCAGGCACGTAGGTACTCTATGCTTAAGGAAGTCAAAGAAATTTTATTTACAAAAAGTTTCTAGACCGACCGGGAATCAAACCCGTCACCCTCAGCATGGTCATGCCTTTATAGCCGTGGCTATAGGGGCCTTCATCGTACAGTCATGGTCTCTTCAATATCGACTCATTTATTTTACTACCTTGCTACACCACTGGCACCCTTTGCGTCCTAGTGCCATTCGTCAATGTGACACCTAGGTGTCAAAAACATCCAATCCTCGCGGATCTTCTCGGGCGTGGGCGCGGCGGGGGGAACACCGACCGACCACACGGACGGACGTGGGATGCATTTACGAGAGTCGGACAAAACCCGAAACGATCGGCCGGCACCGATAAAAAGCTATTAATTTAACATTCTTCGTAAAGAAGGATAATCATCGACTGGTGGTGGTGGCTCGCGACAAGTCAACCGACCAAGCGACCAGTCAATCCCGGGAATCACTCCCATCGTTGACGATGGATTGCACATTTTCAATAAATATCAAAAAATCATTGAATCGTTTAATTGAATTACGAGCAGCTACAGAGGTGGATTCCCGTCCGGCTTGTGAGAAGGCCCGGTTTTACGAGCCACCGCCCGCCTCTCTAGCGCCTCCCGCGCTTTGTTTGCGAGCTAAGTACAATGTAGGTAGGTACGCTGCTGCTTATCCCAGCAGCAGGAGAAGTCGAAGTCATGCGGGTGCGATCAATGAACTTCCCTGCTGGATGCCCTCACCGAACCGAACTGCGAACCGAACTCTGACTCTGACAACAACAACAGTATTGCGCGATGGATTGTTAATTAAAATTCATTTACTGCAACTGGCTCGGCTTCATTGATGAGGTCGATGATGATGGGAACAGGGAAACTCCTTGCGAACGTCGATCGATAAGTACTTAAACTCGCGTGTATGTTTAGGGGGAGCTCCGCCGCGTAAGTTAATTACCGATAATTTCGAAAACATTGACGAGGCGCTAATCAGCCGACGTCGCCCTTTTTCACTGGAACTATGGGTGGACATCCGTCCGTCAGTACTACACTACAGCAGATACGGAGACCGGTACGGTACCAAGCAGTTCGCAGCTCATCCATCATCGAGTTTTCCTCCAGTTCGGATTGCTGCCTGCAAGTGTGTACTAGAGGAGCAGCAGTTCATTGTGGAGTAGTAGCAGTAGGAGTACTTCAAAGAGATTCTTATCGGTTGGTATTTTCTCCTCTGTGATATGTTTATTCTGTCCGGACTCCGGACCCGGAGAGAGAGACAGCTAGAACGAGGGGTTCAACTCAGTCAAAGGGTTTGCGTTGGCAATCGATTGATTAACCTTTTCAAACTGTCGTCGTCGTCGGTTCTGGGGCCATAAGACAAAGACCGGTGGGAGATTAAAAGCAAACAACGAAGGCATAAATCAGTGAGAGGAAAACTCTGCGCAAACACACAAGAGGACAACGAACAGCAGTAACCTGCACTCGGGCGGTGAGGGTTTAAGGCATGGATTACAGATTTTTAATTGATTCCTTCTAATCTCTTCGGCAATCTAAATTAGCTTCGAACTCTTCAGAAGAGAGGGAAAGACTGAGCAGTGTACGCGCGTGGGTGACTCAACAATGACCGAGGGAGCACGTGTGTAAGTGCTAGTGCCTGCTTCGATTGAACTACAAGGGGTCGGTCAACGCAGTCGGTTGGATGCGGGCTTCCACTATGCGAAGCCAGAAGTCTTCCCACATTAGCAGACTGCAAAAACGCGGCGCTTTGGTGGTGGCGGCAGCGACATCGACGGCTGGTGCCACTGACTGCAGTACTTGCCGGGTAATATCGCCCTAGCACGAAGATCATTACATTTGATGCATATTCAATCAAAAATTATTTATTTTTCCCGCTTCGGAAGAGTGTGGGCGAGAAACGGCGGGCAACACGGGCAGCCGGGCGGCGCAGCTGAATGAATTATAATGCACATATACACACTTTTAATATGGGAAAATTAGTTCCATTTTTCCTCGCTCGGGGCTCCCGGGGCATGCCACTTAATGGGAAAAACAATAATAGATGAACGAAAAAAAAAAACTGCCGTTTCGATCCGTCACATTGCGGCGCCGCCGCTGCCGCCCCACATTTTTATAACCGCCCATCATCATCATCATCATCATCATCATCGTCATGCATATGACGCGGTGTGGGTGTGTGAGTGATGAAAATGAACTCCATAAAGCCGAGGAATGAAAGAGCGGCCGAGCGGCCTCTAGAATGCATTTAAAGCCTCGGGCCTCCTGCCGCCCGCCTGCCCCCTGATCAACCGCAGCGCGAGAAAAATCGAAATAATAAGCACACAATGGTAATACACATAAATTATTGAAACATTATTATGTTTTATCTGGTTCATTTTGAAACCGCTCTTCTCCTCGCGAACGCCGCTCGCCACCCTCCGTCGAATGGAGCGGCGCGCACATATGACAGAGCTGTGCTACCACAGTAGGCGCAAGCGGGCGGCGGACGGGACGGCTCGAAAAAATTCTTTGACTTGAGAAAATTCCGTCACGCGAAAGATTTTCCCAGACCAACAGTTAGCAGCAAGCGACGTTGACTTGACGACACATACACACGCGCGGCTTGAGATGGTGGTGCAATGGTGAGCTAATCCACTGTCAGTGCAGTTCGCCGAACGGCTGAAGAGTGCAGCTGTTGTTGATCGATAAAAAATTACGTTCGACAGTCGGTGGGAATTCGGTCTCTATTGTTATGTGGCGGCGGCGGCTTGGCGGCCTACAGTGGGTGACAAGCGGGCGGCGGCGATCGACGACGGTCAAATGTGGGAATGGATTAGATGGATCTCGATGGTGGTAAATGGGTTCCATTGAAAAAAGTTGATGGATTGTGGATCGGTATTTGCCGACGACTTGATTGAACTGCACAAGAGTATTTGAAGTGAAAACAGTCAGACCTGGATTTTTTGACGCACTTACCCAGTCGTGCTTTGTCCGTATCGTAGCATTCTGTTTAACACATTATTGTATGGGCCCATAACCTATTAGAATGAGTGCGTCTGGTCCACGAGCTTCTCAGAAGCTGCATTCTAATCCTGGATGAACTAACTTATCAACATACCTACAACCTTGTCAACATACGATCACCTCAAGACTTGGCAAATGAAGCTTACAGAATCCAACTTCTTAATCACAACTAACAAACAACTGCAGAACACCGCCAGCAACGCTCTCGTACCAACATCCAATCAACGTGGCACAAATGTCCCAAATGGAGGATAACGTGCCTCTTGAGCCGGCCTTCTGATTCAAATCCGACTGCGGAATACTAAGATCCGTCGATAGTAGGAGAAAATCGGGCGCCGGTTTAACACACGTAAACTGGAAGACGCTACGGCGAGAACATCCTTCGTCGAGGAGTTGGAGAACCGTGCTACAAAGATTCCGTAAGTTGACAACATTGAAGATCAATGGAGTATCATCAAGAACGCCTTCATAGCCACCGGCGAGAATAATTTGGGTGAGATGCACACTCAGAGAAAGCTCTGTACACACATGACACCGGGAGGAAGATAGAGAAGCGAAGGAACGCCGAAGCCGCGATTGAGTGAGCGAAAACACGAGGAGCCAAAGCCGTAGCCCGTCAGCGCTATTCAGCTCTCGAGAAACGCTCTTGTAGAGGAACGAAAGAGCTTGAGTGGCTAGCCAAGTCACTAGCCGTCGGAAGTGAGAAAGTCGCTAATATTGGCGAAACTCGTCTCTTCTAAGATATCTTACCCCGCCTCAATGAGACTAAGATGAATACTACGATCCTCGTGAAAGACACATTAGAGTCAGTTGTTAACTGATCTCTTCGATTTAGAAGTCGGATTTTGTCAACTTTCAAAGAGAAATCTTGTCAGTTTCCTCCTATGGGAAACTGTCAGACTGCCTAGATTTATCCTCCTGAAGAAAGTTTATCTGCTTTCAAAAGGTATATCATCAGATTCCAGAAAGAATCCTCGGAAGAAATCCTACTTTCAAGAGAAATCTTGCCAACTTTCACAAACAATTTGGTCAGCGTCCTGGATAAACCTGATTCACTTCCACGAACAACTTTTAAGCGCCTAGGAATAGTTTTGACAACTTTTAGGAAAAATTCAATCATCTTTCAGGAGGAAACAAAGTGGCTTCCAACAGGAGGAATTTGTGCACCAATAGGGAGGATTATTTCACATGTTGATAAAGATTGTTTGAAACTTGACGGATTTTTAGAAAGAATATTGTTTATTTTCAGAATAAATCGTGTCATCCTTCAGTTACGGGTTATCTGATTATCTCTCAGGGGAAATCTTGACAATATAGCTGAAACCTTGCCTAATAGAGCGAAATAATGTTTACTACTTGGAATAATCTTTCCAGCTTTAGGAAGAAATCTCTACTGCATATAAGCGGGATCTGGTAAGTTTTCGGATAGAATCTAGCCAGCTTAGTGGAAGAGTCGTGTTTATAATCCGACTATTAACTCTTGGAGGTGTTTCGTCATTTTCCAAGAGAGATCTTGATAGCTTCAGGAAGAGATATAGTGGTTTCCCCAGGAAGAATATTTTGAGCCTTTACAGGAGAGCAGCTCATCCCAAGCTCTTTCGAAGAAGTCCTCAGTCAGGAGATACCAAGGTTTTGACTCTTCGGGAGGTCTCATTTTCCTAGAGAGATCTTGTTAGCCTCTGGAAGAAATATGGTGGCTCCCAGGAGGAATGTTATGAACTTTTTGTAAGCTTCAAGGAGGAACCATATCAGCTTCAGGTAGGAATCTCCCTCTAAGCCCTTAGAGTGCTAAGGAACAATCTTGTCAGAGCTTACAAAAGAGATTTCGCCAATTTCATGGAAGACATATTTAATTTCTTGGAGCTGTCTTGCAAGCCAACGAAAGGAATCTATAAGGAATCTTATCAGCCTTCTGACAGGGTGTATCCCATCAGCTTCCAGGAGTTCAGCTTCCTAGACTAGTTCATCTCGGGATGAACTTCCCTTCCGATGTAAGAACTCACATTATGAGAGTTTGTCGATATGTAGTGGAATTCGATCCCAGGTCCTCAGCGTTTGTCAATTTGTCAATATTGACATTTTGATGGCAAATTATGAAAATTATGCAAAATTTCGTAGAGCGCTGTCGACTGAAAATTCTTTATAACCGGGAAAGTTTTTCGGCATTCACTGATGACGCAGTAAAACGACTAAACATCGTTCTTCATCCGACGTTTCGGTGTTTATTACAATAAACACGCAAACGTAGGATGAAAAACGATATTTAGTCGTTTGATTGCGTTGGATGATATTTAGTCGTTTGATTGCGTTTGATGACTGCGAAGCCGAAAAACTTCCCCGGTTATGTAAACTTTCTTCTCACAAAGACCCGTTCAAAAATCCGTTAGGAAATGGGAGATTTTGGCATTTTTACCAGTTTTCTGCTATAAAGGAATAACTCAAAATCTGTCAACTTTTTCATCAATGCTTGAAAAATAGTAATCTAAAATTCATGACCGAGATAGTCTTTCAGTTCCTTTCTATGATATAATAATAATCAAAATTTATTTATTTTTGTTAAATTCCGAGTGAAATAAGTGAACTGATACGAGGTTTTTGAATATTCCCAACCTTCGAACGCTTATTTTGAAAACTCACATTTTTGTGTTGCAGGAAACCGACAACATTAAGGAAACTATTTGACTTGATGGTGGCTTCCACGAGGAATCTTGTCAACCTTCAGATTGTTACTCACCAGTCTGCAATGTAGATATTTAAAGTTTTCAAAAAGAATCTTATCTATATTTAGAAGGATTTGTGACTGTGACAATCTTCAGCAAATATCTATATACCCAAGCAACACACATGTCATATAAGAGTTACGACAGCGCAATTTTTGGTTCTTTAAAAGTTAATTTTGACATAAATCGAGCATTGTGTTGGAATTATGTCTCATTAACTTCTATACAACCAAAACTTGCGCTGCCGTAACTCTTATATGACATGTGTGTTGCTTGGGCAGAAAACGAACTCACCCGCTAAATGATTCCCTCACGTGAATCTTAAAGAGAAATCTTGTCACATTTCGGGAGGAAACTACGAAGCAAGGATGCCAGATAATTTCTTAAAAATTCCGTATTCTCTAATTCAAAAATCTGTATCCCAAAATCAGGTTTACTAGTTCTATAATCTGTATTTCACGATACACGTACAGATTGCATTCTCGAAAATTTGTATAATACAGAGAAATCTGTATAAATGGCATCCCTACTACGAAGTATAGTGGAACGTTCAGACTGCGTTCTATATCAAGTGATATAGCGAGATGATATCCTATATTCACACTACGCCGAGTTGACATAGCTTGACGTTTATGTTGGCTTGGTGAAGAAGTTTGGTGAAATTATTTAGTAGTGAAACTAAAGTTTAAATGGAATATATTATCGGATTCTTCAAAAAACTACGTGATGATATTGAAGATGTTAAGTATTGCAGCTATCAGTAGATAACGGTACAGTAGAATGTTGCCGGTAATCTCATCCGTGGCTTTTGTATGTAGTTCTTCCAGAAGTACGCAGTTTATGCAGTAGTTCCTTCTGGGATTCCTCTTTGAGAATTTCTACAACAGTTTCTTTTGAGATTCTTCCAGGAATACATTCTAGTATCTCCGTCTGGGATTCCTTCTGGGATACTTATATGAGAAATGGTAAAATTGTTTCAAGGAGTTCCCCAAGAATTCCCAAGAGTTTTCCGGGAATTTCTCCAAGACCTTCTTAAGAATTTCTCGAGGATTTCCCCAGGAATTCGCAGGTCTTCCAGGAGTTCCCGGGAAGTTATCAAACAATTTCTCGGGAATCCCTCGAGTTTCCCAAGAATTCCTTCGCCATTTGTGTAGAATTTTCCTGGGAATTTATCCACGATTCCTCTGAAAGTTCCTTCATAAACTATCTGGCTATTTTCTCCAGGATTTTCATGAAATTTCCATAGGAAGTACCCTGGAATTCCTCCTAAATTTCCCCTAAAAGTCCTCCAGCAAGTTTGTATTAATCCCTCCTGAATTTTCCTGAAAATTCCCCCGGGATTTTTCCGAAAAAAAAACCTTCAGGAATTCTCCGAGAATATATTCACGATTTGCACAAAAAAAAATCACCAGTTCTTCGGGAATTCTTGCAGAAGTTCATCGAGAATACATTCAGGAGACCCGCGGAAGATTCACGGGAATTCTTCCAGGGAGTTCCTAGAGTAGTTTTTGGAGAATTCCTCCAGAACTTTCTCGTGCATTACTAGCAGTTCCTTGGAAATTCCATCAGGAGCTTCTCTGGAATTTCTCCAGAAGTATTTCGAGAATATCACTCAGAATTCTTAAGAAATTTCTCTATGACTTCCTTGGAAACTTCACTAGAAGTTTCTCGGAAATTCATCCGGAAACATTTTCCAGAAATAGCTTTGGGAATTCCCCCCGGAAGTTGCCCGAGAAGTCCTCTAGGAGTTAGAAGAAGTCCTCTAAGAATTCTCCAGAATTCCTCCAGGAGTGTAAGTCCTTAAGAGTTCCTTGGGAAATCCTCCAGGAGTTATTCTGGAAATTCTATAAGAGTTTATTGGGAACTCCTCGGAAATTCTTCAAGCAGTTCCCTGGGAATTCCTCGCCAGATTCAGATTCCTAGGAATCTCGCTAGATTCCTGAAGGAAACTCGCCAGATCCCTGATCAAATCCCCGCCAGATCACTGAACGATTCTCGCCAGATTCCTAGAGGAATGTTGCCAGATTTCAGGAGGAATCTCGCCAGACTGCTGAAAAAATCTCGCCAAATTTCTAAAGGAATCTCGCCAGATTCCTGAAGCAATCTCGCCAGATTCCTGAGAATTTCTCCAGATTCAAGATGGAATTTCGCCAGATTCCTCAAGGAATCTCACCCGATTTCTGAAGGAAATTTACCAGAATCCTAGAGACATCTAGCTAGATTATTGGAAGAATCTCACAATGTTTCTGAAGGATTCTCGCCAAATTTCTGCGGCAGTCTAGTCATAATCCTGGAAGAATCTCGCCAGATTTCTGATGGAATGTGGTTAGATTCTTGAAGGAATCTCGCCAAATATCTGAAGGAATATCGCCAGATTCCTGAAGGAATCTCGCCAAATTTCTGAAAGAATTACGCCAGATTCCTAGAGACATCCCGCCAGATTCCTGGAGTGACCTCATATAAGGTTCCAGAAGGATTCTCGTCAGAATTCCTGAAAGAACCTCGCCAGATTTTTTTGGAATCTCGTCAGATTCCCGGAGGATTTCAAAGGTATTTCGTCACATTCCTGAAGGAATCTGGTCAGATTCCTGGAGAAATCTCTTCAATTCATAAAGGAATCTCTTCAAATTCCTGAAGGAATTTCACAAATTCCCGAAGCAGTCTCGTCTAAATCTTGAAAAAATTTTGCCATTTTCGTGAAAATTTTTTGCCAGATTCCTAGAGCAATCTCGCCAGATTCTTGGAGAAATCTCATCAGATGCCTGGAGCAATTCCGCCAGAATCCTGGAAGAATCTCGCCAGATCCCTGAAGGAATTCCGCCAGAATCCTGGAAGAATCTCGCCAGATCCCTGGAGGAATCTCGCTGGATTCCTGGAGGAATCTCGTCAGATGTTTGGAAGAATTTCGCCAGATTTCTGAAGAAAACTCGCTAGATTCCTGGAAGAACCTTGCCACATTGTTGGAGAAATCTCGCTTGATTCGTGGAGGATTCTAGCCTGATTTCTGAAGGAATTTCGCCTTAATATTCAAAAAAATTAACAAGATTCCAGCCCAGGTTCATCATCATCAAGATTCCTAAGAAAATCTGACCAAATTTTTTGGATAATATCTTCAGCTTCCGGTAAGAATTTCGCCATGTTTTTTAAATTATTTAAGGAGTCTCGTCAGATTCATAGATTCTCGCTCGCCACATTGTTGATAGAAAAATCTCGCTGTGTTACTGGATGAATATATTTAGAGGATTCTCGTCATATTTTTTGGGGAATCTAGAGATTTCCGGAGAAATCTCTCCAAATTTCTGGAGTTTTCTCGCTAGATTCCTGGTGAAGAACCGCCAGACTTCTGGAAAGATCGTGCTAGATTCCATAAGGAATCTCAGCACATTATTGTAGGAATCTTGCCAGATTGTGAAAGGAATCTTGCCAAATTCTTAAAGGGAGGATCTCACATGGCTTCTAGAAGAATATCACCAGATTCCTGTAAGCAACTAGCTACTAAAAGAAATTTCACCTGTTTCCTGGACAAATCTCACCAGATTATTGGAGGAGTCTTGTCACACTGTTTAAAGAAAGCTTACTATTTTCTTGAGTAATCCACTCCAAATCTATGAAACACACTCTCCTGAAGTGCTTCCACAGATTTTATGGTAAGTCTTTTCAGCCTCCATTAGAAGTCTTGTTAATCTTCAGTCAGGTGGTATCTCAATTTTCTTTTAGAAGGCATACCGCCAACTTTCGAGAAAGATCAGAACACGTTCATGGTGGCCTCAAAGATGAATCTCGTCCGCTTACAAAGGATATTTTGTCAATTCTCAGGAAGATTTACTTCCAGGAGAAATCTTGTCAGCGTTCGAGTAGAATCTCTCCAACTTTCCGGATAAATCGTTTCCTTTTCTAGACGGAATCTTATCAGTCATCTGAGGGAAGGTATCTTGCCGTCATGAGTACTGTGCTGTCATGGTGGCTTCTAAGAGGAACCATATCAGGTAGATCTCGTCTGCTTTCAAAAACAATCTTAACTAGGGTAAAAATTTACTTCGTCATATGCGCTAATTTCCGTCACATCAGTTGGAAATCAGATATTCCGACCTACCTTTGCCAATGTCTCATCAGATGAAAGCAAAAAGATGTAGACAATCGATAACCAGCCTCTTTAGAACTGGAAATCGATTAATTGAACCAAATTTCACGTTTCAATTTTACTCCACCTACAAGTTGGCCATTTTTCTCGTTTTGCGTACGACGAAGGCAACCGCACCAAAGCAACAGCTGGCTGAATTGTTCTTTCTCTCTCTCTTCTTGGCGTAACGTCCTCATTGGGACAAAGCCTGCTTCTCAGCTAAGTGTTCTATGAGCACTTCCACAGTTATTAACTGAGAGCTTCCTCTGCCAATGACCATTTTGCATGCATATATCGTGTGGCAAGCACGAAGATACTCTATGTCCAAGGAAGTCAAGGGAATTTCCTTTACGAAAAGATCCTGGACCGACCGGGAATCGAACCCGTCACCCTCAGCATGGTCATGCTGAATACCCGTGCGTTTACCGCCTCGGCTATATGGGCCCTTGGGAATTGTTCTTTATCATCGTTCAATTTTCACTTGATTATTATATGTACCATAGTGTCATGTGAAAGGTGTGCCGGGAATTGAATTTTGATTATGCCCAAAATAGACATTGACTAGACGAATTCAGAATTCGAGATTCGAGAACAACTTTTCAATTTTATTATTTTAAGGATATTGTAGTTCTTTTAACATTTTTTTTTTCCATTTGTTTAATTTATAAATAAGTAATTGATACCAAATTGGCCACGATGCGTTAGGTAACGTGCAAGAATAAATTCGATCATTATTGGTAGGTGCTTAGATAGACTGGAATTATATAATACCACAGACAAACAGACATATTACTTAGAAGAAATTTGTTTCCAAAACATCGTTTGGCATCTCACTAGCATCCTTTATAACGCTCAATCCGAAGCATTCATTTGCAGGTGTTGTTTCCCTCGGCTCGACGTAACAATTTAGCAGGTGACGACTCCCCCGTTGCGTCATCCATTCATAAAACTTGATTGAAGGTTCATGATGGAGTCATTTTATGTAAACATTGATCAGCGTCGCGTTCGTTTCTCTCCAAAATTGAGAGGTGATGTCGGCATAGCAGCGCCACCATGACACATGCGAGCACAGTCCGAACCACACTTTATTTTCAAAATGACCGTTAAATCGTGCGATGATTGCGATTTGAGTACTATGTCTGTTTGTCTGTGATAATACACTACGATGAAAATCAGTCCACATGTTTAATAAGAGGAAACCAATAACCTAAGTCTTCCAGGAAGTAATTCTCATCGAAAATTATTATGTAACGTTTTTGTGGATATCCCCATGGATAATGACCCACTTGAGTTAAAGTGCCAACGAAAAAAGCATCGACTCCTCGGGAAACTTTTCCTATTAATTTCATTAATTCCCTGTTAATTATCCTGGCGTTCATCCGTCGTGTTCTGCTCCGTTTCCCGAATCAAACGAGCAAACATCACTCTGACAGTTTCTTAACCCCTTTCGGGCCGGCGACATAACAAAGAAAAAAAAATCACACCCACTCGATTCGACGACGAGGTCGACCAGAAGAGGGGGGCTGCCGAGGGGGGATCTTATAAATTAAATTAAACTCTTATTGATTTATGCGTAAATCCGTGTCAGAACAATTAGGAGCAATTTGTTGTGACAGCAATGGCGCAGTGTCCTACCCCCCTCCGATTCCGAAGAAAACCCATCCCAGCGCGGCGGCTCCGCATTGTTTCTCTCGCTCCACGAGCAGCTAAGTGAAGTGTTTTTCCGGCATTCGAGGGGGCTAAGAAACACGGCAAACAAAATCACTTGGAATTAAATCATAATCAACCCTTCCGAACAACAGACGAGCGACTGGCGGAGGCTGCCAAGAGGACCAAGACCGACGATGGCATTCTGGAGAACGACGGCAAACCATGTTTTTGTCTAAGGCCTTCCAAATAAACACTAGTTAAGCCTCCCGCTGCCACCGCCGCCTGGTTCTCCATCGACCGGCCTCGAACAAAAGGTCCCATACCCGCGCGCGCCATAGACCGGACTTTCTTTTGTGACTAGTGTGTCCTGTCCTAGAATATTGTACGGGAGACGCTCTTACTCTTTCTCTCAAACCGCCGTCGGTTGATGTCCTGCTGCTGTTGCTGCCTCCTCCACCGAGCCACCATCATCTTTGTCGTCTTATGTTCTTTTGTTTTCCGACGACCACCACTCCAACCACCCTTTGGCTGCTGCTCTACTGTGAATGTCCTCGTCCTCGTCATCCGCCTGGTCTCCTCTGGCTCTGGCAGACACAACCGGAGGAGCAACATGGCCGGGTTTATTTGTGCTGCAATTCGGGACGACGACGATGATGATGCCAAACCAAGCCGGACAAAAGTGAGAGCGAACTCTGATGATGATCTTTTAAGTAGCCCTGACCTTTGCTTTTGTTTCCTGGCTGGCTGGCTGGCTGGATGGGAGTAGCATTTCCCAAGAACTTCGGACCGATCCGGACGAAGAGTGTTTTAATGTTTGTAGACATGTGTAACTGCCCTCCGGTCCGAGGCGGGCTGCCACTGCAGGCCATCCCGAAATTTTCGAAGGAAAATTTATGACAAAGTAGGCCAACGAGGGGTAGGAAACTATTTCTCAGCCTGAAGGGTCACATACTTTCACTTTTCTTGTCTTCGGCGGCCGTCGGGCTTTGCACGAAAATCGAGGATGAGGGTGGATTTCTGTATCGGAAAGTATCGCTTTAAGAACATCAGGCCCGGAACTTCCCCCGCAAATGAGAAATTAATGAAGAATGTGTGTGAGTTGGTGAACTTTCTTTGGGGCCGAGCAAAAGGTCAGTCAGTCTTCAAAGGAAGCCCTGGCGAAAAGGGAGCAAACATTCTTTCAGGAAACAATTTCGAGAGCGCTTCTTTAAGAAAACCGGTCCGAAGAATGCGATGAATGTAAATAGAGAGCGCCCGCCCGCATTGCGGTGACCGAGGGATAGGAAAGATAAACAGCAAGTCCTGCGGGAGATGGTCAATTGTGGGACAGAAGCTCTTGATCCGACGGAATCCATCGTGGTTGACCGATATTTGCATAGGAATTTGATTAGGGACGAGCCCTGCGCTGACAGCTGCCAGTCTATCGAAGTAGCCTAATTGGAAAACACTGTCGATTCGGAGGGGTAGGAGACGACAAGGCATAAAAAACACACATCATTTATCAATTAACACACGCCGCTCCCGGAGAAGAAAGCCGTCGCTAATAAAACCGAGGGCCTATTAATGAACGGAACTGATGCCAATTAAGAGTCTTCCGCTCCTCTTCCACCCGGCACCGGCCATCGAATCGGTCAACCGCGACGAGGATGATTCATTTCCATACGCGCGCTGTCAGCCACCACAGAAGCTATTTTTAAAAACGCAAATGACAACAGGGAAGAACCATTGAAGAGGAGGCGATGGTGTAGCGGCGATGAATCGAACTAATTGTGGCCGTCCGGCCGCCTGGCTTTTATTGATCTTCTGTCTACCACCATCAGCCATCAGCCGCCAAAACTGGTCACGCTTGGCCGCCGTGCTGCAACAGTGCTGCGCTGAGCTCGGCGGTTCCCGATTGTTTGTATTTTGATTCGGTTTGACACTCGATAAGTGGCAAAATTGCACAACAAACAAGCTGTCGGTGCAAGCGATCGGAAAGTATTGGATAGCGGATAGGAGCGCAAATGGAACAAAAGAGTCGTCGATGCAACAGGCCGATGTATCATCATTAATCAGTGATTGCCGCCGATTGTCAATTGTCACCACGTGGTGGCGGCGGTATTGACGCTAGCGGCGCAGTGAAGCGAACCGAATGGGAAAAAATAGATCCGAACAATCGAGGGGGAGAAGTTTTTTTATATTGTTATTTGTGGGTTCGATCGTCGTTGAATGGTGTGAAAAAACGTGTGGTCGGAAGGGAACGTGACCGGAAGGTATTGATTTGGGAGGTTTATGTTGGTGGGCTTTGTCGTCAAAGTGAGGGAGTGACATTGCGGCGGCTTATTAGATTCCTTACCCTCACTAAACACGATTGCAGGAGGGTAACCAGAAGGCCTATAGTCTATTTTACGAAACGACAACAGCGTTGATATTGATATTAACACTCACGGGCTTGGGCGCAACCTCCTGTCAAATTTTCATTCATGAAATGAGCGATCAGCTGATCCGAAACGTCTCGTAAAATGGCTCATTCATGTGACAGATCTGTGTATGCATTTGTTTACAAAGGTTGAACAACAGTTGCTTACACGGGCCTGTCATCCCCATAGAAGAACTGTCAAAGACCCGAAAAGATTCCTCCAGGAATCTGGAGAGATTCCTCCAGGAATTTGGAGAGATTCCTCCAGGAATTTGGAGAGATTCCTCCAGGAATCTGGAGAGATTCCTCCAGGAATCTGGAGAGATTCCTCCAGGAATCTGGAGAGATTCCTCCAGGAATCTGGAGAGATTCCTCCAGGAATCTGGAGAGATTCCTCCAGGAATCTGGAGAGATTCCTCCAGGAATCTGGAGAGATTCCTCTGGAGAGATTCCTCCAGGAATCTGGAGAGATTCCTCCAGGAATCTGGAGAGATTCCTCCAGGAATCTGGAGAGATTCCTCCAGGAATCTGGAGAGATTCCTCCAGGAATCTGGAGAGATTCCTCTGGAGAGATTCCTCCAGGAATCTGGAGAGATTCCTCCAGGAATCTGGAGAGATTCCTCCAGGAATCTGGAGAGATTCCTCCAGGAATCTGGAGAGATTCCTCCAGGAATCTGGAGAGACTCCTCCAGGAATCTGGAGAGATTCCTCCAGGAATCTGGAGAGATTCCTCCAGGAATCTGGAGAGATTCCTCCAGGAATCTGGAGAGATTCCTCCAGGAATCTGGAGAGATTCCTCCAGGAATCTGGAGAGATTCCTCCAGGAATCTGGAGAGATTCCTCCAGGAATCTGGAGAGATTCCTCCAGGAATCTGGAGAGATTCCTCCAGGAATCTGGAGAGATTCCTCCAGGAATCTGGAGAGATTCCTCCAGGAATCTGGAGAGATTCCTCCAGGAATCTGGAGAGATTCCTACAGGAATCTGGAGAGATTCCTCAGGGAATCTGTGTGAGATTCTTCCGGGAATCTGTGTGAGATTCCTCCAAGAATTTGGCGAGATTCCTCCGAGAATCTGGCGAGATTCCTCCGAGAATCTGGCGAGATTCCTCTCGGAATCCAGGGAGGTATCTTCTGGAATGTGGCAAAATTCCTCCGGGAATCTGTGCGAGATTCTTCCGAGAATCTGATCGAGATTCCTCAGGGAATCTGTGTGCGATTCTTCCGGGAATCTGTGTGAGATTCCTCCAAGAATTTGGCGAGATTCCTCCGAGAATCTGGCGAGATTCTTCCGAGAATCTGGCGAGATTCCTCTCGGAATCCAGGGAGGTATCTTCTGGAATGTGGCAAAATTCCTCCGGGAATCTGACGAGATACCTCCGGAAATTTGGCGAAATTTCAAGAGGAATCTAGAGAGATTCTTCTAGGAATCTGGTGACATTTCCCAGGAATCTAGAGATTTCCTCACGAATATGAGCAGATTCTTCCAGGAATCTGGAAAGATTCTTCCAGGAAGTCGACCATATTCTCCCTGGAATCTGATTAGATTTCTTCAGTAGTTTTGAGACGAGATTTCTCTAGGAATCTGGTAACATTCCCTAGAAATCTGGCGTCATTCCCTAGGAATCTAGCGAGATTTCTTAAAGAATTTGGCGAGATTCCTCCAGAAATCAGGCCAAATTTCTCCAGGAATCTGGTGAGATTCCTCCAAGAATCTGGCGAAATTCCTCCAGTAATCTGACAAGATTCCTCCAGGAATGTAGCGAGATTGCTCCAGGAATCTGGCGAGATTCCTCCACGAATCTGGCGAGATTCCTCCGGGAATCTGGCGAGATTCCTCCGGGAATCTGATGGGATTCCTCCAGGAATCTAGGGAGATTCCTCCGTTCAAGGCGTTTGTTGAGAAAGGTGAACAGGTGTGATAGCAGTCCCGACAAGCAGTGTGTTTGTGAAAAAGGAATCTGGCGAGATTCCTTAGGGAATCTGGCGAGATTCATTAGGGAATCTGGCGAGATTCCTCCGGGAATCTGGCGTGATTTCTCCAGGAATCTGTGTGAGATTCCTCAGGGAATCTGAGCGAGATTCTTGCGGGAATCTGTGTGAGATTCCTCCGAGAATCTGTGCGCGATTCTCCCGAGAATCTTTGCGAGATTCCTCCGGGAATCTGTGCGAGATTCCTCCGGGAATCTGTGCGAGATTCCTCCGGGAATCTGTGCGAGATTCTTCCGCGAATCTGTGCGAGATGCCTCTGAAAATCTAAGCGAGATTCCTCCGGGAATCGGGCGGGATTCTTCCGGGATTCTGGCGAGATTCTTCCGAGAATCTGAATAGATGCCTCCAGGAATCTGGCGGGATTTTCCGGGAATCTGGCGAGATTCCTCCGTGAATCTGAGCGAGATTCCTCCGGGAATCTGTTCGAGATGCCTCTGGAAATCTAAGCGAGATTCCTCCGGGAATCGGGCGGGATTCTTCCAGGAATTTGGCGAGATTCTTTCGGGAATCTGGCGAGATTCCTCCGTAAATCTAGCCAGATTCCTCCGTAAATCTGGCGAGATTCCTCGGTGATTCTGGCGGTATTCATCCACGAATCTGAAGAGATTCCTCCTGAAATCCGGCGAGATTCCTACGGAATTTTGGCGAGATTTCCATATCCTGTGTCCTTTACTAAACCATACTTTACATACTGAAGGTGTTACTTGCATATTGGTGATTAATCGATGGCTCAGATGTACAGACCGCTTCACGGAGCCAAAACAGCTCGATTTGCAGTAAACATCCAGATGTAGTTAATTTTCTTGAATTTTGAATAAATTCGACAACAACCAAGCTCCCACCAACATACTCCTTCTGAGATTAAAGCCATCCGATCTTCAATCTATGCTTTAACCCGGAACCGAAACTCTTCCCAAGCACCAAAAACTTTGGCTTTGTGTAAAATTCCTCATTTGCTGGTCCCGAGCAGTAATTATTAAGGCATCGCCGCCGACGATGATGACGACAGTGTCCATGGCGGCCGATGACACCGCTCGCTCCGTCGGTCGGTTGGCGGTGGAATCCTTAATGTTCAACTCTCATCTCGGCGGCACTCTGCTGGTATGCTAGGTCGGGAACCGGACCACTCTGCTGCGATGGATCTCTTTCATGTACAAACCCCGTCGTCGCCGTTGCTTTGCAGAGGTTTTAATGGCTCCCGGGAAAATTTCCCTTCTCATTAAAGTTGAACTTGAGCCTTGTTGATTGTGGTGCTACACTTGAAAGCCGGGAATTGATCTTTTCACTTAAAGATTGGGCAATAAAAACCGAGGAGAAATGGAAAAACTATCAACGCACTCGAAGGAAATGCACACTGCCAAGGTTCATAAATTTCTTCGAGGGCGTTTTGAGTGCACCATCCTGTCGCCAAGGTCCTTGAAACCAATTTCTGGCGGTGAAAAGTTTGTACACAAAACAGCCGACTAGACTGAAGGAAAGCCACTAATGAGTAACCAACCGTTCCTCGTGGCGTCGCACCGTCTTTCCCCTCGACCCCGTTCGACCACGTTTGTTTTCCTCGCTTTGAAAGGGGTAGGAAACTGGCGCGCGCGTCGCGTTACGTCATCATCCACAATCGCCACCATCATCGCGGCGGGATGAAAAACTTTAATATCGTTATCGTCGTCGACGTCGTCGTCGTTGCCACCAGCCGCCGCCACAGTATGGGAAAAAGGGCGATAATTTTCCGGCTGCTGCTTCCACCGCCTCCGCCACCACAGTTAGTTCGCTGGAAAGGGAAAAGCGCGTGGAAAAACAATGCGGCGTAACCTGCTGGCATTTTGCGGCGTGTTAAACATATTTGAATATCGTTCCACGTCGTGGCCGCGCGGCACAGTGGAGCAGTGCCATTAAATTTTATCGCCTCCCTGACATTGCATCGCTGGTGACGCTTGGTTTTCGGGGTTCTTTCCGGGTTGAACGCGAAAGGGGTAGGACTCTACTCTTCAACCAATCGACCGCGCAGCAACATTGACAGCAGATCCGGGTCAGACTAGAAGAGTTGCGCCGCAGCGGCTGTCAATCACACCACCACAACACCGTTCGCCGTGCTTCTTCTGTAGCCAAAGCCGAGAGATAATTGGTATAATCGATGCCTCTGGTGCCTGTGTCTTTGGATCTGGAGTTGCTGTTCTGACGTCTTCGAGTGATCCGATGATCAGCCTGCGCGTACGCAAACTGTTGCGCTGCTTTCGGGAACGCCATATGCCAACCTTCCGAAGGATTTTCCTCGCAAGAAACCAGGTCAATTGTGTTCCGTTTTGTTCGAGCCTCACTCACTTTCGGTACGATCCCGTTGTTTATCCTTGAAAGGATAATCGCATTCCTTTTAACCTCTTCTTTGTTGCAGCTGAGCGTGTTCTCTGTTTACGTAGCAGCCTTCGCACGATCAAGTGTTTGCCTACCCGAACCGCAGCAGTAGTGTCAGATAATTGGACTTAATTCAATCTGTTACCGAAACAGGAAGACGCATCAGCAACTGGCAGCAACGTTGGAGAAGAAAGTGCTGACTCAGGAAGGAAGTTCAATTCAATTCGAGTGAGCGTCATCAATTCAATAAATTCAATCAAAGCCAATTAACGGCGAAGAGTCACAGTAAGCGAGCCACAGTGCGACACACTCACTTTCCTATCCCCCTACGTTTTTTTTTCGTTTGCCGGTCGATCGTTTTTACGCTCATTCCCTCGCTCGGCTACTTGTCCATCGTCGACATCGCCGGTGGTCACGGCTGTGAAAATGTGTGTTTTACTGACCGTTTATCGGCAAACTGAACGAACGCTTTCCCCCTTTCCTGTTGACTTTTTTTTCACTCTCTGTCGCTGTCTGTCAATCCATATTGGACACGTGAACGAGAAAGTGTCATTTAATTGTTTATTTGTGTTTGCTTATTGAATGATTGATGACCTGTCAATTGACGGCGAGGGGTGCGACACTTGTGTGTTTGTGCGGTGAAGCGTGGGAGAATCGCGATACATGTTTAATAGTCTCTACCCAAGCAACCAAAAGTTCGGATTTCACTTGAAGAACGAACTCAGAAGTTCAAATTTGGTTCAATTTCGGTTTCGTTGAACTTGATTCTCCAAAAAGTTATAAGTGTATTGTTTATGAACTTGGAAGTACATATACAAGCTTTTGACTTCTCTTCAAAACGACATTGAAGTCGAAAAAAGGTTCAGAAAAAACTTACTTTGAACCTTAGGGCAGAGTTCAATCAAATTTTAACCGAACTCATGTTGAACGTTTGCGTGCCACTAAAGTTTAAATACAGTTCAAATGGACATATACCAACAACTTGAAATGTTCCGCTCGGAACTTGTTTTGAACTTTTTTTGAACTTACTACTCAAAGTTCTGATAAATATTAACCGTACCAAAAGTGAACTTTACATGAACTTCGGAGACATGAAGTTCGGATAAATATTAACCGTACCAAAAGTGAACTTCACATGAACTTCGGAGACAGCGGAGCTCGGGAGAAGTTCACATTCAATTAAATCGTTCGGCAATCGAGCTCAGCAGCCACAGCTTGTGTTAATTTCACAAGTACACTTTGTTTCACTATTATATTTCAACGTACTTACTTGAAATCCACGCAAAGAATCCGTATTGTGTGGCTCAAAGGCTGCCCTCTCAGCGAGCAACTGCTCCACCCAGTATTCCGCCGGAGTTTTTTTCGGCTACGGCGAAAGTCTTCCAGTTTTGCCTGATGTTTTCCATCCCGTCTCACTTGTCGCGCCAGCGCACCGGTGTTCAACGCGATCGTAGTCACTGAAAACTTATAATCTTTTCAGAATTACCGACACTAGCACTAATTTATTGCTTTGCACTTGCCTAAACTGTGGACTAAAACAAACTGAAAATGTCAAACTGTGTAAGTTCACAAAAAGTTCCACGTAAACTTCTTCCGACCTTTCGGCTTCAAAAAGTTTGTTTCGCAGAGTATTTCAAGTTCAGAGAAAGTTCACACGCGAACCTGATTGAGCACTAATAAATGATATCAGCACATTGAGTAAAACCCCTCAGTGCTTAACAATCCAAACATGGAGTAATGGTAAAGGCGTCGGCTTTCAACGAGGAGAACCCGAGTTCAAGTCTCAGTAAGTAAAAAAACAGCAAAAATGTATTTCAAGATATTAGTCAACAAGGATTCCACACATGCTAATGTCTCTCAATCAAAAATTACTTTTGAGGACTAAGCGCCTTTTTTTTTTCATTTTACGGAAGCTTATTTTTAAGCTGAATAGCATTCCTTTCAGCGGCACAAGTGTACTTTTTATGAACTGAAGTTCGGTTAACTACTTAAAAAGTGAGCTGTATAGAATGCTATTCATCTTCCTTCGAATAGCTGATTAAGCCCAAACATGCTGTTTTATCCGAACTTTTGGTTGCTTGGGTATTCCTTGGTCATTGCTTCTCCAGAGGATAATCGTCAGATTCCTGAAGGGATCTCTCCAGATCCAGAGAAATTTCGCTAGATACTTAAAGAAAAATCTCCAGATTCCTGAAGAAATCACAAATTCATGTAGGAACCTCGCTAGATTTCCGGAGGAATCTCACCAGATTGCAGGAGAAATCCTACCCGATTTCTGGAGAAATCTCCCTGATTCCTGGAGGAATCTCGCCACATTCCTGAAGGAATCACATAAGATAACTGAAAAAATCACGCCAGACCTGGAGGAATCTCTCCAGATTCCTGGAGGAATCTCTCCAGACTCCTGGAGGAATCTCTCCAGATTCCTGGAGGAATCTCTCCAGATTCCTGAAGAAATCTCTCCAGATTCCTGGAGGAATCTCTCCAGATTCCTGGAGGAATCTCTCCAGATTCCTGGAGGAATCTCTCCAGATTCCTGGAGGAATCTTTCCAGATTCCTGGAGGAATCCCTCTAGATTCCTGGAGGGATCTCTCCAGATTCCTGGAGGAATCACTCCAGATTCCTGGAGGAATCTCTCCAGATCCCTGGAGGAATCTCTCCAGATTCCTGGAGGAATATCTCCAGATTCCTAGAGGAATCTTTCCAGATTCCTGGAGAACTCTCTCCAGATTCCCGGAGGAATCTCGACAGATTTAAGGAGCAATCTTGCGAGATTCCCAGAGAAATCGCGCACAGATTCCCAGAGGAATCTCGTCAGGTTCCAAGAGGAATCTCGTCAGATTCCCAGAGGAATCTCGCACAGATTCCCGGAGGAATCTCGTCAGATTCCCGGAGGAATCTCGTCTAAATCCCAGAGGAATCTCGTCAGATTCCCGGAGGAATTTCGCCAGATTCCCGGAGGAATCTTGTCAGATTCCCGGTGGAATCTCGTCAGATTCACGGAGGAATCTCGTCAGATTCCCGGAGTAAACTCGTCAGATTGCCGAAGGAATCTAGTCAGATTCCTGGAGGAATCTCGTCAGACTCCCGGAGGAATCTCTTCAAACTCCCGGAGGAATCTCGTCAGACTCCCGGAGGAATCTCGTCAGACTCCCGGAGGAATCTCGTCAGACTCCCGGAGGAATCTCGTCAGACTCCCGGAGGAATCTCGTCAGACTCCCGGAGGAATCTCGTCAGACTCCCGGAGGAATCTCGTCAGACTCCCGGAGGAATCTCGTCAGTCTCCCGGAGGAATCTCGTCAGATTCCCGGAGGGATCTCGCCAGATTCCCGGAGGAATCTCGTCAGATTCCCGGAGGAATCTCGACAGATTCCCGGAGGAATCTCGACAGATTCCCGGAGGAATCTCGCCAGATTCCCGGAGGAATCTCGCCAGATTCCCGGAGGAATCTCGCCAGATTCCCGGAGGAATCTCGCCAGATTCCCGGAGGAATCTCGCCAGATTCCCGGAGGAATCTCACCAGATTCCCGGAGGAATCTCGCCAGATTCCCGGAGGAATCTCGCCAGATTCCCGGAGGAATCTCGCCAGATTCCCGGAGGAATCTCGCCAGATTCCCGGAGGAATCTCGCCAGATTCCCGGAGGAATCTCGCCAGATTCCCGGAGGAATCTGGACAGATTCATGGAGGAATCTCGACAGATTCCTGGAGCAATCTCGACAGATTCCTGGAGGAATCTCGGCAGATTCCTGGAGGAATCTCGCACTGATTCCCGAGGGAATCTCGCACAGACTCCCGGAGGAATCTCGTACAGATTCCCGGAGGAATCTCGCACAGATTCCCGGAGGAATTTCGTCAGATTCCCGGAGGAATTTCGTCAGATTCCCGGAGGAATTTCGTCAGATTCCTGGAGGAATCTCGCACAGATTCCCGGAGGAATCTCGCACAGATTCCCGGAGGAATCTCGCACAGATTCCCGGAGGAATCTCACACAGATTCCCGGAGGAATCTCACACAGATTCCCGGAGGAATCTCACACAGATTCCCGGAGGAATCTCGCACAGATTCCCGGAGGAATCTCGCACAGATTCCCGAAGGAATCTCGCACAGATTCCCGGAGGAATCTCGCCAGATTCCCGGAGGAATCTCGCCAGATTCCCGGAGGAATCTCGCCAGATTCCCGGAGGAATCTCGCCAGATTCCCGGAGGAATCTCGCCAGATTCCCGGAGGAATCTCGCCAGATTCCCGGAGGAATCTCGCCAGATTCCCGGAGGAATCTCGCCAGATTCCCGGAGGAATCTCGCCAGATTCCCGGAGGAATCTCGCCAGATTCCCGGAGGAATCTCGCACAGATTCCCGGAGGAATCTCGCACAGATTCCCGGAGGAATCTCGCCAGATTCCCGGAGGAATCTCGCCAGATTCCCGGAGGAATCTCGCCAGATTCCCGGAGGAATCTCGCCAGATTCCCGGAGGAATCTCGCCAGATTCCCGGAGGAATCTCGCACTGTTTCCCGTAGGAATCTCGCACAGATTCCCGGAGGAATCTCGCACAGATTCCCGGAGGAATCTCGCACAGATTCCTGGAGGAATCTCACACAGATTCCCGGAGGAATCTCACACAGATTCCCGGAGGAATCTCGCACAGATTCCCGGAGGAATCTCGCACAGATTCCCGGAGGAATCTCGCACAGATTCCTGAAGGAATCTCGCACAGATTCCCGGAGGAATCTCGCCAGATTCCCGGAGGAATCTCGCCAGATTCCCGGAGGAATCTCGCCAGATTCCCGGAGGAATCTCGCCAGATTCCCGGAGGAATCTCGCCAGATTCCCGGAGGAATCTCGCCAGATTCCCGGAGGAATCTCGCCAGATTCCCGGAGGAATCTCGCCTGCTTCCCAGAGGAATTTCGCCAGATTCCTGGAGGAATCTCGCACTGTTTCCCGTAGGAATCTCGCACAGATTCCCGGAGGAATCTCGCACAGATTCCCGGAGGAATCTTGCACAGATTCCCGGAGGAATCTTGCACAGATTCCCGGAGGAATCTCGCACAGATTCCCGGAGGAATCTTGCACAGATTCCCGGAGGAATCTCGCACAGATTCCCGGAGGAATCTCGCACAGATTCCCGGAGGAATCTCGCACAGATTCCCGAAGGAATCTCGCACAGATTCCCGGAGGAATCTCGCCAGATTCCCGGAGGAATCTCGCCAGATTCCCGGAGGAATCTCGCCAGATTCCCGGAGGAATCTCGCCAGATTCCCGGAGGAATCTCGCCAGATTCCCGGAGGAATCTCGCCAGATTCCCGGAGGAATCTCGCCAGATTCCCGGAGGAATCTCGCCAGATTCCCGGAGGAATCTCGCCAGATTCCCGGAGGAATCTCGCCAGATTCCCGGAGGAATCTCGCACAGATTCCCGGAGGAATCTCGCACAGATTCCCGGAGGAATCTCGCCAGATTCCCGGAGGAATCTCGCCAGATTCCCGGAGGAATCTCGCCAGATTCCCGGAGGAATCTCGCCAGATTCCCGGAGGAATCTCGCCAGATTCCCGGAGGAATCTCGCACTGTTTCCCGTAGGAATCTCGCACAGA
Organism: Aedes albopictus; assembly: GCF_035046485.1. NCBI lineage: Eukaryota > Metazoa > Arthropoda > Insecta > Diptera > Culicidae > Aedes > Aedes albopictus. Next base: position 14,794,297 of record NC_085138.1, read on the forward strand.
TTCCCGGAGGAATCTCGCACAGATTCCCGGAGGAATCTCGCACAGATTCCTGGAGGAATCTCGCACAGATTCCCGGAGGAATCTCGCACAGATTCCCGGAGGAATCTCGCACAGATTCCTGAAGGAATCTCGCACAGATTCCCGGAGGAATCTCGCCAGATTCCCGGAGGAATCTCGCCAGATTCCCGGAGGAATCTCGCCAGATTCCCGGAGGAATCTCGCCAGATTCCCGGAGGAATCTCGCCAGATTCCCGGAGGAATCTCGCCAGATTCCCGGAGGAATCTCGCCAGATTCCCGGAGGAATCTCGCCTGCTTCCCAGAGGAATTTCGCCAGATTCCTGGAGGAATCTCGCACTGTTTCCCGTAGGAATCTCGCACAGATTCCCGGAGGAATCTCGCACAGATTCCCGGAGGAATCTTGCACAGATTCCCGGAGGAATCTCGCACAGATTCCCGGAGGAATCTTGCACAGATTCCCGGAGGAATCTCGCACAGATTCCCGGAGGAATCTCGCCAGATTCCCGGAGGAATCTCGCACAGATTCCCGGAAGAATCTCGCACAGATTCCCGGAGGAATCTCGCCAGATTTCCGGATGAATCTCGCCAGATTCTCGGAGGAATCTCGCCAGATTCCCGGAGGAATCTCGCCAGATTCCCGGAGGAATCTCGCCAGATTCGTAGAGGTTTTCAAAGGAATCTCTCCAGATTCCTGCAGGAATCTCGCCAGATTCCAGGAAGAACCTCGCCATATTTCTGAAGCAATCTCGTCAGATTCTTTTACAAATCTCGCCAGATTCTGGGAGGAATCTCGCCAAATCACAATTCCTTTGGATTGCATCCACACCTGTTGACCTTTCTCAACAAATGCTTCAAACGGTCACATTTCAAGGCTCTCGCTGCTTCCATCTTCAAAAATGCAGGGGTGTGACATTAATCGACGCAAGGAAACGTAGGGAAAACAAAGCTGTGATCAACAGTTATTCTCTTCAGTTTCAATTCAAATTTCTCCAGTAGAATTAGGCCTGAAGCCATAAATACTGTAGGATTACGCCTGGAGGTAGTCGCCCTCTCAAATTTTCCCGTTTTTTTTTCTTCGGTAAAACGTCATCGGTAAATCATACAATAATTGAAAAACCGCGTCGTCGCGCGAGGTCCTCTCGCCTAAATTGGTTCCATATGGGTGCTAGGCGAGGCAACTTCGACCGAGAAAAACCGGGTGTGTGATTAAGGGAAAATTTCTGGTTTCATGTTGCTCTATTTTTCTTGAGGCTCAAGATCCCGAAAAAAATGACGCCTCAGCGAAGGGATTCCAGTCAGTGTGTGCGCGAGCAAGGCGCTAAGGTGACAGACTGCTCGGGCCGCTCCCATAATTTATGACACCCATCTATCCTTTGGTACCTACGGGCTGCCTTTTGCCTATGAGCTGCTGCGACGAAAAGGGGTGTAAATTGAGTGCTTCATTTCGGTCTTGGTCGTTGGGTTTTTTTTTTCTTGTGTCATTTCAGCTTGCCGCGATGAAGTTCTTTCAATTCACCTTTCAAAATCACCAGTCTTTTTATCAAACGGAACCAGCAGCGAACGGAGGGAAAAAAATGGCGGATTGTCGCTGCGACTGGCTAGAGGGATAGGACATTTGCAATTTTTCACGACAATCAGATGAAAAATTGCTTTTCCTTCCAATTTATTTTCCTTCCTGGTCCGCGCCGTCAGCGCCCCATCGAACTCGTCCCGGGCCAAGCTTTGGGGATGAAAAAAATATAAAATGGTTTCCTACCCCTCCCCGGTCAGCTCCTTAAATTTCACGAATCGAGCGTCATCTTGTGCGATTTTCCTTTTTTTTGCGTTGCTGCAAGAGCTCTCGAACTGTTGCCATTTTCTTGTCGATGATAAAAATCTCTCATTTTTCTATAATTTTCCCTGCTCTCGAAGCATCCCGTTCCACGCGCGCCGGTCTGTGCTATGTATACTTTGTGGGGGGTAAGCCACCCCAAAAGCAAAAGAAATAAAAAAGAAAAAAAAAACTGCTCGATGGATGGATGGTTCTTCTCTTTTGGAGCTCTTTGTGCCCGTGTATGTGCCCGAGCTGTGCACACGGAGAACACTTTCCATCACCCGAGAAGTATTGGAGAGTGTTATATAAGACGCTCCTCTCCTATCCCTCGTGTCCTTCGCCTCCACTGCTGATGGGGCGCCCACGAACATTCCTATCCCCCGTCCAATGTCTCCTTTGACCTCCCCCATTCCTTCGATCGACCGACAGACGGGGAGATAGGATAGGACACAGCACAACGGTCTCAAGCGCAGGCAGCGGTGAACGATGGAAAAAATTATGTATAGGAAATATAGGAAAAAAGCGAAATGGAATAAAAAGAAATCAATGAGGGTGGAGCCTCTGTCGTCTTATCAGGACGACGTATCGTGAACGGAGAGACGTATAAATTTTATTTTCTATACACATTTACGATCCCTTCGGCCCCATCATCGGGCCCAGTTGGTTGCTCTGCGCTTCGCCTGGCTGTGTGTGAGGGATAGGACACGACAAACGAAGGAAATCAAATTCGATCCGTTTCCCCCGGTATCCTTTCCGCCACGCTCCCCGACGTCGTTCCGTCGAACGTCTCGGTCTCAGTCCTTCTCCAACGCTGTCGTCAAATTCGATTCCCTTATCACATCGGTTTCCTATCCCCCACCACCCTTGGACGCCACACTCTCCCACGCTCCCACATTCCGATACATATTTTTCTTTATTGCGATTTTTTTTCGCACACTCTCACACCTCGGCATGCTTCGCGCTGGCTGGCCTGGCACACACGATGAACCGTCTCGCTCGCTCCCGTGTGCAGATTTCCGATAGGATGACAAACGACAACGACGACGAAAGCGCCAGGACACGCCGCGCCGATGTGTGAGTGTGTATTGACAAAAAAATCCCACCAAAGTACATGGGAAAAAGTGCTTCCGAACGGCTAAATCAATACCATCCAAAGTGTGAGAACCGGGCTACCACCAAAGTTCGATACTCCTGGCAGCTTCCGCCCGCTGCTGCTGTCTCGTTCTGGCGTGCTTTTCCCATCCGTATCGGTGGGGCCCATGTATGCCAGCGCTGCGCTTCGCTGCCGTATATGTAGCCGGAAGCTGCGAACGCTTCATCGTCGTCGTCGTCGTCAACTACATATGCGCTTTTCCGAAATCTCCACCTTCTTCTTGAAAGGACCAGCTTCCGCAGTCGCACCGTTTGCGAGTTTTTCTTTGCCGCCACTCACTATATCCTGGGTGTTCGATCGATATAGCCTAAAGGAACTTTGGCGGAAGGTGGATTTCTTTCTGATCTAGACGTACATCCATAAACGATTTGAGGAATGCGATGCAAATCTATAGATGAGAGCGACGTTGATCGGAGTATCTCGATAACGTCGAAATGTTCGTCAGCATCAGTAGAAAACCATCATTTGACAGAAAGACAGAATTGACAGGTTGACTGGTTGACAGAATCGTAAAAACATACTTACCCACGTTTCCAAGCCATTCGCTGGACATTTTCACCTCACATTTCCGCTAAAACTTAGATGAAAGCTCCTGCAAACGATACGTTCCACTTACCTCCGTCCGTTCCATTCCCCGAACTGCATCCACAGCCGCTGCTTCTATGTGCATCAAAGCGAAAACTTTCCGCCGACTTTCTTCCAGCAGCAGAATCGAGAAAAGTGTCGTCCGGAACGATTCCGAATGGTGAAAACTTTGCCCGTGTTCGAGAGTGCTCACACACAATCACAACACGACGCGCACGGATTTCGAGTTCTTGTGAAGATGGAGAGCCCCCACAGCCCCCCTTCTCGGTTCAGCTTTGACAGCAACAGCAGCAGCAGCAGTCAGGAACAACAATAACACCCAGCCAGGAGGACCAGCAGGAGAGAAATCACTCAAAAACACACACGGACGACCATGGCACACTGCGATTGCTGCTAGCTGCAACCGATGAGCGATGAGCGCGTTGCAAAAAACGGCAAAGTTGCCCCAACGCTTTTTGCATCCGCACTATCGTATCGTTACCGCCTGTGTGTAGAAAGATATTTGCCCGCATTTTCCCATCTCATCGAACGGTGTTCGATCTCTCGCTTGTTCCGCTCGTTCGGCTCTCGCTTTCTTTCTCTCGAGAGCGCAGTTCGACGACGACGACGATATCAGGCTAGTCTAGCGCCGCCAGAGAGATTTGTGTATTGGTATTTCTCGCGTTCGCGTTCGTCGCCTGCCGTTGCTGCTGCTGCTGGTGCATATGTATTTCAGCGCAACGAACGACGGGGACAGGGTGGAATCAGAGGGTGGTCAACGACAGTTATCGTGCAGTTCACGACGATGGCATATGCAGGCTCTATTTACACGCGACAGGGCGAGCGACTTTTGCACACGTACACAGTCAGGCGAAAAAGAAAACGGCAAAATCGAACCTGCTGCAGCAGAAGCAGAAGCAGCAGCGCAGCAATCATTGGCACACGTTCCTGGTGATCGGCGGGAGCGACGGCACTGTATTGGTATGGTGGCGTACCGGGAGAGCTATCGATGTGCGCTCCCGCCGATTGAGGGGTGGCGTTCGGGGGGCTATTATTGTTTGTCCGTCTCTCGATTTGTGTGATTCTGAAGAAGAAATCCGAACACACCGATACTGATCACACGCTCTCCGGCCCCCAGCCGCGTTGAGGAAGTCGTTGTAGTGCTGCTTGCTCCCAGTACTCCTCAATCGTAACGAGTGGTATTGAGCACTTGCTCCTGAATCGGTCGGTGGTGGATGCCAAAAGGGGAGCATCCTTGGCGCTATGGTATATAAATCGACTATCGGGAAACTCGGAATGAAATATGTACGGCTGTGTCTGTCTGCCCCAAGTCGGTTCTGATCCTTCTGTGCTTCCCGCTGCGAGGACCACGTGCCGAACGGTTGCGCTCGTCCGGGATGTGTTGGTATGTGAGCGCTCTGAGGCGCTCCCTATGTATGCGGCGGGTTGCTTTTTTCTTTCCATTTTCCCATTTCCTTTTCTACTCCGATGCGATATGCCTTGCGCCTCATCGTAGTTGACGTCGCCGTCGTTCGATAGCTCTTTGGTAGTTGTCGCTGCCTGCTGTGATACCTACTTTTGCGATGCAGTCAAAAAGAAAAGGTGTGATTTTTTATTACGTTCTTTTCCAACCTGTTTTTTACGATTATCACCGGCATCGTTCGGTCTCTGTCACTCGGTCTCGGTCGGGATCGATGCTCGTTCCGATCACACATATATCGGTTCGCTTTCGCTTTGCTCCGCTCGCACCGTTTCTCTCGATTCCCAATTTTCTATACAGATATGTGTGTACACACAATAAATATCGATACGTTTTGGCTCGCTCGTCACAGCTCGCCGTTCGGTTTTGGGGACGATTGGTGGCGATGACACGAAGGCGGAAGGGGGGTTATGGGCCCATGTGATTGTATCGTGAGGTGTGAGGTGGACCCCCCGCGGTTTCCCCCCTGTTCGGTGTCGTGACCCCCGCCAAGCGCCGAGAGTAAGGCGGAGCAGTATCGTTTATTGGTAACGCCTCTCTAACATCGATATTGGACCGTTCGCTTTTCGTACTTTTTTTTTTCTTGTTGTCTTCGCCGCGTAGTCTTATTCTTCATCGTCCGTCTCGCTCTCGCGCTCGCTCATCATTTTTATGTGCGCTGGCGATTACGTTTATTCGTTCGTTTTTTTTTCGCAACCAAGAAAACGTGATCGTATTTTAGAATCTTGCTAATGGCTCATTGTGCTTGAGTGCGGTTTGCGCTTCAATTATTTCCCAACTCAATAAATCAAGCCACACGTCGTCTTTTGTGTTTCGTCTCGAGCTCGGCGAAGAGTGGGGGATAGACACTACAAAAGCCTAATTTGTTCGTTGGCGATTGCCACTGTCCTACCCCCCTAGGGGGCCCGATATGAATAATTCCGGAAAGAAACCTCAACCACCATCGGCACAGAAGTGTGCTGTGGTCGCACAGAATCGGGTCCAACCGGAACTAGAACACTGACTGTGAAGAAGTGGACGAGAACGGGCGAACGCGACAGGCCTGTACCAATTAAACGGTCTCGCGACGCGCGAAGGGGTTTCCACTAATTTTATGCGCTAGAAAGATGTTATCGCCGCCAGCAGCAGCAACCGTCATTGCCCTCGGCAGGCAGCAGGCATAGTAAAGTGCGTTCATGGATACAGCAGATGCAGAGGCAGAGAGGTGGGGCGAAGTGTAACTCTGAGTGTTATCGTCGAGCAAGAGTCGCAATTGTTCCTACTACTGGCGAAAGCGGAAAGTGGTGGTCGAACGGGAGCGTAATTTACCTAGTCTACTTAGAACTTCGTAGCGTGGAGTGGACTTAGGGCCGTGACGAATGTTATTACTCAATCATAATGGTGGCGGTTCCGGATGTATTTCTTGGATCGATTGCGGTTTGTACATTTTTCACGGTGGATGTTTGCTCTGCCAGAACTTGGATAGTTCCATTTTTTTTTTGTAATAATATTCAACCTTTTGTTTTTTGATCATTTGGCCTTTCGAAGTTTTGTCCTTCGACCTTTCCATTCGTGCCTTTTAACTGAATCTTCATTCTTCATTTTTCATGCATTCTTCAATAACTTCGGCTCACTCACAACTCCTTTCAGTTTATTATTGAATCGGTCTTCCCTGAATCATAACTCACTCAACAATTACTTTCGATTTAGTCATGACTCATCACAACTGCTGAAAATGTAATTTTGACTTATCTAGTTTCAATCGCCCGCATCTCATTTCATATGATTTGCCTTAAAATATGATGTATGAATATAACTCAAATATTCATGATAAACGTCATCGACTATTCCCGAAAATGACAATTCGTATTTCTTATTGAATATGTCACTCACTGCTAAATAATTCTAATCAAGTTTAACCCGGATGAATGTCGATTGGTTTAGTATTAGTGCACTGCCCAACAAATACAGCTGTGAGCACAGCACGCCGTATGAATTTCAGTGTGAAGCGTAGAGCAAAAAATCAAGCAGTCAGAGCTTCGTGTTTCATCGTGTGTTCCACGCAAAAGAGTCGTTCGCTGCTGTTGGATGTTGTTGATACTGTCTTGATACTTGTCGGTTTAGGTTGCTTTGTCGTGGTTCGTATCTGTTTTGATGGTCAGCGTTTGTCTTTTGAAGTGAAGATCACAGTGAGTGTCGTTAGGCACTCGCCGTCCTGGCATTGTACAACACTGACACTGACACCCACTGCACTGTGCGATAACATGGCACGTAATTCAGTCGGTAAATTTTACCGAAATCTCAACCGCATAGCTTTGTTTTGAACCGAAACTCTATGATTGTAAAAAGTCTCTGAATTTCGTGAAAATTAAGGTCTGGGACCATTTGGGCAGGGGACCTATTTTGGGCACTTACTGTTATAGCTCACTCAATGTTTAACCGATTGACATGATTTTTGGGAAACGTCCAGATGCACACAATATCTAGCCATGAATAAAAATTCAAGTCAATCGATTTGAAAGTAACTGAGTTATATCAGCAAGTGCCCAGAATTGGCCCCTGTGCCCAAATGGTCTCAGACCCTATATCGTTTACGTGTCATACTCTAACGAGTTTGGTAAAAATTACCAGGATTATTGGATTTTACCGGTAAACATATATACATATCAGTTGGGATTTCGATAAAATCTCACCTAAGTTTATGTTTTTTTTTAATGTGTATGTTATTTTGAGATCTTTATTCATTTGCACTGAGTAACACAGAGTAGCTCCCTGAGTCTGATGTTCAACTCATGGATTAGGGTTCCCAGAGACAAAGATTTTCAGCTTTCCAGGGAATTTTCGGAATTCATGAAGTGTTCTTAGAATATCTGCAGATTATTTCGAGAATCAGGAAAAGAGAGGTGGATCGGAATGCAAGATGGCGGATTCCGGTTATTGTAAAATTACAGAAACGCATTTGAGAAAGCTCGACGAATAAATGTTTATTTCTCACTTCGGGAGCATCCATTAAGTACGTCACGCTATAATTGTGAATTTTCAACCCCCCTCCCCCCTTCGTACGAGTTTTTCCTTACTTACTACATTGCTTGTCACACTTTCACGAACCCCCCTCCCCCCTTAGGACCGTGACGTACTTAATGAATGGCCCCCTTTACACTGCTCACTTGATCACACTTCTTACTCACAGTTAGAAAAAATCAACGACTTCGGTAATGTTTTACCGAAATCTCAACCGTTAAGTTTGTTTTACAGGAAAAAATCGGTAAAGGTAACAACTTTTACCGAAGTTCGTTAGAGTTTGACATAACATTTTACCGAAATTTGTTATTTTTTTACAGAATTTCGTTAAGAATCCATTACCGAATACTCAGCGGTTGAGATTTCGGTAAAAGTTACCAAACGCGATTAGCTGTGCTGTTCATTCCTCACAGTTCTTCTTTTAAGCTTCACTGCTCACTTCTCACGTCTTTCCTCAGATTTCTCACTTGTCGTTATGGGCTGTTCACATCTCATATCTCACTGCTTCACACACCATACTGTTCTTTCCTCATTGTTCATTTGGCGCTGTCCATAAACCACGTAGACTCAGTTTAAGTTATCTCAGACGCCGCCCGTCCGCCATCGGGCGTGTTTGTGTTCACACAAAATTTTTGAAATTTGTATGGAGCGTAAACTTAAGCCAGCCCCCCCGTCCCCCCTAAGAGTCTACGTAGTTTATGAACAGGTCCTTTTTGTAATTGTTTACTTCATATTGTTCCTCACGTCTCACCACTCATTTCTCACTGCTTCACACTTCTTACCAGGGCAGTTCAGTCCTGAGAAAATCACTAAAAGAAACTAATATTTTTTCCGTGTTTGAAGTGACTGCTCCTCTCCTCTTCTTGGCGTAACGTCCTCACTGGGACAAAGCCTGCTTCTCAGCTTAGTGTTCTATGAGCACTTCCACAGTTATTAACTGAGAGCTTCCTCTGCCAATGACCATTTTGCATGTGTATATCCGTGTGGCAGGCACGAAGATACTCTATGCCCAAGGAAGTCAAGGAAATTTCCTTTACGAAAAGATCCTGGACCGACCGGGAATCGAACCCGTCACCCTCAGCATGGTCATGCTGAATACCCGTGCGTTTACCGCCTCGGCTATATGGACCGACTGCGTCGATTGTATAGCAAACGTGCAATGCCACTCAGGGAATGAACAAGCTTTGACGTTAATTTGATAAGTAGTGCAATAATGGTCTGATTTTTACCCTCAAATGTAACAGTAAATTAAAGAGAGCTGAATAGCTGACGCGTGGCGAAGGGTTGAGGAATATTAACGTTGAACAATTCGTCATTGAAATCATCGTCATCATCAAATATTTGAAAGCAGTTTTTTCGTTCAAAACAAAAGTTTTTCTATGAAAATATATTCACTGTACTCCACAGGAGGAATAGAATGCAGTGAATAAATTTTCATGGTCCTTGTTTTGGTTTACAGCGAGAAAACTGCTTTTTATTTTCCGAAAAATGATGACGGATGCTTGAGCCTTAATGTATTACGTGAGACGAGAAAAAATTCCAAAATCATTGTGTTTACTTTATACAAATAAAAAAACTCTAGTGAATTGTAATTCGTTAACTTCTCGGCATAAGCTGTCCTATGTCATGTGGATCACATTGTCCCATGTCGAATCTTTCATCACAAGCTATCCCATGATGAATAGTATTGTCACTTTAAGGATTCCCAGAGAATGGAACGTGCTGTTCCAATAAATTGCTAGAATGTTTTTGAAAATCCATACGGGTGTATAACAGTCTCATTCGGTAGTTGTCGAAAATTGATGTCTGATGCCATTTTACAATCCAAGATTTTCGAAAATTTCTCAAAACCTACACTGACCAAGATTGATCGGAGAAGGCTCGACGAGTAGATGTTCATTAGTCATTTATCACTCCTCACATTATCACACTTCTCAATCTTCAATTTTTACAGTTCTTCTTTTTACGGTTCATTTGTCATTCTGCATTGCTTACACATTGCTTCTCTCTTCTTAATTTTCACTTATTGTTCCTCGCTGCTCACCCCTACTACTCACTTCACACTGCTTTACACTCCGTACTGCTCTTCCTCACTGCTTACTTTTCACTTTTCACTTCTCACAGCTCATTCTTCACTTCTAACTTTTTATTCCTTTCCCTTTATTGCTCACTTCTCACTCTTTTCTGCTCAATACCCAATCATCACTGCTCATTCCTATTACTCACTCATAGCTCGGCACTGCTAGCTTCTCACTCATGACAACTTCTCACTCCTCACTTCTCATTTCTTACTTCTTATTTCTCACTGTTCACTGCTCACTTATCACTCCTGACCGATCACTTCATAATCACTAATCCATTGTCACTCATCATTTGTATATACTCTGTGATTTGAGTCCAAACTGCAAAAGATTTCAGAGAAATTCGTTTCCTGTATAATAAGTCACTGCTCACACTCCACTTTTCAGTGCTTGCTCTTTCTCACTACTCACTTCTCACTGCTTACTTCTAACTCCTTACTCCCAAACATGTACTAAGTTTCATACGAAACGCGGTACCTGATTGGGACAAACGCCATTTGCTGTGAGGATAGTCACTCCTGATAGTGTCGGTTCTTTTCAGTACGGCAATAAAAAAAAATAAAAAAAAATAAAAATAAAAAATAAAAAAAAAATTAAAAAAAAAATGAAGAGGATGACGCCACAATAGATCAAATCAATGGTCGCAGTGGCATTATGTCCCCAACAAGGAAAAAAAAAACTCCTTACTCTTCACTGCTTATTCCTCACTAGTCACTTCTCATTCCGCATTGCTCACCTCTCACTCTTCTCTGCTCAATGCCTAGTAAACACTGCTCACTTCTACTAGTCACTCATAGCTTCTCATTGTTAACTTCTCGTTCCTCACAGCTTCTCTTTCCGAAGAGTTTCTCACTTCTCGCTTCCCAATCTTCACTCTTCATTGCTTACTCCCAACTACTAACTTCTCACTCCTAAGCCTCATCATTTGTTTGTTTTCTGTGAGTTTAGTCCTGGCAGCAACACCATTCAGAGAAGTTCGATTCCGGTAAATATAGTTGTCTTTGGGAATAATGCCAGAGTCAGAGTACCCCGATCGTGTTTGCCAAAATGACCGAAATCCATACGTTTCCTTTCTTGCTTAAATTTATATCGTATGAGCCAACGTTTCACAAACTATGGGTCGCGACTTACAGGTGCGTCGTAAGCTGATTTTTGTTTCCTAAATATGAATATGTTCAGATTTTCTTATTTTAGGCTTTTGACAAGTGAGCAAGATCGAAATAATAATTATAATATCGTTAGAAGTTTACTTCATGAGACTTGTGCATCTGAGGTTTTGGTACAAAGTTAAGCTGGGTTTCGAAGACGTTTGTCCTTGAAGCTAATCGAATCAAATGATAAGCTTCTATATTTCAAATTTTGGCCAAAATAGTTATTTTTATAGTAAAAGTTTAATTTAAGCTGCTGGGTTTTGGAAAAGTTTTCGAACCCCTGTTATAAGCTATTTTATTTACATAGTTTTGATCTTGAGCTGTTTTGATGAAAACCGGTGGAAGAATAAAAAAAATAATAATATAATAATAATAAGAAGAAAATAAAAAAAAATTCTGTTACAGTGATGTCTATTTTTCAATTTCAAAATTTAAAATTGATTTTCCAAAATTTTGATTATATTTCCTAATAAAGAAATAGCTTAACTTATCGATGTGCGGCCGGACATTTACGAGATAGAACGTTTTTAAGCTAAAAAAAATTATTTGCATTTCAACAAATTTTGCATAGCAACAAATCTTTGATTTTAGGTAGTCTGACATGAATTCAAAAATATAAAAAAAATATAACAGTGTTGCCAGTTTATCAATAGTGGGTGTATTGGAACGAACAACGATAAATTGTTTGAGTGTAAAATGTTCTTGAGAAGGTCCTCATTTCAACTGACTTTCTACATGTTTAAACATTAATGTTGGCGGATGTGTTGCCAAATATCCTTGTTTTATTGTAAAAATCTAAATAACATAAGAATTTTTATATCAATTCGTTTTACAAAAAACTATTGTTTATATAAAATCAGGTGCAATTCATAAATTTCAGGAAGAAACTGTTCTCTTTGATGCAATCTAAAGGTAGAATGAGTTTTTAATAGCAACCTGCATGTCATTCGAATAGTGTTTCTCGTCATTTTGAACCAACATTTAAAAAGAAATCTCTATGAAGCATTTATTAAAGATTTGTGCGGAGAGCAATAAGATGCGCACCAAACGAAACTAACGAGTCTCAGTGTTCTCAAATGTGACAAAGTTGAAAAAAAAGGTAACTTTTACTTGATAATTTGATGCAAATGTTCTCATGTCATTTAAAATTTGACAAAAAAGTCATATTTGGCAACACTTCATATTTCAACAACAATGTTTAAATGGATAAAACGCCATTTGGAAATACGACCTTAATGGATACAGTTTATACTTCAACAATTTTTCAATCTTATATACTCATAATTGATAAACTGGCAACACTGTCACATTTTCGTTCATATATCTATTTTTTACCTTGATTTGAATCTGTCCAAATTTTCTAGAGGAGGAGGATAAGGTGGATGAGAAAAACAAGAAGACTACAATCAGGGAAAATAATAAGAAAAAGAACATGTGGAATACGAAGAAAGAAAAAAATAAAAGTAATGAAAAAAAGCAGAAAACATATATAACGCCTCTAATACCCAGTCCTGCCTTAACCTATTTACGCTCAGCGATTTATTTGGAGATCAAATCCTTCAAATGCCCAGGGATCTGTTTGAAGATCAGTTACTTTTGCGATTACCGTGGAGAAATGAGGCATGTTGGAAGACTTTAGTGTCTTCAGCAAAGTTGTGGAGGAGATCAGGGCCTCTCCGATAGTACGTAATTCAGTACATATTCGTTCCAGTAGATGGCGCTAGTGATCATGACATATTTGGCTTTGGTGTTGCGTCAACTGCCATTGGCAGTACCTTTGCTCTTGTGTTGTGAACATCAAGCGTGGTTGTGCAATGCGTAGTTTACCTTGCTGAAACCTTTCTTGAGTTAAATGCGGAGTCTTCGGGAAAGTTTATCAACAGCTATCCAATAGTAAACACCTGTTGATTATAGGTGCTAAGTGACGCTAGTCAGTTTTAAAAGTTCTAAACTGCTGTATCTCAAGAATTAGGCTACATAGAAGAATTTCGTCTTCGGCCAAGTTAATCAGAACATCAAGAGTTATCCAATATTAAACCAGATAGTTCTAGGTTTATCCGCTAGGAGGAGTTAGTGAGTCTTAGAAATTTAGAACTGCTGTACCGTGAGAACCAAACCACATATAAGAATTTCGTCTTCAGGAAAGTTGGTCAGGACGTCAAGAACTATCGGATAGTGAACTAGTTGATTCTAAGTTTATCCGCTAGGTGGAGTTAGTGAGCCTTCCATGTTTTTAACTTCTGCATCTCGATAATTGAACCACACAGAATAATATCCGATAGTGAACTAGCTAGTTCTAGGTTTATCCGCTAGTTGACACTAGTGAGTCTTAGTAATTTAGAACTGCTGTATCTCGATAACCAAATCACATAGCAAGATTTCGTCTTCAGCAAAGTTGATCAGGATAACAGGAGCTATCCGATAGTGAACTAGTTGATCCTAGACTTATCCGCTAGGTGACGCTAGTGAGTCTTTGGAATTCTAAACTGCTGCATCTCGAGAGTCGGACTACAAAGAAGAACTTCATTTTCGGCAAAGTTGATCAGGACATCAAAAGCAATCCAATAGTGAAATAATTGATTCTAGATTTACTTGGAAGGTGTCCCTTCTGAGTATTACAAGATTAATATTCTTCTGTATCTCGGGAATCCAATCCCATAAAAGAGTTTCATCTCTGGCAAAGTTGATCAACATTTTCTTCAGATAAAAATTAAGCAGCTGGGGTAAAAAGGAATAATACTATTTTCAATGTTTCACGTGCATATGCCACTCTATGTGTTTATCATCTGATCGCTGACCAAAACATTTTAGATCTATTTAAGATAGCGAAAAGTTACATTTAGATCAAAAAGAAAGTTGGGGAAACCTTGAATAAAATCTAGAAATTTCGACAGATTTCTAAAAATGGCTGTACAAAAATCAAAGTACGTAATCAGAGACGAAGGCTCAAAGTTTCTATAATAAACAAAAAGAATGTACGAAATGCTTTAAGCATATGAACTGTTTATGAAAATTTAGAAAAAAAATTACAAATGAGGCGAATTGGAAAAGTGGTGGAAATTTTCATGTGTCCAAAATTCTCACAGAGACGCGGACACCAAAACCCACTAGACTGGTCAATACCTCAAGCTATCTGGTATTTCGTATTTGTATGCTGCTTTGTAGCCATATATAAAATGGTTTCGAAGCAGAATCATGCATTTATCGTAGTAGTTCTTGTACTCAAGTCGGAAAGCTCCAATAAACCACCTTCCTTTCCAGAAGCCAAAACTCCTGCCTTCGATCAGCCATCCAGCTTAGCAGTTCCGGACAAGCTTTTTTCGCCACCAGTCTTCGTACTTGTCGGAGCAGATTCGATTTTCCCAAAGCCAAATCGAATCAAAGCGCATTCGCGCGACCCGTATCCGGCTCCAGTAGCCGTGGCTGCTAGCTGGCTGGCTGGTATGTGTGCACTTCTGCTTCCATGTCTCTACTCGGATCGGTATGTGGTGTGCGATTCTGCACCAGCATCAGCAGCTAGCAGTAGCATTCGATCCGAATCGGGCGTCCGTGACTTGGTGCTCCTGCTAGCTGCACCCAGCAGCATCCCCAAAGCATCTCGTCCCCCAGCAAGGCGGAGAAGAGCGAGATGCCGATTCGTTTGTGTGTAAATAACACTATAGATCGAGGACCAATCGATGCACAGCGGAGGATGAGAGTTTTCCGTTCTTCTTTTTTCCCGAACTCTCGATTCCTTGTGTGTCGTCGTCCCCCAGTATCAGGTCCTTCGGTTCCCCGTTCTCGTCCTTACCGGAGCCTTAGTATATGCGCGCGCGAAACGGAATGAAATTGCACTTCTTGTGTTCTCGCAGCTAGCAGCTCTATGTACTACTGGCTACCTACTAGCTTCAGTAGCAGACGCGGATGGGACGGGACGGGAGTCGAGCATCATCT
Organism: Aedes albopictus; assembly: GCF_035046485.1. Lineage (NCBI taxonomy): Eukaryota > Metazoa > Arthropoda > Insecta > Diptera > Culicidae > Aedes > Aedes albopictus. The sequence continues at coordinate 14,809,491 of NC_085138.1, forward strand.
ATCGGAATTGGATTTCGCAGCGGACCCCCACCCACACTCCCTACGGGAATACGGAGAGACGGGACGTTGGACGAACGCGCAAACGGACGGACGGAACGAATTGCCATAAGACGAGCGACAATTCCACCGGGAAGGATGAAGCTGTTGGTGCTGGTGGTACTGCTGCTAGTAGTGTGCTCCTGCTAATGGCGATCAGGAAATTGGATTAAAGTTGATGGCTCGCTCGCACACACCACTGTGGACTGAGACTAGTTGCTTGGCGTGTCGGGGCGCGGTGGTGGCAAGTGAGCTCTGACGGTTTTAAATTGAGTTTGGGTGGTGGTGGCGGGTGCGGGAGCGGGAGCTGGAGCAGGGCTTGTTCAGATTAGTTGGGCTTCGCTATAGTTTTTTGGAGATGGATTTGAAATTCTTTTTGTGGATGAGGAAATAGAGCACGATTGCTTAGAAGGACTCCCTCGTGGAAGAGCAGATTGTACCCGCTTCGGAGTAAATGCGATTGTACAATATGTCCGATTGGGTTAGGTTTTCCGTCAAGGATTTTTACATCCGATCCTGGGCGGAAACTTGAACGAATTTTCAGTTGTTCAAGACATACTTGTGAACATATTCAACAAAAAGTGCAGAAGGATACACTTATATTAGAAAAATTCCCAAGCAACCAATGTGCAGCTGAAATGTGGCTAACCAGCAGGTCCTCCTCTCCTCTCCTCTTCTTGGCGTAACGTCCTCCTGGGACAAAGCCTGCTTCTCAGCTTAGTGTTCTATGAGCACTTCCACAGTTATTAACTGAGAGCTTCCTCTGCCAATGACCATTTTGCATGTGTATATCGTGTGGCAGGCACGAAGATACTCTATGCCCAAGGAAGTCAAGGAAATTTCCTTTACGAAAAGATCCTGGACCGACCGGGAATCGAACCCGTCACCCTCAGCATGGTCATGCTGAATACCCGTGCGTTTACCGCCTCGGCTATATGGGCCCTTAACCAGCAGGTCATTGAATGAAAATAAGCCGTATACGCACCTTAAGCCCAGCTAACACAAAGTCTTATATGATGTTGAATAGGATGCTAAAGTGGAGGCTATATGCGTACATGCTCCCATTTAACCGCGTGTAAAGTGTGCGTATATCGCCTCCATTTTTGCATCCTGTTCAACATCATATGCGATCGTGTGTTGACTGGGAGTGCTGTTTAAAAGCAGATGTTGGCCCAATATACGACTTATTAAATGCTTAGCCCTCAGACTATCTAAAATCCATACTTTTTCTTTTGCTGCCTTTTCTTTCTCTCTCCCATTTATCTTTTCTTCACTCTGCGATTCAAGAAGAGTTAATTTATGTAAATTCGAATATGTTTGACAGAACTTTTTGCTAGAATATCATAAAAGAAGGTGCCTTTGAAATGCTACGCAGCAGCTGTCTCAAACTCAGTAGCAGTTCAGTTGCCAATTTCAGACAGTTTAGCAGTTGAACTGCTATGATACAGCAGTATGCATGCTGAATGTAGATATAATGCTAAAATACGGTTTGTTTTAGTGCTTGTTGGTTACCTGGGTTTGGTTAGAGCTAATCAATACATTAGGGCTGATTTTTTCATCAATTTTTGACATTCACCGGTTTGAACCTTAAGGAACCTCAAAAGTATTCATGGGGAAATCACTAAAAGAATCTGGGCAGCATTCTATGAAAGAATGTCAGATGAAATTTTTGAAGAAAACACTGAAGGAAATTCGGGAAATACTCGAAAGAATGCCGGAAGAAATCCCGGGAGAAATCCCTGAGTGAAATCCAGTAGATGTCAATCAATAGATCCTTGGTGACATCCCAAAAGAAATACCTTTGAAGAAATCTCCAAAAGAATCTCTGGAGCAAGGAAAGCTGGGAAGAATCAGTGAACGCATCCCTGGAGGACTCAATGAAGGAATGCTTAGAGTAATTTCGGAAGGAATTTTTAAGGAATTCGCGAAACAAGTTCGGAAGAAGTTCCTGATGGAGTCCCAGGAGAAATCCCTAAATGCATCTTGGATTAATACCTGAAAGGATCTAAAAATAGTCCCTTTGAACATGCTGAAGGAGTTCGTGTAGAAATCCCGAGACAGATGTTTGAGATAGCGCCGTAGATAGTTGGGAGAAATCCTGGGAGGAATTCCAAAAGGAGTTCCCAAAGGAATCCTAAAAGGTATCCTGAGAGAAAGCCCAGGAAGAGTCCCGGAGAAATCTCTGACAAATTCTTGGGAATAAATTCGTAATTTCCAAAAAAAAAATCCGGGAGAAAATCCTGAAGGAGTTCTAGAAAAGAAAAACTCCTGGAGGAATGCTAGACATAATCATAGACATATCCTTAAAGGAATCTTAGGAGAAATTCCAAGAATTATGAATGCAGGAACCCTGAAAATAATCCCGGAAGGTATCCCAAGGGATACCGCTGAAGGATACCCCAGGAAAATGCTGAAAAAAAAACTCGGTATTAATCAATTAGGAATTCCCAAAGGAATATTCGAAGGAATCCAGGGAGACCTCCCGGAAAAAAAAATCAGGTGGAATTTTTGGGAGGGATACCTGGAAGAATACCGGAATAAGTCCCTGGAAGAACCCTTGACGGAATTTCGGGGGAAATAACTGAAGGAATGTCGGAACTAATCATTTAAGGAACTCCGGGAAAAATCCTTGACAGAATATTTAGATGAACCTTGGGAGGAATTCCTAAAGAAATTCCCGAGAGGAGTCCGGAAGCACTCCCTGCAGGAATCATGGAAGTAAAGCAAAAAAAATCCTAGAGGAATGCCTGACGGAATCTCGGCAATAATCCGTGAAAGAATTCGAAAGCCATCCCAGAAGTAATCCCTAAACAATGAAGGAATCGCTAGTGGAATGCCTGAAAATGTCCCCTAAGGAATCCAGGAAAAAATATCCTAATGAATCTTAAGAGGAAGTCCTGAAGGAATTTCAGAAAAATCCTGTCCGTAACAGAATTCTGGAGGAATCCCCAAAGAAAAACCAGGAAGAGCCTAAGAAGGAATTCCTGAAATATAACAGTGAATCAATCCGGGAGAAATCCCTTAAGGAACCCTTGATGGAAACCTGGGAGACATTTGTAAAGAAATTCCGTGGAAAATCAATTAAAGAATCACGGAGGGAATCCCTGATTGAGTTCTGAAGAAAATACCGTAAGAGTCTCTGTGGAAATCCCTTTGGGAGTACTGGGACAAACTCTTGAAAGAATCCCGGGAGGAATAACGGGAGAAATCCTTAAAAAAATATTTGAAAAGATGCCATGAGGAATCCTTAGTGGAATACAGGAATAGTTTTGGGATGAATCCCAACAGGGTTCTCGGGGAGAAATACATGATGAATCGGTTTTTCACCCCACTTATTCGAATGATTGCTTACTAATAGTTACATTAGCGAACTAAGATAAACATGTTTTCAGAAAGCATTGAAATGGAATCTCTTTGTTGGTCTAAGATATATTCTGTAGCACCATCTAGCGAGAAAATTTCTAACTATAGATCAATACTTTACAATTTATGTAGGATTTCGGCTTTAGCATTCTTTGGTTTAAGCGTTTATACCTTGTTATCTCCGCTGACGTTTCGGTCCTCGGATCGAACCTTCTTCAGCGCTCGATAATAATCAACTGGTCAATTTATAAAAACTTTTGATTTTTGGGACGTCAGATTAGATCGTGGTTAAGTGGTTTTGTATGGATGTGTTTAGTCGGACTAAATATGCGGTTTGGTCACTGGATTTAGCACAAGATCTTTGGGCTAGCTGAATGCTATCACAACTAGTGCATTAAAAAAAGTTCAGCCAGCCCCCTAGATCTTTTGCTAAGTCCAGAGACCAAACCGCATATTAAGTCCAACTAAACACATCCATACAAAATCACTTGATCACGATCTAATCTAACAACCATATGATATGCGCAACCATAAGGGCTGTAACCCTCTCAGATCTGACGTCTCAAAAATCAAAAGTTTTTTATAAATTAACCAGTTGATTATTATCGTGCCCTGAAGATGGTCCGATCCGAGGACCGAAACGTCGGCTAAAATAACAAGGTATCAACGCTTAAACCAAAGACTGCTAAAGCCGAAATCCTAAATTGTAAATTACTACAAACAGTCGATACATACAAATATAGATGAAGACACTTTCTTAAAATTTTAAACCTTGGTTAATATATCAGAAAAACAAATTGACTACACATTTTCAATTGAACTTATTCTAAAATTCAGAAGCCAATTCTGAAGTTGGTTGTTTAGCATGTACGAAGTATGGATCGTTGGAATCACGCTTGTTTATTCGGATGATAATTTGCTCCTTGCTTAGAACAACATCTTAAGTGGTAATTATTTGATATGTCCTGTTAAAGTTGTTGAAAACTTCACTATGACATCATAATAATCGAAAAACAGAGTAAACAACCAGATTTTCAGTGATTGCTAAAAAAGCTCCGGTGAACTTTCTTCCAATTCTGTTCTAAAAGTTCTGCCAAACATTGCACTCGAAAATTTATTTTTGAAACAGACCTCAACAGGCAGAGATTCTTTTTAAGGATTTCATCAATTTCGTTTTCAGGAATTGTATTCATGGATTGCATCAGACACTTTCTCTGACATTTCTCAAAGACAAGGGTTTTTTTAGAAGTCCTCCAAGGATTTTATGAACATTTCCAAATTCGGGGTGCAATTATGATTTTTTCTTGGAATTCCTACATAAATGTCTCTATTGAGAAAAAAAAACACCTAAAATTGCTAAGACATTCTATCAGTAGTCAACGGTAGTGATTCCTCTAGAAAATGATGACATACATTAATGTTTCCTTAGCCTGTATAACTTTCAATACAATCTTTTTCAGGTATTCAAGTAGCACTTCAATTAATCTACTAAGACAGGAAATTGTTAAAATTATACCTCAACTGCAAAAAATATCTCTAATCTATAATATTTAAAGTTTATGAATAAATGAGCTGTTAAATGAGTAAATGTGATGGGGAGATGGAGAGCGAGCTGTTATTTTGGCACTCAAATAGTTGTACTAGCTACCAATTTGATGATGATTAAGCGCTTCTCTGGCTTATGCAAATCAGCCTTGATTTGAACAAAAGCTGTTAAAAAGAACTGCAATCACTTGTTCAGCTCGTAAACATCCAATTTTGGTGATTTTATCCAGCCATAAGTTGATTTGAGCTCTCCAGGTGGCTGTATTAAGGTTGAAGAAGCGCTTATATCCAGGTGAGGGAATGATTTATGATTCTATTTATATAACAGACAAAGATCATGTGAAGCTTTAGAGTTGCTTAATAATCTTTAGTGCAGCAATTTATCAAGACTTGTGCAGCATTAAAAAAAGCATTTGTCCCACAAAGATTTTGCCAGAATTGCCAGAACTCTTGGTCTAGATGTAGGATGCTGTACAAAGTTGCTAAAATTGAAATATACAAATAATGATTTTAATTGAGAATCGAACTTTGGTGCATTGATTCATAGTCACTTATCTTAGCATCTGCCCCACTGAAATGGTACAGGGGCTAAGTGGTTTGGGAGAGAACAATAAGCTCCCGTCGAGTCTGAATAAAGGCTGTGTTGAGGTTGTATAAACTATGTAAGTGATTGTTATGAACACATGGATTAGCTGTCAAAACATCATTGTTTTGTTTTCAGTTTGGTGCTCTTCGGTTTGGTAAACGTAAATCACCAGTGAAGTCTGGGGAAATGAACAAAAATACAGGTAAATATTGATAATTCATACTGTAAGGTGTGGGAAGCAAATATCTTTTATCTATTTTTAGAGAAAGCTGGTAGTTTCGCCGACGTCGAAACCATAGAACGCGCAAAATCCTTATTTCTATCGTGCCTCAACGTTGGGTGTACATAAACGTTTTGATGTGTCGAGATAAAGATGCCGCAACGCTCATTAAAGACCGGTCATCAGCCCCTTTCTCTATATGGTACAAAACTCCCCGCATTCTGAAACCATAGTCCTCCAAGTCATTTGTAGAAGCGAGAGTTGACGCGGTGGAAATATCTAGTCACATTGATACGGACTCCACGTAGCCACTCCCTGTAAAAAATATCAGACATTCATCTATCAAGAGAAAAAGCTCGTCAACGAAAGGTGACCAGTACGAGTTGTCATCCAGTGCAGTGGCTTTGTTTTTCCGTGGAAATTCCGGCTACCATTGGCTTTATTTGTGGCATACCGTACACGTTGCAAAGTATTGGCCAAAACTGTTCTTTTAATCTCTCCAACCATATTTACGTTAAACTCATCAGAGATGTCGTTCGAAATGTCTTTGAACCGGTTTTTCAGACAAACCTCCTAGCTTTGATGCCAGTATAATCCACCTGGAATGTCTTTAACCTTCCGTAATTCGCGCGGTTGAGCACCTCCGTCAGCACCACGCGAAAAAGTGAGATTTTTTCATAATCACTTTTACCATCATCTTCAGTGTCATATCCCTCATCACTGCCCGCGTTACTAAGATTCTCTTTCCCCAGGTAATTGTCCAACATCAGGGATATTGTTGATGCCGTTTAAATATTCAAATATAATATTTGTTCAGGCAATACTTTATCATTTACAAGTTTCGTACAGCTTAACCTTTCGATAATGTTACTACTGCAGTAGATTCGCAATCCATTGTTCGGTGATCGGAGACGACAGTATCCCTTTCTATAGTTTCAGAAAATATGGTCTTCAACACCTTTTCACATTTCTCACGCCTCCTTTTTTGTCAAATTGCGGTTATAAGTATCATTCCATTCGAATGTTATTTTACATTTACAATCCATTTTTGCGAATTGTTATGATCCGCACAATGTTTTCACTGATTTTTTTGTTATTACCAGTAAAGGCTGAATAAAAGAGTCTTAGTGCTCAACATTTTATATTGCAGATAAGCTGGATGAAGGGATGTAGAGAAGTTGGATAATCTTCTGTTGAGTAACTTATTCAGCATACGATGATAGGCTGAACAAAAGATGCTTTGTAAACGCAACAAGCTACTTTTCAACTAGATATCCAGCTTCCGTCTTATTCAGCTATTTGCACCATTAACCAACCTTTATTCAGCTATGACTCTCACTGTTCAACTACCATTGTAACTTAGGTAACGAGTGAATAAGTTTATAAGTGAGTAAGTTTAAGAAAAAAAAAACTATTGACTAATTGATTACATCATCACCTTTCTTATTCGTTAACCTATCAATTAACTATCATTGACATACCCTGAAAACGCTCACTTGCCGTGTCATCCACTTAAATACTCACATGTTAATCGATTCTCTCAATGGCCCACTCATTCGCTCACCAGTTCCTGAATCAATTCACCCACCGTATAGCATGTTGAATGGGTTGTTTTTTAAATGACCAGGGCTCGGTAAATTCTCCTCATTCCACTTACATTCACTCTTCTTTGGTGAAACGAGATGAGAAAGTAACAGCAAGCGGTGCGTCCCGATCGAACCAGCCAACCCCATTACCAGTGCGATGCGATGCGCCACTCACTTGGCATTGCTATTATTGCTGTTCGTTCGTTAGTTTGGATCGTATGCGAAATGAAGGGAATGAATAAATGGCGCATGGTGGAAAAGTGAGAGATCGATCGAAGTGGCAATCACTCGCGAGTCACGACACCAATCGATCCGTTGCGTTACGATTGAGTGACGATGCCTTGCATCCGTGTCGCTGATGAGAGGCACATGAACAGAAGAGACAACGCTGCTGAGTAGTTTCCAGTGCGAAGAGTGATGCATAGTGGGAATCAGGAACCCTGGATATACTATTATTGTAAATGAATTCGACATTTGGCTTGTGAATCAGTGAGTTGTATCTCGCTCATGAGGATTTATTTATGAGTCTCGCTCGAGTTTGCTAACGCAACAGTAGCTCATGACTGAGAGTTTGGGCATACCAACTATTCTGGAGAGAATCAGGTGGTATGAGGGTAAGTTGGAGAGACTGATAGTTCGTACGTGAATTAGTAGGGCAGTTGATGATTTGGTGAACTGATGAAGGAGTGAAGTTGTGAAGTGGATAGGTGAAGCTTATTGGTAAATGATTTAAAGAGTGAGTAAAGTATAAGAATAGAAACTTATCTACTACACGTATGCACGTATTGTTAAGTGTGACAGAAGGAAACAATACAGTGTTCTTACCACATTATAAAGTGTACACTGTACAATACAGTACAGTACTTATTTAATGATCAATCAGTTGGAAGTTGATCGTTAGAGGTAATATCTACAGGATGTAGCTCAATTTTACCACATGTACCATATAAGAATGTTAATCAACTGTTACGATATGCATTACTTTGTATGCAAGCTCTAGATCCTGAAGACCTGACGATTCGCAAGGTTCGCGTTTTCGACAAAGTTGTTGAGTAGGTCATAGACTTGAAAATGACGAATCGTTTTATTCGAAATGCTGCCGCTGTAAACTTAGTATTCTAGAATTCTGATATCAAGGAAGTATTACCTCTTCGTTAAAGTCATCATATTTGGCTCCTGAGTTTTCTTTATCTTCTCTGAACACGCCACTGACCTTATCTTATGTCAGTTCGATTTTTCCAGGCTCGCGTCTGTTCTGTCCGTATTCTCCCCATCCTTCCCACCATGTTCGATTGCCATTCCCCATAAAGCTTGAGCGAGCGCTTCTCTGTATACAACAATTTTCCAGCCCCAAAGCCTCCCCACTCTAGAAAACCAATTCGAAACGAAATCGGAGAAATACAATTCCGAATATCGCTTATCTATATGTTTGTGAAAGCGATTTTACGAGCTTCGAAATCCATCGACTGGACTGACTGGAGAAGAGATCCGGAGTCCGTCACCGTGTCTGCTGAGAGAGCGACCTCGCTCTTTCTACTCTCCCTTATCCTGTGAAGTTTATAAACATTTTCCCCCATTCCTTTCTTCCTATCAGAGCTCCCCAACCGCCCCACCGCCTCCAACGGAATCCAATCTTCATTCATTCTGACTCTGGTCGTTCGTTCTTTTCGCTTCCTTCTTCGATTGAGTGAGTGCTTTTTTGCAACCCCGCACACTTCGACCCACTTTCCCACTTTTCCAAACCCCACCGATTCGGAGGAAATGAAAGCTTTCCCATACACAAGCAAAGCGCAAGCTTTGTGTGACGACGACGACGACTCTGGCCGCGGTCGAACCCGGGGTAGTATCCTTGTGCGATTTTCCTCCTCCGTCGTCGTCGTATTCTTCCGTCGTCGTTGCGCTTCTTTGCGGTTGTGTTGTACATGCACTCCGATGCTTACGATGGCGATGACGACGACGACTGGGTGGCTGGTGGCGTCGGTTGGCGGCGACGCTTCTTTTTATGTGCTCCGAGAGCAGCAGCAGCAGCAGCGTGGTAATAAAAATTGATTTTCCATCACAAAGAATGGGAAAATGGGGGGCGGTGGTCTGATGGGGGGAAGCAGTCGCACACAGCGGGAAATTTCTCCGAGTCCTGGGACAGTGAGGGGCCGCTGAAAGCGTGGAAGAGCAGCAGTGTAGCAAAATTTTCAGGCAACGAACAGTGGCGCGCGGCTCTGCCCGGCGATGATGCTCCTCTTCAACAGATGTTTTGGTCGGTTGGTTTGCTTTTTAAGCGTGAGTTTTGAATTTTGCCCGAGTCTGGTTTTTATGTCGTGTGCTACGACGGCTCTTCTGGCTCTATGGAGTAGAATTTTTCGGGGTTTTGTGTTAAAGAGTTGGAGTGAACAAGTGGTTCTGTGTTCGGGGGCTCGTTTTAAAGTTTTGCGTCGACTGGGCGGATGACATGATTTTTATTCTCCTGGTCATTATGGGATTTGAAATCTGTGTCGGGAAATGGGGAAATGTTCCAAACGGTCGTTACATTATTACTGTTGCTATTCAGACAGCAAGATTCTGTTGAAAATAATCGAATAAAATTTTAATGCTAAGATTTTAATCATAACTTAAAATATTGTACACTAGAACGAATATGAAAAACAACTAACGCAAATATTTTCCTTCTAATTCCAGGTAAATACAACAGTGATGAATTCATTACAATATCGCCTTGTAAACAGAAAGAAGTAAGGAAAGGTTAGTTCCAGAATGGAACTGAAATACAACAATGTTGTTTACTTAAGGCTCAGAATCCTTTAAGAAACTTCATGGAACCATTTGATCAAGGGACCATATTTTTACCATTTTCTGCTTATAGCTCAGTCGATTTCATGCCAATTGGCATACATTTTTGTACAAAGTGTGGCCTTATTGGTTAGCCAAAGGTCTGAGTGTCCTCTGCTGTACGTAGAAGTCGTCTCCATTCTACTTGATCCATGGCTGCGAAGGATCCTCAAATCGCCATCCACTTGACCGACCCACCAAGCTCGCTGCGCAGCACGTCTTCTTGTACCGGTCGGATGACTCTCGAGAAGCTTTTTAGTCAGATTGCTATCTGACATCCTGATGACGTGACCCGTCCACCGTAGCCTCCAGATTTTCGCGGTGTAGACGATGGTTGGTTCTCTCAACAGCTGATTCAGCTCGTGGTTCATTCTCCAAGTCCCGTTTTCCATCTGCACTTCACAGATGATACGCAACTCCTTCCGTTCGAAAACTTCAAGGGCACGGTGATCCTCTGCACGTAGAGTCCATGCTTTGTACCCATAGAGAACCACCAGTCTAATCAGCGTTTTGCAGATAGTTAACTTCGTGAGACGGCGAACTTTGTTCGATCGTAGAGTTCTGTGAAGTCCAAAGTAAGTTCGATTTCCTGCCACAATGCGTCTCTGAATTTCTCTGCTGAGGGTCGTTGTCGGCGGTCATCAGCGAAACCAAGCAGCTGAACGGACTTCGTGAAAATCGTCCCACTCGTGTTTATCCCCGCTCTCCTGATTACACCTTCTAACGCAATGTTGAACAGCAATCACGAAAGACCATCACCTTGCCGCAACCCTTTGCGAGATTCGAAGGGACTCGAGAGTGTCCCTGATACTCGAACTACGCACATCACTCGATCCATCGTCGCCTTGATCAACCGTGTCAGTATTCGTGCATAATCTGCCATAGCTGTTCTCGATCGATTGTATCATACGCCGATTCAAAATCGATTTAAAAGTGATGTGTGGACCAAGGTGTGGACACATTGTATTCGCGGCATTTCTGCAACACCTGGCGGATGGCGAACATCTGGTCCGTTGTAGCGCGTTTACCCATGAATCCAGCTTGATATTTCCCCACGAACTCTCTTGCAATCGGCGATAGACGGCGGCATAAAATTTGATAGAGTATCATGTAGACAGCGTTCAGTAGTGTGATCGCGCGATAGTTCCCACAATTCAGCTTGTCGCCCTTTTATTTTAGATGATACACACGATACCTTCCATCCATGTCACCGGTAATACTTCCTACTTCCAAATCTTGGTAATGACTAAGTGCAGTGCTCTCAGCAGTTGATCTTCATCGTATTTTAGAAGCTCGCTTGGTAGATGATCTGCTCCAGGGGTTTTGTTATTTTTCAATCGGAAGTCTTTCATCCTACGTACGTCCTTAGCTCGGTAAAGCTCTTCCATCGCTTCGCGATCTCGTTCTTCCTGCTAGCGCTTCTTCCTCCGGAAGACTGATACATACATTTATTTGTTCCACATCATTAAGACAAGACATAATCAACAATAGTACGCCACAATACTCGGTTTGTGGCTGCCGCTCTCCATCCTCGGTCACGCCCAATGCTCGCCAAGTCACGCTCCACCTGGTCCGCCCATCGTGCTCTCTGCGCTCCACGCCTTCTTGTGCCAACCGGATCCGTTGCAAACACCAGCTTTGCAGGGTTGTTGTCCGGCATTCTTGCAACATGCCCTGCCCACCGTATCCTTCCGGCTTTGGCCACCTTCTGGATGCTGGGTTCGCCGTAAAGTGCAGCGAGCTCGTGGTTCATCCTTCTCCGCCACACACCGTTCTCCTGCACACCGCCGAAGATCGTTCTTAGCACGCGTCGCTCGAAAACTCCGAGTGCTTGTAGGTCCTCCTCGAGCATGGTCCATGTCTCGTGCCCGTAGAGGATTACCGGTCTTATTAACGTTTTGTACATGGTGCATTTGGTGCGTGGGTGAATCTTTTTCGACCGCAGTTTCTTCTGGAGCCCGTAGTAGGCCCGACTTCCGCTGATGATGCGCCTCCGAATTTCACGGCTCACGTTGTTGTCAGCCGTCAGTAAGGATCCGAGGTAGACGAATTCCTCCACCACCTCGAAAGTATCCCCGTCTATCGTAACATTACTACCCAGACGGATCCGGTCGTGTTCGGTTCCGCCTACCAGCATGTACTTTGTTTTTGAGGCATTCACCACCAGTCCGACCTTTGCTGCTTCGCGTTTCAGGCGGGTGTACAGTTCTGCCACCGTTCCAAATGTTCTAGCGATAATGTCCATGTCATCCGCAAAGCACACAAATTGACCGGATTTTGTGAAAATCGTTCCCCGGCTGTTGAGCCCGGCTCGTCGCATCACACCTTCCAGCGCGATGTTGAAGAGTAGACATGAGAGTCCGTCACCTTGTCGCAGTCCCCGGTGAGATACGAATGAACTGGATAGTTCACCCGAAACCCTTACGCAGTTTTGCACACCGTCCATCGTTGCTTTAATCAGTCTAGTCAGCTTCCCAGGAAAGCCGTTTTCGTCCATGATTCTCCATAGCACTGCGCGGTCGATACTATCGTATGCCGCTTTGAAGTCGATGAACAGGTGGTGCGTTGGGACCTGGTATTCACGGCATATCTGGAGGATTTGCCGTACGGTAAACATCTGGTCCGTTGTCGACCGGCCGTCGATGAAGCCGGCTTGATAACTTCCCACGAACTCATTTGTTTTAGGTGACAGACGACGGAAGATGATCTGGGATAGCACTTTGTAGGCAGCATTCAAAATAGTGATCGCCCTGAAGTTCTCACATTCCAAATGGTCGCCTTTCTTGTGAATGGGGTAGATTACCCCTTCCTTCCACTCCTCCGGTAGCTGTTCGGTTTCCCAGATCCTGACTATCAGCCGATGCAGACAGGTGGCCAACTTTTCTGGGCCCATCTTGATGAATTCAGCTGCGATACTATCCTTACCAGCTGCTTTGTTGGTTTTGAGCTGTTGAATGGCATCCTTAACTTCCCTCAGCGTGGGAGTTGGTTCATTTCCGTCCTCCGCTGCACTGACGTCGTCGTTCCTTCCGTTGCCGTGGGCTCCCGTGCCTACGTTCTCCACGCCGTTCAGGTGCTGATCGAAGTGCTGCTTCCACCTTTCGATCACCTCACGTCCGTCCGTCAAGAGGCCTCCGTCCGGAAGACTGAGTTCTGCCTGTTTCACGCCTGGCTACCTGGTATAACGTGCCTCATTCGCCCTTGTACGATGTTGCAACATTCTCGCCCATGTTGCAATCCGACAACATCACATCACGCGCTCATTGAAAGTTTGCTCTCACTGCGCGAAGAATGCTTCTTTCACGTCATTGGTGAATAGACGCTCGGGTCGTACCTCCTCAATCTAGCTGAAGTCCGAAGGACAACAGTGCCCAGGCTGCACTGCCAGCTAAGCACACAACTCTTAGCTGGCGGTCTTTGTCATCGCTTGATCCGTGGAAGCATGAGGTAGGAACTTGTGAGGACCAGAGCTATGTTGAACGCTCTCCTTATCGACTCACCGTTCTGCAGCCTTACGACAACGAATAATAAAACTTAGAGTTAGAGCTTTTTTCAATATATTGTGAGAAATTCGTCATGTTATTCTTTCTCAGTTTGAGATGTGGGCTTGGAGCGGAGTAGAGTAGCTGAGTCCCTGGACAATCGCCTTGGTATTGCTCCTCATCTTTAAATATATTAATGAAATTCCTAACCGGAAGATTTGTAGAACACTTCAGAACAAACATTACCAAAATGTTACGTAAAAGTTTATAAAAGGGAATCTAGAGCAGCTTCTGGTAGAACACTTGAAGACGTTTCTGTTGGAACCTACAGTTCAGCTTCCACTCGAACTTTTTGAACAATTTTTGACGAAAACTGTGAAAATATTTTGGACAAAGTTTTTTTGGGATATCTTTTAGAAATTTTAAATCGTTGAGGGATCGTTAGTCAACATCAAGTGCTGTTGAGCCCCGAAAAAAATATTTAGAGAAACTGGCATAGCAAACACATTCCACTCGTTCATTGATGGAAATTGGTAGTAAATATTTTGGTGTTCAACCACTTGGTGATAATTTTTGCAGAAGACTGTTGACTGCGTTCATTTTGATCGAATCATTGATGCAGAAAATCAGACCGTATAGGGTATTAGAGTACCCATTTTATAGAGGACGTTTCTATTTAAGTAAAAGTAAACTGACACGATTGCACTTCAAAATGTAAAGTGTCATTAATGAATAATAAAAAAAAGTTTTAGTAAAAATCATTAACGAATCAGAGGTTTTACAAATGTTTTTAAATATGAACGTATCAGGAAGTTCTAGGAGATTTGAGAGGATTTTCAGAGCCGTTTCTATTAGTTTCACTTTGCTTTAAAGGGTTACAGCGAATTACACTGTGTAACAGGGCAGTTTCAAGCGATTTGTTGGGTGTTTTTGGGGATGTACTAATATTGCAGTAGTAAGGCTTCAGGAGGGCTGGTGTCAGGAAGCCCCCTTGAATTTATCTGAAACGCCTTGAGACCTCTTGAATTAATCGGGGTCTCCCTAAAAAGCATTCATGTGTCCCTAAAGATCGTCCTTAAACTTTTTAGTTGTTGTTGTTGTTTGTTTGTTTATTACCAGGGATTTGAACCTTTTATGGGTCATTCATTCCGTAACGTTTTGGTATATCCTCGAAACTCAAAGAAGCACCTCTGAAAACTTCCTGAAGACCCCCCGAAATATCTCTTGAACACCATTGAATCACCCGGAAACTCCCTGGAACGTTTCTAAATCCATTCTGCAATCCCTTGAGACCTTCAGAAACTCCTCTGAACCTCCGTAGAAGCCATAGGGTGTCAAATGTCATCGTTTAAATAAAACGCTCACACTCATCATTTTGAAGGCACAATCGCGAGCGTGTATGAGAGATTGTCATCTAAGCCGATAGAGAAATAATGTTGTGGAAGAAAGAACAGGTTAGGGTCCCGTTTTGAACTCGGTTTGACTTTCTTTTTCGTAGAATCGTAACTTGTCCATTGACTTAGTTGGTTAAAGCACTGGACTAGCGATATGGAGTCGTGGGTTCGAATGCAACCAAAACACGTCGTATTTTTTTTACATTTATTTCTCATTTTGTAGACTGTTGGGCGTTGCATGCTAGTCCGTTGTCTAGTGTAGTGTTTCCTTCAAAGAGCGAATAGCTCACTAGCTTTTAAAACTAAGGCGCAACTGGATGTATTTTATCATTTTTATGGTTTTTGATTTTGTTTTTACTAAATAACGAGGCATTACTTACTTTCAAAATCGGTGTTGATACACACTTAGAGGAAGGAAGGATCAAGGTATGTATAGGGTGCCTGTACCAATTATGGCACTACCGAAGGAAAACTATTTGTACAAAAATAACGAGAAGACCAACAAATGTCACCAATATGTTAAAAGATAGTTTAGTTTCCATACTTTACAGGAAAAATATAAAAACGGAGCCAAAACTATTTTAGTATTTATTACAGCGTGTGCCAATGATAGGAACCCTGTCCCAGTTATGGCTACATTTTATAACTTCGGTTCCTTTTCGCACTATTTGCATGCATTTCTTATGGGATTAGCCATAATTGGTAGACTATGGCAAAAAAGGGTGCAAGGAAGCCAAAATTTTAAGGAAAATGATTTATTTCTACCATAATTTGAGCAAAATGTGGACTTTAAATGAATGCAATCATCTTTTGTGAACGCGATCTGTTGTTGACATTTGTTTTATTGTTGATATATATCGCTAAAGGGTGAAAATCAACTATAGCGAATAAATGATACTATAGCCATAATTGGTACACTTACCCTATACGTGCCTTGACACATTCTGGTATTGCCCATGCAATGGATCTTGAAACGCCTCTCGTACCCGCTAAAATTTTCGTAAAGTCCCCTGGAGCGCCTTTCAAACTTTTCTGAAACCCCATGAATCGTCCCTAACGATCTTTATGTATTTTTCTGAAACCTCCTGAAACAATTTTGAAACTCTCCTGGAATCTCTGTGGAACTTCAGGACTACTGACTACTGGGAAGCCCTTCAAGGCCCACTCTGAAACTTTATTTTTGCACTCACAATTTTTAGTTTATGCCAAAAAAAGAAAAAACCTCTTTTGAATTATGTATTACAAATATCCAGGTTCTCATTCCCAGTAATTCTACAGTTATTTTTGCCTATTTGGTATAAGTCTAACAGGGACGTTTAGAAGGATTTCTTCTTTAATTAGTATTCTGATGGAATAATCTGGAAATTTGTCTTGGGATTTGCCTAGAAACTTTGTCGGAAACATATTTTAAATCGCTTTCTTTGGAATAAGATTCTAGAACTGTTTTTCCATGACGAGTCTGAAACGTTTTCTCATGCTTCCGTTATAAATCAAACATGAGTAGATTCAATAATACTGAAGTGCCAAAGAGTAGACACCGGATACGTTGAGCTGGAAGAAAAATAATTATTTTGACAAATCCTTGTGTCAATTTACTTTCTGGAAACACTGTACGATTACAATTCTGTCAAGACACCCTAGGAAAATTTGAGTGGATTTCATATGACTGCAATTCACATGAACCTCTTTTTTATGTCAATTTCTTGATTTTGCTTTGGCTGACCAAGCCATGTGGGAAATTACACTGTTGAAAATGCTTTGACATCCATGTGCACAACAGAACATGTGCTCGATGAACAAATTGAGATTTGAAATTATGAAAAGAAATCCACGTACTCCGGTGAGACCGGAGTACGTGGATTTCTTTTCATAATTTCAAATCTCAATTTGTTCATCGAGCACATGTTCTGTTGTGCACATGGATGTCAAAGCATTTTCAACAGTGTCTCTTTTTTATGCAGAACTAAATTACCCAGGTAACAATTTGATACTGTACAAACGTTTTCTCAGCTATTTTAAAGCAGCTTTTATTTGAACAAAAGCTTAGCAAAAGAGAAACAATCCTTTATTCAGCTCCTTAACATCTAATTTAGGTAATTTTTTTCAACCTTTAGCTGATTTGAAGTGCATTGAAAGGCTGATTTAAGGCTTAATATGCGCTGAATCAGTAATCAATAAAACTTATTTATTTTTATTTAAAAAAATCATTTTTGTACGCATTGCTTAACATTTGCGGCTTTCTATTTCCAGAAATGTATAAATTAATCTATGGAAAAACTGGGAATTGAACTCGGACCTCCTGATTTATAGTCACTCACCTTAGTACCTACACCACACACAATTGTATACATATCCTCGAAAACGAGAACATTAGTTGTTGTATCGGAAATATCAAGAACACAAATTGAACTAAGCCTGTATTGAGGCTGAAAAAGCTACGTGAACTCAACGAAAACATTGTGTTGGTCAGCTGTCAAAAATTATTTGATTAAAGGTTGAACAACAGATGATTGTTTCTGCATGTTGCTGTCTGTTTAAAAGCTGGTTACACAGATGAATAATATTCTATTCATTTTTTTTTCCTTTATTTTTGAGATTTTCAGCCCTGAGCTGTTTCGTCTCTTTTCTATTCAACTTGATATTCAGCCATCCTTGTAATGCTGATTAAAGATGTTGAACAAGCCGTACACCTGACCGACGTTAAGCTAGCATTGTAACCAGCCACTGATCAGCCAATGTTCAGCTTATACTCTCATTGTTACTTGGGTATGCCCTTGATTATGCCTTCATAAAAAGATGGAAACTTGGAGGGAGCGCTATTCAGTACCAATATTGTGCCTGAAAAACGTTATATTGAGGAGCTCCAGAGGGGTTCCAGGAGGTCTCAGGAACATTTCATAGGGCCGTAGAAAGTCGTTTGGGCATTTTAGGTGGACCCATATGACACCAAGGGATTCCAAGGGGTCTCAGAAGAGATTCAGGGAACCTTATGTGCTTTTCAGAAAGGCTCAGAGAGTTTCAGGGTTACAGAAGTGTTTACGGGGTTTCAGGAACTTTTCATTGTACTTCTGGGGGACAACCAGGAGGCCTCAGCGGCGTGTCAGAGGTTTGGAATGTGCTCCAAGAGGTTTCATAGCCGTTTGAAGGGGGGCTCAGATCCGTTTCAAAGGGGCCTCAGGCGGATCCATGGAGTGCCAGGAGCGTTTTAGGATGTCTCAAAGACAGAGGCAGAGGGTCTCAGGCGGGATCAGGGAGGTCCGCAGAGGCGGTTCAAGGCGTTACAGTGGCGTCCACGGGTTTCTAGGGTGCTCAAGGGCACTTTAGGGGTTGCTGTCAAAAAGTGTCCCCAGTCAAAAAGATTAATAACCCGAAACACAAATAAAACTAAAAAGCTTTTAGAGCTCAACAAGATAGCTCTATGTACAATGTTCAAACACTGGCCTAGTAACCGGGCACTGTCCGTGCAGATATCATTTGAAAAATATTGGCCAAGTACAGAATTATATCTATGAAAGTGAAACCTCGGAACATCTGCTTTGCAATTGTGGTGCGTTATACAGGCGCAGAATGAAGTTTCTCGGCAGCGGTTGCTCACAGCACAGTGAGATATGGTCTGCTAATTGTGAAAAAGAAATAATGATTGGTTTCATAAACCACATCATACCTGATTGGGAACATATTGCTGCAAGTAGTTGATCATCTCATCAATGGTGATCGGTTGCCGTAACATGTAGAGTAGACTGGGATATACTACAAAAGTTCTATTCATTGGACGCAGTAATGACAATTGCTCCACAAAAAAGAAGGTCTCAGTGGATTTTTAAGGGTCTCAGGGACTTCAGGAGGATCCCAGGATGTCTCAAGAGAGTTGTGAAGGGGAGGGGGGGGGGTTTCATACAAGAGGTTTCAAGGGCGTTTCAGGGTGTCTCATGAGGTTCCAGGGAATTTTCAAGTGACCTCAGAAGCGATTAAGGGGATCTCTGGGAGTCTTGGTGGCATTTCAGGGGGCTCCGGGTGCGTTTCGGGGGTCTCAGGTGAATTCCTGGCATTTCAGGGAGTTCTAGGGGGGTGCTTCAAGGGCACTTCAGTGGCCTTCAAATGACTCGCACCTCAGGAGCGATCTCAGGGGATCTTAGAGTCGTTTCAGGGGATCCCTGGAGGTGTCAGGGGCGATTCCATGGGGTTCAGGAGGTTTCAAGAGCATTTCAGTGGGTCGCAGAAACTTTCTAGGGGATCTTGAACGGGTTTTGGGTGGTCCCAGGAAGTCCTTAGAGTGCGCCTCAGGTGCTTCCAGAGGGTTCCAGGGGCATTTCTGAGGATCTTTGGTGAATTCAGCGAGTCCCAGAGGAGTTTCAGGGAGTCTCAGTCGAGCGATTTAAGGTGTCTCGGAGCGTTTCTGGGTTTCTCAAGTACTGCCCTGGAGTTCCCTGAATCTCTCTGAATACCCCTTAAACCTCTTGGAACTAACACCTCTGAAATGGCTTAAATCCCTCTAAAACAAAGCTCAACCCTCCTAGAAGACCCCTAAAATCCCAGTGGGATGCATGTAAAGTGCACCTAAAACCCCTTGAAGCCAATTTATTCCCTCATAGGAAGTCACTCTAAGGGGTTTTCCCTCTTCCAATTATTAAATCAAAAATTTAAATACTAATAAAACACAAAAACCTCTTTCATGCATGATATTTTTATGTTTTTTAAATTTATGCACCTTTTTCTATTCCCTGTATAAAAAGAGGGAAAGCTACTCAGAACCAATATTGTGCATAAGAATAATTAGTAATGACGGGAACTATTGCAACGGAGACCAGAGCGTGTTTATAAGGGAGAGCAAAGGAATGTTACAGGGGCGGTTCAGAGGGTCTAAGAGGTTTCAGCGGGGTACTAGGATATTTCAGGGGTTTTCTGGGGTCTGAGGGGGTTTCCGGAGTAGTTTTTGGGGGTTTCGGAGCCTCTCAGGTGCGTAAAATGGGTCCGAGGGTTTAAGGAGGATTTAAGAGGCGTTTCAGGAAGTTTCAGACAATTTTACGCGGGATTCAGAGGCGTTACGGAAGCGTTGCAGAGGATTTTACTGGGGTCTTGGAGCTTCTTAGTTGCGTTACATGGGGTCTGAGGGGCTTAAGAAGGATTTTGGAGGCATTTCAGGAAGCTTCAGAAGATGTTTAGAAACCCCATCACATATCTTTTGAAACGCCCCTGAAATACTTTTTGATTTAAAGGTGTTCTTGAAGCCTGCCCTAAAATGATTCGAAACTCCCCTGAAACCTCTGTAATCGTATTGGAACGCCCTTGAAATCATCATAATTAATTTGAAATGCCTCTGAAACTCTTTGGACGCTTTTAATAGGGTTCATAAACCCCCTGAAACGCACCTCAAAACCCCTTTGAAACGCTCTTGAAATGGTATTACATTGTCCTAAACCTGTAGAAACGCCCTTAAAATGTTCCTGAAGCACCCTGGAACGCTTCAATTACTATGAAATTACTCTGAAATACCTTGAAACGCTCCTCAAACTCCTCACAGTTCTTTAAAGACTCCTGAGATACCTTGAATAGCCCTTTAAGCCCCTTGAAACGTCTTTGAAACCTCTTTGTACTATTGAAATTCCCCTGTATTCCCCATTAAAACGAAAACAAGTCTTGACAGATAGCCCTTAAAGGGCTCCTGAAATCCCCTGAACCAATCCCTTAAAACGCCCCTGGAGCCCGATGGAACCCCCTTTTTTTTGGGCTCTCTGGGAACTTTGGAAATCCCCTTAGCCCCACTTCAAATGCCCAGGAGCAAGACCTGTTCTCACTAACTAGATTCCCTCATTGAAGTCCAAACTTATTTAGGCATTTCCCTCTTTTAATGCCTTTTTTCATTTATGTACATTTTTTATTTATGCAGTCCCATCCATGTGCCTAAATAGAGGTTCCAGTGTAATAATAACTCTGATCCAGTACAAATAGAGTTCAATCACCTTCCCAAATTTGCATCCCACACTTTCCATTCATAAAGCCATCCCAAACCTTGGAGACAATTTATTCCCAATACCTCATCAATAATCCATTCGGCCGAAATTGCTTTCTTCCTGTATTAACCCACATCAACATGATCACGATCACAATCGCTCATAAATCTTCACCGTTCGTTCGTTTCCTGGGCTTTGGCCCGACTACAGACCTGGATCTGGAAATTCAAATCAGCCTCGATTGTTCGAACCGCATTCAGCTGCGCCCGGGATTCATAAGACGACGACGACAACGAGTGCGCGACAAAAATTGATCGCAACACCTACGCAACCCGCTTCTCGTCTCGTCTCGTCTCCTCACCGGAGACTTGGAGATCTGGTCCCCCAAATCCACCCGAGAGGGACTCCAATTTTCTCGCAGACAACAATCATGCCCCCAGTGTCATGTGGAAGCCCCGAGAACAGCAACAACAAACACACATTGACATAATTATAATTTATGCTGGTTTGACTTTGACCTGGCTGCGGCGCGCGGGTTGGCTTTACACGTCATCACTTTCATCGTCATCTCCGGACTCTCTCTCTGCCAACCAAATCAAGAATGAGTTCTGTGTGTCGCGCGCGCACGTTCGCGATCAGAATTATGCTTAGCGTCTAAAAGGCGCGAGCGAGTGGTTCCTTAGCATAGTTTTTGCGGGCGAAAGTTTTTTGCGACAATGTAAGTTCACTGAGCACCTAAAATCGGAAGATTCGTTCTCGAGTTGTGTGCGGTCATGTATATAGCGATGTGCTTTCGATTGACGGGTCCAGGAACTCTTCGTAATGGACATTTCATTGACTCCCTTGAGCATAGAATATCTTTGTGCCTGCCACACGACATTCACATGCAAAATGGTCATTGGCAGAGGAAGCTCTCAGCTAGTAACTGTAGAGCAGACTTTGTTCCTGTAGGGAAGTTACGCCAACAGAAGAAGAAGAAGGGGAAGGTAGTACTTTTTGCGCTGTGTAGAAAGATGCCAAAAAATCATGTGCTCAAGTTGCGGGAGCAACCGTGAGTCTAACTTGCGGGATTGTCCTACCCGTACCAAAGTTGTTGAATCACGTGCCCGGCAGATGAACGCGACGCATGCATCTTATGTGTGAATCTCTTAGTCCACCCGAGCCCGCTTCTCCCAGCTTAGTTATATGTTTTTGATTATGAATTTGCAAGGCTAAGGCGACGAGGCCATGTGACGGCAGTGGTGTTTCGTGGCGCGCGCGGAAACGCTGCTGCCAGAGAAGAAAGAGTTGAAATGACGCGTGTCTTTAATTTTCGTCGTCGTCGTCAGGCGAAAGTGGTGTTGCGACGAAACGAACGGAGATGTCTTGCCAGTCAGTCGTCATAATCATCATCATCGTCGTCGTCATCGTCATATTGGGTGATCCAAAGTAACGGTGGTGGTTGTGGTTACCGTGGTGATGGACGCCAGTGGCGGCGGCGGTAGTTGACTGCGGTTCTGTCAGTGACACTTCTCGGGATAGTCAGCCGTCTTCTGATCTGATGAGGGCAGGACACCGATTACCACCGTTCAACTCCGCCTTGTTCGGTGCGGTGCTTCGAATTAAGGAAACGAAGTATCAGTTCTGGTGAAATCTACCCGCCATGGGGTCCGACCGGGGGTGTTTATTAGTGCGCTTTTATTATTATTGCCGCAAAATTGGTGTTTATTTAAATTTCATTCGAAAATCCGCGTATGGTTCCTCCAGAAAGTGGGAAGCTTTTTTATGCCTGCCGAACCCAGCCTACGCTGGGTGGCGTGTCTGGTCTACAGAATTAATTGGCCATCGCCGCCGCCGTCGATGACGGCGGCTTCAAAAAGTCGTTAGGAATTAGGCTGCTGACGTTTTAATTGTGTATTGTTGGGTGCCGCGAGGCCATGGCTATATGGCAACCAGCTGGTTTTCGGTGTCTCGTCGGTATTCTTGGCCTGCGAAAGGATACACTTTACACTCCTTTTTCCGAGAATCGGGAGTACACAACAAAACCGCACACTTCAGCTGGTCTCTCGATGTCGTCGTCGTCGCCGCCCGCCCATCTTCGGAATCTTTTGAATGAAATGACTTAGAAGATGGTACTCGCGTCCGTCTAACGCTGACGGTGGCTGACTCAGAATGGCAAGTGGCAGCAATATGGCTTTTAGTTTTTGGAGGATTTCGGTGTCTGCTTACCTGGAACGAAATGTGGGGGGAAAGAGCCAGAAGAATGGGGAGCGAGAGAACCAAAAGAGAATATCATTAGCAACTTTGCGGGCCAGGGATCTTTAAAAGTAAGGTAAATACGATGAATAGAAACAGCTTTTTAAGATGTGTTTTTGAGCTTAATGTTTGTTTATATAGCTTGGATCGAATTTCGTGGGCCACGGCAATTCTAATGTGGAGATGCAATGGAAGTTTGATAACGATGCTGGAATGCATCTTTGAGTTTGGAATTTGATTGCTAAGTCGATATTTCAACGAACTCAAGACATTGGACGGGCTGAAGCTAACAAAGTAAGACTTGAAGCTTTGAAACCATCAGTGTTGGATGACCATTAAAAGTTGCTCAACATACCGAATTTTCCCGTAAGTCAGCAGTAACTTTCGCAACTGAAGTCTTTTCAGCTGAAGCAATACATTGATCTTGTTCTACTTATACATGTGCGTTGGTGGCCAAGCTTTTAAGCAATTCCTATGCCGCCTTCCCGGATGTCATCGATATGAGGATATTCGGAGGACCAAACATCAACTATGATCACTATCTTGTTGTCAGTAAGATTCTAGCACGCCCAAGTAACATTTTTTAGTCAAATATACTAGAAGAGGTTCTCAAAAGCATACTAAATCCAAAATATAATGTTAAAGGTTTTATGACGGTTCTCAATACCTCCACAAGACTAATTGGTCATCAAAATTTACTTGGGTGGTTCTTAATTGTACAGAACTTATGAAGTCAGCGGCCGTTGCGGTCAATATTCAGCGTTTCTTAACAGAAGATGTGGCAGATGAGTACCGCCAGAAGCTTATTGAGCGGATAAGGGGAATCAATGTGGACGACAACCTGTGGGTATCCATTCACGGAGCAATGAGCAAATACGACCCAAAAATGGTGGCTTTAGTGAGGAGTACCAGAAGATGATGGAGAAGATGAACGTTACCAGAAGTCGAATCTAAGTCTCTGCCAGAATAGAAAGCGGTACAAGGAAGTGAAAGCAGCTAAGAAAAAAAAATCAAGGTAGAAAGCAAAAGCAGTATGAGGAGAAGGACATTACACTTTCGCCAGAGAATCCTGTAGGAATTCGTCCCATAATTGCTCCAGGAATTCCTCCCGATACTTCACTCAGGATTCCTCATTATTTTTCTTAAGGATTCCTCCAGGAATTCCTCCTGGGATTCGTTCCGGGGTTCCTCCAGAACTCTTTCGGGGTTTCTTCCCGGAATTCCATATTTCCATTTCACGAATTATTTTCGATACTGTTTCAGGATTCTTCCTGCGGTTTCTCCCAGGATTCCTTCCAGGATTTTGACAAGGATTAATCTGGTAAACTGTCAAGAATTCCTCCCAATATTCTTTGATTGAATCCTCCCGGGATTCCTTCTGGGATTTTTTGCCGACATTCCATCGTAGATTCCTTCCGGGATATACTTTGGAATTTCTTCCGGAAATTCTTTCACCAATTATTCCAGAGACTGCTTCAGGGATTCTCCTAGAGGTTTTCCTGGGTTTTCTCCCGGTATTCCTTCCAGGATTCCTACATTGATTTCGATCCCTAGAGATTTCTCTCGAGATTTTTTTCATAGATGTTTTCAAGAATTTTTTTAGGAATGTTTTCCGGATTTTTTTCTGAGATTGCTTCATTGATACCCCAGGCCTACTTCATTGATTTCGCCTGAGATTTCTTGAGGAATTTCTTCCAGAATTCGTTCCGGTTTTTTCGCGGATTATTACTAAGATTTCATCAGGGATTGCTGCAGGATTCTTCTAGGGCTTTCTCACGGGATTCCTCCAGGGATTTCTTACAGGCTTCCTTTAGAAATTCCTCTCAGTATTCCTTTATTGCTACCTTTTGGAACTTCGTCATTTATTTTTTACCCGGTTTCTTTTAGTGATTCTTCCCAAGATTTATTTAGAAATTCTTTCAAGGATTCTTGCAGAGATTCCTTTAGAGATTGCTCCTGAGATTCCTTTTTGACATTCCATCATGGATTTTTTCCGGGATTCCATTCGGCAATTACTTCAGGTATTCCGAGATTTTTTCAGATTTCCTCTTGGATATTTTCAGGTATTCTTTCAGAGTTTTGTTTCGGGATTCTTTCATTAATTTCTCATTTGGCTCTTTGTTGATTTCTTCTAGATTTGCCTAGAAGTTACTCCTAAGTTTTCTTCAAAGATTCTTCAGAGATTTCATGAGGGATTCCTCTCTTGATGTCTTCAGAGATTCTTTCATGACTTTCTCCATTGATTTTATCCGAAATTCTTTTATGAAATTCTTTCGGCATTTTTCCCGAGATTCCTTCAGCAATGTTCCTTTTCGGGATTCGTTTTGAGTAGGATTTTCTTCTAAGTATCCTTCAGCGATTTCTCCAAGATTCTGTCAAACATTCTTCCAAGAACTCTTTCTAGAATTCCGTAAACAATGGCTTCCGGAATCTCTTCATTGATTCCTCACGGCATTCTCCCCAGGATTTATTCAGAGATATTTTCTGGGATTTCCTCGTTGATTGCTCCCGGGAATACTTTTGGGATTTCTTCCACGACGCATTTATGGCTTATTTCCGAGACTGCATGGATTCCTACAGGATTAGTCCTGAGTTTTCTCCCAGATTTTTTTTTATGTATTACTCCCGGGAGATCCTTCCGAGGATTCTTCTAGGGATTCCTATATTTTTTCCGGAATTCCACTTGAAATTCCATTACTGATTTATCCCGGGATTTCTTCTGGCGCTTTTTCTCAGGTATTTCTCTCAAAATTTCATTAGGAATTCCTGTAGGGATCCTCTTGGATGCTTTCAAGAATTCCTTTATGGATTAATAATCCCAGTATTTTTTCGGAATTGCTCTCTAGATTCCTTTAAATATTCCATCGGGGATGTTTTCAGGAATTCATGCCATGATTTCTTTAAATATTTTTTCTGGGATATATTCAGAAGTAATCTCCGGGATTGCCTCTCCAAATTCCTTCTAGAGTTCCTTCCAAGAGTTTTGCCGATATTCTTGCATTATTTTTTGTTGAAAACACTTCAATCACTCCTTCAGCGATTTCTCTCGGGATTCCTTAATGAGTTTCTTTTGTCTGTTATGTTCTCCATGATTCTAACAGAGAACAATTACGGTACTGTTTCAAGGATTCCTTCGGGATGTTCAGGAATCCTTTAGGGATTCCTTCAATGATTACTTTTAGATTTTCAAAGGATTCTTTCCGGGAATTCTGCTGGCATTCCTTTAGAGATTTTCCCGAGTATCCTTCAAGGATTCCTCGTGGAATTATTTAAGGAATTCCTGCAAAGAGGCTCCCGGATTTTTTTTTATTGGTTCCTCTCAGTTTTTCTTTAGGATTTCTTTTTGGGTGCTTTTGCGGCATTTCAATCTTTTCGGGAAGTATTGTGGAAGGAATCCCGGCAAAATCCTGGGATGATTACTGGTAGGAATTCCCAGAGAAATCCCTGAAGGAATTCCGGGAGCAATCCATGAAAGAATCTAATGAATGCTTTTCGAGAGAATCCTGGAGAAGTTTCTAGGAGAATCCCGGAGGCGATCCCAGGTGAAATCTAGGAAGATATCCAAAAGGAAGCCCAGGAAGCAATCCAGAAAGGATTCCTGGAAAAATCATTACAAGAATCTCAGAAGGATTCCCTGAAAGGTCCTCTGGAGAAATTTTCAAAGAAAATCCATGTAAAATCAATAAAGAAATCGCGGGAGAATTATCCGAAGAAATTCCGGGAGGAATACCAAAATCAATTTCAAGAGAAATCCATGGGGGAATTGAAAGAAGGAATGTCACGAAACAACCTTGGAATCCCTGATGGCGTCCATCTTTATCCAAAGAATGCTGTAGCTGAAGTTGAAGCCCTGTAGTTTTCAGGCAATGACAAAATCCGCGTTGTATAAGACACTTATCCTTTCGGTTGCTCTCTCTACGTGTCTTCAACGTTGAAGGAAGTAAATCAGAGTATATTTGGTGTCTTTTGAAAAACAATACGCCGACGGTAAAGGATAGTTACATCGCACAACTGTCGGTAGTAAGACTGTCAGTGACTCCGTGGCAGGCGTTGCATGACTGTTTGCGGTTGAGGAGGATTTAATAACACTCACAGCAAATTGTAGCCCAACAATCACTAATTAAGTTATTTATGGGCGCTCCTTCCTCTTCTTCTACTTTGGGGCTCTACGTTTGCATTGGAACTTGGCCTATCTCTCTTCAACGTAGTTGCTATGACCGGGAACTGGGATTTGTACCGGACAACGCTACGACCGGGGCTTGCTACGGTTGATGTTGCTACGGATGGACACTTTCGGATATTCGTTAGACAAGACTGTTCGGTTACAGGTTCAAGCTCATACTGACTCTATTCAATTCATTCCATTGGTACATACATTAATTGAGTTCACTTGGAGTTCATTTTACTTTTACTTCATACTAAACCTATACATATCATCTCCCCCCTTTAAGATAATTCTGCCGCTTACCAACAAACTACATTGTCTTTTTAGCTAACTTTTCCAGGTTCAGGTTACTATGTCTTGAACTCTTGTTTCTATTGGAACGGCGTATCGTTTGTGTTGTGTTCTGCTTTGAATCTTCAGTAGAATCCGATTCAGTTTCATGGTTCTGATTTTCATCTGGACGATAGTTATTACCTACACTATCATTTTGGGAGATCGGTGTATCAATATAATTTTTAAGTATGAAAGGTGTTTGCGGTATCTTCTTCAGTTGATTTGTGTGTGCTTTTCGAGTTGAGCCATCTATTTGAATTAAATAAACTAATTTGGAAATAGGTTTTATTATTTTTGCTTCGTGTTTGAATTGTCTTCCGTTTGCTTTGTACGTATAAATTACTTTCTCGTTTGCTTTTAAATTCATGCTTTTATCGAGTTCATTATAACTTACATCGTCTACATTTTGTTTTTCTCTTAAATTAGACAATTCCGCACGCGGGTTGAATGAAAAAATTCGTTCATTTGGTATAATTTTATCGCCTGTAGTTGGGGTTTGATGATGATGGTACAGAAAAGTTCGTATTTTATTCCCGATCTGTAAAGATGAAACGGAATCTTTTTCGTTTATTATTTTTTCTAACACCGCTTTTGTGGTTTGAACAGCTCTTTCCGCTAATCCATTGCTGGCCGGGTGATACGGTGGGGAAAATATGTGCTTTATGTTCCTCGTTTTACAATATTGAGCAAAATTAAAACTATTAAAAGGAGGGCCATTATCGCTGACGATGGTCTGCGCAAAGCCAAACATCGAAAATATATTGTCTAACTCTAAAATTACATCTTCGGCGGTTGTTCTGTTCATCTTTCTAATTTCTATCCATCGAGAGTAAGCATCAATCAATATGAGAAAGGTGCGATTATATTTTTGAAAAAAATCTATATGTACACGTTCAAATGGTGTATGCGTTGCTGGCCAATTCCCGTAAATTCGTGGTGTTCTGTCAACGCCTTTCACCTGGCATATTTTACACGAAGCTGTGAAGTTTTCGATATCTGACCCTATTTTTTCCCAATACAAGAATTTGCGTGCCATTTGCTTCATTTTTTGTATGCCCCTGTGGTTTGCGTGTAACAGCTGCAATGCATGTTTTTTTAGGTTTGTTGGTATTACCATTCTGTCTCTAAAAATTATGCAATCGGCTTCTAAACTCAATTCGTGAGCTTTGGAGTGAAAGTTCTTTATATTTTTATTTTTAAACTGACTGGGCCATCCATTCTTTATGTAATTGATTACTAACATGAGGACCGGATCGAGCTTAGATTCATTTGCTATAAGTTTTGAATTGAGAGTAACTTGATGATTTTCGATTAAGTAGTTCGCACCATTGAGAGAGCTTCTTAAACTCTCTTTCATATCGGCATCGCTCAAATTTTGTTCTAGAGGTAATCTTGAGAGACAATCTGCTGTGTGGTTTTCTCTACCAGGTTTATAAGTGATGGTAAAATCAAATATTGATAATCTATAAAAATATCGTTCTAAACGATTAGCAATTATCATTGGACCATTTTTCTTGCCCTTGAATAAACCCACCAGTGGTTTATGATCTGTAACAACGCTCACTTTCTGGCCTATAATATACTTGTAAAACTTTTCCATAGCAAAAACTATAGCTAAGGCCTCGCGATGTAAAATGGGGTACTTCCTTTCTGCTTTGGAAAGTCGCCGAGAAACGAAAAAAACTGGTTTTTCGAATCCTTCAATCTTATGGCTTAGAATTCCTGATATGCCCTCGTCGCTTGCATCACAAGTAATTGTTATTGACTTGAATGGATCAAAGTGTGTTAGAACTGGTGCACTACAGATAGCTTTTTTGCTGTTTTCTAAAGCATTGTGGCACAACGTATTCCAGTTCCAAGTGGCATTTTTTGTTAATAGGTCATATAATGGTGATAGTATTATATTCAGTTTAGGTATGAATTTGGAATAAAATGAAATCATACCGAGAAACGACTTTAGTTGTGTCTTTGTTTTAGGCTCTGGCACGGCCATAATAGCTTCCACCTTCTCCGGATTTGGCGAAACACCTGCCTCCGAGAGAATGTGGCCCACATATTTCACGTGAGAGACAAACCACTGACATTTCTCGGTATTGACTTTTACGTTGTCTAACACTAACTTAATCCTTTCAAGCAGTTCTTCGTCAGAGCTTGCCCATATAAGAATGTCGTCTATATAGACTTGGACACCAGGAATTCCATTCAAGATTTTATCCATAGCCGCCTGGAAAAGAGTAGCCGCAGGTTTTACACCGAATGGTAGCCGTTTAAACGCGTATAGGCCCTTATGTGTATTTATTACTAACAATTGTTTTGTAGCTTCTGATACTACTAGCTGCTGATAAGCTCCTCGTAAATCTAGCACAGCGAATGTTTTTGCTCCACTCTTGTTGGTAATCAACTCTTCAATTAACGGCAATGGGTAATGATGTGTTATTATGTGTGGATTAACTGTTTTAGAACCGTCCATGCAAATTCTAATATCAACTTTATTTGATTTTACCACTACAACGATGGGAGAAGCCCACTCAGCATATTGCACCTTTTCGATAATCCCCTTCGATTCGAGGTTATCTAAGTATTGCTCTACCCTTTCCCTGTGTTTAAATGCTACAGTATAGGGTTTGTGTATGAATGGTTTAGCGTTTTGATCAAATTTTATATCGACAACTACATCCTTAATTGGCTCTGTCAAATCATCATCGAAAGCTTTAGGGAATGAATTTTTCAAATTTTTCACAACCTGTTGTATCCATTGCTCTCTCGGTTCATTTTGCAGTGAATTGAGAGTGAAGCATTTTCTCCAATCTGGCCAAATAATGTTTAGCCAATCCCTCCCTAGTAGGGGTACAAAATCTCTTGGAGATTTAATAACTAACATATCCAAATTTTTCAATTTCTCTCTGAGCTGCACTTGAACCTTGAGGCTCCCCATTACTGAAACTTTCTCTCCAGAGATAACAAAAAAGCTTCTTTTAATTGGTATTAGTTCTAAATTGCCAAACTGATTTTTATAAGTGTTGAATGAACATATTGTGGCACAAGCACCAGTATCACACTCCATAGCCAACCTTTTCCCGTTTACTATTAGTTCCACTAAAGCAGGTGTTATGTTACTTGACTTACCGAGCAGCACATTATTTACCCAATTAGCCGCCTCACTATCGTCTTCGGATCCGTTGATAGATTGCTTGTCGAACAGTTCCTCCTCCTGCTGAAGTGATGACTTGAGTTCTTCCATGGCTGCGGTTAGCTGGTTAATCCGTTCTTCGAAGGCCCTTTTCCTATTACCGGTACTTCTTGGCACACTAGATCTGGGTTTTTTCGCCTTTGGCATAGTACAGTCGTACGACAGGTGGCCTTTGTGATAGCAATTGTAACACACTGTCTGGTTATTAGCTTTGAATGTTCCCCGATGACTTGATAGATCACTTTGGCTTTTGTACGTACTGTTTGTTTCACCGAACTTGCCTTTTTTCACTACGTTACGAGATTGAGCGTATGAGCCGCGACGGTCGAAATAGTTCACGTCTCCGCCTTCAATGCGAGCCATTTTCCGAGACTCTTGGACCGCGATTTCAATTATCTTGGCTTTTTCTAATAGTTGTGCTAAACTGAGTTTGTCACTAGCGTCACGTAAAATTATCTCACGAGTATTGTCGTTTCTCAAGCCTGCTACGAACACAGATTGCACTAAGGTAGCCTCAGTCTCAACACTAACACCACAGTTCTCTACGATGTCCTGCAAATCGATAGCGAAATCATCGAGAGTCTCTCCTACTGCTTGCTTACGGGTTATCAGCCGATATCTTTCCGCGAACACGTTTTTCTTTTCGTCATGCAATTTCTTAAATTTTTCGATTATCTGGTCATACGTTTTGTCCACTATCTTCTCGGGTTTAAAACTGCCTATTATTCTGTTTGCAGTTTCCTGACCCATACTAGTAATAAATTCCAGCGCCTTCTCATCAGCCGGAGTTTTATTTAATTTGAAAAAAATATCTACGGTTTGCAGATACGAGTTCACATTAAGGCCCGCCACGAATACTGGGAACTTTCCCTTTGTTCTTTTTTCTGCAACTGGTGCCAGCGGAGCCACTATGGGTAGGCTTTTATTATCATCACCTGTAGCCATGTTCGCTAAATTGAAATTTCACTATTTCACTGGGTATCTGTCACGACCTTTCTATATATCACCACACGCGATGGTACTGCAGCTTCTATTACGCGCGCCGCGGATTTTTATGCTCGTCGCCAGATGCTTTGACCGGGAACTGGGATTTGTACCGGACAACGCTACGACCGGGGCTTGCTACGGTTGATGTTGCTACGGATGGACACTTTCGGATATTCGTTAGACAAGACTGTTCGGTTACAGGTTCAAGCTCATACTGACTCTATTCAATTCATTCCATTGGTACATACATTAATTGAGTTCACTTGGAGTTCATTTTACTTTTACTTCATACTAAACCTATACATATCAGTAGTGTTCTTTAAGCACTTCCACAGTTATTAATAGAAGAGATATCTTTGTCTGCCATACGGCATGAATTTGTATATTGTGAGGCAAGTACACCAGCCGCTATCCAGGAGATACGCTGGCCCAAAACTGGAGAACGCGAATTCCGAGCGGTGGATCCCATCGCCAACACTTCATTCAAGTACCACATCTACTACAGCGGCGGCGATAAGGCAGAACGCGGAGTTGGCTTTATAGTGATCGGGAAGCAGATGAAGCGAGTTATTCGGTGGAAGCCGATAAGCGACCGAATCTGTGTGTTGAGGATGAAGGGCAAGTTCTTCAACTACAGCCTGATCAGCATCTATGCGCCAACGAACGACAAACCCGATGACATGAAGGATGAGTTCTATGAGAGCCTTGATAAGGCCTACGGAGAGTGCCCAAAACAAGATGTCAAAATAGTCATCGGAGATGCAAATGCGCAGATCGGCAGAGAAAGTTTCTTTCGGCCTGTCATTGGAACGGAAAGCCTTCATTCTGTTACCAACGATAATGGTCTGCGCCTTGTGACATTCGCTGCTGCTAGAGGGATGGCAATCAGCAGTACCTACTTCGCACGTAAGAATATCCGAAAACACACCTGGCGACACCCGAATGGTGACACTTGCTCCCAGATAGACCACGTGCTGGTCGACGGGCGACATTTCTCGGACGTCATAGATGTGAGGTCCTACAGAGGCCCGAACATCGACTCGGATCATTATCTTGTAGCCGCTAAAATTCGGGCGCGATTATCCAGCGTCACGAGTTCAAGAAACAACAGGACGATGCGCTTGTCAGCCGAAGGGGTTGCTGCACAGTACCATCAGAAGCTAGACGAGAGGATAGGAGAGACCAACGGATCTGGAGATGTCAACAGCTTGTGGGGAAGTATCCACGAAGCAGTGACAACAACAGCGCAAGAGGTGATTGGTACCGCTCAGCGACGCCAACGTAATGGTTGGTTTGACGAGGACTGCCAACGAGCGACGAACGAAAAGAATGCCGCCAGAAGTCGAATGCTAGTGGCCGGTACCCGGCAGAACAGAGAGCGGTACAGGGTTGCAAGAGCAGAAGAGAAACGAATCCACCGCAGGAAAAAACGGCAACACGAAGAGAGTGTTATTGCTGAAGCGCAGGAAAGTATGGACAGGAACGATATGCGGAGATTTTATGCAACTGTCAATGGCGCGCGGCACAAGACTGCGCCAGTGCCCGCCATGTGCAATGACCGGGAAGGAAATTTGCTGACAGACAAAACAATGGTGGCAGCCAGGTGGAAGGAGCACTTCGAAGATTTGTTGAATGGTAGCAGCGAAGGAGCACCCAGGAACAGGATTAACATAATGGATGACAGTCAAGCAGTGGAACCACCAACACTGGATGAGGTTAAAAAGGCCCTTAAGGAGCTGAAAAACAGCAAGGCTGCTGGGAAGGACGAGATCCCGGTCGAACTTCTTAAGCACGGAAGCGAGCAGCTACATCAATCAATCCATCAGATTATTATAAAGATTTGGGAGGATGAAGAATTGCCCACTAGTTGGTTGGATGGCCTCATATGCCCAATCTACAAGAAAGGGCACAGACTGGAGTGTGCCAATTACAGAGGGATTACCCTTTTAAATTCGGCGTATAAGATACTGTCGCGTGTCCTGTTCAACAGACTGCGACCTCTTGAGGAGTCCTTCGTCGGCGAATACCAGGCTGGTTTTCGTGAGGGCCGATCAACGACGGATCAAATGTTTACCCTGCGGATGATCCTAGATAAATTTCGGGAATATAACTTGCAGACTCACCATCTGTTCATTGATTAAAGCAGCGTACGATTCAGTGAAAAGAAATGAGCTTTGGCAGATAATGTCAGAACATGGTTTTCCGGCGAAACTAATTAGGCTGATACGCGCAACGCTGGATGGATCAAAATCAAGTATTCGGATCGCGGACGAAGTGTCTACGTCGTTTGTGACCTTGGATGGATTGAAGCAGGGGGATGCTCTTTCAAATTTATTGTTCAACATTGCACTCGAAGGAGCGATTAGGAGGTCAGGCGTGCAGAGGAATGGCTCTATCATCACACGGTCGCACATGCTCCTCGGTTTTGCGGACGATATTGATCTCATCGGCATCGATCGTAGGGCAGTGGAGGAAGCTTATGCTCCTCTGAAGAGAGAGACAGCGAGGATAGGCTTGACGATTAACTCTACCAAGACGAAGTACATGATAGCGGGTAGAGACAGAAGCAGGCCTAGTGGTGTTAGTGCTGAGGTAGTGATTGATGGGGAAGTGTTTGAAGTTGTTGAAGAATTTGTTTATCTTGGAACACTTGTGACATGTGACAATGACGTTTCCCGTGAAGTGAAAAGGCGTATTGCAGCTGCGAATAGGGCCTTTTACGGATTGCGTAGCCAGCTTAGGTCCCGTAACTTGCAAACGCAAACAAAATTCGCTCGGTATAAGTCGCTGATTCTTCCGGTTGCCCTCTACGGTCACGAAGCGTGGACGTTAAAGGAGGTAGACCGAAAAGCTTTTGGAGTTTTTGAGCGCAAAGTGCTGCGAACAATTCTCGGTGGGAAACAAGAAAATGGAGTGTGGCGCAGACGCATGAATCACGAGTTGTACCAAGTGTACGAAGATGCGAATATTGTGAAACGTATAAAATACGGCAGACTTCAGTGGGCTGGACACGTAGTGCGAATGTCGGAAGAAAGAATAGCGAAAACAATATTCAGCAGAGAACCCGGTAGAGGTAGGCGCTAGGGGCGGGACAGCTCTAATATTCATTAGCGGTATTAAGCAGTATTAGAAATATTAATACCAGACGAAATCCATTTTTGAACGAAGTAGGCCATGCTTATTCAACAGATTCGATTCAAAATGTCAGCAACAAGAAATGCGTACTTTCATTGGTTTCAGGATGTATGAAATCTACTGCATATCGCTATTCTATTGTACTTCTCACACCCGGGGCATCTGAAAAAATCGCTGTCCAAACAGTTGTGCTTCGTGTTAACATCTACGTCCCAACAGCTTTTATCTACGATCATCAAAAGCACACTGATAATTTCAGCTGAAATTTACCGAGAGTCATACTCCAAATCAATAAGGCCAATATCTAGTTTAATATTCAGTTAGCTAGGCCCTATAATCTTAAACTATCAGTGCATTAAAGCCAGTACAGCCAGGAGTACAAAATGTCATTAGTAGCAAGATTCCCATATTTGTTAATGTCAATTTTTACATTCTGTGAACCTCATGGGGAATATGAACAGTTTGAAAACTCTTCTATATTTATTGGGCATAAGCATTTGAATGGATTCCCACAATCAGCTCGTGCTGGACTGCGGACTTGCAATAAAAGTGCATCGGATCACATATGATGGGCTCGGATGGGGCTACTTTCTTGATTTTTCTACGTCCGGCGGCATGGCCTTTCGAGAGCCGTCTCCAATGGTCCAGTGAAATTCACGTTATTTTCAAAGCTAAAATACATAATCAAAACAAATTAGCGTTTTCAATTGAATTAATTGACGAGAAACCTACGACGAACCGTATCTCCATCTCTTCTATTCGTGACAGTTGGTTGTTGTATGAAAAGTCATGACATACTATACAAAAAATGATTCGGTGAACCATGAAGATTAGGAAACTAATATTTATTAGGCGGTATTAGCGTCGATATTAGGCACTGTCCCGCCCCTAGGGTAGGCGACTTCGTGGGCGGCCGCGAACTCGCTGGCTGCACGCGGTTGAAGAAGATCTACGATCCCTACACGTTCGGGGAAACTGGAGGAACATCGCCCAAGACCGACGAAGATGGTGCTCTACTATACGCTCGGCATTGGAGTAAAGTTACTTTGTAGCCAACAAGGTATCAAGGTAGGAGGCAAGTACACTGAAGTAATGATACATTATGCCCAGGGAGTCGAATCGAGTTCCTATATAAGTCATTAGTTATTAACTGGATCAGCACATTTTCAGCAGACCACCATGTTCAGAATTTACTCATCACTGCTAATTTTGGATAACATGGCTTACTTTCGTTTTTTTAAGTCTTACCAGGTTCACTCAGAGCATCAACTGTTTCTGCAATTTTCAATAAGTCATAATGGCAATTGTTCTCCAAAAAAATCCAATTTTATTTTAATAGATGGATGCTCACTCTCACTTGAAATGTGATCCACTGGGCACCATCAGGGTCAAATTTTCGACGCACTTCCCAATAGCCTTTCAACTGTCCCCAAATTGACATCTCGTGTCTGAATGTCGCACCAGTAACGACAGCTACCAATAGCTGTCAAATTTCATCCGGCACTGGAATCTAGTCAATTTCGCTCTCTTCCGGTGCGGGCGGTGGTGGGACAGAGCAGGGAGCAAAATCAAATTAACCGTCGCATCTCACATTTCCAGTCAGCTAGTCCATAGCTAGCTACTTTGTGCTCATCCAAGAAGCCAGAAACGCGGAATTTATTTGTTATTCAAAACCGCTCTCCATCCGCCTCCATCGCCTACTACTTGAGGAGATCGCCACGCACGCGGTCGATGGTGACAGTTGCGCCCGCACACGGAAAGAGGGGCAGGACACGCACTGTTCCACCGAAAATAAAAGAAGCAAAGGTAGCCCTACATACTCAAGGTATGCCGTCCGTCCGGAGGTTCAATGAATCGTAGAGAAGCGCGCGCGCTCGCGCTCGTGGTGGCACGCGTGTATGTCGCGTAATGTGACAGGTAAATGCAAATTACGACTCCCCGGCGAGACTTCCCTCCAACAATCGGCAGGAAAATTGAACTCCAAACCTACGCAATTTTCGAATGTGTTCATGAATAGAAGATTGTTTTCTTCCTCTCTGCTCTGCTCTGTCGTGGTTGTTGGTTTCGAAGTTCTTATGGTCGGGCGAAGGTGACGGACGCAGTACTGCGTCCGTTTTGCTACGTTCGTGTGAGAGTGTGTGTGTGCGTAAATTAAGTAAACAAATAACAATAAAACTAAAATTGATGTGAATGAAGCGAAACATGAATGGCGGTGGTACATACGTACTTGTCGGAGAAGATCCGCCGAACACAGCAGCAAACGCAGCAACAAATCAATGAAGCGAATTCTTCTCACTGTTCTTTGGTCGTTTGGGCTGTCAAGCCCCGGTGGCACTGCACAGCGCAGAAGGACCCCCGGTTATAATGAATTTGATTATGGCCAAAGACCAACTTTGTTGTGGGAGATGTGTGCACGAATGGATGAGGAGGCAACGGAGATGTGATGCCAGTCGATCATTAAGTCAGGGATGCCAGTTGTGCAGACATTCTTCGGTAGTGGTTAGGTTTTGCAAATAACCATAATAAAGAGTCAATAATAATGTGAGAATCATCTAGTCCAGTCTACATACACAGCCTATCATTGCAATTTGCAAGAATCCTGGAAAATTATAGAATCGACTAATACTTTTATTTTCTTGCCATTATTAATGCTTGCTGCACATCAGAGATGTATTACAAGCATTCAAACGACCAGGCTTACTGTGCAGCGTTGTATTGGTATTGAAATCAGAGAACGAAGCGAGGCAACTCGTACCAACCGATCCGTACGTAGCATAAATTTGAAATGTTAACGGTGGGAGTGACGTTGCTGAGAAGGTTAATGTCACTTCGTGATCCGTAGTGACCTATCCCTGGACACTGGTATTTCCCTTATGAGCCCAGACTCTTTCACCTAGGCTGAGCACCTTCATTCACTCTCTGAAACGATAATAAATAATCTATCCTCCCACCAGTACTGGAATACGTATAAATAATGCAAAATTGCAATGCAAAAAGGAACGAACTCACCCAAGAAACATATACAAAACCTGGGGGTTTGTTGTCACCATTTTGGACCTCTTTTTTTTGAGCAACCGTTTGCACAAGTTTGACGAAATTCCTGAAAAAAACCGACTATGAGATCAATCTTTCTGGAGATTCTTGGAAATTTTTCAGCTGCAATAATTTCTTTAAGGATGCTGTACAAATAATTATTCTGAGGAAGCCTCTCCATGAATTATTATTTTTTCAAGATTTTTTTTTGTTGAACTATTGTAGAATGGGTATTCTACCAGGAATTCTTTTAATGACTTCAGCAAGTTGAAAAGATCCTCCAGGAATGCCTTTAGAATATATTCCTTCCCATGTATTTATTTGGAGTTCTTCAGAATTTCTCCCAGAAATGCGTCAGGCGTTTCTCAAGATAATTCTCTAAGTATTTCTCCAGAGATTTACTAAAAATGGCTATTGTAGCAGAATTTTTTTCACAGATTTTTGCAGGAGGTTCAAGCAGGAATACGTCTACATTTTTGCAGGAGTTTCTTCTGTAGGAGTACTTTCTGAAATTAGGAAAGTTTTTCAGGAATTCTTTCTCTTGTAGGAATATCTTCATTAGTTCCTACATAAATTCCCCTAAACCAACCTTCAGAAATTGCTCCAGAAATTATTTATTGGCACTCCTTCAAAAATTCTCCTAGAAAATTCTCAAGAGATTCATCCGGAAATTCGTCCAAAAGTTCCTCCAAGTATTTTTCAAGGGACTGTTTCACAAATTCCCTTTATGCTTCATTTAGCCCTTTTTCCAGGGATTCTTTTTGAAAATTTTCCGGTAATTCTTAAGGAATTTCTCGGAAATACCTTGATGATATATCTTGGTGAAATTCCTAAAGATATCCTAAAAATCTGAAAAAGAATCTGGAGGTATTTTTAAACGAATGCCTGTGAATAAATATCTGAAGGATTCCCAGAGAAATGCTTGAAGCTGCCTGAATAAATTTTTCAAGGAATGCACAGTTTACCTGCAGAAACTCCTTGGAAAGTCCTTGGTGGAATTCTTCGAAAATTTTAAAATCCCTTCATAAAACTCCATAGAAATTCAAAGAAAAAAAACTGTCGAAATCCGTTCTCGATTTCGGAAGACATTCCTGCAGAAACACCAAGCAGTTTCTGAAAAAGTATCTGTAGAAATTCTGAGGAAACATTTTTTGAAAACAAAACATCCGAGTGCGGAAAATCCGTGTAGACATTCCAATGTAGAAAGGAACCCATGTGAGATTTTCTAAGAAAATTTCTTTGTAAAAAGGGTCGAGAAATAATTTGAACATTATTAATTCTTTTTTTTAGGAACTTCAGAATTATTTGGCCTTTAGCCATATCTGTAAAATTCACTTAACGATATCCAAGGAACTGACGTAAATCATTCGTCAATTCCTTGGGGAACTCAGCAATGGTTGAACTTCTTCAGCAATTTCTATAGTTATAGGTAGAGGTATAGCAAATAAAATTGTCTAAGATAATATCAATAAAATTTTCATATGAAACTCCGAAGAAACATTCAAATAAATTGTCAAAACAAATTTTAAGAAATTGCAATAGCTTTTCCAGAGGATTTTGTCAAAATTGTCATAAAAAAGAAAATCATGAATTTCCAATCGGAATTTGTGTTGGAGTTTCAAATGCAATTGCTTTAAATATTCTGAAGGAAATTTTCATGGGAGGATGCCGAAGAAACTTCCAAACAAACTTCCAAAAGATTTATTTAAATTCTGTCGAAGCATATTCCTCTGAATCAAATCAATTTTCAGAAAAAATGGCAAAAAAGTTCCCTTGATTTAAAAAAAAAATCGAAAGAAATTACGGAATCAACTCCTATTAAATTCTGCTATAAATATTCTAAAGGAGTTGCTGCAGAAATTTCAAAATAAATGCCCGCAGAAATTCATTACAAAATTTCCGGAATTTTCTTAGATTATACTAAAAAATAAGAGGAAATATCTTTCAAATTATTTGCTTGAGAAATTAAAAAAAAAAATAAAAAAAAGATAAGGTAAGCTTAAAGAAATTTTCCAAGGAAAATATTCATGGAAACGGCTAAATAAACAATCAGATGTATAATCGAAGAATTTCTCAGAGTAATAAACGAAGAAGCTTTTTCAATAATTTGTCAAAGACATTCCCAAGAAAAATTTAAAAAAAAATAGAAAAAGGCTTTTTTATAAGTGAGGTAAATATTTAGAAGCGAGCGATTCCGAAAAAACACATTTCAACGAG
This sequence comes from Aedes albopictus, assembly GCF_035046485.1. NCBI lineage: Eukaryota > Metazoa > Arthropoda > Insecta > Diptera > Culicidae > Aedes > Aedes albopictus. The sequence continues at coordinate 14,849,772 of NC_085138.1, forward strand.
AGATTTAATGTCATTTTTGATTGAATTCCTAAAAGCAATGCTGAAACATAAATGAAAAAGAAAGAAAAAAATAAGATTTCTTAATTAGAAATAGCAGAGGGAAGTAACCAAGGGAAGAAGGGCCCATATAGCCGAGGCGGTAAACGCACGGGTATTCAGCATGACCATGCTGAGGGTGACGGGTTCGATTCCCGGTCGGTCCAGGATCTTTTCGTAAAGGAAATTTCCTTGACTTCCTTGGGCATAGAGTATCTTCGTGCCTGCCACACGATATACACATGCAAAATGGTCATTTGCAGATGAAGCTCTGTGGAAGTGCTCATAGAACACTAAGCTGAGAAGCAGGCTTTGTCCCAGGAGGACGTTACGCCAAGAAGAGAGAGAGAGGGAAGTAACAGAAGAATTGCAGAAGTAATTTTCAAAAAAAAATCCTGGAAGATTGCTCAAAGAAGCTGCCGTAGAAATTCTAAATGGAATTGATAAGGTAATTTCCTAATGAATTACCGAAAAAAATCTTGAAAAAAATACTAATGAGATTCCAAAGAATGAGTTTCCCAAAGAAATTGCCTGAGAAATTTCTAAATAAGTTATCTAACTAATTCCAAAGGAATGACATCTATGCATAAATGTGAATGTTTGTTAACCCTAAAAGGGATACCTGGGGTCCATTGGACCCCAGGCGCCTTTCAGAGGTCGTCTTTGATGGAACACACTCAGCGAGGTGACGAAACTGAGGCCATGAAGGTATCCCTTTTAGGGTTAAAGTTTTGTTGAAGAAAATGAGCCTTGCGAATTCTTGAGAGCTTCAGTAGGTCGTATCCAGAGGCATATTTTCCTTCATTGGAAAAATTATTGGAGTTATACTTAGAAGAAATTCTGGATAACTTTTTGTGGCAATACATCGACGAATATCTGTAAGTACTGCTGCAGCTCTGAAGGAATTCCTGCCTGGAAACCCTGAAGAGTTCCTTAATCAGAAAGACGAGTTCTAAGCATTCGGGTGCAAGAGTTTTTGGTAGTGGAGAAATCTAAAGTAGAATCCCTATAGAAATCGTCGGATGTAGTTCTGAATGAATCTTTAGAGGAATATCCTAAGAAATCACTGGGAAATTTTTGAAGGATTGCAAGGAGGAATTTCTGAAGAACTTTCTGGATTCCTCGGCACATCATTGGTAGAATTCCCGAATAAATATAGAGAAAGTTATGAAAAAATTTGGAGAAACCTTTAATTAAAATTTTTAAAGTATTTTCTGGAAGTATTTTTGTAGAAAATTTTTAAAGAATTTTGGAAAACAAATTGTGAATACGCATAGACCAGCGTCTGCAAAGATTTCTAGAAAATTTTCAAAAAAATCCAGAGGGATTTCTGGAGGATGTCTTGGAAGAATTCCTGGAGGAATTCTTGAAAGAATTCCATGAGGAATTCTTGGAAGAATTCCTTGAGGAATTATTGAAATAATTCCATGAGGAATTCTTGGAAGAATTCCATGAGCAATTCTCGGAAGAATTCCTGTAGGAATTCTTGGAAGAATTCTGGAGGAATTCTTGGAAAAATTCCTGGAGGAATTCTTGGAAGAATTCCTGGAGGAATTCTTGGAAAAATTCCTGGAGGAATTCTTGGAAGAATTCCTGGAGGAATTCTTGGAAGAATTCCTGGAGGAATTCTTGGAAGAATTCCTGGAGGAATAGGAAGAATTCCTGGAGGAATTCTTGGATGAATTCCTGGAGGAATTCTTGGAAGAATTCCTGGAGGAATTCTTGGAAGAATTCCTGGAGGAATTCTTGGAAGAATTCCTGGAGGAATTCTTGGAAGAATTCCTGGAGGAATTCTTGGAAGAATTCCTGGAGGAATTTTTGAAAAAAATCCTGGAGGAATTCTTGGAAGAATTCCTGGAGGAATTCTTGGAAGAATTCCTGGAGGAATTCTTGGAAGAATTCCTGGAGGAATTCTTGGAAGAATTCCTGGAGAAATTCTTGGACAAATTGCTGGAAGAATTCCTGTAGAAATTCCTATAAGAATTTCTAGAGGACTTCCTGGAGGAATTGTTAAATGAATTCCTGGAAGAATTTCTGGGGAATTAAAAAAAAATGTTGAGAAAATTTATGTAAGAATTCCTAGGAAAATTGTTTTAGTAATTCATAGAGGAATCCCTGGAAGAATTCCTGGAAAATTGGTGAGAGAATTATTAAAGGTAGTCCTGACGGAAGTCCAGAGGAAATTGAATTCCTAGATCAATTCCTGTGAGAAATCTTAAAACTTTTAAAAGGAATTGCTGGGAGGTTTTCAGGAGGCAGAATTTTTGGATGAATTCCTGGAAGAATTTCTGAAAAAAATCCTGAATAAATTCCTGGAGAAGGTCCTACAGATTCCTAGCAAAATTCTTAGAGGAAATATAGTGAAGATTTCTTGTTTTTTTTTTTGTAGAAATTCTTGTAAGAATTCCTGGAGGAATAATTGAAGGAGTTTCTGTGCAAATTCCTGGAGGTATTTCTGGAGGAATTCTCGGAGGAATTTCCTGAGAAATTTCTGAAGAAATTCCTGGAAAAAATCGTAGGAAAATCCAGTGAAAATTATTGGAAGAACTCTTGGACGAATTACTGTGAAAATTCCTAAAGAAATTCTTGGGGAAGTTTCAAGGTGAATGCTCTGACAAACTCTAGGTGGAATTAGGGCATATCTGGATATTGTGGAGAAATGACTGAAGGAAATTTCGGAGTAATTTTTGGAGCAACCAATGGAAAAGTTCTTGGAGCAGCATTCGCAGAATTTTCTGGAGCAATTTGAGAAGATTTTTTTTTTACAAATTCCTTGAAGAATTGCTGGAAGGAGTTCCAAAAAATACGACGAGAGGGCAGTGTTTGTATATATTTACAAAAACCTCCTAAATAATTGAGAAAATCCGAAGCGTTGTTTCAAAAAAAAAAAAAAATGGTAAGAGTTCTGGGGGAAATTGATTTGGGAAATCGTGAAGAGTTTCTTGGCAAATTTCTGGGTAAAAATCCAGAGTGCTCTCTTGTGAAACAGCCTGTTCAGTTTCAGGAAGATTCTGGAAGATTTCTGGGGTAAATCCCGAAGGAATTAACTGAAGGGTTCAAGAGAAATTTGCAGGAGAATTCCTGAAGATACGCAATGGCCTGACATATTATTTGATGCAGCCTACATGCGACATGTGACTACGGTAGGAATTTTTGAAGGAATCTTCATAGAATTTTTAAAATAATCCCTGGAAAAAAATATGCAGGAATCTTTGTAGGAATTTCTTTGTAGAAGTCTGTGGAAGATTTTCTAAAAATATACTTGGATAATTTTCTTAAAGAATCTCTAAAAACGAAAAGTTGAAAAAAAAAAAGAAAAATACAGGAATATGTATCATCTGGCCTCATTATTCAATATTACTAAAGGCACACGATGGTCATTCTTTATATGTTTTTGGTAATCCTCTCGGAAATTCTAAAGGCGATTTGTTTGGGACAGTCCTTTCGACAGTTTTATTGGAATTCCTTGGAACTATTTGTACATCTTTCAGTCGAAAATTTCCTTGCTGAGTGGTTCAGCAATTCTTTCGGGGATTCCTTCGGCAGTTTTGTTTTTAAAAATTCCTTGGAAATTTCTCAGATATTTTTTTTTGAAATTTCTTGCACAATTCTTCCGGTTATTCTTTAAAAAACTTTAACATTTTCTTTGGAAATTCATGAATTCCCAATCGGAAGAGATGAAGGAGATGCCGAGATAACTAAAATTTCCGTAAGAAAAAAAAAGACAATTCAAACCGTCTTCAGCCAGAGGCTGCACAGACTGAACACATTACTTACACTAGACAACACCGACTGAAGCAGGAATCGTACCCACACTCCGAGGCTTACGATACGCCTAGACGACTGCTGCCGCTAACCGCACGACCACGAAGCCCACAAACAAACTTTCAAACTAATTTTAAAAAAGTAGTTGCTAAAGCTTTTGCAGAAAAAATTGTAAAAAAAATCAAAAAAGTTGGCAAAAAATAAAAAAAAAGTTTAAACAATTCTACAGGAGTTGTCGAAGGAATCATAGAAGCCGGAATAGTTTGGAGCTGTTCATAAACCACAAAGTTAAAAATGTTGTCATCTCAGAGCCAACTCCCTCCCTCTCGTACGATTTTGTCTAAACAAAAATTTTGAAATGTGTAGACTTTGACCAAACCCCCTTTCCCCCAAAAAGTCTATGTCGTATTAACAGCCCCTGTTTGGGAGTAACATTGCCCACTCAAAGCTACATCACTGGTATGAAATATTTCACCCTCCCCAACCGAAGTGACTTCGTTATCCTCTCAGGAGAGCATTAGGACCCCAAAATGGTGATTTTGGTTTGCTTTAGGCATAGGACAATCTAGTTTTGAGTTCATGTTAATTGATAGCCAGACCTCGGTTGAACAGCATTGTATATACGGTTTTATTCTTTGTACTTTGTATCCTGTAAATATGTAGTTCGTGAATAAATGTAATCTTTGTACGGTTTCGTTTTACTAAATGCTATACGCGTGTTCTTGGACCTCGAAGAAACGTCCTGCTTTAAATTTGGGGTACAGTGACGCAAAACCCCCTCCTTTGGCACTGTGCTATGGATGAGCTACCCACAGAAAATCCCGTTCGTGTTGGGGGATTGAGGAATCAACTACAGTCCACTTCAAATAACCATCAATCTAAGGACTCTCCCCTAACAGCCCCTTACTGATAGAATTAAAAAAAAAATGATGAGAATCACCAAATCAAGTGCCATGAAAAAGTTGCTACTGCAATTTCAAAACAAATTACCGGAGGCATCTTCAATGAAATTTCCGAAGGAATTCCCAATGAATATATCTAAAAAAAGTTAAAAGGAATTTCTAAAAAAATGCCGGGCAAATAATACAATTGACGAAGTTTTTTTTTAAGAAATTTGTGTACAAAAGCAAAATGAAACTTTCCAATTTTCCGTCAACAAATATCGGAAGAGATTTCAAGAGAAATCGCTGAGTGAATTTCAAGAGGAAGAAGTTCTCTGAATAATATCCATAAAAGTATCAACAAAAATTGACTGAGAAATGTTTAAAGGAATTTCCCATGCCATTCGTACCCAGTAAAGTTATTGAAAAAGTTTGAAAATAACAAAAAAAAAAAATAAAAAATAAAATGCCCAAGATGTTATGAATAAGTTTAGAAGTGGGCAATTCCCAAAGAAATTCTCAAAGTATGTTTCAAAGAAATTGTTGAATGAACTCCTTGTAGCAATGCTAAAACAAGAATGAAAGAAATTTCGAAAGGATTTACCGAAGAAATTTCCGAAAAAAAAATGTAGAACGGATTGTAAGGAAAGTAAAGTAATTATTGCTGAAATAAAAATCCATGGCGTTATCGAATGAAAAATTTGTTAATAAATTGCAGTATGTACAAATTTTTAAATAATTTACAAACGAATGGCTGAAGGATTAGTCCAATTAATGTCCAACAAAATTCCAGAATGAACTGCCAACAGACTTTTTCATGGAATTGCTGAAATAAAAAAAAAATCTGAATAAAATTAGGTGAAATGTTGTATGTTCTGAGTTTTTCTAGATTATTACAAACTGTAAGTGCATCTGAATATCTTCTGGGATAGTTTGAATTGAATTCGTAGATCAATACTTGATTTTTCATTGATTATTTTCCTATCTTACCCCTTCATTTTCTGGCATCACTGCCCCCAACAGCAATCATAATCATATTTTTGCTTGCTGTGCTTCTGCTTTTTTCCCTTCGTTGATCGGTGTTTTGAGTGCTGCACGAGAGAGTATCTTGCTCGGACAAACGACAGTATTTCGTGATACCGCAGCCCGCACCACCATATCGAGCACCCAGTAGAAGAGAACTGCTGGCGGTCATTACATTTTACAGTGCCTTGCCTCGTCCCGTCCCGTCTGCCAGCAGAGCCGTCAATTTGGTCGAACGAAACGACGACGAGAAACGTATTATTTTCAGGAAGGAAATCGTCGTCCACAATGATTGATAACGTATCGAAATATTGCGTGTTCGAGATTGCCCTCCACACCAACAAAGAACCTTTATCGTTGCTCGTTCTCGTTGGTCGCCGCGCCGTTCGTCGTAACTGTCGGCCATATTTTCGGGTCTTTTTCGGTCTTTTTTTCTGTCGTCAAAATGTGTCCCAGCATAGGACAAGCAACTACAATTTCACGCCCACGAAGGAAGCGATAAAGACTACAATGAGCGCTTCGTACTAGATTCCTACGCCCTTCCCGCGGATGACGCCTTGTGACAATTGACTGACCCTTTTATCAAATCGCAGCGAACGGTTCTTTGTTTCGGCTCACGCGCGGAGCGCTGCTCATCGATCGGGGTCACTTCTCGCCGCCCGCTGTGGTCGCACACCGATCCCATACGATGACGATGAACGGAAGGAACAAAACGCGTTCCATGTGCCGCTGATTAATCATAATCACAACAACAACAATAATGAAATGAATTTGAAAATCAAATAACACCCCAACGATCGGGCGCCGATGCCACGCTGACTGGCACACGACGATTTCTGAATAACCTGCACTTTTGCTCGTTCGCCGCAGCACACCACCCTCTCGGCTGGGCACCTGGAGGAGAACCACGTCGTGCTCGTTGTCGTACGTGAGTGAGATGCGAGTCAATTGCGGCCGCCGCCGACCGCTCGCAGAAACTATATTAATGAGTGTGCGATTTATTATTTAAATTTAAATTAGTGCTTGGTCGTGGCTGCAGCGACTTAGGGAAATCCATAGGACCGTTCGAAATAGTGGAACGAAAAAAATCAAATCAAATCACAAAACGGGAAATTTGCATGCATTCCGAGCCAGGGGTCTCTCGAGCTCGCTCGTTTTAATTACGATCAACTGGAAACAATGGGCGCTGTCAAGGGGTTGACGAAATGACACAGAGCGCCGCCGACGACGACGACTTCGGTTCGATCGGACGCACGAACGACGGTGAAATTTGAGCCTTGATGTGGGTGCCGGCAGGGCCCCAGTCAGGAAGAATTCTCGGACGAACGTAAACAACATCTGCCCTCTATTATGTGGTGGAACCACTTACGACGACGACAATCATAACAATGCTTTTGTTTGTTGACGAGGAAGTGATTGATTTTTCTAATTATTATAATTTTTTTCTGGGGAAGCGAATGGTGATTGAAAATGGCGGATGTTTTCCCAACAACTCTCTCTGAAAAGCACTCGGTTTGCCCTGGAGGGAACTCGATGCCCTCTGCAAGGAACTCGCTTCCCTTCAGGGAGGAACTTGCTCCCCTTCTGTAAAGAACTCGCTTCCTTCTGGAGGGAACTCGCTTCCCTTATGGATAGAACTCGATTCCACCAGAATGGAACTCGATTCCACCAGAATGGAACTCGCTTCCCTTCTGGAGGGAACTCGCTTCCCTTCTGGAGGGAACTCGCTTCCCTTCTGGAGGGAACTCGCTTCCCTTCTGGAGGGAACTCGCTTCCCTTCTGGAGGGAACTCGCTTCCCTTCTGGAGGGAACTCGCTTCCCTTCTGGAGGGAACTCGCTTCCCTTCTGGAGGGAACTCGCTTCCCTTCTGGAGGGAACTCGCTTCCCTTCTGGAGGGAACTCGCTTCCCTTCTGGAGGGAACTCGCTTCCCTTCTGGAGGGAACTCGCTTCCCTTCTGGAGGGAACTCGCTTCCCTTCTGGAGGGAACTCGCTTCCCTTCTGGAGGGAACTCGCTTCCCTTCTGGAGGGAACTCGCTTCCCTTCTGGAGGGAACTCGCTTCCCTTCTGGAGGGAACTCGCTTCCCTTCTGGAGGGAACTCGCTTCCCTTCTGGAGGGAACTCGCTTCCCTTCTGGAGGGAACTCGCTTCCCTTCTGGAGGGAACTCGCTTCCCTTCTGGAGGGAACTCGCTTCCCTTCTGGAGGGAACTCGCTTCCCTTCTGGAGGGAACTCGCTTCCCTTCTGGAGGGAACTCGCTTCCCTTCTGGAGGGAACTCGCTTCCCTTCTGGACGGAACTCGCTTCCCTTCTGGACGGAACTCGCTTCCCTTCTGGAGGGAACTCGCTTCCCTTCTGGAGGGAACTCGCTTCCCTTCTGGAGGGAACTCGCTTCCCTTCTGGAGGGAACTCGCTTCCCTTCTGGAGGGAACTCGCTTCCCTTCTGGAGGGAACTCGCTTCCCTTCTGGAGGGAACTCGCTTCCCTTCTGGAGGGAACTCGCTTCCCTTCTGGAGGGAACTCGCTTCCCTTCTGGAGGGAACTCGCTTCCCTTCTGGAGGGAACTCGCTTCCCTTCTGGAGGGAACTCGCTTCTCCAGGATGACTACCGGAGACACCGCCAGGAATTCCATTTGTGTATTCTTTAAGGATTTATCAAAAAATTGTCTGAAATTTTCACACAAAGAAGATACTCGCAAGATTTCAAAAAATGAATTCCTCTAAAGATTCCCCTTAGTATGCCTTCAAAATGCATCCTTGTCAATAGATTTCTTTCAAAATTTCTCCAGGGATTCTTCCCGAGATTGTTTCAAGTATTCCCACAAGATTTTTTCATGGCACTTCTTCTGAAGTTTCTCAAGAAATTTCTCAAAACATTTACCTTAAAACTGGTTAAGGGGTTTCCCCAGAAATTTCTTTCGAAATCCGTCCTGGGATTCCTTAAGAAATTCTATAGGAAATTCCCTCAAGGATTGCTGCATAAGTTCGTAACTATATTCCTGGATGTATTTATACAAATGAAATATTTTTGAAGGCATTCCTCCAGAAATCTTATGAGATTTTTTTCCAAGAATTTTTCTTTGGGATTTCTCCTAAACAATTTCTGGAAATTTCTCAAGAAATTCTTCTAGAAATTTGTTCAAAGGTTTCTCTATGAATTCCCGAAAACGATTCTATAGAAGATACAATACCAGATAAAATTGGTTTTCTGAAATATTCTTCCAGTTTTTTTTTGTTTTTGCAAAATTTTCTTCAGAAATTTTTCCAGGTAGTTTTAAAGAGTTTTTTGTGTACAAACCGCTTCAGAAATTGTGTAATTTTTTTTTTGTAAATCCGTTCAGAGCAGAGCGTTCATGATTAACAAAATTTTTAATCATGATTAATCATTGATGATTAAAATTCTAATTTCGGTGATTATTGATTATGATTAATGATTAATTTGATTTTTAGGATGATTAAAGATTATGAATAATGATTAAAATTGGTTTTATCTGTGATTATTGATTATGATTATTGATTAAAAACGGATCATTGATTAAAAATCATGACTAATCATGATTAATCAATCACAAAAACTGGAAATGATTAAAAGGTTTTTGCTGTTTAAAATATTTTTGAAGTTTCAAAAGTAAAAGTTATTTTGTCTGGGAGATTTTTGAAAAAAAGAATCACACTTAGAACAGCATTTGAACCAATTCAAGTTGGATAATATATTTTATATGGTGAATCTTTTTTGGTAATGAATGATTAATGATTGATTAATTCTTTTTCCTTATGATTATGATTACTGATTAATGATTAAATTGCAAAATCAGTGTGATTAAGATTAATGATTAATGATTAAATAAGAAATTTTAGTGATTATGATTAATGATTTTTGATTAATCTTAATCATTAATCATTAATCATGATTAGATTTATGATTAATCGTTAAGGCTCTGGTTCAGAGGTATCTTCAGCAGTTTTTTCAAGCATTCCATCAGAAAATCTTTCAAATTTCTCAATTATTTTTTCTTGAAATGACTTGCTTTGAAAATTTTTTTTTAAAGGAGGTATTTTAAAGTGTTTGTTCAGCTATCCCTAATTCGCTCATAAGATAATTTTCTGAAATGAATATTCAAGAACTTCTAAAAAAACCTAAATTTGTTCTAGGAGTTTCAAAGGTATCTTCAGGGATTTTCAAGTTAATCCTTCAGAGATTACTTTCATATTTCTTCAGTATTTTTTTCCGATTTCTAGTAGTACTTTTGGAAAACCCCTAAAGAAATATCTGCAGAAATTAATGAAAAAAATACCTCCGAGAATTCTTTAAAAATTCCTGGGAATTTTAAAAACAATCCCTGCAGAATTTGTAAAGAAAAAGTAAGAATAATTGCCGAATTTTTTTTTTCAAAAAATACTTTGCCGAAATTCCCGAATAAATCCGCGAATTTCTGAAGAAGTCGGTGGAGATAGAATAAATTTTCAAAAGAGTTGTAAATGGAAAGAAATTACTGGGATTTTTTTTCAATGAATTCGAGAACTTGTGAAGAATTTCCTGAAGAAACTTCTCGGGAAATCCCTGGTGGAACTCAAAAAAAATTAGAAAAAATATAGAAAAAATCTGGAGAAACACTTTATTAAAATTCTTGAACGATTTTCTGGAAGTATTCTGGGAGAAATCCGTGGACAAATTTTTAAAAACAAACCCTGAATACCTGTAGAAACGCATAGGCAAGCGTCTGCAAAGATTTCAAGATAAAAACTCTTGAAATATTTTTAAAAGAATTTCCGTAGAATATTTTTGAATAAATTTCCTAAAAAAATCCGTATACAAGTTATCCTTAGAGGAAATGCTGGATGAATTTCTGTGGTAATACATCGAGGAATATCTGTATGAACTGCTGCAGGTCTGAAGGGATTCCTGCCTGGAAACCCTGAGGAGTTCCTTAATCAGGAAGACTAATGCTTAGCATTCGGGAGCAAGAATTTTTGGTAGTGGAGAAATTTTCAGTAGAATCCCTGTAGAAATCGTCGGAAGTAGTTCTGACTGAAACTTTAGAGGAATATCTTAAGAAATCACTGGAAAATTTTTGAAGGATTCCGAGGAGGAATTTCTATAGACCTTCTGGATTCCTCAGCAAATCCTTGGTGGAATTCCCGAATAAATATAGAGAAATTATTTAAAACAATCTGCAGAAATCTTTAATCAACATTTTTAAAGGATTTTCTGAAAGTATTTTTGTAGAAAACTTTTAAAGAATTTTGGAGAACAAATTGTGAATACGCATAGACCAGCGTCTGCAAAGATTTCTAGAAAATTTTCAAAAAAAATCAGAGGGATTTCTGGAGGAATTCTCGGAAGAATTCCTGGAGGGATCCTCGGAAGAATTCCTGGCGGAATTCTCAGAAGAATTCCTGGAGGAATTCTTGGATGAATTCCTGGAGGAGTTCTCAAAAGAATTTCTGGAGGAATTCTCAGAAGAATTCCTGGACGAATTCTCGGAAGAATTCCTGGAGGAATTCTCGGAAGAATTCCTGGAGGAATTCTCGGAAGAATTCCTGGACGAATTCTCGGAAGAAATCCTGGAGGAATTCTCGGAAGAATTCCTGGAGGAATTCTCGGAAGAATTCCTGGACGAATTCTCGGAAGAATTCCTGGACGAATTCTCGGAAGAAATCCTGGAGGAATTCTCGGAAGAATTCCTGGAGGAATTCTCGGAAGAATTCCTGGAAGAATTCTCGGAAGAATTCCTGGAGGAATTCTCGGAAGAATTCCCGGAGGAATTCTCGGAAGAATTCCTGGAGGAATTTTCGGAAGAATTCCTGGCGAAATTCTTGGAAGAATTCCTGGAGGAATTCTTAGAAGAATTCCTGGAGGAATTCTTGGAAGAATTCCTGGAGGAATTCTTGGAAGAATTCCTGGAGGAATTCTTGGAAGAATTCCTGGAGGAATTATTTGAAGAATTCCTGGAGGAATCCTTGGAAAAATTCCTGGAGGAATTCTTGGAAAAATTCCTGGAGGAATTCTTGGAAAAATTCCTGGAGGAATTCTTGGAAGAATTCCTGGAGGAATTCTCGGAAGAATTCCTGGAGGAATTCCTGGAAGAATTCCTGGAGGAATCCCTGGATGAATTCCTGAAGGAATTCCTGGAAGTATTACTGGAGAATTTCCTGGAAGAATTCCTGAAGAAATTTTCGGAAGCATTCCTGGAGGAATTCTTGGAAGAATACCTGTACGAATTCCTGGAAGAATACCTGGAGAAATTCTTTAAGGAATTCTTAAATGAATTCCTGGAAGAATTGCTGGAAGAGTTCCTGTAAGAGCTCCTGGCGGAATTCCTGCAAGAATTGTTGGAGGATTTTCTGGAAGAATTCCTGGAGAAATTCCCAGAGAAATTTCTAGACAACTTCCTGGAGGAATTCCTGGAAGAGTTCTTAGAAGAATTGCTTGAAGAATTCCTGGAGAAGTTCCTAAAATAATTCTCAAAGAAATCCCTGCAGAAACTTCTGTAGAAATTGTTACTAGAATTTTCAGAGGAATTAAATTGGGAATTCCTGGGAGAATTCTTGAAGGCATTTCTGAAGGAATAAACAAACATGTTGGAAAAATTGATGTACCTGGGAAAATTCTTGGAGTTATTTCTTAGAGGAATCCATGAAAAAAATCCTGGAAATTGCTGGGTGAATTTTGAAAGAAGTCCTGAAAAAATTACTGGGAGATTTCCTGAGGGAATTTCTAAATTAGTTTCTGGGAGAATCCTTAACACTTTCAGAAGGAATTGCTTTGAGGTTTTCAGGAGGAAGAATTCTTGGAAGAATCTGTGGAAATATTCCTGAAGAAATTCCTGAACTAATTCCTGGAGAATGTCCACGAGATATTCTTAGCAAAACTCCTAAAGGAATTACAGTGAAAATTCCTTGAAGAATTCCTGGATGAATTATTGGAGGATTTTCTGTAGAAATTCCTGGAGGTATTCCTGGAGGAATTCGTTGAGAAATTTCTGGTTAAATTCCTGGAAAAAATCCTTGGAAAATCCAGTGTAAATTATTGGAAAAACTCAGGGACGAATTACTTCGGAAATTCTTGGAGAAATTTCTGGGAAAGTTTCAAGGAGAATGTTCTGACAAACTCCAGGAGGAAGCTAGTGATCCTTAAGATATTTCTGAAGGAAATTCCAGAGTAATTTCTGGAGCAACCAATGGTTCTTGCAGCAGCACTCGCAGACATTTCTGGAGCAGTTTGAGATGATTTTTTTTATAAATTCCCTGAAGAACTGCTGGAAGAAATTCCAAAAAAAATACAACGAGAAGGCAATGTCTGGATTTATTTAAAAAAAAAAATCCTAAAGAATTGAGAAGTTCCGAAGCGTTGTTTCAAGTAAATCGGTTAGAGTTCTGGGGGAAATCGTTTTGGGAAATCCTGGAGAGTTTCTTGGAAAATTTCTGGGTAAAAATCCAGAGTGCTCCCTTGTGAAACAGCCTGTTCAGTTTCTGGAAGATTCTGGAAGATTTCTGAGGAAAAACCTGAAAGAATTAACTGAAGGCTTCAAGAGAAATTTAGAGAGGAGAAACGCAATGGCCTGACATATCAATTGAAGCAGCCTACATGCGACATGCAACGACGGTAGGGATTTTTTAAGGAATCGTCAGGGAATTTTCTAAAAGAATCCCTGGAAGAAAAATCTGCAGGAATCTTTGTAGAAATTTCCTTGTAGAAGTCCGTGGAAGATTATTTAGAACTGTACTTGGAGAATTTTCTTAAAGAATCTCTGAATGCATTTCTGAAGCAATTCGTGGATGATTTCCAGGAAGAATTCTCGTACAGATACCAGAAAAAAAATACATGGAGAATTTTTACAAGTAAACACATAAAAGCATTTCCAGAGGATTTTTTAGAAAACTTCTGGAGGATCCTCTAATGAAAACCCCTAAGGAATTTCTAAAGCGATGCATGGAAGTTGTTTTAAAGAGCTTTCAAAATAAATCCGTACAAGTCTTTCAGAAAGGAATTATTGGTGAATTTTCTAAAGAAATCCATCGAGCAATATTGGAAGAAATCCAGGAAAGGTTGTATATAAAATCCAAAAAAATCTAAAGGAAACTAAAAATATTCTAAATGGAAAATTTTCAGAAAAATCGCCGAAGGCATTCATGGCAGAATTTCTTAAAAATTCCCTGGGAGATTTTCTGAAGAAACAATTATCACATTATGGTAGATAAGAATAGACATTGATTTTGAGGCCGAATTTCCGGAATAATTTCTGAAGGAATCCATGGATTATTTAAAAAAAAACATAGAGGATTTTCTTGGACTTTTTTGGAATTTTTGGACTAACTCATGAAGGAATCCCGTAAGGAATTTTTGAAGGAACCTCTAGGGAAATTTCTAAAAGAATCCCTGGAAAAAATTCTCAAGGAATAGTGTAGAAATTTCTTTGCAGAAGTCTGTGGAAGATATTTTTGGAGTAATCTTTGATTTTTTTTAAGAATCTCAGAGTGCATTTCTGAAGGAATCCGTGGATGATTTCCGGAAAGAATTCTCTTACAGATTCTCGCACGATAAAAAAAATCTACGGATGATTTTTTAAGAATACACATGAAAGCTTTCCTAGAGGATTTTTGGAGAAATTTCTGGAGGATCCCCTAGTGAAAATTCCGAAGGAAATTCTAGAAATCCGATTTTAGAAATTTCGAAAGAAATCCGTGCAAGATTTTCCGAATTAAAAAAAATCCCTGGAAGATTTTCTGAAGTAATCACTGGAGAAATTTTGATTTTTTGGATGATTTTCTGAAGATATGAGAATCTAAAGGGAAAATGGAATTCCTCTGAAAAGAACTCGATTTCCTCTGTAGGGAACTCGATTCTCTCTAAAGGGTACTCAATTCCCTCTGGAAGGAAACTCGACTCTCTCTGGAGGGAACTCGATTCCCTCTGGAAGGAACTCGGTTTTCTTTGGAGGGAACTCGGTTCCCTCAAGAGGGAACTCAATTTTCTATGGAAAGAACTCGATTCCCACTAGATTCTCTCAATTCCCTCTGGAGGTTGCTCGATTACCTCTGAAAGTAGCTCGATTTCCTCTGGGGGAACTCGATTTCCTCTTGGGAGTACTCGAGTTTCTCTGGAAGCAAATGGAATTCCTCTGAAAAAAAAAACTCGAAACCATCTGGAGGGAACTCGAATCTCTCTGGAGGGTACTCAATTCCATCTAGAGGGAACTTAATTCCCTCTGAAGGGAACTTGATTCCCTCTGAAGGTAACACGATTCTCTCTGGGAGAAATCGAGTTCCTCTTGGGAGAACTGGGGTTCCTCTTAGGAGAACTCGAGTTCCTCTTGGGAGAACTCGAGTTCCTCTGAAAGCAAATGGAATTCCTCTGAAAAGAACTCGATTTCCTCTGGAAGGAACTCGATTCTCTGTAAAGGGTACTCAATTCCTTCTGGAGGAAACAAGATTCCCTATGAAGGAAACTCGACTTTCTCTTGAAGGAACTCGATTCTCTCTGGAAGGAACTCGGTTTTCTTTGGAGGGATCTCGATTCCCTCAAAAGGGAACTCAAATTTATATAAAAAGAACTCGATTCCCACTTGATTCCCTCAATTCCCTCTGGAGGTTGCTCGATTACCTCTGAAAGTAGCTCGATTTCCTCTTGGGAGAACTCGAGTTCCTCCGAAATCAAATGGAACTCCTCTGAAAAGAACTTGATTCTCTCTGGAGGGTTCTCACTTCCCTCTGGAAAGATCTTGGTTCCCTATGGAAGGAACTCAATTTTCTATGGAAAGAACTCGATTCATACTAGAGGGAACTCAATTCCCTCAGGAGGTTACTCGATTCCCTCTGAAAGTAGCTCGATTATTTCTGGGGAAACTCGATTTCTTCTGCAGGGAACTCAACAACATTCAACAACCAAAACAAACCTTCTTCGCATTCTGCGATTATCAGAAAGTACTCCTGAAACTAATTTCGATTTCAATCCAACACCTACTTCAGCTTACCTCCGCACCCGCCCATCACCACCTGATCCAATCCAATCCAGGCAATGATTAAATTTTATTATTTTTATTATCATTACACCGCGCCGTGGAACGACCACCACCACACCATCCGCGGCCACCCCCCAAACCGATCCATTTCCTTTTTATCTTTCCGCGACCGACTCGGCTCGATTCCGAGACGAAGACGACGATGACGACAACGCCTCGCGGGGTGAACAGGAAAAACACGGAAGATTTAATCAAAAAATTCTTCCCGCTCCCCGTCTCCAGAGCGATAGGCCTGATCACCTTCCTTCCCCTTCAAAAGGACTTGCTTGGCAAAGGACTCACCACCGCCACGCTGTACCGAGAGGAGCGACGATATTGTTTTATGATCTCATATAATACCAGAAAATGATTCGGAATAAGGCGCGGTTTGAATCGCACCGTTGCGTTGGGCCTCGGCCAAGAGGGTGGGGGGTAGGACACTGTGTTCGGGAAAATTGAAACATTTTTTTTCCTCAACGAGAGATTATTACATTTTCTCGATATCATAATTTTCCGAATGGAAATTAGAATCGTGTCGTGTCGAGCGAGGGAAGCGAAGGAAAAACAACCGAGTCATCAATTTTCAGTGTCTTACCCCCCGCTCCACGAGCTGATGCGTGGTGGATGAGTTGATGGAGGGAGAGGGCAACGCCTCCTTCGATGATTATTTTTTTTATTTTTCCCAACAAACAACTCCAACGTGAGTTTACAGTTTCTCGCGCGAAGAAAATTACTGGAAAATTTTAATTATTGTTGTAGAAGGGGCGTAATTTGCACACAAACACTTGGAATTTTCTTGGAATCGCTCAAAGGTGGTCACGTCGAAGCGATACTCCGGAGCAGCCATTAATTGATTATCTTTTTTCCCTTTCTTCTCGTGGGGGGTAGGATTTTTTTCTAATCATCGGGATCCTTCGGGATAATGGTGGCACTTGGGGTGGGGTAGAAATGGTAACAAATGACTAGCCTCCCAAGAGGCAGTCAGCGTTACATCGGAAGGAGGGTCACGGGAAAATAAGGTCAACGCGGGCGTGTGTCTATTAATAACTTGCCATCAGTCAGCAGTCAGCAGAGGCAACGAGCAGCGAACGAGAGTTTACAGATCCACCCCTGCACGAGGTTGATAGCGGTCATAGGCGTAGAGTAGCACTCTCCGCGTCAGTAGTCGTCATCGCGTTACACCGACTGGGCCGGGGAAAAACTGTGATAGACAGGATAATTATTGCGGGGCTTCGCAGCTAGCTGTCCTGCCCGGAGTGTACGGGAGAAAGGCAATGACGGCTGCGTTTTTTTTTTCGTTCACTGTCCTATCCCCGCTTCCCGAGCAGAGACAAGGACTATCGGTCGGTGATGGACGTGCGGCTGTTTCACGCTTTTGAATGTTTAATGGCGCTGAGTTGTTATCAACACCGGTAATTAATTTATGATCGTTCCCTCGATTTCCAGAGAGTAGTGACACACGATCCGATGGCTGTCGATTTCCGGGGGGATAGGAAAGTGATAAAGGTTAAACGCCCAGTCAAGAAGCGAACGCACTTCGCGTTAATGATGGTCAACACGTGACTACTTGGATGGGGCGGTTGGAATCTGACGTTATCTACGTGGAAAAAGGCTCGCCGTAATTACATTTTCAAGTTTTGAGGCATGAAACAGTGATTTTCCCCTGCAAGTGTGTCTGATCGGCAACCAAACCAGACGTCAGGTGATAAATTTCGAGTTAGAATTTGATAACGGTGGCGGCGCGGCAACCGTGGAAGCGCATAGAAATTTTTCGCTGACACCGCTGGCACCGACTCAGGAAGGGTAAACAGGAAAAAAATGTGTCTCACCTCTGCCTGCACTACCAGGTCCATGCGACGATGACGACGTGGCGTTTCGGTGGTTTGCACAGAAGCAACCAGCCAGCGCCATCTATCGTTATTATTACTGTTATTATCATCAAACATGGTCCCTCCCCGTGTTGGTTGGTTAGTGTCGCGCGCGCCCTGGTTGAAAGGACAATCCTGCTTGTTGGTTGGGGCAGTCGTTCGCGAATATGTTTACTCCGTGGCTTACTGGCACAGTGTTGCCAGATCTACAGAATTGAAAAGTCTTCGGATACATGGATCCGTAAACAACATCAACAACATTTCCTGTGTTTCTATAAAGCATTTTATAGAAAATTTTATCCGTTGATATACCGTCTACCCCCGTTGGTTTGACCGCATCTATTCTGAACACTTTTTTAATTTGACCCCCGCTAATCCGCACATCGTTCAAACTAAAAATGATTCAAACGTCATTCTGTTCATGGAACGGGGTGAAACGGAACGCAGAATCAAAACAAAACAGCGAAAAGGGTTGCTATCAGTGTGTTTTACGATGCCCACACGGTTACTAGAAGTTCAAATTAAAAGATGAACCCCGTTGGTTTGCATGAGGTATCGCTCAAACCAACGGGGGTAGACGGTAGTGAATTATTTTAGAAATGTCTCATGAAATACTTCCAAAATTGTTACATGAATTTCTCAGTTTTTCAACATGATTTTCTCGGTTTTTCAAAATTCTTAAAAAATATTTTCCATACATTCTCTAAAAATCATTCAGGAATTCTGATAATCTTTTCAGGCACTTTTTCGGGAATTATTCTAAAAACTCAAATCTTTAAAGATTTATTCAAATTTGAAGAGAAGGTTTGTAAGAAGAGGAGTATTCATGGTGTGAACTCGGGTTCAATTTGGCTTGCTATTCGGCAGAATCATTACCTGTTCTGTGGTTTAGTTGTTTAAAACGACGGTCTATCGAATTCGGAGTGGTGAGTTCGAAGCCCACCAGATCGCGATTTTTTTTTCACAAATTCATCTCTCAATTTGTCAATTAACAACATTCTGTGAGTGGAGCGGGCCTGATGTGATGGTAAGAACACTTGACTATCACGCCGAGGACCTGGGATCGAGTCCCACTCCCAACAAACTCGCAAAAATGTGAGTTATTCTGTGACTTCCAATTACAAGTTTTTCTGTATTCATTCAAATATTTTACAATGAATTTTGCTTTGATAAGTTTTGAGATTTCTGAATGAATACCTGCTGGAATTCTTTGAAATTGCAACAGATATCCTCTAAAGGTTCTTTCAACAATTCTTGAAGATGCTCTTCTGAAATTCCTCCCATAGTTTTTTCTGGTAATCCTCCGGCAACTCTGCTAGAATTCCTTTAAGGCTTTCTTCGAAGATACATTCTAGTAATAAAAATAATCCACGATAATTTTTCGAAAAATTGTTACTGAAATACCTACTGAAGTGAACAAATAGTTCACCGAGAGTTCTTCGACAAGGAGCTCAGCAAATTCCCCCGGGAATATATCAATCGAGTATTCTATGAATTCGGTATGAAATTCGTTCATTAATTGGCTCTATGTTGCTTTTTGTTTTGAATGTTTTTTTGAATTTGTTGGAACCCCTCCGATATTGTTTTTCAAGAAGTTGATCAGAAATTCTGTCCAAAAATGTCAGAAAAAAATTCCTTATACTTGAGGAAAGCTTCAGAGCTTCTTCCCAAAATTTCTTCAGATAATCATCCGTGAATTAACTCAGGATTTTTTTTACAAACTTCTACATGTCCACTATGAAATCTTGATACCACCCCCAAAGATTCCAAAGATTATCAGGAGTTTTTCGAAGGATTATTTTAACAATTTTTCAGAGATTCCCTCCAGTAATCATAAGAAATGCTTCGTGATTTTTACTTTTTGAATGTTACTTTTGAAAAATCTTATTGTTTCTGTAAGAAGTCTCTAGAGAATCATGAGAGAACTCTTATTGACGTTTCAGAAATACTTTAAATAATTCCTTTAGAAATGCCGTAAATATGTTTATGCAGCAATTTTTTCAGAAGTCTCGTCACTATTTTACGGGAACTTAATTCCTCCAAACATTCCTGTTCGAAGGCGTCCCAGAAATCTTACCAGATTGTTTTTTACAGAAATTCCTTTGAGCAAAAACACTCACTTCAGATTTGTTTTACAGAAATCTTCAGGAATTACTTTAAGAGCTTAGCAGGAGTTGCTCCAGTGATCTAGGATTTGCCTATACAGCTCCACCGGAAATATTGTCAAAGATTCATCAAGGAATTACTCTGTGGATCTTGAAGAACTTTTCTAAAATGTGTCTACTCCTAAAGCTCTTGAAATCTTATTGGTAGCACATGATTTCAACCCAGCACCGGAATGGATTATCTGTGATCTCAAGGCAGAAAAATATTCCTTTACAAAATTTTCCTTCAAGTGTTTCCCACAGATCAACATTTTTCTTGCTACCGTACATTTCTACTGTTTTTTTTTTTAATATTTCATTTTCTCCGTTTGTGTTGGAAATATAATGAATATTTAGACCGGACACATAGTAGACTGAGACACGGTCATCCAGGCATGCCCAATGACTAGGATTCGATCATCCCGACATGCAATTAACTAAGGATGTGATTTTTTACTGTCGTCATGAGACAGAGTTTCTTCTCAAATTAAAGATATGGTCATCCGAACATGCTTTAGCTATGGTCGTGGTCATTAGATGACACTGTGGACCAGAGTGCGGTCATCCGCAAACCGGGTTTTTTTTTTTCAACCGTCAATACAACAGAACAGATTTTATTTTGCGGGCTAGAGTTTAGTCATCCAGACACGCCTTGTACTGAAATGCGCTCATCCAGGACGCTGTAAACTAGAATGTGATCATCCAGACGCGCTGCGGACTAAATAGTGGTCATCCACAAGGATGGAAATCTAGTGATCATGATAGGATCCCAAATGTGTCGCGGTTGGAAGGCATCGCGCGATCATAGCAACAACGATAGAATTTTGTCGTCAAGCATTCATAACAAACCATGCTCCGCGAATAATGAATCGCTCGGCATGTGCGGTCGCGATGCGATCGTTATCATGAAGTCGAAATGATAAATTTCGATTTCGATCACTTTTTGTGCATTCTTATTGCTGAAGCTCCACGATATGCATATGAATGTAATATTCCAGATCATGAATTTTGGTTCCGGGTGCAAAAGTGGCCATAATTGTGATGAATAAAGTTTATCGCGACTTGTAACATGATCCGATAATGATAGATCCCGCGATAAAGCGTGCATCAGATGTTTGATTGCTCTGTGATATGAGCACAGCGCGAGGGTGTCGCATCATGCTACCGCAAGAGCAACGGCTATCTTGGATTGTTAGTATGGTGTATCATTTATCGTTAGAAGTGATTTTCTTCCATCCTTGGTCATCCAGACACGCTGTGTACTAGAGTGTTGTCATCCAGACACGCTGTAGATTAGAGTTCGGTCATCCAGGACGCTGCAGACTAGAGTGTGGTCATCCAGACGCACTATGTACTATATTTTGGTCATCCGGACACGCTGTGTACTACAAAGCGGTCATCGAGATACGCTGTCAACTAGAGCCTAATTATCCAGACACGCTGTACACTAAAGTGTGTCCATCCCGACACGATGTGGACTGGAGTGCGATCGTCTATACATGCTGCAGATTAGAGTGCAGTCATCCAGACACACTGTGTACTTGAGTGTGATCATTCAGACACGCTGTGAGCTAGAGCCTAATCATCCAGACACGCTGTAAACAAGAGTGCGGTCGTTCAGACACGCTGTAGATTAGAGTTTGGTCATCCAGACACGCTGTGAACTAGTACCTAATTATCCAAACACGCTGCACACTAAAGTCTGTTCATCCAGACACAATGTGGACAACAGTGCAGTTGTTCATACACTCTGATCGTTCAGACACGTTGTGAACTACCCTACTAACAAAAGTAGCTGCATAAAAGCTTATGGAGCAAATGCTTTTGGAAGAAAGCTCGTTTAAACTGTTATACAGCGAAAATGTTAGTTGGGTAGAGCCTAAATATCCGGTCACGCTGTACACTAAAGTGTGTACATCCAGACACGATGTGGACTTGAATGCGGTCCAGGCACGCTGTAGATTAGAGTGCGGTCTTACAAACTCGCTGTAAACTAGAATGTGGTCTTTCGGATACGCAGTGTACTAGAAAGCGGTCATCCAGATACGCTGTAAACTAGAGCCTGATTATCCAGACACGCCGTATACTAAAGTGTATTCATCCAGACACGATATCGACTAGAGTGTGGTCACCCATAGATTAGAGTGTAGTCACTGGATACTAGAGTGCAATTATCCAGATACGCTGTAAACTAGAGTGTGGTCATCAGACACGTTATGGGCACGCTGGATGCCATATCATCCAGACACGCTGTAGACTAGAGTATGGTCCTTCAGATAAAATGTGTACTAGAGTGTGGTAATCCGGACAAACTGCAAACAGATTGTTTCAAATTATTGCCATCCCGACAAGCTGTTTGCTAGAGTACCATGTATGTCCATCCAGATACGCTATGAACTAGGGTGCAGCCATCTGGACACGTTGTGAACTGGCGTTTTTAGCTGTCGCCATAAAACAGAATGTCTTGTGAGATTATAGATGTGTATCAACTGGATACGCTGTAACTGTGAATTATCACACAGGTCATTCAAGATTTTACTAAGGTTTTCGAAAATAATCATTAAATATGCTGCTAGTTTGTTTTTTTTTAAGAAAACGTTTCAAAGTTCTTCCAAAAACTCTATAGTAATGGAATTCTTTAGAAAAGTATTTCAGAGTTTTCACTGAACAGTTTACAGGGGGATATCTCAAATAATACTTCTAGGTATCACTCCATCAATTTTCAACTTATTTGTGAAGCATTTTCCAAAGAGTTTCTGCTTGAGTTTGAGACTTTGCCCTCGGGGCCTTACATCAAAAGTTGGGTTTTTAAATGATATTCCAAGTTGGTGTTGGAACGGTAAAAATACTACGAGGGACTCGCCGAAACGCTTTCTTACATTTCTTGGAACTTTTCCATTGCAATTTCTTTTAGGGTTCTTTCTGTTAATCATTCGCAAGAAAACAGGAAACTCCATCTGAGGATATTCCTCAAAAATCCATACCAGAATTTATCTTAAGTCCATTGAAGAGTTTTCTGATAATTCAGCGATGAGTTATAAGAAAAAATATTCCTTCGATAATTCCTTAGACAATTTGGTTAGATGTACCTTTTGGGATCTTTTCAAAAAAAAAATCTTGCAGAAATCTCGCATTACTTGACGATACACAATTTAAATTTGTAATAACCAGCAATTTGTGGTTCTCCTGGAGTTCCTTTGGTTTTTTTTTTTCGAAACAGAGATTCTTTCAGTATCTCCATGAATTCGTCAAGGATAATTTCAATAATTTCGAAAGAATTCCGCAAGTACCTTTGTCCGCAATTTTAATGGACATTTTGTTAATAATATCTACAGATATTCATCAACGGATATCGTCAAAAGTCACTCAGAAATCCCTTCAGAAATTTCTCAAGTATTTTTCCTTGTAATTAAGAAGGTATCTTATGAATATACTACATATGTAACTTCATTTTTTTTAGGATGTTTTGTTTCCAGAATCTTCCCAGAATTTTTTGAAAAACTGTTTCTGGGAATCGCCAAATGTATCGCAAAGATTTTTTTTCAGAGATTTCTTCAGGGATTCTCCCAAGTATTGTTTCAGTAATATTTCATGCAATTTTTCAAAAATTTTTGAAAAAAATCATCGAGGAATATCTGAAAAGTTCTTGCCGGAATCCCTGATGAGCTCCCAGAAAGTATTTCTGACGAACCGCAGTAGGAATTTATAAAAAATATTTTGGAACTTTTGGAAAAAAATTGAGATGGAATCTCTGCAGAATGTTTCTGAGAAAATAAAAACTCCATAGAAAACCTATTGAAAAAATCTGAAGAAATTCTTAAATTCTTAAAACAATCTGAAAATGTTTTTGAACGAGTTCGAGCAGAAATTTTTGAAACCAATCTTTGAAGAAATCTCTGAAGAAATCTCCAGTTGAATACACGTAGATATCTAAGGAAGTACTTTTGAATGAATTTCTGGAGAAATATCTGAAGAAATTCCAGGGAAATGCTTGAAAGAATTCCAGGAGGAGTTTCTGTAGAAATTCATGGTAAAACTTCTCGATAAACCGTTGTTGGGATTTATGGAAAAGGAATTCTGGATTTGTTAGGAAAATTCCCGTAGAAACTCATTAATAATATTTAAGGAGTATTTCCTTATAGTATTCCTGAAGCAATCTACGTACGTATTTCTAAACGAGTTCTTGCAGAAATTCTTGGAGTAAAGCCTAGAATTATTTCTGTAAAGACCACCTCAACAGGTCTTAAAAGAATTCCTGACAAGATTCAAAAGAAAATATTTCTGAATGAATTTCCTGAGGAATTCGTGGAGAAATTTATAGAGTTATCTTTAGAAGAAATGTCGGAGAAACTTCTGGGGAAATGCATGTTGAAATAACAGGAGGAAATCCTAAAGAAGTTGTCTGCCTGATTCACTGAAAGTAGTATTGCAAGAAACTATGTATCTCTGGAGGAATTCCTGCTGTATATTATGGACAATTTCCTGAAGAATTTTCTGGACACATTCCTGCTGCAATTTTCATTAGAAACTGTAAAGCAATGTTTGAACAAAGTTCTGATGAACTTCTCGAATACCTGTTCGAAATTCTAATGAAGTCTCTGGGAGAGTTTATTTGAAGAATCACTGAAGGGATCCTGAAGAAATTTCCAAGGATTTTTTTAAACGAATCCAAAGACAAATTTTAAAAGTAATCACTGATAGAATTTAAAAGAGAAATCGTAGAAATTCCTTTAGCAAGAGTTGAAAAAAAAATCGCTGGAAGTATTTTTGAAAAAAAAAATACTGAAAGAATTTTTGAGAAAAAACCTAGGTGAATTTTAGGACCGAATTCTTGCAGTAAATTCTGAAGGAATCCATGGAAATATTTTGAAAAAAAACCCTAATTAATCCACCTAGCGGTGATGGTGCCTTTCTCGTGCCATAAAGTATCCTTTCAACAAAACACAAGTGATAAATTAAGTCCACTCAATATGGATATATTTTATATGAGCATGATCGAAATTTCAATTGTGGTTTTTTTTATAATTCCGAATATCTTCCCCAACTTTATCATTTTATGGGAACTTAGTGAACCTTGTCTTGGTATGATACCTGACTTTGTCCAAGGAGAACCATTTTACTTGGTTTCAGAGAATAAATTCTAGAAAACAATCGCCGTATTTAATATTGAGGCATCATTTTTTAAATCATGACATGTTTTCCATGCAAAATATACACAGCAGATAAATTTGTAATATCCTCTGACGTAATTTTTGGCATTTCTGAACGTAATTTTAGCTGTTTATATCGTCGTTTTCCAACAATTATCACACTCATCATGTACACCCTGTTTAGCACCGGAAAATGTCAACGAACCTGTTCCAGAAGATAGGTACTCGCTTATTTTCGAATAGGATGAATATGGGAGCGTAAGATTACTAATGATGGAACACACATCCTATATGAATTGTCGTGTCGGTTTCATTCTAGCGATTGCTAGAGCGCGATTTAAGAGTGTACCATCAAACTCGGTGAAATAGCTAAACGGCGGCGGCTAGTTTGCTGCATTGAATGTAATTTTTTCCCTACGTGAGTGATGTGCAGCTTAAACAATGTGGTATCTTAAGAATATTTTTGTAACAATACTACCTGGTTTACCACTCCTTTGGCATTAGGGTCATTTTTGACCCAAACCGTACACCACGCCAGCGACCAGGGATGCCAAATATACAGATTTTTCTGTAATTATACAGATTTTTTCGCAGCTTATCATACAGAATTCTGTATACCAATATTACAGATTTTTGGAAAAGGATGCAGATTATACAGATTTTTCAAAAACTTACAGAATTTCATACAGATTTTCCGTAAAATAATACAGATTTCATACAGATTTTCGGAAAAAGTAGTCATACAGATGATACAGATTTTTGGAAGGCCAAAATACAGATTTAAATTTGGCAACCCTGCCAGCGACCTGTTCCCAACGTGATGCAAAAGGAAGATTAAGAGCTTAAAATCAGTTTAATACGCGCTACCGAGGTACAACGACCCACCTTAATATCTCCCTGATAACATAATTTTTCATATGACATGTTTACACTAATCGATAGCATTTTTAATTTTCTATCTTAACCAATAAAACTTGTAATTTTACCAACTAATAAAATATTAAAATTAAAAACCGATTTCAGCCATTTCTGAATGCGAAAAGTTTTTCCGCTGATTTGCAGATCGAAATGGAGCAAAGTTGTAAAACTTGATGTGAAAATCTCTTTGCTTACTCGCAAAATTTATTATTTGTGCAAGATTTTGTAGTCCAGAATCGCGAGTACTTTTGGGGCAAAATGCGCCGGCCTTCGCCGTAACTCCAAAACAGCCGTTGGCGTTTGAATTATGACTATAGTAACACAGAGACGAAAATCAGAACCTTTCAAATGTGCATTAATTGCGTTATTAGCTGCAGCAATAACGTCGAGTAAACGCCGTGATGCATGCAACACTCAAACCACGTTATTTTTTGGCGTGTTACATTTCGTGGCGCATTTTTCCCGTAACGGGTTTACCCCGAAAAACTGAAAAACACATATTTGATCAATAATTTAAAAAAATCATAGCATAGCTTCTACAATGTTATTTGATTTAACGTTTTCAATAATTGGAAGAAAACACATTGAACTTTAGGATGCCGGCAACTAGAATGATCATTATTAATGAATGAATTAGAGGAAATTACATTTCAATTTCACTGGAAAAAGTCAAGTAACCGTTCGCAAATTATTTTTTCAGGGGATTTTCATGGATTAAGTGAAACCCGCTTGGAAGCCTGCTTGGAAGCATAGTGAAACTCCAAAAAAAAGTTATTGGAAATTTCGCACTGTATCGTATTATAAATTGTACAGTGACCCCACAATTTATGAATCGGCAAAAATGACCACAGTTTATGGATCACTCATTTGATCAACATGGTGATTCATAAATAGTGTACAAAATTAAGGTGATTCATATGTATATGGTTTTCAATTTCAAGTGGGTTTTACTGCAGTCGAAAGTATGCAAAATCGAATCGTGTAGTTATCATCCATCACTAACGATCCATGCATGAATGTGATGATGTCAATATGTTCTGTGTATTCAGTTGTTTCCTCATTTTCAAGGGAACTAGGGGATCGCGCTACCTGGCAGGGATGCCACATATACAGATGTTTCTGTAATCATATAGATTTTTTCGTTGATTTTTATGCAGAATTCTGTATACCAATATTACAGATTTTTAAAAAGGATACAGATTATTATACAGATTTTCCAAAGACTTAAACAATTTCATACAGATTTTCCATAAAATAATACAGATTTTCGGAAAAAAATGCTGGTACAGATGAAAAAGATTTTTGGAAGGCAAAATACAGATTTAGATGTGGCAACCCTGCTACTTGGGCGGTGGCTTCTATATTCGTCTGTTTTCCACTATAACTCAGTCAATTTTGAACCAATTGACTTGAAGTGTTGTACACGGGTAGGTACTACATATACCTATTAGCGTGGTTCAAAAAATCGTTTTTGCTCCACACCGCTTATTCGATTCCTATCCAGATTATATGCCTTCTCCCAAAATTTGAGCTCATTTGGTTAAAAATTGAGACTGCACAAGCCCTTCAAAGTTTGTATGGGAATTACTATGGGAAAACGATGTTTTTCATTCAATCCACCGTAGCATTTCCCCAAGTGCCCTAGTGGGTTAGTCGACCCTTGGTTATCCTAGGCTACTCTATCAGCTACAACTTTGCTGAAGACCACATTCAAATCGGACGCCTCATTTATTAGTTATCGATTTGTATCCAACTGGACAAACTTTCGATTCTGGATAAAAATCGGTAACTAATTAATGAGGCTTCCGATTTGAATGCGGTCTTCGGCAAAGTTGTAGCTGATAAAGTAGCCTAGGATAACCAAGGCTCGACTAACCCACTAGGGCACTTGGGGAAATGATACGGTGGATTGAATGAAAAACATCGTTTTCCCATAGTAATTCCCATACAAACTTTGAAGGGCTTGTGCAGTCTCAATTTTCAACCAAATGAGCTCAAATTTTGGGAGAAGGCATATAATCTGGATAGGAATCGAATAAGCGGTGTGGAGCAAAAATGATTTTTTGAACCACGCTAATACCTATCTCACTGCAATCCAAAAATTGTGTCAATTGGTTCAAATTTGACTGAGTTATAGTGGAAAACAGACGAAAATAGAAGCCACCGCCCAAGTGGCGCGATTCCCTATTTGGTGGTCACAGATTGCACGGAGACTAACCGAATTTTTAATTCTCGCGTTTATTATCATACAGGCGTATCTACAATGATCATTTCTCTTCATCGATTTTCTCTTCGGATTATCCCGGGAAATACGACCAATATTCTGATGATCTCTTGGTGTGTTTCGGTGAAGGAGAACTAGGACTAGCATCCAAAACAAAAACAACCGAACAAGATTTGACGGTCAAGTTATTATTCAAGAGAAAATCGATGAAGTGAAATCGATCATTGTAGATACGCCCGTATGATACTGATTGTGAGCGCGAGAATTTCACCTTTTCGAGTATAGGCCAAATTATACCATAATAGCAAATACTAGCTCGATTATACTGAATAAATATTTCAAATTCATAAGCCATCAGTACACGCTTTGCCAAGTGTGCAAATATTTCCGCTCGCGCCACATTTTTGTTGGTTTTCATCTGTGATTTTGGCCCAATAAATCTTAATTATCTGTAGTTAATTTTAAAAATCTTGCATGAAATCTGTGATGTGCAAATGCTGCAATTATGAACATTATACAACTATTTTTCATTATGCAACTCATTTCAGTGGCATAATGAGCCAGTTCGGAAAAATTGGCCATTATGATACCAAAATGAGTTATATAAAATATAAAGTATGATACTGAATTGCATAAAATTGTTATTACATTCAGAAATGAATTACATAACTTCGAAAAATGATGTTTTGGGTCCAATAAGTCTCTTTGAGGATGTCGAGATGGTCTTGATGCCACTGTTTGAAATTAAAGCTGCAAAGTTCTTTAAAGTGTTCTTATACTTATGATGGCAGCCTTATGCTACGTTCTCACTGCGCTTTATGTTGGCTAAAATCAATTATATTGCGGAGGAACTGATTAAAATACGTTTATTCTTGTCGATATTTAGTCTTTATACCTAACAATAATCTGATTTTGATAACTATTCTAGAAACTCTCCAGAAGTTCCCCGGGAATTCCTCCAGGAGATCCCAAAGTATTCTCCCTGAAGCTCCCAGGGATCCCCAACAATTGCAAGACCATGAATTACTTCAGGATTTCTCCGCGAATTTTCTCTAGGAATTATCTGGAAATCCCTCCATGGCTTCCCCAGAAGTACTTCCAGGAATTTTAGGAGAACTCCCGAAGGAATTCCCCACGAATGCGTTTTCGGAATTT
Source organism: Aedes albopictus (assembly GCF_035046485.1). Lineage (NCBI taxonomy): Eukaryota > Metazoa > Arthropoda > Insecta > Diptera > Culicidae > Aedes > Aedes albopictus. The sequence continues at coordinate 14,878,931 of NC_085138.1, forward strand.
CCTCCTAGGATTTCCACAAAATCAGCTTCAGGAATTCATCGGGAAATCATCCAGTACTTCCACAAGAAGTCTTCCGGCAATTGTGCATGCATCCTTCCAGGATTTCCCTGAGATTTTTTCCAGAATATTTTTACTAAGCCACGAAAATTCCTTCACAGTTCCCAGAGGAATCCTGCAGAAATTTTCCGGAAATTCCCCCAGGAGCTCTCCAAGAATTCCTAAAGGAGATTCTCGGTGATTTCCCCAGCAGTGTCTTAGGAAATATTGTAGGAGTTCCTCGAAAATCCACCCAGGTATTTCCCAGGATTTCATTAAAAAGTTCTTCGAGAACTCCTCCAAGAATTTCTTGGGAAATATTGTAGAAGTTCCTCGAGAAATCTTGTAGGAATGCCTCAAGAATTTCTTCAGGAGTTCATCAGGAATACTGAAAGAAGTACCTGGCAAATTTCTCCAGGAAATTAAAGAAATGTCATCCAGGAGTTCTTCAGAAAATCAACCAGAAGTTCCTATAAGCAATTCATCCTGGAATTTCTCGGAAATACTTCGAAGAGTTCCTCAAGGATACGCCCAAAACTTCTGCGAGAATTTCTCCAGGAGTTCTTCTGAAATTTCTATAGCAGTTTAAGGAAATTCTCCCAGGAGTTCCTCGGCAATTTTTTCCAGGAGTTCCCAGGAAATTCATTCATTCTCTGGGAATTTCCGCAGGAGTTCTCCAGGAATTTCTCTGTTATTTCTTCAGAAGTTGCTCGAGAATTCCTCCAGGAGTTCTTCCAGGGGTTTCTCGGGATTTTCTCCAAGAAATTCTTGGGAATTTATCCAGGAGTTCCTTGGGAACTGCCATGAAAAAATCTCAAACATTCAGTAGAGGTTTGCCAGTATAAAATATATTGACGATTGCCCTTGCCCTTCGCAGTTTTGTATGAGATATTTTGATTTGGTGAAACGTAAGATGGGCCTGAATCAAACAGGTATAAGTAAGAAAATGAAGCTTATTATTCGATATCGATTCCAAGATTTATTTAAAGCCTAGAAATCTTTAAAAAATCTTTATTGTCGCAAAAATCTGTGGTCTGTGATCACAGATATCTGTAGGAAAAATATGGAAAAAAAATCTGTAATTCTAGGTAAATCTGTGTATGTGGCATCACTGCGCATAACCCAGCAGACCAACAGCGGTCGCAACATTGACAAAACATCGGAAATGTCAAGCGTTTGCTTTGATGTTGGTTGATGCGTGCGGAAAAGTTTGTACACTTGGCAAAGCGTGTACTGAAGGCTATATGATTTGGAAGCGAAAAATTACTTAAATTCTACTGCACGGTCAGAAAATTCACCCATTTTGGAGCTAAAGTGGGACAACTCAAAAATGAGTAAATTTTTTTTCCAGCGATAGCGAAGTGCGAAAATCTCATCAGTCCTGGAGTCGTATAATATTCTTGCTGATGTGAAGAATGTTATACGGCCTAAATTGGTTGAATTTTTACACTTGGGCCAGCGCTATCGCTGGAAATGCAATTTACTCATTTTTTGAGGTGTTCCAGTTTAGCTCAGTTTTGTGTGAATCTTACTCATTTTAGAGTAACATTTTCTTAGCGTGTGGGTGTTTGAGGTGGCGGGGGATTTGTTTTCAGAATTTCTCACTGTGAAAAAATAATGGCCGCTCAGCCAGTTTTGACATCTAAGACTACCTTAGAATATGTAAATACCTTGGTGGGATGCACTTCAAAACTAGGCCCAGTTTCGCGACGAAACGCGGAAACACTGATAGACAGCTTGCGGTAATGACGAGCACACAAATGTTTTCAAATTTACCATGGCAAAACGTGATCATCGACCAACAAACGCTTCTTGTGTGCGTTTTGTTTCCTTACTTATCAACCGGTTCGATAGCCGAGTGGTAGCGTGCGGGCCTGGTGATCTCAAGGTTCTTGGTTCGAATCCGGCTGCCAACAGACACTTTTTTTAATTGTAAATCGGGTCCATGGTAGAATTGAAAACATAAATCTGTTGAGATGAAACGAAAATCAGTCTGCACAAATCAAGTGGCGTTGTGCATTTAAGTTGACCCTCAGAATAGTAATTTCAACTGCAAGCCGCCTTTCAGTGAAGGCAGTATCTGTAAATTTCTGAACTACAGTTTCGGCCGATTGCCACAAAATTGCCTCCAGCGGCTGTTTTGGATGACACGTGCTTGTCACCCGGTTGTTGCGATGCGAAAGAGGTCGATCGTCGGCGGCGCGGTCTCTTCTGTCCGACCGGCTCGAGTCTTCGTGTCGCTGGCGACCGACGGCGACGGCCAGCGTGATCAAGGAACTGGTTACGCTATCGACACATATGTGCGGCGCAACTGTGTTGTCTTCGCTTTGCAATCAATGTTCATTCGCCCTGCGTGCGTCGACTCATACTCGAATGAGATGATCGTCATACGATTTTAGGATGATTGCTATACGACTGATTCGTCATTCCAAAACACGATTATGATTATTTGGACTGAATGGTCGGACAAATCAGTCGATTTCGGGATGGGGTTTTCGTTCAGTGTATAGGAACGTAATTTAAAACGAAAACCTTCGGCTGCCTCCCGTCCGTCCCGTCACCAGGGATGCCACATATACAGATTTTTCTGTAATCATGCAGATTTTCTTGCAACTTTTCATACAGAATTCTGTATACCAATATATACAGATTTTAGGAAATGATACAGATTATACAGATTTTTCAAAAACTTACAGAATTTCAAACAGATTTTTCGCGAAATATTACAGATTTCATACAGATTTTTGACAAAAAATGGTGATACAGATTATGAAGATTTTTGAAAGGCAAAATACAGATTTAAATGTGGCAACACTGCCCGTCACTTAGCATCGCCATCGCTATCGAACCATGAATGACAGTGAGGTGGGTACTATGCTCGGTCAGCCTCCTTCACCCAGCCCATGCACTCAGGTGGGTTTGGGTCGGCGTCGAAGCGCTGGGTATCCATGCCAGTTGTCCCATTTCGATGACGTATTACTTTAGGAGGAGGGGTCAATCGGTCGTACGACTGATTCGTCATTCCGAAGGGGCTGTTCATAAACCACGTATACAAAAATTTGGTCATTTCAGACCGCCCCCCCCCCTCATAGACTTTTGTCCATACAAAAGTTTTGAAATTTGTATGGAGCGTAGACCCCATAAAGTCTTCGTGGTTTATGAACGGTCCCAAAACATGATTTTTGAGAATTTGGGACGGGCTGGTGGATCCTGGATGATCTCCTTACACTGAACGAAAACCCCCGCCCGAAATCGACTGATAAGCGATTCGATCGCGCCCCTTAACGACAATCAGTCGGAAACCGTATGGCCCACCGACCGAATGATGTCTTCCTAAAATCGGATGACAGCCATATGAAAATCGAATGCTGACCATATGGTCAAGAAACCTCGTTTTTTAGCGATTGATATAAAAAAAATATCGTCATTCTTTCTAAAATGATATGCTAAGTAGTGATCAGGGTACCCTTGCGGGCACCCTTTTCACAAACGATACCATGTCCAACATTAGGATGCAACAAAAAAAAAATCAACGTCGCGACTCGCGAGCATAACGATCAAGGAAATTGTTACGCTATCGATGAATAAGTTTGACGCATCTGTGTTGCCCTCGTTTTCCAACTAACTTTCATTCAAACAGCGTGCGTCGACTCTTTCGCGAATGAGATGATTGTCGTTCGCTTTCAGGCTGATTGTCGTACGACTGATTCGTCATTCCAAAACACGAGTCTGCTAATTTGGACTGGTTGGTCTGACAAAGCAGTCGATTTCGGGATGAGGCTTTCGTTTAGTGTAATGGTTCCCCTGTTGAAAAGAAAACTATGAAATAGCAGGACATGTTGCCATCATCAAACTCATACGTGGTTCGTTAGTGATGGGTGACAACTCTAGGCTTTTTTTTGCTTATATGTATAGCACCAGCACGTTAGCGCCGCTCTTTCGTCGTCGTCGTTTTCTCTCACATTCTCTCTTACTTTCGTTCTCGTGGTGTGCTGCGGGCTGCGGCGTCCGTCGTCGCGGTCGTCGCGCACCAACTTAAGCAGGCTGTTACACCTGTTGCTCGGGTGAAAAATGCTGGTCCGGATCACTAAATTGGCCATAATTCCGAAACGCCTTGACCGATCCGAATCATTTTCAATAGCAAACAATGCGGTAAAATTCCGGTTCGATTCGAGCTATAATCCGAAAAATCGGCCAATGGGAAGTGCCTTAAAAGTGAGTGAACTTATTTTGTTCACAGACACACATACATACACACATACAGACATCATCTCAATTCGTCGAACTGAGTTGATTGGTATATGTGACTTGACCCTCCGAGCCTCCTATCGAAATTTTTTTTTTTGAGTGAACATATAGCCTTTCAGTTCACTAAGGTGAACGAGAAAGGCAAAAACATAGAAGATATCTTAAAAGAGTCCTTGGACGTATTTAATGAGGTATCTCATAAAAACTCCAGGGAAATTTCTTAAGGAATTCCTACACACTTTATCAAAAAAATCATGTAAATTTCCGTCACTCTAGATGCACATATTCAAGCAACACATATGACGTAAATTTAAGCGTCCAAGTGACGTAATTTTCTGTCACATTTAACTGAATATTAAGTCATATGAAACGTAATGATGCACGATTCACAAATTGTTTACGTCACATCGAACTTAATTTTACAAGAATGACGTATTATTAAGACAGAAGACCGATAAATTTACGTCATTAAATTGTTTACGTTTTGTGCAATAAATTTACGTCACGAATAATTTTGATTTTTTCGTAGTGTGTAGAATTTCTTAAGTTAACAACTTTGGAAGAATTTCTGAAGGAGACTGCGGAATATTCTCCAAATGAATTCTTGAAAATTTCTGAACTTTAGATTTTTTGAAGAAATCCGCGGATGATTTCCTAAGCGAACTCTCGTACAGATTTCTGAAAGAATCTATGGACTATCTTCTGAGGAAACCCAGAGATGCTAATCTAGTGGAATTGCTGTAAATTCCAAGAGGATCCTCTGGAGAAAATTCTGAAACAAAGTTGAAAGGAATTTCTTAAGGAACTCATGGAATATGTCTTGGAAGAACTTTCGGAAGAAATCCGAGTGAGAGTTTCTGAATGGAATTTCTGGAGAAATTTCTAAATAAATCCATGAGGAAATTTCAGGAGGAATTCATGGAATAGAGTTCATTAATAAATTTTAGAGATAAATTTGAAAAATCTTCGAAGAAAATTTTAAAGGTAGCTATGAATGTACTATGTAAAAGAATCCTGGAAGATTTCTTGAAGGAATTCTTAGAGAAATCTCCAAAGGATTCCTGACGAATTTTTAGAAAATGTTCCCTGGCTGATTTTTGAAGGAATCGCTGGAAGAGTTTCCCAAGAAATACCTGAACATTTTTTTGATTGGAATCCATGGAGGAATTTCTAAAGATATCCATAAGTGGTTTTCTAAATAACTCACTATCTGGCATCACAGTTACTGAAATGCCCAAGAGCCGTTGAAGGGTTGGGAAACTCACATGTTCACCATACGCGACCAGACCACACATTCTTCTGCCAGCGTGGTTTTTTTTGTCTCGGGTTCAGCTGACTTTTGACCGCAGCGTGGTGGTTGGCAAGGTAAACAATACACACCGCCGGGAACTCCTGTTTGATGATATGCCTGCCTGCCTACCCACTACGTTAGAGCAAAACGGAGTGGATAAATACACCGATCCACCAACCAAACCCCAAAACGGGAAGTGGATTAGCGGGGCCGGTCCGTCCCGGGAGTGATAATTTATTAGTTGGAGATCAGAAACATGACACAGCAAAAGGCAAACGATATACCACCGAGGGAGCTGACCACGGCCAGCAGTTTCAGGAAGCTGAAGACCACGGTGGCTGGGATTTTCGGGAGTTTGATGGAGGGGGCTGGTTCTTGGTCCCTTAGTTCGGTCGCGAGCCATTCGCGGTGACGGGAAATGTCCGTTAGATGGATGCGACATGGTGTGGTGTGGCAGTTGGACGGAATTGACGATACTAGGGCCATGAGGACAGTGCCATTACTGTTTTGATGGTGGAATAACGGACTTCCTGGGACTGTGTCGCACTTGGAGACGATGAAGAGTTTGTCTTGTGGAGTTGTGTCGCGAGTGTTGAGACAAGGATCGTCTGGAAATAGAGGAACTTCTTGCATACCGGACATCGTATCCAAGGAGGCCACGCTGGAGTTGGAAGGCTTCCTTCCTGAATCTGGGAAGTCTACCAACGATCCATTGACCGGAAATGGGACATCTACGAAAAGCTATGGAAGAACTTCATTTAAACCTTCATTATTCCAAGAATTCCCTCAAACATCTTACGATTGCAAGATCCGCCGTTGGATGTTCTGTCACATTGAACACCATCCTATCCGGTACTCCGCAGTAACTCTCTACAACCAGTTCCACTCCTGGACACCCGGTACGGACGCAAGAATTCACCGTCAACACCCTACTGCTATCGACCAACACTCCTCGACATGGTTTCTCGACGAGCATCTCGCTACTGTTGCTCCACCGCTGATGTATCGTCACAATCCATGGTGTTTGTTGATTCGCAACGACCTCCACTACTAAAATGGAAACTACCATCAAAACAGTGCACAAGATGCACGGTGTCATCTTGTCAAAACTCATCGATTACTAGACCGCCACCGTCCATTATCGGCTGATCAATTTTTGATTCCACTCTGGAACAGTCGAAACAAGAATCGAAACCACACTTCAACGAAATGAAATGCTGGTGTTGAAAGCAAAAAATTGGACGATGATGCGACTAGACGGAAAAGCTATCGACTGCACCACCATCGAACTACCTGTCGTTCTCCTATTAAGTCTTGTTGGGATTCAGATTCGATGCTGTTTTTTTCCTGGTCTATCAGTTCAGTCACTCGTGTTCGGATCGTACCTACATGAGCGGAAGGATGTATGTTTGTTTTGCTATTTGCTAGGTAAGGTTCACTTATGTGTCACGTTTTTTTTTTGCCAGAGGGTGCATGCTACCGCGGGATGAAATACATTGTATGTAGAACTGGATATTGTGTTTTTTGTTTGAAGTTATGGATATACTGAAAAAAATGCGTTTGCTAAATACAGTCATCACTTATTGTGTGGAAATAATGCCACAATATTTAATAGTATAAAATGATATTTTATTATTTCCTTAATTTCAATGTATTGTTCAACTAACAATATTTTTCTTACTCACTCTTTCTCTTCTGCTCTCTTCAGGTAAGCACTTGTACAATGGACAATGTGGAACAAACAATTACATATGAAGTAAGTCAGTTATGAACATTGTAGAATCAACAGTGGACAAGACGCCGAATGTATTATTGGCAATCACACATGCTCGAGGCATGATACGCAAGTTTGCTATTTCATTTTTAACCGCAGGCAGCTGGGTCGAAGATTCTCAGACACCAAATTTAATAATGAAGTTTATGACCATGCAATAGCGGTACCGTAAACCGGGGTCAAATTGATCTCCGGGTTGAAATTGATCAGTCGTTTTTGAAGTAGATAGAGCAACTTTTTAATAGTTTCCTTACAAATAGCATTAAGTATCAGATTCCAACAGCACGATACTTAACAGGAAACTAATGAAAATATGCATTTTCTAACGGAAAAACGTCTGATCAATTTCGACCCGAAGATCAATTTGACCCCGGTTTACGGTACCAATATTTCAATAGGGTGTAACTGCTTTTGCAATCAATGCCTTCTCACGTAGCAGTGGATCGTATCTCATCCCTCCTGAGCAATCCAATAGTACAAATTGAAGGATAAAATCCTCCTTTTTAGTTTAATTATTGGATGTGAATTGCGTGAGGTGTTTGAACTACAATCCACAGCTCTGTGAGTATTGTGTTTTTATCTGTGAAACTTATATCGGGGTTCATCCAAAAGTGACTGATGCATACAAAAATGAAGCCGATGCTTAAATATTGGCTTGACAACAATGCTTTATTACTTAAAACGCTTATGCTAATCACGGGGTGCGATTGAGATACAATTACCATCTTATGGGAAGTTTTCACAATCATCATAAAACATTTTACCTGTTATTATGGTTTTATGATGGACCTCTTTTAGTCTGTTTGACTTAGCAATGTTACTTGGGATAGGATCTTATGCGGCGTAATAATATATAAAAAAAGCTATTCTTGTCACCTCCGTATCCATCTAATGACCTTTGGATTGTCTAGCCACATTTCACACCTAATACCTAACACTTCTTGATGAAACATGCTGATCACTTATCATGACATTCTAACTAATCTCAGTATTTTTTGGAATGCATTTGGTTCACCTGCGCTGTGCGTATAAGACAGGCTATCAGGAGCCAGAAACCCTCTCTGGCTAGCGCCACTTATTATTGATTATCATGCCAACAAAACAAAAAAGATAACTTTGTAACTTGCTTTGTAACCATAATGAAGGACAGTTTTGTTAGAGATCACAGTCATTGGAAGCTTTTCGTCGATATTCGGCCTCCTTTGTCTCCGACATTCGCCAAACAAGCAATCAAACTACTGCACGTAACGAAAATGTCAAACGAATGCACTCCACCACGATAGCGTCTTCGGGAGACTGTTCGGCTTTTGTTATTCCTGTCTTTCTCCATGATGAGAACTGTGTTTGTCAAGTTGTGCCGTATTCAAAGCAACATGCAAGAATAAACTAATATTAACATTCATAATCGGAATTGGCTGAAAATCTTTGCGAAAAGCTAGAATTAGAGAAATGTCATCGTGTCAGACGACATTCACTTGACGCTTTCTTATATTTATTGAACTTCGTTCTACCGCTCATGTTGTGTGTAAGAGGTAACGGTTGCGCACGAGTGTAACAAAGCAAGCTAACACCCAACTGCGATAGCGAAATGAAGGTAGTGAAAAGTGTCGAATGTTTTAACAAGTGTCGAATGTTGAAGGATTCTTGTAGCCTTTTGGCACTGTATCCACAGTCTAACAGCACCTCTTTCGTTGTTATCACATTGCAAATCGCATTATGTTAACATGAATCTAGCTTATGCGAGTTTGTATGTACACTTGAACGAGTTTATTTCAGCTTTTGTGCGATTCTATTCATACGCCAATAGGAGTTAAACTGACATAATAAGAACAGTACCAAGTGAAGTCTCCAGTTAGCCTAGTGGTTAGGGCTATGAATTGCCAATCCGGAAAGAGGCGGGTTCAATTCCCGTTCCGGTCGGGAAATTTTTTTCGACTCCCTGGGCATAGTGTATCATTGTACTTGCCTCACAATGTACAAATTCATGTAATGGCAGGCAAAAAAGCCCTTCAATTAATAATGCGAACGTCGAGTCATAAAGAAGAAGAATACGAAGAAGAACCAAATGAAGTCGTATAATCATCGCAGTATACATAAATGCGAGTTCAATTGACATTTTGCGAGTTCACTCGCACGCTTTTGCGATTACGTAAAGTTCATCGCAATAAAACCTCTGAATATCGTCTACTTTAATGTAGTCGTATCTTATAAAAGTTTATTTGTATCCTCGTATGAGTTTATGTAGGGACAACGTAATAAGTTCAAAAAATAGCATCATTTGCGATGAAAATTTCCCCTCCGCCATACATATGTGCGATAGTGGTTTAAAATAGTACTTTATGCAATGTACAGCGTGCACTCTTATGCGAGTCCTGGTTGTCTGCGTGTTGATAACTGGGCTGTGCAAATATTGCAAATTATCTGGAGGTAAAAACAACGGAACGTTAGTTCCCACACAGTTTCAACTACCACTTCCTGCTGACTACCAGAGGTTTGAAAACAAAAATGATGACTTTGTTACCGCAGTGATAGTTGCTCACTTTCTTGTGGCTTTTAAGAACTGCTGCTGTTGCAGTTGAATAGCAGCTCTTCCGTTGCTATCACATATCAAATCTACTACTATTACGAGTTTACTTGTACATTTATGTGACTTTATTCACACATCAATACGAGTTAAACTGAAATAATAAAGTAAAGGACGTATATTATCGCAATTAGCAATTATGCGACTTTATTTGATACTTTTTGACTTCGCTCACACACTGATACAAGTGAAGAATGTATATACGTCGCAATAAAACATCAGATTGCTATTTATTGCGATGTGATCATGCCTTATATAAAATGATTTGTATGCTTATACGAGTTATACCAGACACATAATAATACGTTTGAAAAATAACATCATATGGGATTAAAACTGCCGATCCGCCGTTCATATATACGATAATTATCTGAAATAGTTCCTAATACGATGCAATTCGTGCACTCTTATGCCATTCCGGGTTATCTGGGTTACGATCTGAAGTTTTTTTCTTCGCCTGCAAAAAATAGTGACCGATGATGGCATACAGTGCTATTCATAGTTAAAAAATCGATACTAAATTTTCTTGCTGAATGGAAGCATGAACGTTTCAGTATTTGAATTATTTTGAGGTTAACAAAACCTTCAAATGGCGACCGCTCCAGAACTCGATCCTGCCATCCTTCGATATCAATCTGGTCGCATTGCGCACCACTGGACTGCGCACTCAGTCTTCATAAGTACGAGAACGTTAATAAAAGTACGCGATTGCACCATATCCAGTTGATGTCTTCGGCGAACTATTTATTTGATTTATGCTGAATAAGTGCTCTGAACATACCAAGTTGATTTGTTACAATCGCGCACTTTTATTTACGTTTTCGCACTCTTGAAAACTCGTGCGATAGCCCAGTAGTGAACTGTATGCGCTATATTGTTTGAAGTTCACTTTCTTAGATGCGTGCATCTGAAGTTCTTGTGCAATATTTAGCCGGGATTTCATGACGTTCATCCCAAAGGGAAACTAGAGACTTCAAAGAGGTTCCAAAGAACTTTAAAGGTTTTCAAGGACTTCCAGGAGAATTCAGCGACATTCCAGGGGATTTCAGAACGGTTTCAGAGAAGTTTCACGGGCGTTTCTTGCGGTCATAAGGTGTCTTTTAAAACTACTTGAAGAAATTTTGGGTGCTTTAGGGATGTTTCAAAGGATTTCAGTTTCATGTCAAGAAGTTTTATGGAGATTTTGGTTTTGGGTGCTGCAGAGAGTGGGGAATTTTTAAGAGTTAAAGGAAGTTTCAAGTGGTCTCAAGCTTTTCAGGAGCGTTTCCGGGAGTTATAAGAGCTTTTTGATTTTTTTTTAACTTTGTATTATTGTGTTTTTTAACTTAAGCTAAGAAAGCTTTTAGGGGTGTTTCAGGAGATAACATGGAGTTTCAGAGTCGCCTCGAAAAGTTTCAAGGGTTTTCGAGGTTCTTAAGGAGAATTTTAAGGAAGTTTCGGGGGGTGTTTGCGTGCGTTGGTTTCAGGAACATGTCAGATCGTTTCAAAAAAGTTCATGTTATTTCAAAGGCGTTTCATGAGGTTTCATGATAATATTAAGGGAGCTTCCCTTCCCTAAAACCTTTCAAGTGTATCTTAACCCCCTGTAACGCACGCAAACACCCCTTAAAACAATGCTGAAGCCCCTTAAAACCTCTTGAAACGCTCCTGAAAACCCTTGAATCATCATAAGACCCCTTGAAGTGTTTCCGAAACTCCCAGAAATACTGCAAAGGGACTTATGGTGATTCGAGGATTTTCAGGGCGTTTCAAGAGGTTTTAAGGGGCTTCGGCATCATTTTCAGGGGTGTTTGCGTGCGTTTCAGGGGGCATAGATACACTTGGAAGGTTTTAGGGGAGTTTAGGGGTATTACATGAAGTGTCATCAAGCTCCATGAAGCTTCAGGAGCATTTAAGGGGAGTTGGATGGAATGGAATTTCCAGGGAAGGTTTCACAAGGAATTCTAAAGTTTCAGAGCTTTTTAGAGTGTTTCATAGGGTTTCAAAGGGAGTTACAGTGGGGTTCAGGAATATTAAAGGGGCTTCCGGGCCAGAAGGACACTAAAGTCCCCTTTTTTAGTCAAATAGACTGGAAGAGGTTCTCAGAACCATAACACAGTTCTCAAACTTCTTCAAGACTAATTGGTCATCGAAATGTTACTTGGGTAAAACTGTCATGAAACTCCTTGAACGGCTACTGCAATCTACTTGAACACCTCTAAAATACTCCCTGAAACCCTTTGAATGCTTTTTGAAGCCCCTAAAATACTCTGAAATCCTCCTGGATCACCCTGCGTTCCCCTGAAACGTCCCTGAAAATGCTTGAAGTCCCTAAACCAATCTAGAAACGCTTTATTCCTCCTGGAATCCTCTTCTCTTGGGCTTTTTGGAAACCCCCTTGACCTGATCTCAAACCCAAGGGGAGCAAAATCTGTTCTCGCTGACACTGATTTAATGTATGCAAAATAATCCTTCAGATTAGGCCCTGTTTCAAGTTTATGCACCTTCAGCCCATGGCATAAAAAGCTTCCACAGTAGTTAGTACAGTAGATCTTGCTGAGCTTTGTATTGCTCAAAAGAGCTACTCAAGAGAAATCCTGAATCATCTCCTCATCATCAGATGACCTTTGCCAGGCCCGTGCTCAGAAAATTGTAGCCTTCTTCGGAAGGGTTGAGCGTAATCTCGAGAAAAGTGTCTAGCCCTATATAAAACTGTGGTAATAATAGGGTTTTCTTTGCCAATGATCAATTACGCATTCGTTTCCGGTGTGTCACAAAGATACTCTATACCAGAGGTAGTAGAAAATATTCATAATGAATATATCCTGGGAATCGAACTCGTCACCCTCAAGAAGTTCTCGTTGAAAAGCTGCGCATTTATTACTTCTGTTGTCTGATCTGTATGAGTCACATTGAACCTCTATTTTCCAAACATCCCTTTTCAAATCTTCATCCAGTTCATTCAAGCTCGTAAATAATCCTATCTCAACTTCACACTCAATTACCGTGAACTAATCGCACAAAAAGCCCCCAATAAACCACTTGACTCCTCGGTCACATGCAAAAAAGTGCATCGCCCTCACAACGCAAATCCCATTGCATAAAAATCCAATTACCACCTCCCGCCGCCTGCCGCAACATGGGCACACGAAAACAGCAAAACAAAGCCCAATTGTCCAAATTAACCCCACCAAATTGATCGCCTCTCGTTCACAGTTTGTGCATCTCTTCAGCGACGACGGTGTCGTAGAGTTGCATCCGTATACCATCACCGACTGCCTGACTGCTGCAAGTGAGCAACGAATGCAAACAGCTTCCCACCCGCACCGCGCCCTAAATCCCCCGGACGAAAGGATTGCACCGAAAATCCAATTACACAACCGATGCATTTCACCTTCTATTCAGCTCCCGGGACTCTGGGACTGCAAAAAATATCCTAACCGGAGGCAATCGCTCAACCCGGGCAGATGCTCCCTTTCACAATTTCTCCGATTCGGCATCCTATCCATATCGTCGTCATCGCCGTCGCCGTCGCCGTCATCACCTACCTACTAGCCTAGAGCGCGGGTAAAAAAGTGCAACGCGGGTGAATCTTCCACCCCTGCATCGGGACGCAACGAAACGAACGCAACAGCAACAACAACCATGCAGGAGATTTCTCATCGCTGCAAGGCGGAGGCCGGGTCGAAGCAATCAAAAAACGGTAAATTCCCACATATTGGTGCATACTAATTGCGGTCATTTTCGCCGGGTGATAACCTGATATTCTGCGGCACCCGGAGGCACCGCCGCGCCGCACTGAACCACACCAAAAACGGAACGATTCCGGACTGTTTACCGTAAAATTGCGCCTGCAGTTGACTGCGAAAATCAACAGCTATCCAATTTCCCGCTGCCACCGCCGAGGACTAGGGCGACGACGACAGGACAAGAATCAGAACGTATCGTCGTCGGTAGGTTCAGGAAAACGACCTGTAGCTTGCGCGGCGGCGGTGGTGTTCGGAAAAAAAGGCCTGTGGGCCCGCGAAGCCGCCGTCGTCGTCGTCGCATCCATTTTTTTTTTGCTGCGTTCCGTTGCAGCAAACACCATCAGCCCGGCGACCGGGCTATCATCAGTCAATTCATATTTCGGCGGTTTCCGGACTAGATGTGGGGGCCATGTGTGTGATGCTGTTGGAGGATGGATGCATTGCACTGTGGGTCATTGGTCGAGTTTAACTGGACGAAAGTCTTTCTACGCGACTAATAAGAAAAGTGCTTTGTTCATTGCTTGATGTTTTCACCACCATTTTATTATGTACTACAAGATCTTCCAACATGTTCAGTTGAGTTGGCTGGAAAGCTTGATTTTCGAAACATATTACATATAAACATCACTGCTGTCTCAATTCAACTGAGCATTGCTACGTAGATCAGAACGCCTATGAGTCTTAGTTATTGAGTATTGTTCGGCTTCTATAGAATATATTCCTCATGCTTCTGCTGAAGATTGTCAGTATCAAAAGAACCGTTTTCGGTTCAGATGAAATTAGCTGCCTCCATCGACATCGATTTTTAAGAAGTGTCTGACACCTCCTTAAAAGGTAGGCATTCACATCAATGAGGATGACAGTTGATTAGAATAAAGATCATTCTGTGAAATTACTTCAAAAAGACAAGTTGTATTTTTTGAACAAGCCCATATCTCCACAAGTGCCGAGGAGGTTTCCAGGAAGTTTTTAGGAGCCCAAAAAGGGGATTCAAGGGACTTCAGAGGCGTTTCAGAGGATATCAAGAGCTTCTTAAGGACGTTCCGTCAGGTCTCGTTGGCGTAATAATGGGATTAAAGGGGTTCCAGGGCCGTCTCGAGGGGCTCTAAGAGGGACTCAGGAGCCTTTAAAGGGTGTTACAAGGGGTTTCAGGGGCGGTTCGAGGCATTTCAAGGCATTTCAAGGTTTTTTTTCTGAAGTGGTCTCTGGAAATCCTCTAAAACTTCTGGAATCACCCCAAAACCCCACGGACCCCATGTAATGCATCTGAGACCCCCTAAAACGCCTGCGTTATGCCTCTTGAACCCGCCGAAAATGCTCTGAAACTTCCTGAAATGCCTCTGGAATCCCCCTAAACCCCCCCCCCCCCCCAGAAAATGCACGCGTAACGCTTCTGGAACTCGTCGAAAACGCTCTGAAAATTCCGCTCGAAAACCCTCTGACTCGTAGACTCACTGGACACACGCTTCTGAGACCCCCTGGAAGACCCCCCCCCCCTAAAATGTTCCCGAGACTTCAAAATGCTCTCTTAAAACCCCCTCTGATCCTTTGAAACTCTTCTGAGACCCCCTGAAACACCCCTGAATCCCCAAAAACGCCCCTGAGATCCACCGGAATTCCCTTGGAACCTCTTTAGACACCTTGAAGCGCTCCTGAGGCCTCATGGAACCCTACAAACACCCCCTGAAACGCCCTTTAGACCTCTGGTACCCTATAAAACCCCCTTGAAGCGCCCCTGAGATCTCCTGGGACCCCGCTGAAACACTTTGGAATCCACTGAAACGCCCATTCATTCTCTGTTTGCTCCCTATAAACACCCCCTGGAAGCATTATTGCATTTTCTTATGCATAATATTGGTTCTGAGTGGCTCTCTCTATATACAGGACATAAAAAGGTGCATAAATTAACCCTCCTAAGATGTTACCCTAGATGTACCACAACGGCATAGTGCACGTTCAGTAAGCCTGTCTCGGTCATGTTAACCTTAATATCTTACTACGGTTAAAAGTGCATGAAAATAACCTGCATAAGGTTTTAGAGGTTTTAGTGTATAGCGTCTGAACTAGCAACTTCTTGAGTACGCGCGCCTCTTCCTTTGCAGTAAAAATATCAAGAATCGATACTGCGTGCACCACAATTTGACCTGTTCACTCAAATCAATCTTATTCGACTACCGCACGATACGGCACCGATTTATCAAGCAGTCTTCCACGCGGTCTACTGTTTGAAAGAAGGATCGTTCACCGAGCACCGGCATGACCTGCGTAGTCGACCTCCGAACCCTGATACCACAACTTGGTTACGATTAACCTAAGCCACTCCTCGAATCCAAGTCCTACCTCCTCTGTAGTTCGGAGACGATATGAACAGTAGCCGCTGAAACGGCGTTTCAGCCACACACGTCTCTGCATATCCTCTGGACGAGATTGTCCAAGTCGTATCCCCGCCACATGTGCTTACATACTCGTACGTAATCGCGAATACATCAGCAAAACGTATTCTACAGTTTCTTCAAGCTCTTGCACACTCCGGTTATAGCCTGGAAGAACCTAGGTTATATGGAAGGCTACCTCCCCATAGTGCCCGTAGACGCAGGTTTTAAAGGCCGGCTCCAAAGGCACGTTATCCTCCATTTGGGACATTTCTGCCAACATTTGTGCCGTGGACCCAACTATCTACCCTCGGAATTATTCGGTGGGTCTACCTACCATTCATGAAACTCCACCACGCACGCTGCCATTTGGTTATCGGGTCCAAGCTGACAGTATGTTCCTATACATAAGAAATGCCGAGGCGGCATTAGCCAGAAGCTCACGTTTACTCGTATACACTGCAGAGCTATTGGACATCATCCGGCTATCATTGAACATAAGAGAGCTCAACATCTATCACCAACCCTAAGTGTTTGACGGTGTGTTATGATAGCGCTATAACATGTTCTAACCACTAATATGTAAGCAGCTCCGACATCAGATTGTTCACAATGATCCCTCAAGTTTTGTGATGAGCCAATTCCAGTTTACAGGAGCTCATCCACTTCTCCACAATTTAGAGGCTACACGAAATCACTCCCGATCCACGTCTGTGTTATATCAGTAATCGGTTCTGAGAATAATGATCAAGAATCATTTACAGGTACCCGGGCACCCGGTAGCTGCTTATTGCACCTTACGTGATTGTGGGCATTTAAACGCCCATCACCCATCATGGGGATCGCATAAGGTATAGACGTAAGAGGTGAGCGATTACGTCAGCTACTGGATATACTTGGTAGTACGGTACTGAATGATGGAAGGCTTCTGTCAAGATATCTGTCGGCAACTTCTTGACGGTCACGGCGTACTGACTTCTACCGAGGGGGGTACGTTAATGCGTGAGGCCGCTGATCGTCGCATCCCAAAGACAAGCGATAATGGTGGCAGAGAAAGAGTACCATGGTGGAATACCGAGGACTACCGGGCAATCAAACTTAGGCACCAGCACCTAAGAGCCCTACCTACGATGGCTCCCGATGACCCCGCAAGGCCTAGTAAGTTGCGCGTGCCAAGAGATAAATCAACAAGAGCAAGAGGGGCGCGTGAACTGACTTCACACTAAGCTGATTGGGCTGAAGATCACTGGGACCACTAGTTCAGCGGAACTACGGAGCAAGGTCAAAGCTGTTGGTGATAAGAACAGACACGCGGAAGACAGCTTCACCAATGATGCAAGTACGTTCGCTGAGGACTTTGCTGTTCAATTTGCCAAGACGTCGGCAAACAGCAATTTCAGCGGATCCTTCCTGCATTGGCAGGAGCCAAGTTCTGCTACTCACTTGAAGACGAAGCCGAGCTTAGCCTAGTAATAGACCACAACAGACTTTCTCAAACTTCTTTACCAACGCGTGTATTTCTTATAGGGCTGGTGGGTTGTGGCCCATAGTTTGGGAAAGGCGGGACTACAATAATGATTTCAGTTTGAACGAGCTCAACTGGACGCTCACCCATGGCACTGGAAAGACTGCGGGTCCTGAAGGTATTGGTTATCATATCCTTAGGAAACTCCTACTTTTCGGTCGGTTTGTCCCTTAGTAAAACGCATTTCGGTGCGGCTACGGGGCGAAGGCGTCCTTTTCTGAACTTGATCGTCTTTTGGAAAAAGCGTCGAGTGAGGCTCTGCACGGAGAAGTAGTCTCATTTGAGCTTGCCAAGGTACATGACATGACATGGAGACTCCCTTCACTACCCTCAAGAGATGGGATATCCGAGGACATATGCGTAACTACGTAGTTAACTTCTTGCGTAACCGCGGTTTTCGAGCTTTGAACGCAGGAGCCCCTTCGTTCCTGAGGTTGCTCGAGAATCGCATCCCGCAAGGGTTTGCCATATCAGTATAATTGCAATGATCTCAGTTTTTGAAGGTATACCCCTAGGAGTACACCTCATAGTGTACGCCGATGAACTGAACCTAGTGTTCTTTGGTAAGTATGCTAAGCGAGTTAGGTCTAAAATGCAACAAGCGGATGATTGTGTGGTGGCATGGGCTAATAGCTTCGGCTTCAAGATCATTAATGCATGTCTGCTTTGGTCATATACAAAGTAGGTAGGTTAATGATGTGTGTCCCTAGTATACGGATCTGAATCGTGGAGCAGAAGTAGCACAGCTATGCTAAGTATTCTGACCCTCAGTATTCTACTGGCGGAGTGTGGAAGGCTACCACTGGTGCATCTGGTAGCAGAGGGCCTGACTACAAAGGCTGCGCGGGCTCTGGAAAGCGACCACCTATCTGGCGGGATGCCGGTAGTTCAGCGTGCCTTGAGCCAGTGGTACGGTCTTGCGTTGACGCACTTCTCTTTCGTTAGCGAGGCCTAGTGTCGTCTAGCGTCGTTGACTAAGATTGTGAGTGGGGGACGCATGCGAGGCTAGTACAAGAAGAAGTAGGTTATGGAGTGTCTGGGGAAGCCAAGTCGCTGCGGCCGGTTATCCGGTCTATGACATCTTCTCAGCTAAGGCCTATGCATTGCTGCAAATAGGCAGACATGTTAACGGGCTGTTGTATTCTCAGACTCCGCGAGTTGTCTATATGCCCTAGAGAGCATTGGAACGCTGGACACCCGTGGATGATTGAGGGGTTCAAGGGTACACTAACATAACCTTTGCCTGGGTGCCTGAGTGGACACGCAGGCATCCCAGGCAATGAGGTTGCCGACGCTCTATCAAATCGGGGGCGTCATGAACCACCACAAGAGGTAACCACAATTCTTCTCTGTGACGCATTCCACGGGATTAAACAGGCCTTGCGGAATGCTTGAAATGCAATATTGTACTACTGCCTTGAAACCTTTCTCCGTAGGATTAGGGCCGACACTCAAGGTTGACGAATATGTGGGGTGGAAAATTCTCGAGATCAGACAATTCTGACTCGGCTGAGAATAGGACACACTCATGGGTCAAGAATCGGTGGCAATATAGCTTATTGTCAGGGATGTGGATAAATACTAGAGGTAACATACATCCTGATAGAATGTCTGGCAGGGTGGAACTCGGCGTACTCGGTTCAATACGGGAAGTATTGGTGAACGACCGTAACGTCGAAATTGCGGTATTGAAGCTAATTAGGGTATTAGGGCTTTATGACTCCATCTAGCGGGTTAGAGTTCTGGTGTTCTATGATGGCAGAGGTAGAGAAGTACACGGCGATTTCAAGATGGATTGTTAGGGGTCATGCTACGACATCGTAATGGGTAAGGCAGTACCAAGGCTCTCTAATAATTGAAGTTTCAGATGAAGTTGGTGTCCGTTATCCAGAGCAGTAAGGTCAACGATTGGAAAAGACTCACACTGAACTCCAGTTCTCGAGAATGAAGAACTCCAGCCTGAAGTATCTAAGAAATCTAAGGAATAAAGGAATAAGCGTATGCGATAATGAGGGTGCTAGACGTCTAGTGTAATCTTACGCCATCACTATTCTCTTACCAAAGAGCAAGCTGTTGGCATCCGGTGGTTCACACTATATGATGCCACGAATAAACCCCCTAGAACTCTAGATTTTTAGCAATAGTTATTCAACTGACGTTACTGGATACATTCCTTACTTTAGCAGTTACTACTTCACCGCTGGAGAGCTATGTCGGCAGTTGTATTAACCGACAAAATAGCTTCCTCGGTTGACTTCCCCTTCCGGATGTCGAACTGGTTGCTCGAGAGACCATCTACATCCTTGTTGTATCCGCCGTATCGTCTATCGAGTAAACATATTCGTCTATATTCCGATGGGTAGTTTCCCTACCTCTGGTAATAGGACCAAGCTCTGCATCTTCCGAACCTTTGCAAAGATTCCCTCGTTCAGAATTCTATATAGCAGCTCTGGAAATCTCCAGAGCCTCTGCAATGGCTACATTTTAGGCCAGCTTTGGAATTCCATCCGGCTCTACGGCCTTCCCTACGCAAAAGGGGTTTTGAAGTCCCCACAAGTTCCTCATCGATGACCTCCTCTCATTGCCCGCCCCAGTTCCCACCGATCCTACAAAAGGAAGCCAAGAACTCGGGTAAGGTTCCCTCAATGATCTTTTCTAGCATGTCTAGGTATTGCTCAGTGGGAACCATCGCAATCCAAAAGGCCCATTGGTGATGTGATAGAGGCTTTCATTGCAGACTATTTTGCTTGCACTTATCTTGAACTTGTGCGCGACTTTTGCAGTACGTGCTCGTGCATCCTTTGCCTTGGTCGTAAACAGTCGCTGCGTAGATTTGCAATAGCTTGAGTCCACCAGTACGCCGGTTCCATTTCTAGGGTGGACTTGCCTGGTGGAATCGCATAGTAGTTCGTTATTCTATTCATCGCATACAAGAGAGCACCGCTACCAACTGGTTCCCGCTTACACCGAATAAGTTTCGCTCACGGCGAAGCACCTTCCTAAATCCGTCCATGAAGTGTTATGTCTTCCATCTACGAGAGCTGGTTGATCCTCTCTCCGCCCGCTGCCAGTTGCAGTCGATACTGTAGCAAACCGCCAGTTCGAACTACTTATTAGACGAGAATACCTTCGTTGTTCTTGCGCTATTGAGATATTCATCAACGTGTTCTAGGCCTTACGAAGGCGGCCGTCGATACTGTTCATTCTGAATTACGGAGAATTTCGGTGCAGTTTGGCCATCATCAGATATGTACTGACATCGACAATTGCAGAGGAGCACTATCCTTCAATCAGAACATCGATTTACGATTATGTCCACTTTCTAGATGCATAACGACATGAGAAGGTCTGTGCAAGTGCTCTGAATGACCATGTTCTTGAAGGTGGTGAAATCGAAGAGTCGGGTCATTTTCGTTCGGTAGCTTATGGGCGCTGGACTTTCTAATCTTTGGTGTGAATTCCTACTTTCAATCGCTTCTCACTTTTAAAAACTCTTTCCCTCGACAACTGTAGAGATGCAGTGGTATACTCTGTTTACAGTAGTAACTAAGGTTGCTCTAACATTCTTCTGTTAAATAACTGCAATAACTGGATTTTGTTTGAATCTTTGATCCTTTGTTCAATTTGGCTTGTTTTGGTCAATTACAAATTGTATGGTTATCTACATGTTACAAATAATGGCAAAGGCAACATTTTCATTCTTTTTCTTCATGGTATAATGTCTTATGTTGGACGAAGCCTCAGATATCAGTAATTTGTGCCAATTTGGGACGAAGCCTATTTCTCAGCGTAGTGTTCTTCCATACCCTATGTCCAAGGAAGTCAAGGACATTTCCGTTACGAAAAGTTCCTGAACCGACCGCGAATCGAACCCATCACCCTCAGCATGGTGCGTTTACAACTAGGACTATATGAGTCTTTGTGGCAAGACTTGTTGGTGTTGATGGGCTCAGCGGATGTGTTTGAAATCGAAGAAGAGTTTGTTTGATTAAAATAAAAGAATTTTGGCCATCTAGGTTCATTCAGTGCGACAACCGTCCTCACATCGCGCATGCAAAGGTATCGACAAGTCGCTATCCTCCTCCACAGCGCCCAGCTCTGATAGATGTGCGCTGTTGATGTTGTTTCGCGTAGCATAAGAGAAGCTGTTGCCATTTGCCACATATCGTCAAACACCATCTCGCGCGCTCATCATACATATCTGAGCCGCAGCTTGCCTGCAGGTCCGCGCACTGGCACCGTTGCGGTTTGCAACGTTGTTCGATGCAGCAGCAAAAAATCATAAACACATATCCATCCACACATAGTCACCCCTCTAACCACGACGGATTCGCGGGACCACCAAAAACCAACCAAGTTTAGCGCTGTGATTTTTCTCCGACGTCGTCCAACAGCAAACAAACTGCAACAACCTGAACGTCGTCGCTGCTTCCGTACGGTGTGGTGCGGTTCTCTAATACACGACCGTCGAACACTGACTCTGTAAACAGCAACGCTTCCTATCTATCTCGGTTCACAGGTTGGTTGTTGCAAGTGCGGACTACAGCTTCTGCTGCAGCAGCAGCAGCAGGATCTGGATCAACGATGGGCTTTTAGTGGGATCAATTTTTTTGCTGTTGCCGCCCCAGCTCGCTTATCTGTATCCGATGATTTATTTCCATTCCGATTTTTCAATGGACTACAACTGACTGGTGCCGGCACCTATCGAATCGTTTTTCGGGTTTAGAGCGATTGGCACGTTGAACAAACGAACAGGACTAGGATTCGGTTTTTTTGCTTAGCTCTAGGAAGAACGATGATGCATTGGAAGCACTCCAATGCGCTCCCGTTTATAGACAATAGGATTTCGGGATGGATTTCACGTTTTTTTTTTGCGATACTCACTGCTGTAGACGATTGAATTCAAATCCTTCGGTTTAGGACTGGACCGAATGGTGAAGCTAACTCGTTGCAGATTCCATTATTCATATTCACGACCCCTTTCATCACAGGTCAGCGCATTTTTCTGTCTGCACTAGGTTTTTTTTGGCTGTGCAAATGCTTACTTGTGTCCATTCCTGTTGAACGTACCACAAGCATCAGTACAAGAACCTGTCTGAATCGATGAGATTAGGAAATGTAAACATTGGAGCTTAAAATCTGGTGAAGTGCTTCTCCCCTAGCTGGATAGCTTTCAATTCTATGGTGTGGTTGAGGAAGCTGCACGATGGGAAGTCCAGTTGTGGTTTGCTTGGAAATCAAACTGTAGACACTATTAAATCAATACCTAATGTGCAAATAGAAATGCTGAATTGTAAAAAAAGTTCTGTTATTCGCCGATGAGAATCGAACTCATGACTTCAATCAGCTTGATGGGCGCTTCTAATCTCCAGGCTACGGTGACGCTTTGGAGTTTCGTCGCCTATAAGACCTCTGCTGCCATTCTACGCCCGATTGTCCCATGTTATATGGGAATCCCATATAACATGGGACAATTATGCGTAGAACGGCAATTATGCTGAATCATCGGAAATGCGGTGTGGCCATTAACGTCTATTACTGCTGTGATGAACATTGAAAATGGTATCGCGATTGCGAAATCGAGATGCTAAAAATTCAGTTGCAGAGTATTCGGACTCTCCGAAGCAAGTTCTGCCTTCCTGAATTCCTTCAGCAGTTCCATCTGTGATTCTACAAGGAATTCCTTTTCTCCAGGATTTCCTTCTGGGATTTCACTAGGAATTCATTTTTCAATTATTCCTCCAGGAGTTCCAAGCGTTCCTTCTGAGCTTCCTTCAACAGTTCTTTTATGAATTCCTTTAGGAGCTCCTCAAGTAATTTAGGACGGTATTCTCGAAGGAATGAAAGAAAGAATCCTGAAGCAATTTCAGACAAATCCGTGCGGAACGTTTGGAGGATTCCTGAAGTAATCGGATCTCATAAGAAATATAAGAAACACCTCCAGAATGATTTCTATGATTTCCAAGGAATTCTCGAAGGATTTACTGCCCATGATCGCATAATTGTCCCATATGAATAGGATACTCAGCAAATATGGGACTGATATGCGATCATGGGCAATTTATCTCTTGTAAAATTCCTCAGAGGATTCTTCATGAATTGCTCAGGAAATTTTTGACGAATTCCTGTAAAATTGCTCAAGGAGTTCTTATAGAATTCTTCAGGGAATTCTTGCAGGATTTCTCCAGGAATTCGTGCAGAATTCCAACAAGGATTTGTGGAGAATTCCTCCATTAATTCGTGCAGAATTCATCTGGAAATTCGTGTAGAAATCCTCAGGGATTTTTTGTAGAATTGCGCAGGAAATTTTTGTAAAGTTCCTTAAAGAATTCCACATGAATTGCTCAGGAAATTCTTGAAAAAAACCTCAGGCAATGCGTGTGGAATTCCTCCGGAAATTCTTTTAGAGATCCTCATGAATTCTTCAGGCAATTCTTGCAAAAATCCATCTGGGAATTCTTGTAGAATTAGTTTGCGAAATTTTGTTGAATTCATCCGAAAATTCTCAATAGAATACCTCCAAAAATTCTCAGTAGACTTCCTCCACGAACTCGTGTAGAATTTCTCCAGAAAATCGTAAAGAATTTATCCAGAAATTCGTGAAGAACATCTTCAGAAATTCGTGTAGAATTTCATCAGGAATTTGTGGAGAATTCCACCATGAATTCGTGTAGAATTAATATGGAAATTCTTGCAGAATAGCTCAGGAAATTCTTGCAGGATTCCACAGGGGATTCTTGTACGATTTCTCCAGAATTTCTGGTAGAATTCCATCAGGAATTTGTTGAGAATTCCTCTATGAATCGTAGAATTCCTCTGAAAATTCTTGTAGAATTCCTCAGGGAATTCTTCACGAAATTCTTGTAGGATTTTTCAGGCAATTCTTTTAGAATTTATTAGACAATTTTTGACGAATTATTCTGGAAATTCTTGTAGAACTCTTCTGGAAATTCTTGAGAAATTCTTTTGGGACATCTTGTAGAGTTTCTCCAGGGTCTTTTAGTATTCCTAGCAGAGTAGTAGAATTCCTCAGTAGAATCAATCCAGAAATTCTCAATAGACTTCCTTCACGAAAACGTAATTTCGTTATTCTTGTAGTACTGCTTTGGGAATTCTTATAGACTTCTACCAGGAATTCAAGTAAAATTCTTCCAAGAATGCTTGTAGAATTACTTCAGGAACTCTTGTAGAACTCCTCCAGGAATTCTTGCAGAACTCTTTATAGAAGTTATTGTAGGGTTCCTTCAGAAATACTTGTAGAATTTTTTCAGGAGTTCTGGTAAATTTCTTACAGAAATTCTCAAAGAATTCGTTCAGGAATTCTCGAAGAAATCCCAAAGAAATTGTCGTAGAATTTCTTTAGGAATTCGTGTAGAATTCCTCCAGGAATTCGTGTAGAATTCCTCCAGGATTTCGTGTAGAATCCCTCCAGGAATTCGTGTAGAATTCCTCCAGGAATTCGTGTAGAATTCCTCCAGGAATTCGTGTAGAATTCCTCCAGGAATTCGTGTAGAATTCCTCCAGGAATTCGTGTAGAATTCCTCCAGGAATTCGTGTAGAATTCCTCCAGGAATTCGTGTAGAATTCCTCCAGGAATTCGTGTAGAATTCCTCCAGGAATTCGTGTAGAATTCCTCCAGGAATTCGTGTAGAATTCCTCCAGGAATTCGTGTAGAATTTCTCCAGGAATTCGTGTAGAATTCCTCCAGGAATTCGTGTAGAATTCCTCCAGGAATTCGTGTAGAATTCCTCCAGGAATTCGTGTAGAATTCCTCCAGGAATTCGTGTAGAATTCCTCCAGGAATTCGTGTAGAATTCCTCCAGGAATTCGTGTAGAATTCCTCCAGGAATTCGTGTAGAATTCCTCCAGGAATTCGTGTAGAATTCCTCCAGGAATTCGTGTAGAATTCCTCCAGGAATTCGTGTAGAATTCCTCCAGGAACTCGTGTAGAATTCCTCCAGAAATTCGTGTAGAATTCCTCCAGGAATTCGTGTAGAATTCCTCCAGGAATTCGTGTAGAATTCCTCCAGGAATTCGTGTAGAATTCCTCCAGGAATTCGTGTAGAATTCCTCCAGGAATTCGTGTAGAATTCCTCCAGGAATTCGTGTAGAATTCCTCCAGGAATTCGTGTAGAATTCCTCCAGAAGTTCGTGTAGAATTCCTCCAGAAATTCCTGTAGAATTCCTTCAGGAATTCGTCCAGAATTCCTCCAGGAATTCGTGTAGAATTCCTCCAGGAATTCGTGTAGAATTCCTCCAGGAATTCGTGTAGAATTCCTCCAGGAATTCGTGTAGAATTCCTCCAGGAATTTGTGTAGAATTCCTCCAGGAATTCGTGTAGAATTCCTCCAGGAATTCGTGTAGAATTTCTCTTAGAATTCCTCCAGGAATTCGTGTAGAATTCCCCAGGAATTCGTGTGGAATTCCTTCAGGAATTCGTGTAGAATATCCTTCAAGGAATTCGTGTAGAATTTCTTCAAGGAATTCCTGTAGAATTTCTTCAAGGAATTCCTGTAGAATTCCTTCGTGTGGAATTCCTTCAAGGACTTCATGTAGAATTTCTTCAGGAATTCGAATAGAATTCCTTCAAGGAATTCGTGTAGAAGTCCTTCAAGGACATGCAGAATTTCTCCGGTAATTCGTGTAGAACTCCGCCAGGAATTCGTGTAGAATTCCTCCAAGAATTCAATTAGAACTCTCCCAGGAATTCGTGTAGAGTTCCTCCAGAAATTCTTTCATTAATTCGTGTAGGAAAACTCCAGGAATTCGTGTAGAATTTCTCCAGGAATTCATGTAGAATTCTTCAAGGAATTCGTGTAGAGTTCCTTCCAGGAATTCGTGTAGAATTCCTCCAGGAATTCGTGTAGAATTCCTCCAGGAATTCGTGTAGAATTCCTCCAGGAATTCGTGTAGAATTCCTCCAGGAATTTGTGTAGAATTCCTCCAGGAATTCGTGTAGAATTCCTCCAGGAATTCGTGTAGAATTTCTCTTAGAATTCCTCCAGGAATTCGTGTAGAATTCCCCAGGAATTCGTGTGGAATTCCTTCAGGAATTCGTGTAGAATATCCTTCAAGGAATTCGTGTAGAATTTCTTCAAGGAATTCCTGTAGAATTCCTTCGTGTGGAATTCCTTCAAGGACTTCATGTAGAATTTCTTCAGGAATTCGAATAGAATTCCTTCAAGGAATTCGTGTAGAAGTCCTTCAAGGACATGCAGAATTTCTCCGGTAATTCGTGTAGAACTCCGCCAGGAATTCGTGTAGAATTCCTCCAAGAATTCAATTAGAACTCTCCCAGGAATTCGTGTATAGTTCCTCCAGAAATTCTTTCATGAATTCGTGTAGGAAAACTCCAGGAATTCGTGTAGAATTTCTCCAGGAATTCATGTAGAATTCTTCAAAGAATTCGTGTAGAGTTCCTTCCAGGAATTCGTGTAGAATTCCTCCAGGAATTCGTGTAGAATTCCTCCAGGAATTCGTGTAGAATTCCTCCAGGAATTTGTGTAGAATTCCTCCAGGAATTCGTGTAGAATTCCTCCAGGAATTCGTGTAGAATTCCTCCAGGAATTCGTGTAGAATTTCTCTTAGAATTCCTCCAGGAATTCGTGTAGAATTCCCCAGGAATTCGTGTGGAATTCCTTCAGGAATTCGTGTGGAATTCCTTCAGGAATTCGTGTAGAATATCCTTCAAGGAATTCGTGTAGAATTTCTTCAAGGAATTCCTGTAGAATTCCTTCGTGTGGAATTCCTTCAAGGACTTCATGTAGAATTTCTTCAGGAATTCGAATAGAATTCCTTCAAGGAATTCGTGTAGAAGTCCTTCAAGGACATGCAGAATTTCTCCGGTAATTCGTGTAGAACTCCGCCAGGAATACGTGTAGAATTCCTCCAAGAATTCAATTAGAACTCTCCCAGGAATTTGTGTAGAGTTCCTCCAGAAATTCTTTCATGAATTCGTGTAGGAAAACTCCAGGAATTCGTGTAGAATTTCTCCAGGAATTCGTGTAGAATTCTTCCAGGAATTCGTGTAGAAATCCTCCTGGAATTCGTGTAGAATTCCTCCAGGAATTCATGTAGAATTCTTCAAGGAATTCGTGTAGAGTTCCTTCCAGGAATTTGTGAAGAATTCTTCCAGGAATGTGGAAATTCGTGTAAAATTCCTCTAGGAACCCTATGCAACCATTCTTCTTGAACTGTGATTGACACACATGCCAAAAAACGACCTCTCGTGAGCCTAAATAACTCTCAGTTATTTCACTGGCTAAAAACACCAAGCGAGCTCCATTGCGCAGTAGCAATGATTTTAAAGAAAAAGTTTACCGTACAATGCGACATTTTTAACAACTGCCTTATTTTTTCCTCTACAATTTCATTTCCCTTCACTTTGATCTCGCCAGTAGAACGGAACGACACATTTGTGCACTTCTCAACTTTCCTCAAACGGAAAACAACAGACTAATTACTACCCAAAATACCCCCCTCCGTGATCCTTCCACCGATCCAGCTCTTATGACCTGGTCACCGCCACCCGCGCCAATTCCAATGTTTGATCTTCGTTAATTTTCTGCTAACTGAATCCAAACACTGACTGCCGGACCAGCCGAACTCCTTCCAGCCCTACGTTGTTCTAGGTAGTGGAAACCCTTCCACCCCGTTTTCATCGTCGGCGTCATCGTCGTCGTTGAAAACGAAATGCAAACAGCATTCAATGGATCTGGTGGCGGGAAAAAAGTATCGTAAAACATTTCCGGAGAGCACAGTTGTTGCAATGCCCTCGTCCCGATGCCCCTCTGTTGTCCAGTCCACCCATGGCATACGAGAGGAGAACACAGAGATTAAATAATACATATTTAATTGGGTGAAGAAAACCTTCACGTTCGTCGTTGGGATTCCACCAACCCGTCACCACCATCGCCACCCCCCGAAATGTAAATATCTATTGATTCGACAACATTATTTTTCCCTAAATAAATAGCACACCGCCTTGAAATAATAGTAGCGATAATGTTCTGTTGGGTTGCCTACCTTCAGGGAGGATGCGAGGGGTGGGAGGAGGTCATGCATGCATGTGTGCTCTCTCGGACCTGTACCAGAATTCAGGCTCGGGCAGTCCCTAATCACCATCATCATTATCGCATTGGCCACCACACCGTGTGTATATGTTGTCGGTTCGAGGAAAAAGATCCCGAATTCAGCCACCCTTTTCGGTTATTTCCTTATTTTTTCTCGGAGCCTCCGGTTCCTCGAGATTGGGAATAAATACTGCGATGCTGTGCGTCGCCTACAGCTGGATCTGGAGACCTATTGCAGAACCGGTTACATAGTTGACGTAAACGTCACAATGTTGAAACACTTTGGCATTCGAATTCAAATCTAAATTGCGAAAAAAAAAATGCACGTGCTCCAGTGGGAATTGAACCCACGACTCCCATTTCGCTAGACTGGCGCATTCATTCCTCTAAGCTACGGAGACACTTAACTGTTTTCGTCGCCTAATGCCGTAGAACTGAACACGATTCAATTTTCGAATATTGTTTGCCATCTTTTCACACTATAAATCTTCTTAGGGCTTTAGTGTGTTCTGTCAATTATTAGAATTATTAGAAACAATGGCGAATCCCCATGTTGAGAATTTACATAAAAGGGTAAAAGTTTGATAACAGTGGCGCTTCCGTCAAATTGGAGGTCATGGCTAGTGCATACAACAAGGCTAGGAATCTCTTTCCAAACAGTCAGATAAAACCCAACCCGAATTTATTCTAATTTGTATTTATAAAGTGTAGCATTTTTCCTCGAGATAGGTAATGAATGCATGTGGATGCGGACAAGTGCTCAACCCGACGGCTTCGAGTGTGGACCTAATTAGCGATTCCGGCTTCCTTCTCGTACCTACTTTCGTAGTGGACAGCATACGTACGAGTTCAAAGCAAGAGATTAAGGGTCTCCGACGGTGTGGTCCAGTCGAAGAAAAAACCAACCTCGGACGTTACTACGACAACCGTCGTAGTCGGCGTCGTCTCTTGTGCATTCGGAATCCGATTCCATAGGGGATAACTCTTCGGAAAAATCCCCATTCCGAGCCGGTGTCTCGCCCCTTCAAATCCTCTTTCCGGATCGCTTCCCGCTTTCGTAAAATTTATTTATTCTACTAATTCCCGGCGTCGGAAATCGGAAAAGAAAACGGCTTCCCCCAAGGCCCATTGCAAACCAGCTTGTAGATTTTAATTAAAAATCAATTTTCCTATCTC
Source organism: Aedes albopictus (assembly GCF_035046485.1). NCBI lineage: Eukaryota > Metazoa > Arthropoda > Insecta > Diptera > Culicidae > Aedes > Aedes albopictus. The sequence continues at coordinate 14,908,737 of NC_085138.1, forward strand.
TCAACCCCTTCGGATTCCCATTTGGAAAAGTATCATCTGTAACCGATCGCGTGCGCCATCTGGAGAGAAGAACTTTCCATCCCAAGTTCGATTGCTGCCCTCGCTCAGCCAGTCGTCGCCGTATCATTCTGTTGTTATCATTAAGAGTTCTATAAATTGATTACAGGCAGTTCTCCCTCATCCTTACCATTGAAACGATTCAGGCGACCAGACTCCAGGCGAAAACTCTTTCAAATTTCAAAGCGAGAAACAGCGCCAAAGTGTTAAGTTTGAATCCATTTTTACGCACCATTTCGCACGTGTTCTCGTCTTGAGAACGCTATCGAATTGCCATCGGCGATACAGTGCGGTTCGATTGTTTTGATCCTCAAAAAATATCATACCAAGAGCAATTCTCCACGACTTCCTTGATGACTTTACAACAAACTCCTATCGAAATTTTATCCTGGAGGAATTCCACATGAATATCGGGAGAAATTCTACACGAATTCCTGGAGGAATTCTACACGAATTCCTGGAAGAATTCTACATGAATTCCTGGAGGAATTCTACACGAATTCCTGGAGGAATTCTACACGAATTCCTGGAAGAATTCTACATGAATTCCTGGAGGAATTCTACACGAATTCCTGGAGGAATTCTACACGAATTCCTGGAGAAATTCTACACAAACTCCTGGAGGAGTTCTACACGAATTCCTGGAGGAATTCTACACGAATTCCTGGAGGAATTCTACACGAATTCCTGGAGGAATTCTACACGAATTCCTGGAGGAATTCTAAACGAATTTCTGGAGGAATTCTAAATGCATTCCTGGAGGAATTCTACACGAATTCCTGGAGGAATTCTACACGAATTCCTTGAGGAATTCTACACGAATTCCGGGAGGAATTCTACACGAATTCCGGGAGGAATTCTACACGAATTCCGGGAGGAATTCTACACGAATTCCGGGAGGAATTCTACACGAATTCCGGGAGGAATTCTACACGAATTCCGGGAGGAATTCTACACGAATTCCGGGAGGAATTCTACACGAATTCCGGGAGGAATTCTACACGAATTCCGGGAGGAATTCTACACGAAATCCGGGAGGAATTCTACACGAATTCCGGGAGGAATTCTACACGAATTCCGTGAGGAATTCTACACGAATTCCGGGAGGAATTCTACACGAATTCCGGGAGGAATTCTACACGAATTCCGGGAGGAATTCTACACGAATTCCGGGAGGAATTCTACACGAATTCCGGGAGGAATTCTACACGAATTCCTGGAGGAATTCTACACGAATTCCGGGAAGAATTCTACACGAATTCCGGGAGGAATTCTACACGAATTCCTGGAGGAATTCTACACGAATTCCGGGAAGAATTCTACACGAATTCCGGGAGGAATTCTACACGAATTCCGGGAGAAATTCTACACGAATTCCGGGAGGAGTTCTACACGAATTCCGGGAGGAATTCTACACGAATTCTGGGAGGAATTCTACACGAATTCCGGGAGAAATTTTACACGAATTCCCGGGGGATTCTACACGAATTCCTGGAGGAATTCTACACGAATTCCGGGAGGAGTTCTACACGAATTCCGGGAGGAATTCTACACGAATTCCGGGAGAAATTCTACTCGAACTCCGGGAGGAATTCTACACGAATTCCGGGAGGAATTCTACACGAATTCCGGGAGGAATTCTACACGAATTCCGGGAGGAATTCTACACGAATTCCGGGAGGAATTCTACACGAATTCCGGGAGGAATTCTACACGAATTCCGGGAGGAATTCTACACGAATTCCGGGAGGAATTCTACACGAATTCCGGGAGGAATTCTACACGAATTCCGGGAGGAATTCTACACGAATTCCGGGAGGAATTCTACACGAATTCCGGGAGGAATTCTACACGAATTCCGGGAGGAATTCTACACGAATTCCGGGAGGAATTCTACACGAATTCCGGGAGGAATTCTACACGAATTCCGGGAGGAATTCTACACGAATTCCGGGAGGAATTTATCACGAATTCCGGGAGGAATTTATCACGAATTCCGGGAGGAATTTATCACAAATTCCGGGAGGAATTCTACACGAATTCCGGGAGGAATTCTACACGAATTCCGGGAGGAATTCTACACGAATTCCGGGAGGAATTCTACACGAATTCCGGGAGGAATTCTACACGAATACTAGAAATCCCAGAGGATTTCTACAAGAAATCCCAGAGGATTTCTACAAGAAATCCCAGAGGATTTCTACAAGAAATCCCAGAGGATTTCTACAAGAAATCCCAGAGGATTTCTACAAGAAATCCCAGAGGATTTCTACAAGAAATCCCAGAGGATTTCTACAAGAAATCCCAGAGGATTTCCACAAGAAATCCCAGAGGATTTCTACAAGAAATCCCAGAGGATTTCTACAAGAAATTCCAGAGGATTTCTACAAGAAATCCCAGAGGATTTCTACAAGAAATCCCAGAGGATTTCTACAAGAAATCCCAGAGGATTTCTACAAGAAATCCCAGAGGATTTCTACAAGAAATCCCAGAGGATTTCTACAAGAAATCCCAGAGGATTTCTACAAGAAATCCCAGAGGATTTCTACAAGAAATCCCAGAGGATTTCTACAAGAAATCCCAGAGGATTTCTACAAGAAATCCCAGAGGATTTCTACAAGAAATCCCAGAGGATTTTTACAGGAAATTCCAGATGATTTTTACAAGAAATTCCAGAGGATTTCTACAAGAAATCCCACAGGATTTCTACAAGAAATCCGAGAGGATTTCTACAAGAAATCCTAGAGGATTTCTACAAGAAATCCTAGAGGATTTCTACAAGAAATCCTAGAGGATTTCTACAAGAAATCCCAGAGGGTTTCTACAAGAAATCCCAGAGGATTTCTACAAGAAATCCCAGAGGATTTCTACAAGAAATCCTAGAGGATTTCTACAAGAAATCCCAGAGGATTTCTACAAGAAATCCCAGAGGATTTCTACAAGAAATCCCAGAGGATTTCTACAAGAAATCCCAGAGGATTTCTACAAGAAATCCCAGAGGATTTCTACAAGAAATCCCAGAGGATTTTTACAGGAAATTCCAGATGATTTTTACAAGAAATTCCAGAGGATTTCTACAAGAAATCCCAGAGGATTTCTACAAGAAATCCCACAGGATTTCTACAAGAAATCCGAGAGGATTTCTACAAGAAATCCTAGAGGATTTCTACAAGAAATCCCAGAGGGTTTCTACAAGAAATCCCAGAGGATTTCTACAAGAAATCCCAGAGGATTTCTACAAGAAATCCCAGAGGATTTCTACAAGAAATCCCAGAGGATTTCTACAAGAAATCCCAGAGGATTTCTACAAGAATTCCCAGAGGATTTCTACAAGAAATCCCAGAGGATTTCTACAAGAAATCCCAGAGGATTTCTACAAGAAATCCCAGAGGATTTCTACAAGAAATCCCAGAGGATTTCTACAAGAAATCCCAGAGGATTTCTACAAGAAATCCCAGAGGATTTCTACAAGAAATCCCAGAGGATTTCTACAAGAAATCCCAGAGGATTTCTACAAGAAATCCCAGAGGATTTCTACAAGAAATCCCAGAGGATTTCTACAAGAAATCCCAGAGGATTTCTACAAGAAATCCCAGAGGATTTCTACAAGAAATCCCAGAGGATTTTTACAAGAAATCCCAGAGGATTTCTACAAGAAATCCCAGAGGATTTCTTCAAGAAATCCCAGAGGATTTCTACAAGAAATCCCAGAGGATTTCTACAAGAAATCCCAGAGGATTTCTACAAGAAATCCCAGAGGATTTCTACAAGAAATCTCAGAGGATTTCTAAAAGAAATCCCAGAGGATTTCTATAAGAAATCCCAGAGGATTTCTACAAGAAATCCCAGAGGATTTCTACAAAAAATCCCACAGGATTTCTACAAAAAACCATACAGGATTTCTACAAGAAATCCCATAGGATTTCTTAAAGAAACCCCAGAGGATTTCAGCAAGAAATCCCAAAGGATTTCTACAAAAAATCGCAAAGGATTTTTGCAAGAAATCTTAAAGGATTTCTACAATAAATTCAAGAGGGATTCTGCAAGAAATCCCAGTTGAATTTTACAAGAATTTTCGGAGGAATTGTACAAGAAGTCACGGAGAAATTTTCCAAAAAATCCCGGATGAAATTCCACCTCGGAGGTATGCTCCAACAATTCCTAGCGGAATCCTTGAAGAATTCGCTGAAGAATTCTACACGAATTTGCGCAGGAGTTCCCCATGAATTCCAGGAGGAGTTCTTCAAGAATTTCCGAAGGAATTCTCCAATATTTTCTAGAGGAATTCTCCAAGAATTCCCAGAGCAATTCTTCATGAATTCCCAGATAAATTATCCATGGATTAACAGAAGATTTCTCCAAGATTTCCTAGAGGAATTCTTCAAGAATTTTTAGAGTAACTCACCAAGAATTCCTAGAGTAATTCTACAAGGATTTCCGGAGGAATTCTCCATGAATTCTCGGAGGAATTCTCCACGAATTCCAAAGAAATTCTTTATGAATTACCAGCCGGTGGAATTCCTAAAGAATTCCCAGAAGATTTTTCCAAGACTTCCCGAAAGAATTCTTTAAGAACTTCCCGAAGGATTTCTGAAGAATTCCCGGAATTTTTTTCCAAGAATTCCCGAAGGAATTCCCCAAGAGTTCCCGAATAAATTCGCCAAGAATTTCCGTAAGAACTCTTCAAGAATTTACGAAGTAATTTTCCTAGAATTTGTAAAGAAATTCTTCAAGAATTTGTAGAGAATTCTACAATAATTTTCAGAGAAACTCTGCAAGAATTCTCAAAGAAATTCTCCAAGAATTTGCGAAGGAATTCTACAAGAACTCTCACAGAAGTTTTACAAGAATTCTTAGGGAAATTCTACAATATTTACCGTAGGAATTCTACAAGAATGCCCAGAGAAATTCTCAAAAAAATCTGCGAAGAGTTTTTCAAGAATTCCGTGGAGAATTCTACTTTAATCCCGTGTCATTTCCAATTTCATAAAACTTTCACACTTAGATGTAATCATCCCCCAGACTCCGCCAAAGAAGCAGTTCACCGACTGAGCTGTAAATTAGATCGACTCCAACTGATAACAACAGATGCCACCCTTCTCCCTATAGCGTTCGCCATCGCATCGAAGAGAGCAGCAACGCGGTATCAATACCCCCTAATTAGATGTAGAATTTTATTGAAATTTAATTAAATTTATACATCTCGCCTTTCAACTCGGCGATTCCGGGCGTTAAATTAGAAGAGGCACTGTCCTATCCCTCTTGCGGGTCCCACTCCGCTCCGGTCTTACACCACCACTCGATAATCGATATTTCGATTTGATGAAACCTCCCGCTTTTGGTCGGCGCTTTCGGCGTTTTCGGCGCTTTAAAACGCAGGTGAGCGTCCGGAGCGAGCGAGGGGTAGGACACCGACAAAGGGGTGTAAGCTTATTAATATTTGATCAATAGAACGGAACGGTTCCTTCCGTGACGACGACGCGACGCGACTGATGACTGTGTCTGATGACGACCGAGGATGCTCGCTCGACTGGAAAATCTTCTTTTGTTGTGGCAAGATTAAAAATCGACGAGTTCGCGGTGATGAAAGGGGTAGGATGCTGCTGTAGGAAAAATCGATATGATGAAGTCAGAGGATGAGAGGACGCGATGGTGGTAGATAAGGAAACCACCCGAAATTGTATGAATTATTTTTATGATTAATAAACGTCATTTGTACGTGCTTCTCGAGAAGGATACGATAATCTGTCGCTGCAGATTCCTATCCCTCGATTTGTTTCCAGCGTCAGGATAATCAGCGAGTTGGAGCCCGGTAGGAAAAAAATCCGTTTCCTTCCGCATCCATAAAATATGCAAATTGCAACATAAAAATTTAATCGAATAACATACGTTACTTTATCCCCAGCGAGAGTCCTACCCCCAACCAGCGTTGGCCTCGATTGAGGAAACCGTCTGAGCGAGGATGACGGGCCTTTACATGCTTCCACTCACGTCAGACCCGAAGCGAGATAGCACATCACACGGAGTGTCATAAATAATATGCAAATATTATTAGACATTAAAATTATTTTTCTCTGTTTCCTACCCCCCACCACATGGGGGTTGATAAAATCCGTTTCAGAAAAATGAGCTCTACACTCTTCCTCTGGTTCCGCTTCTTGATGAATTTCGATTTGCCCGTTCGCCTCATAACTCATCCCGGTCGGTCGGTGGAAAACAAACATGGCCGACATATGGAAAACTTTTCTGCTTTCGCCTTTCTACCCCCCTGGGCGGTTGTGGATCGAAATGGATCGGAAGACCCGCATTGCTGCTGCAGTGTATAAATTTGATTCCGACTCGGTTCTGGCGGTTGGCTGGCATTTTTTACAAGCTCTGAAAAATGAAAACTTACCCGAAGTTGAAGACATAACCGAATCATACATTCCTATCCCCCTTTCCACGGAACTTACCATGGTTCATACTTTTGATTGATATCAAAGATCAAACTGTTCTCGCGCTCTACTTCTGTTCGCATTTTTTGCCCGTTCAAATCCATCAAAGAGCGTTGTGTATTCCGCATTTATTAACATACTGTTTCCTACCCCCCGCACGCGTTCGTCAAAACAGGCGACCCTCAACGAGCGTCTTTTCGCGCTCGATTTGGCAGCTCAATATTTCTTCCTTTCGGCACTCGCGAAACTGAACATCCGCAGCCCACATGATTGTATCGCACACACATATTTGCATACCTACCCCTTCCCTTTCGTCGGTGGCATCTCGGTATCGCTTCGGATGTATCATCATCAATTATTAATTGAAAATATATTCGCCCTCGCAAGGGGGAAGGTCGAAATATGCGAAAACATAAAAATAATGCGCACAAACATCGATTTGAATTTTTAATCTACCGCTGGCTGCGGTTGCACACAACGGAGAAAAAAACTGCGTACATGTTTGCGAATTAGTCTCTTCTCCCCAACTCTCCGCGGATCGGTATCAACGCAATAATAATAAATTTTGATCAATCGTAGCAAAGGTTGTCTAGCAGGTGGGGGATAGGAATGTCGAAAGAATAGAACCTGCATTCCCAGGAGAGTTTCTCGCGCACTTCGGCACATCTTCCATTGTGAAATGCGAAATTAGAAAAGGTTATAAATTGCCATGCCCCTCGGCGACGCCACGATGAGGGGTAGGATCGATATTTTGCCGAAAACAAGCAAAGATGTCGACGAAGTAGGCCGGAAGCGTCCTTCAATTAATCATATCTCGAGAAAAGAACACGTCATTGGCACCCCACTCAACTTTCTTATCAGCCGAAAACTTTCGCCCACACTCGCTCATGTATGTTCAGTTTCCTACCCCCCGCTCCCAAAATGGAGAACCTGATTTCAAAGAAATCCGAAAAGAAAGCAGATCAAATTCCGACTCAGCCGCACTCTCGCTAGCACAAAATTATAAATTAACCCCTTCCCGTCGGTCGGAGTGAAACTTGCCTCAAGGACCCCGTCACTGTCCTACCCCTCGCACACCTCGCACCGGATCTAATTCCTATTCATTATCATATTTGATGAATTTACTCACTTGCTTGACATATGTGAGTGGCTGGCTCTTCGTTCGTCGTCTTCGGCTCTAATCAATGGAAAAACTGCGTCCCCATTTCCCGTTCGTCTTCCTCTGGCATCCTAAGTAGGGCAAAGTTTTCCCTATAAAATGACAAAATCATTATCTCGTCCCGCAGGCTCGTTGTTGGTTGCCGCCAAAATTGATGAGCTCAAGTTGCTCAAAGCGTGTAGAGGACCTGCTCCACTCGTGGATGGAATCAGGACGATCGCGAGGGGGGTAGGAATGTCACATTCTTCCGAAACCTATTTATAAACAAACAAATGATTTTCGCTCGTCAGGGGAATTGCTCGAGAGTGAGCTGTCGCGTCGTGGCGGCCAGAGGGGGGGTAAGTATGTGATAAGAATGTGCCATCCTACCCCTCATGGAACAAAATAATTATGTACACATATACGAGAGGCAGCCAGCGGAGATATTCACCGAGCGCTTTTGACAGGATATAATCAATAAATATTCGAAACTCGACGGAGCAGAGAAATACGTCGCCTGTCCTAGCCCGGAGGGGTAGGAAACTTGACAGAGTAGAAATTAAGTTTGTAAAGATTCGCGTCATGAATATTTATGCCTGATATGTGCGCGGGTGGAGCTAATTTCACGTCACTGTCAGTATGTGGAGTGATTTTTCTTGCGAGAAGCATCAATTTAATAAAAAGAAGCCCCGGCTTGGCTGCAACGGACGGCACACTGTCGAAGGGAATTCATTTAGCGATACGAAATAGACGGTTGTTCTGGTTGTGCGAGGGATAGGAAACCTGTAAATCGGAAATTAATTCCGGAAGCACTTCTCCTTATCGGCAATGGATAGAAGCGACAATCGAACAAGGTAAACTTTCCCATTTTGCACCATTCATTGTCGAAATTCAATTAACTAATGAAGCCACTTTCCTATCCCCCTGACGTTCCGGGTCCAGCCGTGCAGCTGATTCGGAAGATAAACAGATGCCGCTATTCGGGAAAGGAAAGGATTCTCCCTCATCTACTTGCGAGCTAACAACTAACCCATTCCCATTATCGAAAAAGTGATAACAATAAACACGGCTCCACTTCCGATCCACCTGCTGTTGTGTCTTACCCCTAGGCGAAAGAAATTTGCCATCTGGTTGCTCGCCGAGTTCTTCTTGAAGGCTTGGAAGGTACGACTGTGAGTTAATATCACTTTATTGTATTTCTTTTTCAATTCCATTCCAATTCCATTTCAATTCTATTTCAATTCCATTCCAGTTCTATTCCAGTTCCATTCAGTTCCATTCATGTTCCATTCCAGTTCCATTCCAGTTCCATTCCAGTTCTTTTCCAATTCCATTCCAATTCAATTCCAATTCCATTCCAATTCCATTCCAATTCCATTCCAATTCCATTCCAATTCCATTCCAATTCCATTCCAATTCCATTCCAATTCCATTCCAATTCCATTCCAATTCCATTCCAATTCCATTCCAATTCCATTCCAATTCCATTCCAATTCCATTCCAATTCCATTCCAATTCCATTCCAATTCCATTCCAATTCCATTCCAATTCCATTCCAATTCCATTCCAATTCCATTCCAATTCCATTCCAATTCCATTCCAATTCCATTCCAATTCCATTCCAATTCCATTCCAATTCCATTCCAATTCCATTCCAATTCCATTCCAATTCCATTCCAATTCCATTCCAATTCCATTCCAATTCCATTCCAATTCCATTCCAATTCCATTCCAATTCCATTCCAATTCCATTCCAATTCCATTCCAATTCCATTCCAATTCCATTCCAATTCCATTCCAATTCCATTCCAATTCCATTCCAATTCCATTCCAATTCCATTCCAATTCCATTCCAATTCCATTCCAATTCCATTCCAATTCCATTCCAATTCCATTCCAATTCCATTCCAATTCCATTCCAATTCCATTCCAATTCCATTCCAATTCCATTCCAATTCCATTCCAATTCCATTCCAATTCCATTCCAATTCCATTCCAATTCCATTCCAATTCCATTCCAATTCCATTCCAATTCCATTCCAATTCCATTCCAATTCCATTCCAATTCCATTCCAATTCCATTCCAATTCCATTCCATTCCAATTCCATTCCAATTCCATTCCAATTCCATTCCAATTCCATTCCAATTCCATTCCAATTCCATTCCAATTCCATTCCAATTCCATTCCAATTCCATTCCAATTCCATTCCAATTCCATTCCAATTCCATTCCAATTCCATTCCAGTTCCATTCCAATTCCAATTCCATTCCAATTCCATTCCAATTCCATTCCAATTCCATTCCAATTCCATTCCAATTCCATTCCAATTCCATTCCAATTCCATTCCAATTCCATTCCAATTCCATTCCAATTCCATTCCAATTCCATTCCAATTCCATTCCAATTCCATTCCAATTCCATTCCAATTCCATTCCAATTCCATTCCAATTCCATTCCAATTCCATTCCAATTCCATTCCAATTCCATTCCAATTCCATTCCAATTCCATTCCAATTCCATTCCAATTCCATTCCAATTCCATTCCAATTCCATTCCAATTCCATTCCAATTCCATTCCAATTCCATTCCAATTCCATTCCAATTCCATTCCAATTCCATTCCAATTCCATTCCAATTCCATTCCAATTCCATTCCAATTCCATTCCAATTCCATTCCAATTCCATTCCAATTCCATTCCAATTCCATTCCAATTCCATTCCAATTCCATTCCAATTCCATTCCAATTCCATTCCAATTCCATTCCAATTCCATTCCAATTCCATTCCAATTCCATTCCAATTCCATTCCAATTCCATTCCAATTCCATTCCAATTCCATTCCAATTCCATTCCAATTCCATTCCAATTCCATTCCAATTCCATTCCAATTCCATTCCAATTCCATTCCAATTCCATTCCAATTCCATTCCAATTCCATTCCAATTCCATTCCAATTCCATTCCAATTCCATTCCAATTCCATTCCAATTCCATTCCAATTCCATTCCAATTCCATTCCAATTCCATTCCCAATTCCATTCCAATTCCATTCCAATTCCATTCCATTCCAATTCCATTCCAATTCCATTCCTATTCCATTCCAATTCCATTCCAATTCCATTCCTATTCCATTCCAATTCCATTCCAATTCCATTCCAATTCCATTCCAATTCCATTCCAATTCCATTCCAATTCCATTCCAATTCCATTCCTATTCCATTCCAATTCCATTCCAATTCCATTCCTATTCCATTCCAATTCCATTCCAATTCCATTCCAATTCCATTCCAATTCCATTCCAATTCCATTCCAATTCCATTCCAATTCCATTCCAATTCCATTCTCATTCAATTCCAATTCCATTCTCATTCAATTCCAATTCCATTCCAATTCCATTCTTGTAGAATTCCTGTGGGAATTCTTGTAGAATTCCTGTGGGATATCTTGTAGAATTCCTGTGGGAATTCTTGTAGAATTCCTGTGGGATATCTTGTAGAATTCCTGTGGGAATTCTTGTAGAATTCCTGTGGGAATTCTTGTAGAATTCCTGTGGGAATTCTTGTAGAATTCCTGTGGGATATCTTGTAGAATTCCTGTGGGAATTCTTGTAGAATTCCTGTGGGAATTCTTGTAGAATTCCTGTGGGAATTCTTGTAGAATTCCTGTGGGAATTCTTGTAGAATTTCTGTGGGAATTCTTGTAGAATTCCTGTGGGAATTCTTGTAGAATTCCTGTGGGAATTCTTGTAGAATTCCTGTGGGAATTCTTGTAGAATTCCTGTGGGAATTCTTGTAGAATTCCTGTGGGAATTCTTGTAGAATTTCTGTGGGAATTCTTGTAGAATTCCTGTGGGAATTCTTGTAGAATTCCTGTGGGAATTCTTGTAGAATTCCTGTGGGAATTCTTGTAGATTTCCTGTGGGAATTCTTGTAGAATTCCTGTGGGAATTCTTGTAGAATTCCTGTGAGAATTCTTAAAGAATTCCTGTGGCAATTCTTGTAGAATTCCTGTGGGAATTCTTTTAGAATTCCTGTGGGAATTCTTGTAGAATTCCTGTGGGAATTCTTGTAGAATTCCTGTGGGAATTCTTGTAGAATTCCTGTGGGAATTCTTGTAGAATTCCTGTGGGAATTCTTGTAGAATTCCTGTGGGAATTCTTGTAGAATTCCTGTGGGAATTCTTGTAGAATTCCTGTGGGAATTCTTGTAGAATTCCTGTGGGAATTCTTGTAGAATTCCTGTGGGAATTCTTGTAGAATTCCTGTGGGAATTCTTGTAGAATTCCTGTGGGAATTCTTGTAGAATTCCTGTGGGAATTCTTGTAGAATTCCTGTGGGAATTCTTGTAGAATTCCTGTGGGAATTCTTGTAGAATTCCTGTGGGAATTCTTGTAGAATTCCTGTGGGAATTCTTGTAGAATTCCTGTGGGAATTCTTGTAGAATTCCTGTGGGAATTCTTGTAGAATTCCTGTGGGAATTCTTGTAGAATTCCTGTGGGAATTCTTGTTGAATTCCTGTGGGAATTCTTGTAGAATTCCTGTGGGAATTCTTGTAGAATTCCTGTGGGAATTCTTGTAGAATTCCTGTGGGAATTCTTGTAGAATTCCTGTGGGAATTCTTGTAGAATTCCTGTGGGAATTCTTGTAGAATTCCTGTGGGAATTCTTGTAGAATTCCTGTGGGAATTCTTGTAGAATTCCTGTGGGAATTCTTGTAGAATTCCTGTGGGAATTCTTGTAGAATTCCTGTGGGAATTCTTGTAGAATTCCTGTGGGAATTCTTGTAGAATTCCTGTGGGAATTCTTGTAGAATTCCTGTAGGAATTCTTGTAGAATTCCTGTGGGAATTCTTGTAGAATTCCTGTGGGAATTCTTGTAGAATTCCTGTGGGAATTCTTGTAGAATTCCTGTGGGAATTCTTGTAGAATTCCTGTGGGAATTCTTGTAGAATTCCTGTGGGAATTCTTGTAGAATTCCTGTGGGAATTCTTGTAGAATTCCTGTGGGAATTCTTGTAGAATTCCTGTGGGAATTCTTGTAGAATTCCTGTGGGAATTCTTGTAGAATTCCTGTGGGAATTCTTGTAGAATTCCTGTGGGAATTCTTGTAGAATTCCTGTGGGAATTCTTGTAGAATTCCTGTGGGAATTCTTGTAGAATTCCTGTGGGAATTCTTGTAGAATTCCTGTGGGAATTCTTGTAGAATTCCTGTGGGAATTCTTGTAGAATTCCTGTGGGAATTCTTGTAGAATTCCTGTGGGAATTCTTGTAGAATTCCTGTGGGAATTCTTGTAGAATTCCTGTGGGAATTCTTGTAGAATTCCTGTGGGAATTCTTGTAGAATTCCTGTGGGAATTCTTGTAGAATTCCTGTGGGAATTCTTGTAGAATTCCTGTGGGAATTCTTGTAGAATTCCTGTGGGAATTCTTGTAGAATTCCTGTAGGAATTCTTGTAGAATTCCTGTGGGAATTCTTGTAGAATTCCTGTGGGAATTCTTGTAGAATTCCTGTGGGAATTCTTGTAGAATTCCTGTGGGAATTCTTGTAGAATTCCTGTGGGAATTCTTGTAGAATTCCTGTGGGAATTCTTGTAGATTTCCTGTGGGAATTCTTGTAGATTTCCTGTGGGAATTCTTGTAGATTTCCTGTGGGAATTCTTGTAGAATTCCTGTGGGAATTCTTGTAGAATTCCTGTGGGAATTCTTGTAGAATTCCTGTGGGAATTCTTGTAGAATTCCTGTGGGAATTCTTGTAGAATTCCTGTGGGAATTCTTGTAGAATTCCTGTGGGAATTCTTGTAGAATTCCTGTGGGAATTCTTGTAGAATTCCTGTGGGAATTCTTGTAGAATTCCTGTGGGAATTCTTGTAGAATTCCTGTGGGAATTCTTGTAGAATTCCTGTGGGAATTCTTGTAGAATTCCTGTGGGAATTCTTGTAGAATTCCTGTGGGAATTCTTGTAGAATTCCTGTGGGAATTCTTGTAGAATTCCTGTGGGAATTCTTGTAGAATTTCTCCGGGAATTCTTGTAGAATTCCTCCGGGAATTCTTGTAGAATTCCTCCGGGAATTCTTGTAGAATTCCTCCGGGAATTCTTGTAGAATTCCTCCGGGAATTCTTGTAGAATTCCTCCGGGAATTCTTGTAGAATTCCTCCGGGAATTCTTGTAGAATTCCTCCGGGAATTCTTGTAGAATTCCTCCGGGAATTCTTGTAGAATTCCTCCGGGAATTCTTGTAGAATTCCTCCGGGAATTCTTGTAGAATTCCTCCGGGAATTCTTGTAGAATTCCTCCGGGAATTCTTGTAGAATTCCTCCGGGAATTCTTGTAGAATTCCTCCGGGAATTCTTGTAGAATTCCTCTGGGAATTCTTGTAGAATTCCTCTGGGACTTCTTGTAGAATTCCTCTGGGAATTCTTGTAGAATTCCTCTGGGAATTCTTGTAGAATTCCTCTGGGAATTCTTGTAGAATTCCTCTGGGAATTCTTGTAGAATTCCTCTGGGAATTCTTGTAGAATTCCTCTGGGAATTCTTGTAGAATTCCTCTGGGAATTCTTGTAGAATTCCTCTGGGAATTCTTGTAGAATTCCTCTAGGAATTCTTGTAGAATTCCTCTGGGAATTCTTGTAGAATTCCTCTGGGAATTCTTGTAGAATTCCTCTGGGAATTCTTGTTGAATTCCTCTGGGAAATCTAGTAGAATTCCTCTGGGAATTCTAGTAGAATTCCTCCGGGAATTCTAGTAGAATTCCTCTGGGAATTCTTGTAGAATTCCTCTGGGAATTCTTGTAGAATTCCTCTGGAAATTCTTGTAGAACTCCTCTGGAAATTCTTGTAGAACTCCTCTGGGAATTCTTGTAGAACTCCTCTGGGAATTCTTGTAGAACTCCTCTGGGAATTCTTGTAGAACTCCTCTGGGAATTCTTGTAGAACTCCTTTGGGAATTCTTGTAGAATTCCTCTGGGAATTCTTGTAGAATTCCTCTGGGAATTCTTGTAGAATTCCTCTGGGAATTCTTGTACAATTCCTCTGGGAATTCTTGTACAATTCCTCTGAGAATTCTTGTACAATTCCTCTGGGAATTCTTGTTGAGTTCCTCTGGGAATTCTTGTTGAGTTCCTCTGGGAATTCTTGTAGAGTTCCTCTGGGAATTCTTGTAGATTTCCTCTAGGAATTCTTGTAGAATTCCTCTGGGAATTATGGTAGATTTCCTCTGTGATTTCGTGTAAAATTCCTCTTGAAGTATGTGTAAAATGCCCCAAAATGCGTTCAAACTGAAACATCCAGTAGTCACAACCTGTTTTCTCTCTCCAACTGTAAAACGATTTGTAAACATTACATACACGATAATTTCAAACCAAACACCAGTAGCCAAACCCGTTCTGAAGAGCCGCCGAACACTTGAAAGATCTACCGACGACGATGACGAAAAAAACCGTTCTCTTCAAAATCACAAGAGGCTTGTTAGGCGCCCGTCTCGTCTGATCCCACCGAACTTCCTCGCCGTCCACTTCATCCTGCATACATGCGGGCATCGATCCAATCCACCATCCGGAACAACATGTGCAGTGGAACCAATCTCCGAAAAAAAATAAAAGAGAATCCCATCCACATACACATACACCAATGACGACGACGAGGAATTATGATTAAAATCCACTTTAAATATTAATGAAAAGAACCTATTGTTGCGAGCTGGAATCCAATTTCGGCCCTTCCCTGGTCCCGGGCCATTGCTAGCTGCATCACTACTGACTGGCGGACTGACTCACTGTGGCTCTCCGACTGTCAGTCGTTACCGTCCAAAGAAATCGACAACCCGAAAAGAATCGGCCTCACTCCAACAAGAGGAGAAGGAGGTTCATTTTTTCGAGTCGAATTTGGATTTGCAAAAATGAAAAAAAACGCCGCTTCTCATCGAAAATTCATGGAACCGCTCTCTGGACGGCATGCGGGCAGCTCCACCGTTATCGTCGTCGTCGGCGGCGGCGAAGGAGGTGCAAATATTTGCTTTCCATTAACCCGGCGGAGACTTGGTGGCGTGGACCAAACAGCAGGAGGACTAGGACTAGACCTGAGCCAAAACTGACTTCCTGCTGGATGACGCCGAAAACATGTTACTACGTCTTCGATTGCAGTTCGGAAATACAGAGATGAGGAGCCGGATAGGCGAAATTCTGTTAAAATCATGGTTCGGAGGTATCAAGAGGCCTTAAAAATAATGTGAATAGTCGATTGCAAGGAATATAAAAAGCGATGGGTTACAGTGAAGCAGCACTTCGATCAGCACCTGAACGGCGTGGAAAACGTAGGCACGGGAGCCCACGGCAACGGAAGAAACGACGACGCCAATGCAGCGGAGGACGGAAATGAACCAACTCACACGCTGATGGAAGTTAAGGATGCCATTCACCAGCTCAAAACCAACAAAGCAGCTGGTAAGGATGGTATCGCAGCTGAACTCATCAAGATGGGCCCAGAAAAGTTGGCCACCTGTCTGCATCGGCTCATAGTCAGGATCTGGGAAACCGAACAGCTACCAGAGGAGTGGAAGGAAGGGGTAATCTGCCCCATTCACAAGAAAGGCGACCATTTGGAATGTGAGAACTTCAGGGCGATCACTATTTTGAATGCTGCCTACAAAGTGCTATCCCAGATCATCTTCCGTCGTCTGTCACCTAAAACAAATGAGTTCGTGGGAAGTTATCAAGCCGGCTTCATCGACGGCCGGTCGACAACGGACCAGATCTTTACCGTACGGCAAATCCTCCAGAAATGCCGTGAATACCAGGTTCCAACGCACCACCTGTTCATCGACTTCAAAGCGGCATACGATAGTATCGACCGCGCAGAGCTATGGAGAATCATGGACGAAAACGGCTTTCCTGGGAAGCTGACTAGACTGATTAAAGCAACGATGGACGGCAAAACTGCGTAAGGGTTTCGGGTGAACTATCCAGTTCATTCGTATCTCGCCGGGGACTGCGACAAGCTGACGGACTCTCATGTCTACTCTTCAACATCGCGCTGGAAGGTGTGATGCGACGAGCCGGGCTCAACAGCCGGGGAACGATTTTCACAAAATCCGGTCAATTTGTGTGCTTTGCGGACGACATGGACATTATCGCTAGAACATTTGGAACGGTGGCAGAACTGTACACCCGCCTGAAACGCGAAGCAGCAAAGGTCGGACTGGTGGTGAATGCCTCAAAAACAAAGTACATGCTGGTAGGCGGAACCGAACACGACCGGAACCGTCTGGGTAGTAATGTTACGATAGACGGGGATACTTTCGAGGTGGTGGAGGAATTCGTCTACCTCGGATCCTTACTGACGGCTGACAACAACGAGAGCCGTGAAATTCGGAGGCGCATCATCAGCGGAAGTCGGGCCTACTACGGGAAACTGCGGTCGAAAAAGATTCACCCACGCACCAAATGCACCATGTACAAAACGCTAATAAGACCGGTGATCCTCTACGGGCACGAGACATGGACCATGCTCGAGGAGGACCTACAAGCACTCGGAGTTTTCGAGCGACGCGTACTAAGAACGATCTTCGGCGGTGTGCAGGAGAACGGTGTGTGGCGGAGAAGGATGAACCACGAGCTCGCTGCACTTTACGGCGAACCCAGCATCCAGAAGGTGGCCAAAGCCGGAAGGATACGGTGGGCAGGGCATGTTGCAAGAATGCCGGACAATAATCCTGCAAAGCTGGTGTTTGCAACTGATCCGGTTGGCACAAGAAGGCGTGGAGGGCAGAGAGCACGATGGGCGGACCAGGTGGAGCGTGACTTGGCGAGCATCGGGCGCGACCGAGGATGGAGAGCGGCAGCCACGAACCGTGTATTATGGAGAAATATTGTTGATTCAGTTTTATCTTGAATTTGATGTAATACTAAATAAATGAAAAAAATGAAATGGGTTACAGTGAAAACAACCAAGAGGGACTATTTATTTTCCTTCAGTACTGGTGCAGACGTCCGGAGTGGAAGATGACCATTTTTGTGGCTCTACATTCCCACTGAAACTTGACCTGCCTCTCTTCAACTTAGTGTTCTTTGAGCATTTCCACAGCTATTAATTGGAGGACTGTCTTTGTCTGCCATTGCATGAATTTATACATTGTGAGGCAAGCACAATGATACACGTTGACCAGGGAAGTCGAATAGGTTTCCGACCGGAATGGGAATCGAATCCGCCTTCCCTGGATTGGTGATCCAAAACCTTAACCACAAGGCTGATTGGAGATCCCATGCAAAACTTTAAAAATTTGACTCTCACATCCAGTGCTGTTAAACGTCATGAACATCAAAGGAACTTTGGCAATTGGAAATGGTCTTCTGCGTGAAATACCATGGACGATCAATATTTCATCATTTCCAAGTATTTTCTAATAGTTTTGATATTTTTCGGATATGATTGTTTCATGTGGATCTGAAATGGCCAATCACTCTTTTTTCTATTGTGTCTGAAATAAATGTTTCTAAAATATCACAACGAAAATAATCACAAACTGATAATATCTTTTTTTCTTTTTTGTTTCCTTTTTCTCTTCACAGGTACATATAACATCGAATTTAGCCTTGCCACATTGTTATTGAAATGTTTACTCAACTTTCAAAATCGGTAAATATTAATACTAGGAGCCTCGAGATCATAAGAATTCACACGAAAATTGGTAACTAAATTTTTCATCGACAAAGATCAAGATCACGGCTAAGATCAGTACTTTCATGGTAACATCGGAGCTGGTTACTCAAGCTGCCCAAATTTCAGCGCCCCCTTTACTGGACCACATGGAAATGACTTCAAAATTGTGCCTAATTAGGAATTATTCCGGGAAATCCCCTAAATAACTAATGTTAACACGGTTTTTTCTGTAATTATCGCAGCAAGATTTAACAGAAGATTTCTCCAGATATCGTTTTGGAATGCATTCCAATACATTATTATGAACATTTCTCCAGGGATTCCTAGAGATTTTCTCTTATGATTTTTTTCTGGAATTTTCCTTGTGTCTTCTTCCGGAGTTTCTCCAAAAATCTGATGAGTCTCATAGAACTAAGCCACAGCTTTCTTCAGAAATTCCTTCTTGAATTCCTCCAGGGATTCTATAGGAAATTACTTCAAGGATTGCTACAGAAATTCGTGCGTGTTTTAATTCGCCCATTGCTGAAGGAACTGCTTCAGGAATATCTTCAGAATTTCGTTCAGAAGTTTTTCTCTGGTATGCCTCGAGGAAGTTTCTTCAGAAGTTTCTCCAGAAATACTTCTAATATTTTTTTCAGACTCCCTCCAAAGGTTTTTTTCATGAGGTGGCATTCCATAAGATAGTTTTTCTCGGAGATTCGGTGATTCTTTCAGAGGTTCTTTCAGAAATTCTTAAAGGGGTTTCTTTCAGAAAATCAGAAATTTTCCAGGAACTGTTTCAAAACTATTGTTGAGATATCTTCACAGGTTCCTTTAGATATTACGTCATATTCCTTCAAGGATTCTATCAGGCATTGTTTGAAAACTCCTCTTTTATGTTTTCAAGAGATTCATCTGGATGTTCCCAAAAGTATTCCTCATAGGACTGCTAAGGATTTGTTGAGAGCTTCCTTCAAGAATTCTTTTAGATTTTTTTTTGTAATGCTCAAGGGTGATCTCCAAAAGTTCTCACATTGATTTCTGCAGAAATCACTCCAGATTCTTTTCTTTGGCATTTTTCAAGAAATACTTCTAGAAATACCTACAGAAAATTCTCCAGTTATCCCAGGTTTTGCTTTGTGGATAACTTCATTATTTTTGTTTTTCGTAAATTTCTTCAGTGGTTCTTCAAACAAAATCTCCAGTTTTTCATTGTTTCTGCAGAAACTTATCTAGGTAGTACTTCAAGATTTTTCGTGTTCTAGGACTTTTTCCAGAAGTATCTTCAGGAAATCTTTCGAGGATTTCTCTAGGAAACCCTCCAGGAATCCCTCAGAAATTTATCGCGGGATCTCTTCATGACTTGCACCACAATCTGTGTCTGCAATTTTTGCAGGGGAAACTCCACTGAAACCCTGTTCAATCCCTCTGAAAGTTTCCCGAACTTCCTACGAGCTCTCACGAAAACTCGCTCCTTTCCGAAAATTCTGTGAGACTCTTCTTAAACTGAAATGCTCATGCCTCCAAGCCCTCACGCAAACGCCATAAACCCTTTTGATAATAACCAACCTACCTGAATTCTCTGATACTATTGAAAATCGACCATGCATCTCCCCGGAACTATTTTTAGACTCCCCAAAACCACCTTGCTGGAACACCCCACAAACAGTTTGAATCCATCCTTAAAATCATCCTGAAAAACTCAGAAACCCGTGCCCCTTCTGAGACTCCGCTGAAATAAATAAACCTTTTTAAAAACCCGTAAATCTCCGTAGTAACGCTACTGAAACCCCTTCAAACTATCTTAAATTTTCCAGGAACGGCTCTGAAAATCCTAAAATCCCCTGAAAATCACCTAACAGACAACTCTGAAACTCCCTTGAAATAGCATAGCACAGCATAGCATAGCATAGCCGACCGTACACATCCTGTGGTGGTTGTCAATAGAGAAGTGAAATGCGCCAGAAAAGTTGCCTGGGACATGACAAGCCTTTCATTGAACGACATCTTTGTTCAACACCTGGCCAGGTCCTTACGATCAGCGGGAATGGAGAGGAAATGTTGATTAGATATCTACTCAGAATATGTCCAAGAACTTGGGCCACTTCATAGATATCTGGAGTTGGAAGTTGGATGGGGCAGAATGGGAAGCTTTCCATGGCGAAAAAGCGTAGCTCTGAAACTCCCTTGAAATACCCCTAAAACTTCTGCAACCCCCTTCACAAAGTCATCGAAAATCCCCAGCAAAAATCCTCTTAACACTCCCCTGAGATCACCAACGAACTGAATCTGAAAATCCCTGATACATTGCTGATGCTCCCCTGAAACCTGCTGAAAGCGAGCATCCACATCCTTCCCCTTGAAACTCCAAAAAATACTCCTGAACCTTCAACGAAACGCTCTGAAAATCCCATGAAACTCTACTGAAACTCCTACGAAACCCCGTTATAACCGACACCTTAACTTACCTTTCCAAGACTCTCTACAAACTCCCTTGAAAACACTTGCACTTCCTACAACTCGTTTGAAAATCCCTGAAACCCACGGCAATCGCCCTTTCCTGAAACTCTTTGAGATTTCCATGAAACTCTAAACCTAAATCTAACCAGCAACTTTCTGAAATTCCCTTGGACTTCATCCTACTCCAACCAGCAAACGCCCTGAAACACCTATGATAACCCTTGAAACCTCTCTGAACATCGCTAAAAAGTGTTCCTTTCCGACGAAACCAGGGTTTCAACTCTTGGAATTTCTGTAATGGATCAGTCGTTGAAGAGTCGTTGCACTATCGCATAAACAGCCACGTTTCCTCTGAAAATCCCCAGAAACTACCTAGAAGCTACCGGAAATTTTCCTAAAACTCGTTTGTAAATTTTTCTGAAAAGTCTCTTCTTAAAGATCCCTTTAAAACGACTCTGAAACTCTGGAACACTTCGACGAGCTTCAGGGAAATACCTGAATTGTTTTGAATAAGTTTTATTAAAATTTCACTCGAAAAGTTTTAAGAAACGGCTGGCGAATTTTTAACATAATTCTTTTAAAATCTTCAAGATTTCACATGAAGATTTCTGGTAACGTCCTTGGGAGCATTTCCCTGCTGAAATCTCTAAAACCCTTTAAGAATTTTAAACATTCCTCTACAGAAATCCCTCTCCCCGAAGCTTTCGTCGTATCCTTATGATCTGTTTGAGGAAATTCATAAGAGATAGGAACACCCGGATGAGCCTTAGGAGAGTTATTAAAATGATTACTGACGTTTTTCCTTAAGTTTCTCAAAATTTCTTGATTTTTTTTATTTTCAATGGAGTACTCGGAACTCGAAACTCTAAGGAAAGTCTTTGGAATAAGTTTCACTGAAATTTCGGACGTGGAATTTTGAGAAATGGCTGAAGGATTTTCAGAAAATTCTTCGAAAATATTCAAGATAATCCCACACAAAGATATCTGATTAATTCTTTGGAAACATTTTCCGAAACAAATCCACCTGAAAGTATCCTACTTTGAAATTACTCTTAAGCTTTCTTTTAACCTACAAGCTAATTATACACGAAGATTTCTGCAATACTCTTTAGGAACATTTCCCGACAGAAAATCCTGTGGAGGATTCTCCCAGAATCCTGTGGAGGATTCTCCCAGAATCCTGTGGAGGATTCTCCCAGAATCCTGTGGAGGATTCTCCCAGAATCCTGTGGAGGATTCTCCCAGAATCCTGTGGAGGATTCTCCCAGAATCCTGTGGAGGATTCTCCCAGAATCCTGTGGAGGATTCTCCCAGAATCCTGTGGAGGATTCTCCCAGAATCCTGTGGGGGATTCTCCCAGAATCCTGTGGAGGATTCTCCCAGAATCCTGTGGAGGATTCTCCCAGAATCCTGTGGAGGATTCTCCCAGAATCCTGTGGAGGATTCTCCCAGAATCCTGTGGAGGATTCTCCCAGAATCCTGTGGAGGATTCTCCCAGAATCCTGTGGAGGATTCTCCCAGAATCCTGTGGAGGATTCTCCCAGAATCCTGTGGAGGATTCTCCCAGAATCCTGTGGAGGATTCTCCCAGAATCCTGTGGAGGATTCTCCCAGAATCCTGTGGAGGATTCTCCCAGAATCCTGTGGAGGATTCTCCCAGAATCCTGTGGAGGATTCTCCCAAAATCCTGTGGAGGATTCTCCCAGAATCCTGTGGAGGATTCTCCCAGAATCCTGTGGAGGATTCTCCCAGAATCCTGTGGAGGATTCTCCCAGAATCCTGTGGAGGATTCTCCCAGAATCCTGTGGAGGATTCTCCCAGAATCCTGTGGAGGATTCTCCCAGAATCCTGTGGAGGATTCTCCCAGAATCCTGTGGAGGATTCTCCCAGAATCCTGTGGAGGATTCTTCCAGATCCTGTGGAGGATTCTCCCAGAATCCTGTGGAGGATTCTTCCAGAATCCTGTGGAGGATTCTTCCAGAATCCTGTGGAGGATTCTTCCAGAATCCTGTGGAGGATTCTTCCAGAATCCTGTGGAGGATTCTTCCAGAATCCTGTGGAGGATTCTTCCAGAATCCTGTGGAGGATTCTTCCAGAATCCTGTGGAGGATTCTTCCAGAATCCTGTGGAGGATTCTTCCAGAATCCTGTGGAGGATTCTTCCAGAATCCTGTGGAGGATTCTTCCAGAATCCTGTGGAGGATTCTTCCAGATCCTGTGGAGGATTCTTCCAGAATCCTGTGGAGGATTCTTCCAGAATCCTGTGGAGAATTCTTCCAGAATCCTGTGGAAGATTCTTCCAGAATCCTGTGGAGGATTCTTCCAGAATCCTGTGGAGAATTCTTCCAGAATCCTGTGGAGGATTCTTCCAGAATCCTGTGGAGGATTCTTCCAGAATCCTGTGGAGGATTCTTCCAGAATCCTGTGGAGGATTCTTCCAGAATCCTGTGGAGGATTCTTCCAGAATCCTGTGGAGGATTCTTCCAGAATCCTGTGGAGGATTCTTCCAGAATCCTGTGGAGGATTCTTCCAGAATCCTGTGGAGGATTCTTCCAGAATCCTGTGGAGGATTCTTCCAGAATCCTGTGGAGGATTCTTCCAGAATCCTGTGGAGGATTCTTCCAGAATCCTGTGGAGGATTCTTCCAGAATCCTGTGGAGGATTCTTCCAGAATCCTGTGGAGGATTCTTCCAGAATCCTGTGGAGGATTCTTCCAGAATCCTGTGGAGGATTCTTCCAGAATCCTGTGGAGGATTCTTCCAGAATCCTGAGGAGGATTCTTCCAGAATCCTGAGGAGGATTCTTCCAGAATCCTGAGGAGGATTCTTCCAGAATCCTGAGGAGGATTCTTCCAGAATCCTGAGGAGGATTCTTCCAGAATCCTGAGGAGGATTCTTCTAGAATCCTGAGGAGGATTCTTCCAGAATCCTGAGGAGGATTCTTCCAGAATCCTGAGGAGGATTCTTCCAGAATCCTGAGGAGGATTCTTCTAGAATCCTGAGGAGGATTCTTCCAGAATCCTGAGGAGGATTCTTCCAGAATCCTGTGGAGGATTCTTCTAGAATCCTGTGGAGGATTCTTCCAGAATCCTGTGGAGGATTCTCCCAGAGTCCTGTGGAGGATTCTCCCAGAATTCTGTGGAGGATTCTTCCAGAATCCTGTGGAGGATTCTTCCAGAATCCTGTGGAGGATTCTCCCAGAATCCTGTGGAGGATTTTCCCAGAATCCCGTGGAGGGTTCTCCGAGAATCCTGTGGAAGATTCTCCCAGGATCATGTGGAGGATTCTCTCAGAATCTTGTTGAGGATTCTCCCAGAATCCTGTGCAGGATTCTCCCAGAATCCTGAGGTGGATTTTTCCATAATCCTGTGGAGGATTTTTTCAGAATCCTGTAGAGGATTCTTCTAGAATCCTGTGGAGGATTCTCCCAGAATCCTGTGGAGGATTCTCCCAGAATCCTGTGGAGGAATCTCCCAGAATCCTGTGGAGGATTCTTCCAGAATCCTGTGGAGGATTCTTCCAGAATCCTGTGGAGGATTCTTTCACAATCCTGTAAAGGAATCTTCCTGAATGCTGTGAAGGATTCTTCCAGAATCCTGTGGAGAATTCTTCCAGAATCCTGTGGAGAATTCTTCCAGAATCCTGTGGAGAATTCTTCCAGAATCCTGTGGAGAATTCTTCCAGAATCCTGTGGAGGAATCTCCCAGAATCCTGTGGAGGATTCTTCCAGAATCCTGTGGAGGATTCTCCCAGATTTCTGTGGAGGATTCACTCAGAATCCTGTGGAGTTTTCACTCAGAACCCTGTGGAGGATTCTCCCAGAATCCTTTGGAGGATTCTTCCAGAATCCTGTGGAAGTTTCTCTCAGCATCCTGTGAAGAATTCTCTCAGAATCCTTTGGAGAATTCTCCGAAAATCCTCTGGAGGATTTTCTAAGAATCCTGTGGAGGATTTTTTCAGAATCCTGCGAAGGAGTCTCTCAGAATCCTGCGGAGGATTCTCTCAGAATCCTGCAGAGGATTCTCTCAGAATCCTGCGGAGGATTTTCCTAGAATCTGGCGGAAGATTTTCCCAGAACCTTGCGGAGGATTCTTCAAGAATCCTGCGGAGGATTCTCCCAGAATCATGCGGAGGGTTCCCCCAGAATCCTGTGGAGAGTTCTCCCAGAATAATGTGGAGGGTTTTTCCAGAATTATTATGGAGGATTCTCCCAGAATCTTGCAGAAGATTCTCCTAGAATCTTGTGGAGGATTCTCAATGAATTCTGTGGAGTATTTTCCAGAATCCTGTGGAGGATTCTCCCAGAATCTTGTGGAGGATTCTCTCAGAATCCTGCAGAGGGTTTTCCCAGAATCCTGCGAAGGATACTCTCAGAATTCTGCGGAAGGTCCTACCTGAATGCTGTGAAGGATTCTCTCAGAATCCGGTGGAGGATATTTCTTTAATATTAAATCAAAATTCTCATATTTTTGTGTGCTTATTCCTATGTTAAAAATTTTCTGCAGCAGTCATTGATTGAATTGAAAAGTGTCAAAACACCGCTTCTGACACATCACCACCATCTTCATCAACCAAGTCATAAAAAGCACTTCGATCGGCTCTGGACGCGGCGATAATTTTAGCACCTCTCCTCGACGGGCGTCCCGCTCCGTCTTCTGAAACTGTGATACAACTGCTGGTGCCTAGTTGCCGCGTTTACAAGCTTACAAAACAGTCATAAAACATCTGAAGATGATGCGCTTAATTCAGTGCCAGGCAGGGTATCTCCCGCACATCGTCGATAACTTCCCCTTAGCGCCCTAACTCTGGAGCTCATTAATACAGTGCGGAGTCAACCAGTGTCTTTTCATCGAACAGCGTCCCGTCGCCACCGAAAGCCTCCTCCTCAGTGGTATAAGTCTTCATACAAGTTATTACCGATGAAATTTATAGATTCATATAACCATATAACCTTTGCGTTTCGGTCCCGGTCCTGGCAGCCTCCGTTCGTTCCGTTCACTCGCCTCCTTCCGGTCACCCGGTTCGTCTGCTCCCGCGTTCGACCAAAGTGCGTGTCGACTAGTTTTATCAAGTAAAACATCTTAATATTCGAAATAAATGGAATGTAATGAAACTACTAATGGAATCGAAGCGGATTCGATGGGAAATGATGCGTGTTGCTCTTGGTCGTCGTCGTCGTCCCCCTTCCAGGCGGCGATGACGGTCCTCATCATCGAGTCGAACTCGACTCGAGAGGATAACACACGCTCTTGCTGGTTGGGTGCTCAGCTCATATCCGCACACTCATCGCCGCAGTTGGCGCGTTTTGACGTGGTATGGAGCTAGCGAGAGGAGTGCTTAATAGTTTCGGTGCGATATCTAACATCATTATTACTTTAGGCACTTAGGTTCGAGTTTTGGCATCCTTTGGACTGGCCGGGTCGGGACGCGAGCGAGAGCAACTCCTTCTATAGGGGTACTGCCGAACGGCACTCTTCCTTCCTTCCAGACCAGACTGCTCCGGGAAGCCAGGGGGATATTTATGATTATTTTTATGATCAATTAAATTGTAATATACGGGTGATACTTAATATCATCATTTTCGGTTCCGAGCGGGTCTTGTCCACCCTCGGGGCGCGGAGACGGCGCGCGGATCTGAATTTGACTGTTTGTTCGAACCCGGGAAAGAGCGATATTTGATCTGCGAGCGACCGGCGCACAGTGGGTCAGATTTTGGGCAAAATTAAAGAATAGAATTTGATTTGAGTGATTTTTCCTGTAACCTTACGAAAATTCGGTAAGATTTTGCCATACTGATTGATGAAAGAGTCTCAGAAAAACGTCAAGTTTCATGAAGCACAGAATACACTCTATGAAGAAGACTTCTGATGCGAAGCTTCTTGTAATCGCAAGTTTTGTAACAGTAAATAATATTCCAGTGTTGTTTTCCTTGAATGTGAATTCAAAAGAGGATAAAATTAAAGAAAATGGGTAACAACAACGAAACTACCCCGACAAGACTTTCGTCCGCCCTGTCCCACTGTGAATCGCCGACGTCGCGGCTTTATTTCTTAATTTCCTTAAATTCGAATCCAATTCCGGGAAGTTGAACCCAGTTGAAACCACCAGCTTCTTGTGCACTATCGTCGCAGATCGGCCCAAGCTGCAAATTCACTTGAACCATCAGACTGGCTCGCTCTTGCTCTTGGATGCAATAATTTTTCAATTCATCCTTTTTTCGTGAATAAAACCCGCAGCTTCCAATAAAAACTCGAAGCATCTCATCAAATGCAATAAAACGGCCTGGAACCGTTCCATTCGGTTCCCCGTCGAAACGAAAACCGGGGAAAAGGGTTATATTACCTGAAAATGAATGCAAACGGGGGATTACGGTGTCGTTTCCGGGGCGAAATCGCGAGCAGCAATTGAATTCTTCTCCGATGGCGACGGAGACCGATACTGACTTGTGATGTTGATGTTGATGGTAGTGATGATGGCAGGACGGAATGATGATACCTTCGGAAATAAGCAATCAAAACGGTCGTTCCGTCGACGTCGTCAGCCGTCGAGTCCCAGACCAGGGCGGAATCGCATTTTATTGGAACACTTGCCGAAGTGGTAATTGATTCCAGCCCCGAAGGGTCGGTCTTTGTTTTTAGCTTCGGAGAATGGGTTAATCAAAGAAGGACTTCAGTTGAGCGTCGTAGTTTGGCGTGAATAGTCTGTTTACAGGGAAAGAGTAGCGTGTAATCACAGCTATGAGTATCTGTTAGGTAATAACTAACGGATGTTTCTAAAAACATGATTTTTTTTTATTTATTTCGTTATATGCGCTAATTCCCGTCCAGATGAAGAATAGCCAATAATCACAGATATTACATCTACTATTATCAAGCAGCCCCTATAGCACTGGAAATTGAATAATTACGGAAAATATCACGTTTCAATTTCACTCCACTGACTATTTTCCTCGTTTTGCGTATGACGAAGCAAACCGCACCAAAGC
The DNA here is from genome assembly GCF_035046485.1 of Aedes albopictus. Classification (NCBI taxonomy): domain Eukaryota; kingdom Metazoa; phylum Arthropoda; class Insecta; order Diptera; family Culicidae; genus Aedes; species Aedes albopictus. Next base: position 14,936,434 of record NC_085138.1, read on the forward strand.
AGAAGCTAGCCGAATTGTTCTTTATCACCGTTCAATTTTAACTTTGCCAGAACTTCACAGAACTGACCTTCAATTTACATCCCTACTTTGTTGCACTTTAAAGTTGGATTTCACTGCAGCAAAAGCGTCTGGATTATTGAAATGAATTGCTTTTTTCCGTTGGTAAATTGTAAGCAAACAAGTTGTCTTGGTCCATCGGAAGATAAAGGCAAATGTGTGGGTGGATTTTCTGCATTCGAAACATCGTAACCAAAGAGAAAGATTTTTTTACGTTGCACTGTGAGGCAGTTTGCAAAAATATTAATTGAAATATTTTGGTCAATATTCGAAAGCTACATCCATCCCAATTTAAAACATTCTGCTCAAACATACTTTGAACACATGGTTTGATATGTATTGCGAAGAATTTGACAGAATTTTCGAATACACAACCGACGGTAGTCACTAATTTTTTGGCCATTCTATGTACCATAGTGTAAAGTAGAAGGTGTGTCGGAAATTGAATTCACGTTGTGACCGAAATAGACGCTAACAAGACGGAAATAGAGTTTGAGTGAAAATTAGTCAATCTTATTAGTTTAGGGAAACTGTAGTTGTTGTGGAGAATTCTGTGAAACTGGCAACACTACATGAATCAAAAGAATAGATTTAGATCTTTGACGGTCTGACGGTTTGACTATTTTGTAGTTACGGAAATCTACACTAAAATGTAATTGAAATTGTAAATATTTAATAGATTCATAAATAAATGATCAGTTCAGCATTGAAGCTGCTCAACTTAAAAGCTGCTGTCAACAGGTGTGATTAATCCGAAGAAAGGTGATCCCCTTAACAGTATGTACCTATTTTGCAATATGTTTTTACATTTGTGAATTAGTCATTGAAGCCAAACTGGGCAAGGTCTCTCTGTCTCTCTTCTTAGCGTAACGTCCTCATTGGGACAAAGCCTGCTTCTCAGCTTAGTGTTCTATGAGCACTTCCACAGTTATAAACTGAGAGCTTCCTCTACCAATGACCATTTTGCATGCGTATATCGTGTGGCAGGCACGAAGATACTCTATGCCCAAGGAAGTCAAGGAAATTTCCTTTACGAAAAGATCCTGGACCGACCGGGAATCAAACCCGTCACCCTCAGCATGGTCATGCTGAATACCCGTGCGTTTACCGCCTCCGCTGTATGGGCCCTGGGCAAGGTGCAAGAATAAATAGACTTGATTAGCATTGGTCGGTGCTTAGAATTGCGGAAATTAGTTCAGAAACGAGTGTAGCAGCGATTGCGTTGTTGACAAGCATACATGCTCGAGACTTGACAGCCGCGTTTGCCATTTTATTTTCACTGTTTTCTTCAGTTGATATTGTATTGTTCGCTTATCAAAAGGAACCTTTGCTGCAAGTGGATGAAGTGGATTCCATGATTTCATTTTCACAAGAACAATTCTTTCCTGTTCTACCTTCCACTGACTGACTGTCTGCATTCCCATCGCACTTCATCTTCAATTAGCCTCCCCACTCTTTCGGGCAACGAACGCCAACGACGACGAAGACCAGCTTCCGTGATAGTAATGTGACCACCGGTCGCCCCACACAAGTCTGCTGCACACAACCACCAGCCGAATCCAGGTAATAATCACCATCCATCGCAACCTGCCAATTTTCCCACGCAGATCTTTCCATTCTTGGGTACGGAATTATAACAATGCCATTTTCGTTCAATTCGCCCTCGCGCCCTCGACCCCGACAAGGTACAGGTAATCGTCAAAACAACCGACGCGACGACGACGCAACACACAAGAACAATTTCGATTAATTCCCGAAAATTGTTTTCCTTTATCTGCTCACCGAGATCTGACTTCACCGTTTCCTAACCACCTCCCCCAAGTCCCTCAAGTCACCAAACGATTTGTCATCCCGATGACTGATTCTCGTTTTTCTCATTTTCGGAACCCCACCGTTGTTCGGTAGCTCCAGCAGCAGCCGTTGTTGCTCCAGTTCTCCCCATTGTTGTCATCGCAACACAAAGCCCCGCTTCGATTCACAATTTGTTCGGGGGCAAAACGACGAAGTGCTATCGAACGATCTTGATTCGTGTAAAAATAAAAATTCCCCATCCACACGGGTTTCTTCTTTTTTCCTTTAGGGGGGTTCGGTGAATGAGAGCAGTTGATTCACGATTCAACAAGAAGAATCCGGCAATCAGCCCTTATCAGCTCATTTTTTATTTATTTGTATGACAATCGCTTCTTTTTGGCTGCCGCAGCCAACCCCCCGCACTCGGATTCGAACGCGGAAATGTCAATGTCGTTTGCTCTCGAGGATGGATGGTGCCTTAATTTGGTTTTTCATTTCTTTGATTTGCACTGAAAGGTTATGGTTTCGCTCAAGATGTTCAACAAGAAATCTACTTCATCAAATGAGCTAATTTCCGTCATATCAAAAGGAAAATGGCCAATAATTATACAGATATTCCTACTTACCTCTGGCGATGGCTCATCAGATGGAAGCGAAAAGATGTTAGCTAAGATCTGGTGGTCAAAAATATTATTTCAAATATTTTGGTCGTTATTCTAAAGCTACACCCATCTCAATTTCAAAACTTCCTACTTTTAGTATTTTCATGATTTGATATGGATTGCGAAGGATTTGTCCGACATTTTTAATAAAGACTCTCTCTCTTCTTGGCGTAACGTCCTCACTGGGACAAAGCCTGCTTCTCAGCTTAGTATTCTATGAGCACTTCCACAGTTATTAACTGAGAGCTTCCTCTGCCAATGACCATTTTGCATGTGTATATCGTGTGGCAGGCACGAAAATACTCTATGCCCAAGGAAGTCAAGGAAATTTCCTTTACGAAAAGATCCTGGACCGACCGGGAATCGAACCCGTCACCCTCAGCATGGTCATGCTGAATACCCGTGCGTTTACCGCCTCGGCTATATGGGCCCTAAATAAATACCTACGGTTAAATCAGGGGAGAACGTGTCTCTGGAGCTGACCTACTGATACGGTCAAACCATAATTTTTGACCATCCTATAACGTAGAAGGTAAAGGGTGATACGGTCAAAATTTGGTCACACATTTTTTTTCATAACTTTAGACTGCGTACACCAAAACAGCTGATGTTTGGACCAGTAATGCTTCATTATATGTAGCTTATACCATAAAATTTTCATAAAAATCGATTAAGTATTTTTTGATATATAGATAAAACCATTGACCTACCTTTTTAAAATTTTGTACAAAGGCGCTCCATAGTAAATTTTCGAAAATTTAAGGTCAGTAAAGCACAATTTTGATTATAGAACTACCAATACTGCTCCGATTTTTATAAAAATTTTACAGCATAATACTATTATGAAAATATGTTCTTAGTAAAATTTTGAGCCATTTTGTATGAATACTTTCAAAGTTGTAGCAGTTTGAATATGAAAAAAACTGACCGGGTGCCACTTAAGCAAATATAACTTTGTTACTGCTGGATCAAATTGAATGAAATTTTTACACAACATTTTGATATGTATACTTTACATACAGAAAAATTTTCATTGAAATCGGTAAAGTATCTCTGGCTCTATAAATAAAACAGTAAAAATGTATGAATCCTCTTTGCACAAAATTTTAAAATTGCAGATCTCAGGGTTCAACAATATCTCCGCAAATACTAGACCGATTTTGATGAAAATTTTATGGTACAAGCTACATATAATGTACCATTACTGATCCAAAAATCAGCTGTTTTGGTGTACGCAATCTAAAGCTTGGTTTCCTGCTCCCAAGTAGAGCGCTCAAGTAAAATTCCTCCTTTTTCCGTAAGTAATTTTGACATTTGTTCAACTGACAGCATTTTAACGAAACGATGCTGTAAGAAGGATGAAAGAAAAGGACACCAGGTTGTTTACGATTTGAACTTGAAGAAATTTCGTTCGTTTCCTCAGGAAATGTTATTGAAATTGAAATGTACTTTTGCGCGCGCGTTTGGGAAAATGATTTAATTTATAACTTTTGGGTGGGCTTCTGGGGAAAATCCAGACTACGAATTCGCACTACGGTGGGAGGAATTCTGCTGGGTCTCTGACGGTTACTTCATGGAGTTCTTGGGACAAAGCTTCACAGGAAATTGAATGAAGATCCACGAAGGATTCTTTGTGATGAATCTTCTGGCATTCCGTACGAAGGTTTTTCTTTGAGATTTCGCAGAAAATTCTCTTGAAATTCTTCCAGGTGCTCCACCAGAAAATCCACCAGGAGTGCGCCGAGGATTGTCTTAAAATGTCTCTGAGATTTTCATTAGAAGTTCTACAAAAAATCCCTCCATGAGGGGTTTCTGTAGTATTTTTTTCGGGGTTCACTCAGATATTTATTCAGAGATTCCCGCAGAAATTCTTTCCGCGATCATTCCAAGAGTTCCTTCTTGGACTTCTACAGGAATGCATTCTAAGATTTCTCCAATAATTCCTCCAAAGATTCCTCTAGGAATTCCTCCGGAGATTCCTACTCCTCCAGACATTACTCCAGAAATTTCTCCTGAGATTTCTCCAACGATTCCTCCAAAAATTCTTCCAGAAATTTCTCTGGAGATTCCTGCAGGAACTCCTCTGGAGATTTTTTTTTTTGGAAATTCCTCGGGGAAAACCTTCCGGAGATTCCTGCAGGAACTCCTCTGGAGATTTTTTTTTGGAAATTCCTCGGGGAAAACCTTCCGGAGATTCCTCCAAAAGATCCTCCTAAAAATCCTCCGGAGGTTTCTTCGGAGATTCCTCCAGAAATTCCTCCCTGAATTCCTCCTGAAATTCCTGCCGGGATTCCTCCGGAGATTCCTCTAGGAATTCCTCCGAGGATTCCTCCAGAAATTTCTCCTATACTTCTTTTAGGAATTCCTCCGAGGATTCCTCCAGGAATTCCTCCGAAAATTCCTCCCGGATTATCTCCGCCAATTTTTCCAGGAACTCTTCCGAAGTTTCCTCCAGGTACTCCTCCAAAGATTCCTCCAGAAATTTCTCCGGAGATCCCTCCAAAAAATATTCCGGAGATTCCTCATTCAACTCCTCCGGAGATTCCTCCAGAAATACCTCCTTGAAATTTCTCCAATAATTCCTCTAAAGATTCCTCGAGAAATTTCTCCCAGAATTCCTCCAGAAATTCCTCCCAGAATTCCTCCAGAAACTCCTCCCGGAATTCGTCCGGAGATTTCTCCAGGAATTCCACCGGAGATTCCTCCTGGAATTCCTCCGGAGATTCCTCCATGAATTCCCCCAAAGATTCCTGCGGTAATTTCTGGACGAATCTCGAGAGAAATTCCTGGAGGAATCTCCGGTGGAATTCCTGGAGAAATCTCCGAAGGAATTATTGGAGGAATCTCCGGGGGAATTATTGGAAGAATCTTAGAAGGAGTTTTTGGACATTTGCTCCAGAAGATCCTCTGGTGATTGCTCAAGAAATTGCTTCGGGGATTTCTCCGATAAATTTTTCCAGGAATCCATCCGGGGATTCTCGGGGAAATCCTGCGGGAATTCTGGAAGAATTGCACGAGAATTTCAGAGGAACTCTTGGAAAATTTCCCGAAGAAGTTATGGTCGAATTATTGGTGAACTTCTGGTGGAATTACCGAGGTAATTTATGATGAGTTCCTGGGAAACTCCTGGAGGAATTTCCTGGAAACTCATTGGGGAATTCCAGGGGATTTTCTGCAAGAATTCCCGAAGAACTCCTGGAAGAATTTCTGGGGAACTCATGGATATACTCCTTAAGGAATTAACGAGGATTTCTTAGAGGATTCAGGAAAATTTCTGGAAGATTTCCTGGGAAATCCTTGGGAGGAATTTTCGGAACACTCCTTGAGGAATTCTCGGGGAACTCCCTGGAGGAATGCCCGGGGAACTTGTGGAGGAATTCCCGGAGAACTCCTGGGGGACATTCTGGAGGAATTATCGAGGAACTCCTGATAGAACTGTTTTAGAAATTTTCGAGAACTAGCCAGCTTGTTCCTGGAATTAAGAGTTATTTTCATGAGGAACTTAAAAACATTATCTTTCTAAAACTCCCAGAGTCCCGAACTTTTTTTTGAAATCATTAGCTTCTCTTGGACCCATAGCTTCTTTGACGAACTTGAGGAGCTTCGCCAAATTATTAGTTTTTTTTTATAGTATTTCCCGCTTCCTGCAGAATCTCGGACAATACCCGGACTCCTATAAAATCATAACTTTCTTTTATGAGAATGGAGTTCTTGGAATTTCCTTCCGTATTAACTTCTTTATATCTCATCTAGTATCTCATGGATTTACTTTTGGATTTTTACTGCACTAATTTTCTCTCTATAACCCCATTATCGTCCCCAAGATCGTCCCACAATTACCACCGATAGAGCGAGACAAATCAAGAGCAATGCTGCAGATTCTCACATAAGTACTTTCTTCTAGGAAACAAACTTATTCACCAAACTGAAGTTGTTTTGAAATTAACCGCAGGAAATCCCCGCTCGCTCATTGCGTTTTGCCGCAGTGACAGAATTGCGAAATTTTTTTGAGTACATACCACAGTGCTTCCGCATTCCGTTGCACTTCAAACAGATGTTTTATCTTGAATTATTCTCTTGCCAAATCTTTGACCCTGTGTACTTTGGGCCTAAGGCCCCTGTGTACTAAGAGCTTTATGCACACTGATGTCTTTGGTGCGAAAGAAGAAACGAAAAGAAAGAGAAAATGTCACTTTTACTCACGGAATAATACATCGACATATTATTCCGTATGCAAAATTAACAACATGACTGACAGCATCGCATGACAGTGCCATCTGTTGGCAAATCTTTTTGGCTGCGAATTACTTATCAACTGCGAACGCTAAAGTAATTTTGATTGCAAAAGTTTTATTTGACCATTACTTGTCCTATCCTTTTACACAGTACTTACCAGGTGGAAACTAGCCTTAAAGTTATAAAAAATTGTGTGACCAAAATTTGACTTGACTTGACAAAATTTGACAAAATTTGACCACCTAAACAAATATAACTTTGTAACGGCTGGATCAAATTGAATGAAATTTTTACACAACATTTTGATATGTATACTTTACATACAGAAAAATTTTCATTGAAATTGGTTCAATATTTCTGGCTCTATAAATAAAAGAGTAAAAACGTGTTCTTATTTTTTAATCCTCTTTGTACAAAATTTTAAAATTGCAGCTTTCAGGATTCACAATATCTCCGCAAATACTAAACCGATTTTGATGAAAATTTTATGGTATAAGCTACATATAATGTACTATTACTGGTTCAAAAATCAGCTGTTTTGGTGTACACACTCTCAAGTTATGAAACAAATTGTGTGACCAAATTTTGACCGTATCACCCTTTATGCCGGGAACTGAATTCAGGTTGTATCCGAAATAGACGTGGACTAGACGAAAACAGAATCCGAAAGTGAATAATTCATCCATCTTATTATTTCAAGGAAATTGAAGTTCTTTCACAACATTGTTTTAAACATGATGTGGAAGCTAATTTATAAATTATTAATTGATACCAAATCGGATATGAGGCGTTGGGTGAAATGCAAGAATAAATTTAATCATTATTGGTCTACTTTACGTTCAAAAATTATTAAACATTTTCAGTTTGTCCACTAAACCTACTTGCACGAATTTCGTTTGCGTTTGCAAATTACGGGGTCGTAACCAGTTACGCAGTCCATAAAAGTCCTTATTCGCAGCTGACTTTTCAGTTCACGGGAAACGTCATTATCACAAATGACATGTGCTCCCAGATATTTAAACTTTTCGATATGTAGCTTCAAATGCATCCCCGTCAATCACTACTTCAGAATGACTGCTACTAAGTCTGCCTCTATTGCAGTGGCTGAATATGCTGTTAAGCCTATCCTTTCTTTTTGGATCTTCATAGGGACATACGTCTATTTCAGCTACGTCCACTACCCTACGATCATATCAATTTTGGTTGTTATGGTTTTATGATGGTTTTAAGAATCCCTTCTAGTCTATTTGACTAAAAAATGTTACTTAGGTGGATTTTAGTCCATTCAGCGTTACATGTGTCAGCAAAATTAGTTTCTCCAGAAAGCCATGTCTTGCAAATGTCTGCCAAAGCTCATTTCTTTTCATTGTATCGTACGCTGTTCAGAAGTCAATTAACAGATAGTGAGTCCGCAAGCTGTGCTTCCGGAATTTGTCTTATCTTGCGATTTTCGACTGGGAAGATTATTTCGAATAATTTGTTCTGGCTTGCAGTCTTAATAATTCGTAGGCCAATTATTAGGACTGCAAGCCAGAACAAATTATTCGGAATTTGTCTTAGATCATCAGTAGGGTGAACATCTGATTCGCCGTAGATCGGCCCTCGTACAAACCAGCTGAACCACATTTAATTGATCCCAACCATTACCTTTTTGCCTGTCTGGGGTTGGTAGTCTTCATCAAACTACTAACTGCTAGAAGTTCAAGATCAAACTATAGTTACTAGCTTCTAGCAGTTGAATATCAGGACTCCCGTGAGTAGCGTCCTATGTTCTGAAACAACGAACCTAGTGAAACGCGTTTTCGGCATCATTTTTGTTTCCTTTTCTACAGAAATATGCCATAAAAAAGGAAAGTGAAATAATCAAGGTAGCGTTCAAATTGGAATCACAATGGAGTATATATAAAAAAAAATCATGAACATTCAATTGACTTGAACTTTTTTGAAGAAATACTCTGGTAGGTCTATAATGTTGATAAATCTTCCAAGTTTAAGCATTTTAATGGCATAAACTATCCGATATCACTAGATTTTAAGCAAAAACTGTCTCTAGCTGTCCCATGTTAAGTTTTTAAGGCCCTTGTTGAATTTTACAGATGCTATCAGAATTTCCAAGGAATGTCCAGAATTATTTTCGGCAATCCCGGAGATTTTTTTAGAATTAATGATATACGGTTAGGACAATATTTTGGACTTAAGACTCACCCACCATGCCGTTCCATCAAATTGCTGAAATGTTTTTGTAAGTTCATATGGATACTTTTGGAAAATCCATGATTGGCACCACTATTAAATTCACGTAGAATGGATCACACGACTCTAAACAATCGGAACGTACAAAGCACATACATTTTCATAGTTATTTTTCTGTGCTCGTGTACGTACATGTTGCAACTCATGAGCTACTGATTACTCACTTCAGACTTTTCACTCCGCAACGCTTCGTACTTCTCACTCTTCGTTTTTTTTTTTTGTTAATAATATTTTTACTTCTAATTCCTGATTCTTCACTGCTTACTTCTTACACCTCACTGATTTACACTCCGTGCTCCAGATCAAATCACTTTTATAAGCATTCTCTTTTCAATGCTCGTTTTTACTAGCTTTCCACTCACTCACACTCTCTAACTCTTCACTACACAATCTTCATTTCTCACTTCTCACTACTCACTTCATAACACTACTCGCACTACACTTTTCACTGATCATTCCTTACAGTTCAATTCCTACTTTTCACTGATCACTCCTTTACTCGTTACTCACTTCACAGTTTTCGTTGCTCAGCCCTCACTGCTCATTTCTCATTACTCACTGCTCAATCATTACTCCACACAAATTGCTTCCCACTGCTGTCTTCTCACTGCTCATTTTCACCCTCTCCGCTCTTTTCACTGCTCAGTGCTCACTCTCCAGACAACCAATTCGCACGTATAAAGAAGTTTATGTTCATGTTATATGTACTTTTATGCGGTAAAGTTACATCGCAACAGATGCTGTAAAAGTGCCTTATGCGTACAAAAGTGAAGACACTATACTCTCATTGCCGAAACCATAATAACGCTTCATGACTTGAAGCAACATCTTCTGCGATGCACAGTATGACGTAATATAGCTTCTTTTGCGACTTCATAATATTTGAAAAGCAAAATCAGTTTTTATCACTACAGTATCGAATTAATAATCTTTGCATTGTCGAGCACACGTAGCATCACACACTACTTACGAAACAAGCTGATTAATTATCATGTCATTCTAACTCATATCAATGTTTTTAGAATGCACTTGAATTAACTGCACTGTGCGGTACGTATTTGGCAGGCTATCTGGAGTTAAAAACGACAAAGCGTGGTTTTCTACACAGTTTACTGTACTCCTCTTTGACTAGTGCCACCCATTGTTGATTATCAGGCCAACAGAACAATAATGTTGACTTTGTAACTTGCTTTGTAACAACGATAATTATGGCTGTTCACTTCCATGTAGGTTTTTGGCACTACATGCACAGTCCAAGAACACCTCTTTCATTGTTATCACATATCGAATCGGAATATGTCAACATAAACGATTTTAGCTAATGCGAGTATGTATGTAAACTTTAACGAGTTTATTTTAAGTTTTATGCGATGTCATTCGTACACCAATGCGAGTTAATCTGACATAATAAGAAAATTACCAAGCAAATTCGTATAATCATCGCAGAAAGAAATTATGCAAGTTTAGATGACACTTTGCGAGTTCGCTCGCACGTTTTTGCGAATAAGTAAAAATCATCGAAATAAAACATCAGATAATCGTCTATTACTATTTAGGTATACCTAATAAAAGTTGGTTTGCATTCTTATGCTACCTTACCAGATACATGGTAACCCGAGCAGTAGGGAATAACAACAGCATTAGGAGCTGTGTTATTTGGGTAAAATATCTGAATATTACAATCCATAATTTTTAAGTTATTAACATAACATATTATGTTATAAACTTGTCTGTCATAAGTGGCAAAATAACAAATATCATAACAAAAAAATGTTCTTGGAAAACCATTTAAATAACTTGTTATGTTAGTTTCAATAACAACTTAATAACAGTGAATTTGGAAAAAAAATTCAATAACAAATTTTGATATTAATATGTTATTGATAATAATCGGAAAGTAAAATTTATTATGATATCAAAATCGCAACTAATTAAATTATGATACTTATTATATAAAATTATTCACTTTGTCTCACAAACCCACCAATAACATAAGTTAAAGTTTAAAGTATATGATCGAAAAATGCTATATTCAGTTTTTAATTCATTCTAAGAGAATGTGAAAGAAAAATCTTCAAGAAAATTTTCCGACAGTTCTTCCACGAAATCATTCACAGATTTTCAAAGAGTCCTCTAGAATTTCCTCTAGAATTATGAACAGGATCCCTTCAAGGATTTCTTCAGAATTTCCTGTGATTATTTGTCCCGAATTTCATCTTAAGATTTATCTGAAAATTTCTTTGAGAATTTCACCAGAAGTTTTTCAAAAGATTTTGCCAAGAATTTTAATAATTGCTCAGAAGAATTACTTTTGGAATTTCTAAGAAGATTGCGCCTGGAGTTCTTTTGAAGACTTCTCCAGGGTATCTAAGGGATCCTCCAGAGCTTTTCGAATATTATTCAAGGAATTTTCAGAGGATTCACTCAAAAATTTCCGTCCTAACTGTATACAAAAATGGAACAAAACAAAAGGGCAGGTCATTATTATCGAATTGTTGCTTCGATTTCAAAACTTGTTACAGTTGTTCTGTTGTTGATAATTGGTCAATAGTACAACAGTAACAAAACTTGTACTTCAACAAAACATGTTATTGAAATGTAATTGAGTGAATGTTTATCAAAAGCTTGATTATAATAAAATGAGATTGTCCAACAAAATTTGTTATGGAAAAACTATGCCTTGATAATTAAATAATAACAGATTGAGATATAAAAACAGGTTATGTGATTTCGTAGTTATTAATTTGATATTCTCCTCTGTTCGGGAATAAGTTGTCCCTCCCCCGTTCTTGTATACGATAGTGACTTAAAATAGTACTTTATACGATGTGAGCATGCATCCTTAAGCGACTCCTAGCTGTCTGGGTCATCATTACTCACTCTCCATTCCTTAATTATCACTCCTCACTCCTTCACTGCCTTTTCCTAACAGTTTCACACTCTTCTCTGCTTATTTCTGATTTCTTTACTCTCCACTGCAAACTCCTTACTTTCCACTCCTCACTCTTAACTGCTCATTCTTCTCTACTCACATCTCACTACTCACTCTTCATGGATCAATCCTAGTTCTGCAGTGATCACATATCAGTCCTCACTCTTCACTGCCAACTAAAGTAATCACTGCTCCCTCGTACTACTCACTGCTCGTTTGTTCTGGGCCCGTGGCGAAGTTGGTCAGACGTTCGCTTCATATGCGGATGGTCATGGGTTTGATTCCCAGTCCCAGCACTTGTAATTTTTCGTCAGTTGCTCTTCCCCCGAGAGCGGCTGTCACTGACCCTCTTCTGAGCCCCGTGGCACAAACGGACCCGGATACCTGGACATCGGCTAACTGCTACTCATAATGGACCCCCAATCGGACTGGAAAGGAACAACGGCCATCCATCATCCTTATGCTCATCCTTCTACCATGTATAGAGTAGAAAAGTGAAAGCTGCAGAAAGGCAACCGGTTCGATAAAGTAGAATATGTAGAATATACATTTAGGCGCTGTTCAAAATGTAAGTGCAGCTGTCAATTTAAATCGCTCTCGTAGTGCCCTAGTGGACAATAGAGCTGTAATTAGGTTAAGTGATTAAGAATAATAATACTCACTGCTCAGCGCTCATCGGTCCTCACTGTTTCACAATACTTCTTGTTTCACGCTTCCCATTTCACACTCTTCATTATTCACTGCTCACCCCTTACCAATCACAGCTCACTTTTCACTTATCACGCCATACTCCTCACTTATCACACGGCACTGTTCGATTGCCACCTGTCACCGTCCCACACTCTGAATTATTGGCAGTTTACTCAGGCTTCTCATTTCACATTGTACAATGCCCACTTCTTAATTCTCATCATTTGTGAGATAGCTTTTTATGCGTTTAGGACAACTTTCCCTCCACCACAAGATAGGTAAACAAAGTTCATGAATCACAGGTACATTATGAGAAGCACGCCATACGAGCGTGCTTAGGGGGTAACTACTTGAAAAGCCACGAACTTCCATTGCCTTGATCCTTATTCAACAGCGTATTAGGTACCTGTTTGTATAACTCTAGACTCTCAGCAACGTCCAATTTCCAAGGTGAAGTTACATTTCGAAAAATCTGAATATCCTCTGTAGTTACAGGGTGACCCTCCTCAAAGACATGTTCAGCAACAAGTACTCCAAATACATTGTCGTTAATCAATAGTGCTTTTTAAACTTGGCTGCCACCATGTTGTTCTGTCAGACAGCAAATTTCCTTTCTTCATTTTACATGACCGGTATTGGCGAAGTAGTGTGCCGTGAATAATTTGTAACTGCAAAAAGCCTCCGCATATCGCTCCGATCCATGCTTTCTGTCACTTCAGCAATTCCACGCTTTTCGTGCTGTCTTTTCTTGCTGTGATGTGATTGATTTCCTTGACTTCCTTGGGCATAGAGCATTGGCGTATCTAGGATTTTTTCCTAGGGGGTGCCTGGGGGGTGCCAGTTTCAGTGGCTTCCAGGTTGCTTTGCATTTTTTGTAAAAAGAAATACCGATCCATCAACTTCTTAGTACAATGATGTACTGCGTCGCGGGACAAATTAGCACGAAAATTTATACGCGCTGTATTTTAAAGAACATTTTTTTTTAAATCCGAACCGTTGTACTGACTTAACACTCTCCCCGTCATGTGAGGTTTGAGAACTTGATAACATTATACATGATCATACATGGAATTTGTATTTTCAGTTTGAACTTTACAACCATCACAACCCCTTTGTTTTGTGGATAGAATACATTGATCAAGAATACATTTTCAGAGCAATTTGTGTTTTCGGCAAAACATTGTTTCGGTAATTCCTCAGGGAATATTCCCGGGCAATATTTGGAAATTACTGTGCAATTTATTTTAATTAGGACTTCTTTAAAAAGTCTCTCAGTAATTCCTTTAAATTTGGCAAATTTCTTCGACAATTTCTTTAAGAATTTATTTGGTAACTAGCTGCCCCCGGCAAACTTTGTCTTGCCTACTGCGTTTTTTGACGTTTCAAGTACCTTGCCGAGCCCGTTCAAAATGTATGAAAATCCAATTTTCAAAAACTCTCAATTTTTCCATGTTTTTTGCCTCATAAACCTTCCTTGGGTGAAAACTAACAGAACAAAATCAAGACGACCGAAATCGGACCTTCCGTTCGCAAGTTATGCGCGGTCCCACGTATGCCACAGCATTTTTATATATATAGATATGTCTGGAATTTGATAATAAACACTTTTTACGCATGTTTTGAAAATTTCATCGGAAATTACTTTGGAAATTTCTTCGGAAATTCCACTAGGAGTTTATTTGGCTTTTTTTTTATTCCATTGGCAAATCTTTTGAAATGTTTTCTCGGGGGTTCCTTCACCAATTTTTTAGTAGTCTTTCAAGCGATGTTTTGTTAATGTCAGCAATTCTATTGATATTTGCTTTTTAAAATTCTCCTATTACTCTTCTAGCAATTCCTTCGGGAATTCTTGTAGTGAAGCCTTTGGTAATTCATTCGACATTGACTCTGCGAACTTCATCTCAATTTTTTTTTTGGAAATGTCTTCGGCAAATCATTCTACTTTTTTTCTCGATGTTCATCGATTTTTTGGACTTCCATTATCTATTCTATTAAGTATGTATTCACCTTCTAGATTTCTTCAGTAATTATGTAAGGAATTCCTGCAGCAGATGATTTTGGAACACCTTCGGCATTTCCGGTGTTACTTGCATTGAACAAACTTCTATTATTACTTTAAAAACTTCTTCGGTAATTCCTTTGGAAATGAATTCGCCAATATTTCTAGAGTTTTCCTTCGGGAATTTCTTTGAAAAAAAAACTCTGGTGGTTCTTTAAAAAATCGGTTACTGCAATTACTTTTGGAATTCTTTCTAATTTTTCTTCAGAAATTCAATCGAAAATTCTTTGAGAATTTCTTCGAAATTTTTTTGTGAATGTTTGTGGAAATTTTTATAGAATATATTTTGGCAATTTACTGTGAGATTGAATTCGGCTAATTTATTTAAAAAGCCTTAAGGTACCCCGGGGCAAGTGAGAATCGGGGGCAAGTGAGACCTGTAGCTAGTATTTTTTCTATTATTTATTTTTAATACTAACATTCTTTATAGAAAACATAGGTATCACACCTACGGATACTTTGAATACAAAAAATGTTATTGTTTCAACCATAAAGAAACCATATATGTTATTGTTGGTCATATGTAATTTTCAATTCACTAGTTAAGATTGACGTGCTCTACTACATTCGTCGTTTAATAAATAGATTTGTTATTCTACAAATACTTTTTCTGGTTTCAGGATAGTATTTGGAGTTCATGCAAATGATTTCAAGCGAAAAAACTGTATTTTATTTCTATTTATTACCTTTAGTTTACTGCTCTCACTTGCCCCAGTGCATTTCTCTATCTGGGGCAGGTGGGACCTATGAGAATAAACAAACACAATTTTATGGGTTCATCTCGCCTTGTCCAGCCTATGATGAAATAAGCACGAAAGTTAATAAAAATTGACGCGTTAAGTAATCTACTGTTGAATTATGCTTTATTACCTCTATTTAGATGATTAAATTCTTGTTAAAAATGGTAAAACCTTGGGTAAAACAAAAAAAATCAAAAGCATGTATTTTTTATGATTTTCTCTAAATATCTTACATTTTTTTTCACTTAACGCTACATAATGCATTCTTCTGAGCATTCGGGAACCGTCCATGAAAAATTAAAATAGGGAAATGGCATTTTTAAAATTTATGATTAAAAAAACATTTTTTAATGATCGTAAGATTATGTAAGGGAGAAGATATTACTGAAAATCTCGAAACCCCAGATTTACTATTGGTGAGAATCATCAACTATATAATATAGAGACCAAGTTTCGAAATCTTCGTCTCTTCACTTTACGGCGCTTTTTGTATAAAAAAATCATCTTATTTTGTATGAGCTGCTAGAGTTGATCCAATTTCCCCCAGCGATTTGTTATGTGTGTCGTAATTTATGCATGATACCATAAACCTCTTCTTATTTTAATCTCTAAACATAGTCATTCATATAAGAGATTTATGACTTATGTTTTTTTTTTTTTTTTTTATTACCCGCCACTATCCCCCACACCAAAAGGCTCAAGTTGAGCCCCCTGGTAGTGGACGCATCTAATCTAATCATACACTGGACAGCATAACGAGAAAACAAAACAAAACTACTATATGTGTATGCATTAGAAACAATCTAAGTAAAAAAAAAACTACTGAACGGGATAAAGTAACAAAAACAAAACAAAAAAGAAATCCCAGTGGAAACAAGTTCCTTTTAAGGGATCTCAGATATAAACAAATTAAAAACTAATACAAAAAATACATTAAAACTAATTCTAATTCAAGAACATTAAATTGGTTTAATGAATGATTTTATGATCATGGGATATATTCTCTGAGTTTCTCCTTCATATACATCTTTAGTTTAATCTTGAATGTTTCACGGTTTGTTATCTGCTTCAAATCAACAGGAAGCTGATTATATTTAAAAGGGCCAATATATTTAATTCTTTTCTGAGCAAAATTAGTTGAAGCTCTGACACGCTGCAAATTGTTTGCTTGCCTAGTTCTATAAACATTTAAAGCTTGAGGAAATTCCATATTGTGGTGCATAACACTACTATGTAATACATCATAAACTAATTGAATGTTACCTTATTTGTTTCAACTTATATTATGCCCTTTGAACAAAGACCCTGAATAGGTCCCACTTACCCCGTGAAACGCAGTAAATGAAGATCTGCTACACTTTTCTTTATATGCATAATATATGGAATGTAAACATTTTGAAACAGTTTCAATGCACGTTAATAAGTACAAATACACCAACAACGTATTTTGGGTCCATTGGAATTATTAAAGAATTTGTGTTCTGAAACTTTTGGCATGACAAAACCAAATTAGCATTTTTTTAGGTCCCACTTGCCCCGGGGTACCTTACTATTTTCATCAGGAATTCCTCTGGTAGTTTATGAATTCTCTTGGCAACTACTTTAAAGGTTCAAAGGTAATTTTGATGATTTTTTTTCGGCAATTTCTTTGGGAAATTTTTAGGAAATTTTTCGTGAATTTCATTGGATTTTCTTTAAGCAAGTTCATTTGAGGATTTCTGAGTTTCCAGTTCAGCAATTTTTGGAAGCAATAAATTTATATACAATAAAATCATAAAGAATTAATAAGTAATCACAATAAAATTGCCTGGAAAATTTTCAAAATAACTGAAAAAGAAAAAGTTAAAATAATTACGGAGGAATAGCCATTGAAATATGGAAAAAAAATCGAAGAAATGGTTGGTTGCATTCCCAAGAAACGTAACTAGCTGATTATCAGTTTCTTAAACTATAGTTTGCTTAAGAGTGGTTTGTTCCTCTCCTAAAATGCTAAAATGTGCTTTTAGCTAAAAAAAAAAGCAATGCCTAAGGAACCTTCAAAGAAATGGCCCTACTGCGGTTTAGCAAATACGGAGCCGTGTGTTCTCGAATCCCACCAGAACGCGATTTTATTCCACAAATTCATCTCTCATTTAGTCAATTAGCAACATTCTGTGCCTTCTAATTATTTATAAGTTTTTCCCGTACATTCCTATGAGATTCCACTAGAGATTCCTCTAGTAATACCTCCTAGGATTTTTCTGGACATTCCAACTTTTCTCGAAATTCGTTTAGGGATTTCTCTAGAGATTTCTATTGGGATTCCTTCAGCTAGAATTCCTTGAAGAAGGCCAAGAGGAGTTCCAGGTATCATGATCAATTTCCAGAGTAATCCATGAATTCCTGGATGAGTCTTTAGAAAAATCCCTGGAAGAATCAAAGGCATTTATGGAAATATCCTAGGGAAACTGCCTAGAAGAATCCCGGCAAGAGTTCCAGGAGAAATCTCCAGAGGGATTCCTGCAGGTATCACAGTAAAAATTTCTTGAGGAGACCTAGGAGGCATTCCTGAAACATTAGAAGCAGCAGCAATCACTTATGGAATCCTAGGAAAAGTTCCAGGACGAAAGTCAAGAGGAGTTCCTGGAGAAGTCCAACAAGAAATATTTGGAGAAATCCCAGATTTTTTTTAGGATTTTCAGGAGAACATACCTGACGTACTTCTGCAAGAGTGTTAAGAATTAGCCTAAGTTAAAATTCACGAATAAAAAAAAAAACTTCTGCAAGATTCCTAGGAGATCCCAGCAAGTTTTTGAAGGTATCCCTGGAGACACTCTTAGAAGAATACCTAGAAGAATTCTGGGAGGTATTACAGTAAGAATGACTGGAGGAGTCCTAGGAGGAATTGCTGGAAGAACCACAGCAGGAATAGCTTGAGAAATCCAGTTGAAATTCCTGGATAAAGGCCAAGAGGAATTCCTGTAGGAATCCCATGGGGAATTTATGAGAGAATCCGTGGACAAAATATCTTGGATAAAAATTCCTAGAGGAATCACCGGAGAGTTTCTGAAGAAATCGCAGGAAAAATCTCAGGAGGTATTCTTAGAAGGATTCTGTGATGTAACACTGAAGAAACCTCAGCAGAAATCCTAGAAGGAATTGCTGGAGAAAACTGTAGAGGAATTACCACATCAGGAATGCCAGAGGAATCCAAAGAAAAAATCCTTGGAATACCTAGAGAAGTAACTGCAAGAACCGGTAGAGGTATTCTGGAAGAATCTATAGAGAATGCCCTGAAGGAATCGCAGGAAGATTTTCTGAAAGAATCTCAGGAAGAATTCCAGCCATAATGCTAGGACAAATTCGTATAGGAATCACTAGGAAGAATTTCTGAACGTATCATAGTAAGAATTTCTGGAGGAATTGCTGGAAGAATCACAAGAGGAGTTGTTTGAGGTATTCTTGGAGAAAGGCCAAAAAGAGTTTCTGCAGGAATTCCATGAGGATTTTCTAGCGGAATATTTGGATAAAATCTCTGGATGAATTCCTGGGTGAGTCCTTGGAGAAATCCCTGGTGGAGCAACCAAAGGAATTTCTAAAAAAAAAATCCAGGAAGATTGCCTGGAAAGATCTCAGCAAAAAAGCCAGAAGAATGCTCTAGAAGAATCCGTAGCATAATTTCTAAAGTACCACAGTTAGAATTTCTGGAGGAAGAAGCGCATGAATTGCTTGAGCAGTCACAGCTGGAATATCTGGAGGAATTCCTAGAACTCTGGGAGCTATCATAGAAGTAATTTCTAGAGAAATCCTAGAATCATCAATGCCTGGGGTATCTTAAGAGAAGTTACTCTAACAAATTCCTGGAGGAATACCTACAATTCTCCTTGAAAGAATCGGTAGAAGTATACTGGAGGAATCCCTGATGGAATCGCAGGAAGAATATCTGGAGGAATCTCAGGAAGATTTCCCGAAAGTATTTCAGCAAGTAAGTATACCAGGAGAAATCCCTAGAAGTATTTCTGAAGGAGTCCTAATGGGATTTGCTTGAAGAATTCCAGTTTAAATTCATGAAAGAAGGTCAATAGAAGTTCTTGGGGAAATCCCCTGTGGAATTTCTGGAAGCACCTCTGTAAAAAGTCCTGGATATGTCCTTGAAGAAATGTATGGAAGAATTAATGAATGGATTTTATATAAAAATCTCAGGGAGATCTTCCGGAAGAACTTTCCTAGTAGAATTCCAGAAGGCATCACAGTGAGAATTTTTAGAGAAGAAGAGAAATCGCTGGAAGAAACGCAGCAGGAGTTATTTGAGAAATCCTAGCCACAATTCCCGCCTGGAGGAATTCCATGAGAAATTTCTGGAAGAATCTCTGAATGAAATCTCTGAATGAAATCTCTGTAGGAATCTAGAAGAATCACCGGAGGAGCTTCTGAAAGGATCCCAGGAAGATTGCTTGAATAATTCCACCAGAAATTCCTGAAGAAATCCTAATAGAAATTTTTAGAAGAATTCCGAGAAGAATTCCGAGAGGAATCATAGTAAGAATTTCCAAAGAAATCCTAGCAGAATTTACTGGATCAATCTCTGCAGAAATTTCTAGTATGTACAACCCTATCAGGACTGCCTGGAGTATCCCAAGGGAAGTTTATTAAAGAAATATCGGGAGGAATCCATAAAGAAAGGCTAGAGAAATCACTGTACGAATAGATAGAGGTATTTCTGGAGGAATCTATGGAGAAGTCTGTTGATTGTTCTTACCAATATCCAAAATACCAAAACGTACAACAGTTATATAAGTAATTCCGGGTGTGCTTTAGTTTTATTCAAATGTGTCATTAATAAATATTGGAATTATTGTGTAAAGTTTTAAATTTTTGGTGACTGTCAAGGAAAAAATCTAGGGGGTGCCAAATATGTTCTAGGGGGTGCCAGGCACCCCTGGAACCCCCCCTAGCTACGCCAATGGCATAGAGTATCTTCGTGCCTGCCACACGATATACGCATGCAAAATGGTCATTGGCAGAGGAAGCTCTTAGTTAATAACTGTGGAAGTGCTCATAGAACACTAAGCTGAGAAGCAGGCTTTGTCCCAATGAGGACGTTACGCCAAGAAGAGAGAGATAGAGAGAGAGATGGATTTGCGTTTCTCTCCTTCCCTTGCCACGCTGTACCGCTCTCTGGGTGCGAGCTATAGCATTCAATCCCAAGCTACATTCTTCTCGTTCGTCACTCGTTGGCATCGCTTGTTATTCACCTAATTACGTCGCCTTCGCTGAGCGGTACATATCACACTTTTTTTACATTTTATGCTGCTGTTATCATTGTTGTTCCACGGATAAACTCCCATAGCTGTTGACAGCGCCGAAACCATTGCTCTCGCATGAAACCTCTGCATATCTTTCCGATTCATGCTTTTCTGATAGAGGCATCATCCTGCTCATTAATCTGTCTTCGTGCGAGCATCCCGGTTAGGTGAATTACTCAGTACATTTTGACATCCCTGCAACCGAAGAACCGAGAACACGCGTTTGCCCTTTTACTTTCCTGCGGGAGGTGAGGGCTCCAGTGAGGAACTCCCGCCATGCCAAGATTGAGTTGACGGGCGAGCTCTCGAGAGTACAACCAATATGGGAAAGCGTGCGGGCGCGCACGCACAGACAACAATGATTGTAAAATTTGAATACCCGCGAACCACCGCCGACTATTGAATCGCGCGAATTTTGTCTTCGTCACCCCGTCCTCCCACGCGTTATTGCCACGGTGTGGTGGCTCTTTTGGGGAAATTGGAAATTAAAGTATCGGAGGTTTTTTTTCCTTATTGCTTTTGAGGGGTGACTTTTTTTTCGTCTTCCGCTTCCCTGCTTGCCACCACCGATGATGCCGCAGCTCGGGAGCAATAATGATAAGGCAGATTAGAAAGTGATATCAATTACAACGTGGGTTGGGTACCAGCAGACAGAGGGAAACACGGTAAACAGGACTTATCACAAAGCCAGGGACAGACATACAGACGGTAGATGCATCTGCTCGGTGAGCAAGCAAGGGTCGCGAGTGGCATTTCGCGGCTGGTTGAAATTGAAACGAACATGACAGGTTAATCTGTTCCGGTATCCGGGCCTTTTAGCGGTGCTGGGGACTGTTCAATTCGTTTCTTTGGTCTTGAAACTTTACTGTAGAAACGCTGCATTTTCAATTTTTGCAGACTTGGGCATTTGAGAAGAATACACGAGCTTGATGGTCTAGTAAATTTTATGTTTCGTTTGTTTTGTGTTATTCTCTGGCCTGTCACATTCCTTCTATTTTGTATCTTTAATTATTTATTATATATTCATATGTTCATAGCATCACTAAAGCTAGAGCAGGGTTTAAAAATCCGTTTCCTTCCTTTCAACAGAACAATGTCAATCTGCGTACAAGTTATGCAACCATCGAACTGTGCAGTATCTTCCCAATAAACAACACGCATTCTTTCACTATGCCTGGCATCCACTCACCAACGTGAACCATCTGCCACACCTCCATAGCTCAAAAATATTCCCACATCTCAGAATAAGATTGCGTAGACGCAGAGTTCAACGGTCTGCCGTGGGTAAGCGATTGTTATCACGACTTCCTTCCCCTCCCCCACGTTGACAGTCATTTTCGCCTATAAATAGAGAACCATCAACATCCACGCACTGAAGATGCATGTTGGCCCAAGTTGATCTCATTGGTTCCTTGTGTGAGTATAGCTGTTCGGGCGATACTGTAGAAGCATCTACGAGCGGTCAATCAAGCTCAAGCTATGTAAGATTCAATTACTCATATGTTGCAATCAATCCCAATGTAGACTTTCTGCAGCTCTCAAGATACCGCTTATCCCATTCATTGATATGTATAGCTAGTACATAAATCAGAGTTTCAAACAGACCTTCGATTTCCCACCTGGGTCGCCAGCCATTCAGCTGAGCCGTTCCAGGCCAAAGTTGATCCGATTTCATGGACCAACCTAATTCTTTCATCGCAATCGCATTCATATGCAAAATCGCGTTCGTTCGAGCCGGGAATTCCGACCAAACTTCCATCAATGCACTGTGTCAGAAAGGGAACTCCGCTTCCACCTCTACCTACAGATCCATTTCCGAAAATTAATTCATCCAAACAATCTCTTCTCAATACGGTCGTCGTCGGTCGCTCCAGCGTCATTTTCCCATCATTACCATATTTTTTTTCCTCCGGCCTTCCTTCCTTTCTTGCGCACAAAAGTTCTTCAAATAGACATGGCAAATAAAGACGAACGGCCTCGCCGCGCCGCGAAGAGCCATCAACCATCGATATTTCTCACAGTCTCCTCAGTCAGGGTCGAAGTGAGAGTGGCGCGCGAAAAGACAGACAGAAGATATGACAACCTCCGACCGACCGATTCGATGACGAACGACCGACGACGAACTCCTCAAAAGTGTGTATAGGTACTTACTGCTCTTCCGCAACTAGCAACGAGCAACGAGCAACAGCAAGCAACAGCAGCACAATGCATTGAATCAAACACAATGAAAAAATGTGCTCATTTGAATAATAAGATGATCTGCTTTTCTCGAACTTCTCCCTCCTCCTGACTGAGGACCGAGGAGACTGAACGAGCCCATAAAAGGGCTCACTCGCTCGAGCACACAATCGGTTTCTTATACTTTTTGTGTGTGTGATTTATGATTATGTAATTTAAGATGAACATTATTGAATTCAATTTCTGGAATAAATTTTTCAATTGCGTGTATCCACACACCGCCGCCGCCGTTCACATGTGGCCCCCTCTCTATAGTAGGGCTTCGTTCGAGACAGCTTCCGCTCCAGCTACGACGACGACCGACCGACAACGACACAGTCATCAACGGCTTAACGAATGTGAACAATACTCTCTGAAAAGAAGGAAATCAGCATTCCTACCCCCACCACTGCTGCCTCCTCTTTAGGCAATCCGAAAACGAGTGCGCGCCATTTCTTCAACCTTATGAATGAACGACGTATGAAAAAAAAATATTGATGACATATTCAAACCCAAGTCCATTCAAACTCCTACACGCGCTTCGAGGCTGGCAACCACGAGAAGGGGAAGGGAAGACATATTCAATTTCAAAAAACCGTGTGGAATTAACCTCCGTACTGTTCGCGTTCATAGCATTTTGCTTCTCCTTCATGGAAGAATCGCAATGAGGCTGTCGAACAGATAGACAGAGGACTAGGGGATGAGAGGGCACAGGAATCCAAAGATCGTCGTCGGGCGATTAGCAGGGAGTTCTCAGCGGGGCAGGTTACGCGCCAAAGGAATTCATCCCCCTTTCGTGGATGTGCTGATTTTTTTCATGGATGCTCTTTGTGAAAAAAGGTAGGATTAATCCACCTAGCGGTGGTGATGCTTTTTAACCAAACTCAAGTAATATGTTGATGAATATCACACTCGTACGTTTAGCAAAACTACATTTCATGGCGTCAGAAGTCATACCATGACTTTGATGTTTGAGCCTTAAACTTAAAAAAAACACTATCTTGAACTATAAGCCGCCATTTTGGATTAAAGTCCGCCATCTTGGTTATTCTGGTCGCCATTTTTGGGCTTCAGACTTCTTCCTCATACTAAATATACTCACATTGAATGGTTTTAGAGCCTACAACTCCATTAAACAACCGCCATCTTGAATTTAGAGCCGCCATCTTAGATTTGAGACCTCCATCTTGGATATTATGGTGGTCATTTTTGACTCCGGACAACTTCCCCATACCAAATACATCCATATTGCATAGTTTTAGAGCCTTGAACTCCATCAAACAGCCGCCATCTTGAACGTTGAATCGACATCTTGTATTTGAGACCGCCATCTTTGATATTCTGATCATCAGTTTTGGACTTCGGACATCTTCTTCATACCAAATACACCGTTTGCATGGTTTTAGAGCCTAAAGCTCCATTCACCACCAGCCATCTTGAATTTCGAGTCGCCATCTTGGATTTTGAACCGCCATCTTGGATATTCTGGTCGCTCTTTTTGGGACTCTTGACATCTTGTTCATACAAAATATATCCATATTGCATGGGTTTAGAGCCTAAAACTATTAAGCAGCCGGCATTTTGTATTTTGAGCCGCCATCTTGAATATTTGGTCGCCATCTTGAAATTTCTGGACTCCAGTGTTGATTTCCGCACAAAATTCATCAACCCCGCCAAAGGTTACATAAATCGGCGCAGTTTGATATGTCGCATGCTGTGGCTTGGTTCAGTTTAATATACGGCCAGTTTCACCGGTGCTGGTCCGGATCACTGAAATGGCCATAACTGCGGAACGCCTTGACCGATCCGGACCATTTTTAATAGCAAATAATGTGGTAAAATTCCGGTTTAATTCGAGCTTCAATTCAAAAATCGGCCAACGTGAAGTGTCTTAAAAGTGAGTGACCTTTTTTGTACACAGACATACATACACACATACAGACACACAATCATCATTTCAATTCGTCGAACTGAGATTACTGGTATGTGTGACTTGAGCCTTCTATCGAAAATTAGTTTTTTGTGGGAACATAGGGTCTTGGACCATTTGGGCAGAAGGATCTATTTTGGGCACTTGCTACTAGCACAGTCATTTTCAAACCGATTCACTTGATATTTTGAACTGTGCGTATTTGATCGTGTCCCAAAAATCAAGTCCATCTGTTCAGAATTGAATATTATTGGGCAGCAAGTGCCCAAAATAGGTTCCCCTGCCTATATGGTCCCAAACCCTAAGCAATTCAGTACACTTTGGTGTACGAGAAAGGCAAAAGTAGGATTAATTCAGCTAGCTGTCGACCATACAGTTTTCATCCCTTCGCATTTGTTCAAATTTAGAGGTGGCTAATACATAATCAACAATATCAAAACCTCTTTTTATGCATGTTATATTTAATTCATGCACCTTTTTATGCCCTGCGTTAAGAGAATGAAGGGAAAGCTAGTCAGAACCAATATTGCATATAAGAAATTTTAATAATGACGGTAACTATTGCAACGGCGGCCAGGGCGTGTTTATAGGGGAGAGCAATGAGAGGTTGCAGGGGCATTTTAGGGGGTCCCAAGGGGTTTCAGTGGAGTACCAGGAGTTCTCAGGGGGTTTACGGGGGTCTGAGGAAGTTTTCGAAAGAATTGCAGAATTTTTCAGGGGATTTTTTTCAGGTTTTGGAGACGTTACAGGTACGTTTTGGAGGGTCATTTCAGGAAGTTTCAGAGTGTTTTTGACGGGATTCAGAGGCGTTACGGAGGCGTTACGAGGACGTTTTCGTGGGTTTCGAAGAGTCTCAGGTACGTAAGATGGGGTCCAAGAGGGTTTTAGGGGAATTTTTGAGGCATTTCCAGAGTTTCCGAGCATTTTCGGCAGGATTCAGAGGCGTTACGGAAGAGTTTCCGGGAGATTCGGAGCGTCTCAGGTGCGTTACATTTTTGGCGGGATTCAGAGGCGTTACGAAAGCGTTACGGATAAGTTTTCGGGTGTTTTGGAGCGTATCAGGTGCGTGTTTCTCTTGTGTGGGGGCCATGATACCACTGCGACCATTTATTAGATCTATCAGGTGCGTTACATAAGGGCCGAGAAATTTTAGAGGAATTTTGGAGGCAATTCAGGAAGTTTCAGAGCATTTTTGGTGGGATTACGTGGCGTCACAAAATCGTTTTTGTGGGATTTGGAGAGTATCATGTTTTAGGGTGATTTCAGATGCATTTCCGTAATTTTTAGAGGATTCTCAGAGACCCCTTCATCATATTTTTTGCAACGCCCTGAAATGGCCTTTCATTTAAACGCTCTTGAAATCATCATAATCAATTTGAAATGCTTCTGAAACCCTTTTGAACGCGTTTGATATGCACCAGAAACCTTGAAACGCACCTGAAAACCCCTTGAAATGCCCCTGAAATGCTATCAAACGCCCCCAAAACCAAAAACGCCTTTAAAATGTTCCTAAAATCCCATGAAACTCTTCGAAACTACTCTAAAACACCTTGAACCGCCCTCAAACTTCTTGTAACGTCCTTCAACCCTCCTCTGGCATTAGCGTCATGTTTTACCCAAACCATACACTACGCCAGCAAGCCATTCCTAACGCAATGCATAAGTAAGCTTAAAAATTGCTGAGATTCCCGGAATTGCCCTTAAAGCCCCTTGAAACGTTCCTAAATCTCCCTTAACCCTTTGAAGCCGGAACTTTTCCAAGCGTTATTCTAGAAATTTTTCTACGTTTGGTGGTCAATAGTATAAAAACGGTGGGATATTATGCGGAGTATTTTTTTTCTGTAGAGCCTAGATCATCCAAACTATTCTTGAGTTTGGATCCTTATGCCTATGGGTGTAACGGTAACTTCTTTCATTATACAAAGCTACGATTTGTAATCTATCATGTCCAGTAAGTCTTCTGAAAGTTCAATAGACAGTATTAGATCAGTCGAGATATTCTAGGTCTTCCAAACTGTTTTTGAGTTTGAATACTAAAGTTTACGGGTGTAACGGCAACTTATTTCATTATACAAAGCTACGATTTGTTATCTATCATGTTCAGTGATTCATCTGAAAGGTTAATAGACAGTATCAGATCAGTTGGGATATCGTAGGTCATACATACTGTTCTTGAGATTATATTCTAAACTCATACGGTTGTAACGGTAACTTCTTTCGTTAAAAGCTATGATTTGTAATCTATCATGTCCAGTAAGTCTTCTGAAAGTTACAGTGGTTGTTTTTATCAACTAAGCTTCATAACAGTAAGAAGCCCATAATATCTCAAAAATATATAACAACGCGTATTGTTCATCTAACTACTTTGGTAAGTACAGCGGATTATGTAATACTACTTAACGTAGTGGTAAAAGCTATTATCACAAGTGTAGACTTGAAGCTATGGTATCCGGAGTAGTGTTGTTGAGCTGGGATATCTCAAAACTATCTTGAAATGACTCATGATATGCCAGGGGGATTACAGATTACACTCTAAAGCTCATTGTGAAACTAACTACTGTTACTGTCAAGAGCTAAACTTCAGGATAGTTTGGGACATTGAGCCAAAGGTGCATAACAGTTTATAGTAGACTTCAAGTTGGTCCAGTCACCGCGAATGATTATGAAACGTTACTCAGTATGTCAGATATAGCTGATGTTATGAGTGTAGACCTGAAGTTCTGAACTCATAGATAGTTTGGCTGACCTGGAACATTCTCGTAGTGTCTCTAAATGACATTTGAGATTTCAAGAGCTTCGCGGATCTCCGCAGATTATGCAATACTAATATTTAAGGCGAAAACACATGATGTCTTTGTCTAAGACAGTATTCTGTTTTATCGATTGAGAAAATTTATACAGACGTTTCTATGTTGGGGTCATATATGACCCCTCCGGCTCCAAAGGGTTAATACTGTTGGAATGTCCCTGAATTCCCCGTAATCCTGTTAAAACGCCAACAAAACCTGACAGAACACCCTTAAAAGGCTCCTGAAAACCCCTTAAACAACCCCCGAAACGCCCCTGAAGCCCCTTGGAATCCCCTGTTTTGGGCTCTCTGGGAACTTTATGGAAACCTTCTTAGCCGCATCTCAGGTGCCCAGGAGCAACACCTGTTCTCGCGAACTAAATTCCCTTTTAAAGCCTAAACTTAATGTATGCACAAATTTCTCTCATCTTATGCTCTTTTATGCACCCCCAGCCATGTGCATAAAAAGAGGTTCCAGTGTACTCGTTTTACTGTTGTTTCTCCCAATTCTCTGTCAACCAAGTTCACGATTGATCTTGGCCGTTGCGCTCCACGCTTTCATGTACCAACTATTTGTTCCATTTCACGTTCTGTCGGGTTGCATGCTGCAGCATAACCACACGCATTGTGTTCTTCTCTTTTAGCATTTATCTTTTCTCCGGTTGTACCAGTTGCTCTGGGGCGGCCGTCGGTACCGTACATTGTTGGTGGGCACGACTTTCAACGCAGATCATGATCATCCATGACCAGGAGGTTGTCGTAGTAGATTTTGGCGCCAGTATAGTTCTAAATGTTGACAGTGAGGTCCTATAACGATTTTGACATCATGGTTTGACCACCGATGGTACCCACGCTCAACCAATATCTTGTAAAGCATCTAATCAATTTATGTAGAGATACCATATCCGCTCAGAACGACCCCGCAAGCACCTCAGGTAAAAAACAACGAATCAATTCATCCGCGCGAGGGACCGAAATTTTTATCCTACTTTTCATCCTTCGAATCGCCAATTCCAGCACGCCACGTTGTTGGTTGTTGGTTGGTAGGGGTTGAAAAGGATTCGCTTCCCATCAGCGATTGATAGCTATCTGCTATTTGGGATCCCTCTTGGATTTTCTCGGTTCGGTTTCTGCGGCTGCATAGCGTGGTGGCAATCCTTTCCGCTTCCCAACCGGGATACCACCTCGCGTCGTCACCTTCCCTTTCTTTCTAGGGAAGGATGATCCTCCTAGGACGAACGAAGGACAACAACAACGACTACGATGGTTAATTAGCTAAAAAGCCGGTGCACTGCGATTTCCCCGAAAAGATGAAGTGAAAAAAAAATCGAAATCAAAAAGATGAACTAATTGCGACCGAACGAACCCTTTTCCTGTGGCTGCGGCCTGCTGCTCTCGACTCAAGATGAATGGAAAATTTTAATCAAATTTTCCCTGTAGCTAGTGATAAACCCCCCAACTCCCCCGCCAAACCACCGACAGAATCGAATGAGAGTTTTGAATCGCGTGATTCGACCCGAAGATCCCGCTTTCGGCGCAACCACAGGCGGTGCACTGCCTTGAATAGAACAAAAATTGTATTGATGATGGGTATCTTGTAGAAATGCACAAAATCAAAAAAATCGCTCCGTACCTGCCATCCGAAACAACGACAGACATCGGAACGCGAATTTGCTGCCACCAGATAGAATTCTTCTGGCGGAAGCAAAGCAGAGGTTTTCCAAACCACCGTGTTGTTCGGCTCGCGATGCAATGCACTCTAGAAGGCCCGTACAATATCAAAGTGGAGAAACTCGAACCCCGGCTTACGATAGAAACCAGAGGGGCACCCAATTTCAGCGTGGCGAAACATTGAACCCCTACCCAGCTGATCGGGATATTGTACAACGAATCCGTGAATCATCTTGTAATTGGACGATCGGACCGCCGCCAAGGCCATCCGTCAAAAACCACTGTGCGTCGTGCTCCTGTACGCAGCCGGGTTTTTAGCTGAATCGACGCAATCTGAGGATGTAGGATGCAATTCTTGTTTACCCAATTTGACACAATCTACGGAGGAAGAAGCAGACGACCCAGAAGCGCCTGGTAATAAATTTTCAATTTTAAGTGATATTGCACAAACGAACGAATTACCAAAAATTACTTCAAAAACAAGTGCCATTGAAATTTTAGTTTATTGCCAGAATTTCAATCGCATGAAAAGCGCAAAAAAAGTTAATGAAATTCACAAACAAATTTTGAGTTCATCCTTCTCGGTTGTTTTGGGTACTGAAACCAGTTGGAATGATAGCGTTAAAAGTGAAGAAGTTTTTGGTAATGATTTTAATGTTTATAGAGACGATCGAGATTTAACTCTTACCCATAGAATGTCTGGTGGCGGTGTTCTCGTAGCAATTTCCTCAAAATTCAATTCAGAGCTTGTTACTTCTACTAAGTTTAAAGAATTCGAACAAGTTTGGGCTAACACACAAATCGCCGGCGAAACTCATATTTTTGCATCGGTATATTTCCCACCTGATCAAGCTTGTAAATCAACATATGAAATGTTCTTCCTAGCTGCTGAAGAAATTATTTCACAATTTCCTCCGGAATTCAAAGTGCATATTTATGGCGATTTCAATCAACGTGACGTAGATTTCATATCAGATTCTGAAAATGAATGTATTTTATTACCAGTTGTAGGTGAAAATGAAACGTTACAGTTGATTTTTGAAAAAACTGCTTGTTTAGGTTTAAACCAAATTAATCATGTAAAAAATCAGCAAAATCGATATCTAGACTTTTTATTAACTAACATCCTTGAGGACTTCTGTGTGGAAGAAGCTCCCTTTCCATTATGGAAAAACGAGGTGTTCCATACCGCTATCGAGTATTCCGTTTTTATCCATATGAACGTTAACTCAAATAATTGTGACTATGAGGATGTATATGATTATAGTAAAGCCAATTATGAAAATATTAGACTTCAACTTAATAGAACTAATTGGCAATCTGTTTTAAGAAATCCAGATGTAGAATATGCTGTTGAGGCCTTTTATAGCATTTTGTCGGAAATAATTAATTCGGAAGTTCCACTAAGGAGAAAACGACGAAATAATGGTTCTAAAAATCCAGTCTGGTTCAACAGGCAAATTATTAACTTGAAAAATCGGAAACAAAAAGCTCACAAAGTATACCGACGACACAAAAGTCAAGAAAACATTGAAAAATATTTAAGCATTTGCAATCAACTTAATCTAGCCATATCCACTGCTCTTGAAGAGTACAACAGAAAAACCGAGAATGAAATAAAATCCTGTCCCAGGAACTTCTTCAATTATGCTAAAACTAAGTTGAAGTCGAGCAATTTTCCATCAAAAATGTCGTTAGATGATAAAATGGCAGAAAATTCCGATGAAATTTGCAATCTTTTTGCAACCTATTTCCAAGAAACTTATAGTACATTTTCTGATGCCGATCGCGACTATGAATATTTCTCCCACTTTCCTGACTTTACCAGCAACATCGGAATCAATCAAATCATGTTACAAGATATTTTAACCGGTCTAAAAGACTTAGATCCGAACAAAGGTCCAGGGCCGGATGGAATTCCGCCGGTTCTTCTGAAAAACCTGGCAACTGAATTTGCGGCTCCATTATTTTGGCTTTACAACATGTCACTTGAAACTGGAAAGTTTCCGAAAGGATGGAAAAAATCTTTCCTTATACCCATCTACAAATCTGGTAAAAAATCCGATGTTCGTAATTATCGTGGGATTGCCATTATCTCATGCATACCAAAACTATTTGAATCTATTATAAATAGATGTGTGTTTAATCAAATCAAACTAAGAATTACAAATGCACAACATGGATTTTTCAAAGGTCGGTCGACTACAACAAACTTGTTAGAATTTGTTAATTACACCTTATGTGCAATGGACAGAGGTAACTATGTTGAATCACTTTACACCGATTTCAGTAAGGCGTTCGACAGACTTGACATTCCAATGTTGATTTTTAAGCTTGATAAAATGGGAATCGAGTCTAGACTACTTAAATGGATCGAATCGTACTTAACTGACCGATTACAGATAGTAAGATTTGAGGGGAAGAAGTCAGAACCTATCAACGTATCATCAGGAGTTCCCCAAGGCTCACATTTAGGACCTTTGCTTTTCATATTGTTTGTAAATGATATCACGTATATTCTAAAGCATCTCAAAATCCTTATATACGCTGATGATATGAAACTCTTTATTGAAATAAAAAATGAAGAAGACAGAGAATGTTTTTTGAGAGAAATACGAATATTTGACCAATGGTGTAGTAAAAGCCTGCTGCAGTTAAACGTGAAAAAATGTAATTCAATTACGTACAGCAGAAAACATAGTACACCACCAATAATTGTATCTTTAGGAAACCAAGAAGTTGAAAAGTGCAATAGAATTAGAGATTTAGGTGTTATCTTAGATTCTAAATTAACTTTCACCGATCATTATAACGCTATCACTCATAAAGCAACTAAGATGTTAAGCTTCATTAAGGGTTTTAGCTACAACTTTCAGGACCCATACACGATAATAACATTGTACGTCGCTTATGTAAGATCAGTTCTAGAATACTGTAGCATAGTATGGTCTCCCTACATGGTAACACATGAGGATCGAATCGAATCAATACAAAAGCAGTTCCTCCTATATGCCTTACGCAAGTTAGGTTGGTCAACATTTCCACTGCCTTCATATGAAGCTAGATGCATGCTTATAGATATTCAAACTTTGAAGGAGCGTCGCGAATTTGCCATGGTTTCGTTTATAAATGATTTAATATCTCAACGCATCGACTCCGCCAACTTACTATCATGTATAAATTTCTATGCTCCTGCTAGACTATTGAGAGGTCGTAATATATTTGCTCTAAACAAACATAGAACAGATTATGCAAAATTTGGTCCTTTGAATCGAATGATGAACCTTTATAATCAGCACTGTGCATCTATTAGTTTGACCATGTCTAGAACAAATTTGAGAAAATATTTTAGATCTTTGAGATATAATAGAATATAGTTATTAAGTGATATAGTTAAGTGAAAATGTAGTCTACGGTATGTTTGACGAAATAAATAAATAAAAGAATCCGTTGTTCGACAATCCCTTCCCTTCAGTTTGTGGGTTTGCTAAAAGGAGTTTACCTTTTCCGTTGTTGTGGAACTAAGAACTAATGAAAGTGAAAGGGGTAACGTAAATTAGTAGATGAAATCAGTATTTCTTCATGGGGGAATTTGAAGAAATCAAAAATTGTAACTCATTCCTTACGTCTTTGTATAGATCAGCTTGTTATCTCTAGATAAGATGAACGGCCAAATGATTTTATCAGTATAGAAGCTCAACTGTCTACAACATATTCCAAAAAAGCTTCTCTCTATTTTCAGTATCAAATAGGAAAAATCCATAAAATGTTTCATTCATTCAATCCTCAATTGGCAATTCAGTGCCCATTGACCATATCATCATAATCATCATCAAGCTGCACACTAATCGTAACGACTAGTATACAATTACAGCGGACGCATGCGCTCATTGTACCGATCATCATCATATCGAACGGCCACGGTTCAGGGCGGGTGCATTCTGACACCCACCCACCCACTCATGTGTCTGGCTCGGACGGCGACGACGACAACGACGTCGAGCTGCCAATACCAATCGCATGACCGGTTTAATGAGTGCGACACAATAATATTTATCAGCAATTATTGCCTCAATAAACTCGCTCCGTTCCGTTCGCTTGCACTTCGCTGCTGCTGCCGCTGGCTGTTGTCACTTGCATCCATCCAATTGGTGTCAAATTGCCTCTGTCTCTTTCCCTCTGGGGCGCGCGCGCCTCACACGACATCCATCAAGAGACCGTCCCATCCAACCATCGCATCGCATCGCCGGCTGACCGTTCCATACATATCGCGCCGCTGTTTATTAACCAAACCAGCAATTTAAAGAGGATATCCGCTCTCACTCCTGACCCCACCGCGCTGCACTTGACCGACCACCCACTTTCAACGGTCATTCCATTCGACCATTCGAAAAGGCAAATTATCAATGTTTTATTGCTATTTTATATGCATTTAACACACAGATCAACGCCCGAAATTGACCGGACCGACCAACCAGCATCACACCGTCCCATTCCTCCATTACATGCGCTCCATGAACTGGGCATTGTCACTTGTTCAACGTAAAAATGAAATTGAAAATTATTATC
Organism: Aedes albopictus; assembly: GCF_035046485.1. Classification (NCBI taxonomy): domain Eukaryota; kingdom Metazoa; phylum Arthropoda; class Insecta; order Diptera; family Culicidae; genus Aedes; species Aedes albopictus. The sequence goes on from NC_085138.1 coordinate 14,970,314, forward strand.
ATCGCTCATCGCGTTCGTGTGCTACTGGTTTGAGACCCCGCCCTGTGACCCCATAACCAGCAACAGTTACCCTGTAATCATTGTTTTATAATGCCACACTGTACCGCCCACCCCTCGCTCAAATACCATCTGTGTTTGTTGATTTGCAAAATCAAACTTAATTCGCACCAAAACTGGACCAACACACAGTGGTTGAAAACTTGCATGTCAGATTATCTAAAGGTCATCTATTTACATGAGAATCCATGTAAATATTCGTAATGAACCAAATATTTAAAATTGGGTCTTCCAAAGCCCTCGTTTTAGTACTGTTGTATTTTTTTTGGTCAAATTCTTTTCTTAGTCAGTGGCGGAGATACGGAAATTGTCGGTGTTTATGGCAACGATTGTCTTACTAGCATTCCTTCACTTCATCGATGATCATAAAGATGTGGGCAGCGACATTATTAACCAAAAGTTATAAGTTATAAGTTATAAGTGGCTTCGTGGTCGTGCGGCTAAGGTCACCAAGCCTTTAGTCGCATCATGCTAAGGAGCGCGGGTTCGATTCCCGCCGCAGCTGTCAGGAAAAGTTTTCGGCTGTGCCACTGGGCGTTGCATGCTAATCCGTTGTCTAGTGTCGTGCTTCCTTCAAAGAGCAAATAGCTCACTGGAAGCATTAAAACGTGTACGTGTCTTTTAAAAATAAAAAAAGTTTTTGAACTGAGGAGAGTGGTTGGCTATTTACAAGCTCCATCCAGTGGTTCTCTAAACGTTTTCGATCGGTCCGGTCAATCACGCAGTAGCATTTACGAAATGTCCGGTCATCTATGTGCTGCTCAAATACTCATTAGTAGTAGCATTAGCATCAACCCTCCTTTGACATTAGGGTCTTTTTTACCCAAACCGTACACTACAGCAGCGAGCTGCTGCTAAATCTATCAAATTTGATTAGTAAACCGAAATATTTTGCATGATTCGTTAATTTAGATGTTAATTGACCAATTAACCCTTTGATTGCTTAAAAAAAATATTTCCATGCTTAATGGCTTGCAGTCAAAAAGCCCAAAATCGCATATTTTGCCGTATAAGTTGAGGTATAGCTCAAAATTGTGACGTGTTGGAGCAAATCTGAGCCCGGATTCGGATTCAGCGGCCCAAAATCCTTCGGAGACACATAAGTTTGCGCTTGAGACAAAAAAATGTTGCGCTGTGTAATAGAATACATTTAGGCGCTGCAGAAGTGTAACTGTAGCTGTCAATTGTAATCGCTCACGTAGTGCCCAAATGGACAATGGAGCTGTAAATTAGATGGGTTCAAGGATCCAACAATAAACTTATCTAGAGATGTCTTCGAAGGAATCCTTCATCAAATCTTCTATGGAATTCTTCAGAAATGCCTCCAGAGTGGCTAATTCCCATCCCTTTCTCCTTCAGGTGTTTTGATGAAATAGGCTTAAGATGTATGGCGATGGCACAAATGTCCCAATTGGAGGATAACGTGCCTCTGGAGCCGGCCTTCTGATACCAGAGTGACTAACAAAAAGCAGCACATGGATTTTTTTACGAGAAATTCATCCAAGGATTCCTTTAGAACGCTCTTCAAAGATTTCATTAAAAACTTTCCATACAAAATTCTCCAAAGATTTTTCAAGAAAATTCTATTAGAATTGCAAAAATCCTCCCTGTGATTCATTTGGAAATTGTTTTCAAGAATTTATTTAGAAATTTCTTCAGAGATACTTCGTTCAACAGATTTTCACTGAGATTCTTCTGGAGATTCAAATTTCCAGACTTATTTTCAAGAATCCTTTTGAAAGTCTTTCATAGATTTCCTAAGTAATTCAGATTTCTCTGAGTTTTTTTTTCAGAAATTTCTCCTAGGATTCTCTTGAAATTCTCATTCATGATTTTCTCCCAAGATCTAGGGATGGATTCCTTCGGAAATTTCTCCCAGTATTTCCCTGGAACTCCGTCCCGGAATTTGTAGGCAATTTCCTCCATGAATCCAGATGTTTTGCTAATATTCCTTTAGGGATTCCCAAAAATTTCTCGAAGATTTTGTTATGGAAATCTTGCAGGGATTAAGCTTAAGCTTTAGCTTGGTTGACCGCCCGTGGATGCCATTCCAATATCGCCAGACCAGCTACACTCACACAAGGAACCAATGGGATATCTGCCGGGGACTAAGCAGGCATCTTCAGTGTGTGAGGGTTGGTGATATTCTATTTTTAGACGATAATGGCGCCTGCCACGTCAGGTTGCAGGTCAATGTGGGGAAGAGGATGGATCCATTGAGCATTGAGCTAAAAAAAGTCGAATTTTGTCCAATTTTGGAGAGCTTCGCCCCCCCCAACTACGTCACAAGTTGGCGCCTATGGCCACTAGATCACCAAGCCCGTCTATTTTGGAAATCTTGCAGGGATTGTTGTGAAATTCGTCCATGAAATCTTTTAGAAATTCCTTAAGGGACTCTTTCATAAATTCCTGGTATTCCACCGGGATTCTTTTTAAAAGTCTTCCAAAACTTCTTTCAGTAATTTCTTCACGGAAATCTCAAAAAGATTTCTTAGACAAGCTTGCACAAATAAACTCCTCTATGATTTTTCTGGAAATTTATCCTGGGAATGTTTAAGAAAATTTTTCATAGATTTCTACAGAAACTCATTTAGATAGAAACACTTCCGGTTTTTTTTAAACAAATCTTACGAAAATTGCTACTGAAATTTCTCCAAGGATTCCTTTGGAATTTTTTTAAGCATGTCTCCCGAAATTCATTCACAGATTATTCTAATCCCCCGAATTGGGAAATTTTCTTCGAGGATTGCGGAACTACTTCTGAGATTTATTGCAAATTCCACTAAGGAATTCCTTCAAAAATAGGTCTAAATATTCCTTCAGGATTTTTTTCAGCATTTCATAAGAAAATTACTTCACAGGTTCCTTTGGAAAATTCTTCAGAAATTCTATTAAAAAAATTTCGAGGATTCGTTTAGAAATTTATTATGTAGTTCCTTAGAATTTCTCAGGAATCCTTTAAGAAATGGATCTACAGATTAACTTATAAGTACCTTTGAATAAAATCCTGTATGTGTTTCTCCATAAATTTCTGTAGGATTTAATTTAAAAAAAAATCTACAGGGATATCTATAGAAATTCCTCTAGACATCACTCCAAAAGTTAGTCTAGTTAGTTCTCCGGATATTTCTTCAAGAATTACAATAGAAAATATTCCATGCATTGCTTGCAAAATTGCTGTTAGAATTCCTTTTGTAAATTTTACAGGAATACCTCTTTTAAAAACCTTCCACGGATTTCTTCAGACATTTCCAGGGATTTTTTTTAAGAAAATGCTGCATGGGTTGCTTCAAAAATTCCGTCAGAAGATGGAAATTTCTCCAAACACTCTTTTAGAAAAGCTTCAATGGAATTCCCTAAAAGTTCTCCATGAATTTATCCTTTAAGAAATCTCTTCGAAGATTTTCAAAAATTCCTTCAAAGATTTTCGAAACATCTTCCGCAGTTCCTTTCAGAAATTAAGAAATTCTCCAAAGTTTCGATATTTCAAGGATTATTTGAAATTTTCCATGCATTGATTCAAAAGCTCCAAGTATACCTTTAGAAAATCTTCCTTGAACTCCTTCCAATTTGGCTTCGGGAATTCTTTCACAGGGCTTCTTTCAGAAAGGCTTCCATAGATTTCTTTTAGAAATGACTCAGGGAATTCCTCCATTAAACCAAATTGAATTTTCAAGAAACTTCTCCAAACTGAACGAAACACTATTCTTTTGAAATTTCTTCAGAAGTTTTTCCAAGGATTCGTTGAGAAAGTCTTCTGTGAATTCCGTTAGAAATTTTTCTAGAGATTTTTTCACATATTTCCAAAATTCTTCCAACGATTTGTTTTTGGAAAAATTCCCTCTCTGGTTTATTTTTCAGTAATTCTTTATACTGTATGTTCACAAATATTTCCTGAGATTGTATAAGAAAATCTTGCATGAATTGCTTCAGAAATTCTCCAGAATATCCTACAGAAGGTTCTCTAGAATTTCCTTGAGAAATTTCTCCATAGCCCCCTCTAGAGAACCGTCATTGGACTTACTCAAAAAAATCCTCCATGGGTTTATCCTTTCAAAAATCCATTCGTAGATTCTTTCAGAAAATCTTCCACAGATTTTTCCAAAATGCCGACATTGACGATTTATCCAATGATGATTAACCTGGGCTTGTTAGGGGAATATCTGTAAATAAAAGAAAATCGGGTTAAGTACGGTTCCTTTGAATTCCACTAAGAATTTGCATCCTTTGACAGATACGTATTTCGACCTCAACTGTAAGGTCGTCTTCAGTGTCTTGTCGAGTCAAGTACAAGACGCTGAAGACGACCTTACAGTTGAGGTCGAAATACGTATCTGTAAAAGGATGCAAATTCTTAGTGGAATTCAAAGGAACCGCACTTAACCCGATTTTCTTTTATTTATTGATTTATCCAAATTTTTCATTTCAAACTCTTCCAGGAATCCCAAAGAAAATCTTTCAGGGATTCATTACTATATTTCAAGGATTATTCATGATTTTTCGCAAGAATTGCTTCAAAAGATCGTGTAGCGATTGATTCAAAAGTTTATCCAAGTATTCCTTTAGAAAATCTTCTCTGAACTTCTTCCTAATTTTCATCGGGGGCTCTTTCACAGTCATTCTTTCAGAAAGTCTTCCATAGATTCCTTCAGAAATTACTCTAGGGAATTCTTTCATTAAACCTTAAAAGGATTTTCAAGAAACTTCTCCAAACTGAAGGACAGAACAGATATTCTTTTGAGAATTTCTTCAAAAGTTTCTCCAAGAATTCGAGGGAAAGTCTTCAAACGATTTCTTTAGAAATTTCTCCAGAATATTTTCTGAGATTCTTCCATCGATTCTTTCGGAAATTCCTCCTCCGTTTTTTTTTTCAGAAATTCTCCATGCTGTACGTTGAGAAACATTTCCTGGGATTCTGTAAGGAATTCGTACAGGTATTTATTCATAAATTCCTTCAGATTTTCTTCAGGAATTTCATAGAATTCTAAGATTCTTTAATGACATCTCTCAGTGGTAACAAAAATCCTTCAAAAAACCCTTCAAGAATTATCTCGGGTGTTCTTCTATGTATTTCATATTTTGTAAATTATTGCCCAGGGACACCTTTAGGAGCTCACCCATGGACTTTTCCGGGAATCCATTCAGAAATTTCTCCTAGAACATGATATTTTACATGGTTTATTTTAGAAATTTCTCAATAGTATATCTCTCCAGTTATTCTTCATAACTCTATTACGGCACTTCTACAGATTTTTTTTTAAATATATCTTAAGAAATTCTGATAGGGATTCCACGCGAAGTTACCCACATTATTAGGTGTTTCTCTAGGAATTTGTTAAGGAAACTCTACTTGATTAGTTATAGATCCCCCTTCCATTCCTGTATGCCCCTTATGACATTCCTTTAGGGTTTTCCGAAGAATTCCTTTCGAAATTTCTACAGTGTTCAATAGAGATTCTTACCGAAATTGAAAATTGCTTCAACAATCTTTTAAGAAAATTTTCCAGGGATTTCTCCTGAAACATGTTCTGGAATGTTCACATGATTTATCTAAGAAAATTCTCAAAAGATATGATTTTCCAATTATGCTTCAGAATTAAATTACGGGTCTTCTGCTGAAATACTTTTAAAATATCTTAAGAGGCTCTGTTAGAGACACACGAGACGCGACATGAGACAAGACATAACACTTATCGTTCTTACAATCGTCAAGAAAAGATTATAATTACCTTTACGTCAACCGGTTTCGGGCGTGATCTAGCCCATCTACAGGCCAATGTCCGACTGATTGCGTTGATTTTCGTACGTTGTTTGTACACGTCCAAAAACGAAGAGATGCTACTGTATAGTCAGGTCGGTTAGGCCGAAGAGGCACGATACGATTGGGGGATCATCCTCATTCATCAATGGCTCTTTGTTGTTTGTGATGATCATGGACTCCCACGCATTCAAATGTGAAATCTTTTGAACGCATTTTATCAGTTTCGCTTCTTTCCAATTTATGTTGTGGTTGTTGTTTGAGGTATGGATTTAGAGACTGTTAGAGACTTCACGAGGAGGTTCCCAATGAGATTATTAGGTTTCCTCTAGGAATTTCTTCAGGAATCGTTTATATGAAAGCTTGAGAATTCGCTTAAATTTTGGAATGCATCTTAAAATATGCTCTAGGACCATTTGAGCAGGAGCACCTATTTTGGGCACTTGCTGCTATAACTCAGTCAATTTCAAATCGATTGACTTAAATTTTTGAACATGGATAGATATTGTGCGTATCTGATCGTGTCTCAAAAATCAAATCAATCGGTTCAAAATTGACTGAGTTATAGCAGCAAAATAGGTGCTGCTGCCCAAATGGTCCCAGACCCTATTCCTTTAGAGATTGGTTCAAAAATTTCCTCCGAGACTGCTTCATCAAATAGAGATTTCTTCTAAAATTGTTCCAAATATTTATTTTGGAAATTTCCTTAAAACCGTTTAAGAAATTTCTCCAGGGATTCCTTTAAAAATATCTTCAGAGACTCCTTCAGAGATATCTTTTAAAAGTCTTTCATTGATGTTGTAATAAAAAAAAATGTCACTCTATAAAATGTCATTGGATCCAGCACAATCAGAATCAACCAACTAACAGTCGAAGCGCAATAGGTGGGAATGGCACCATTTAAAATAACTACCAACTTTGTGGCATTTTCGTCGAACAACATGTTATGGTAAATGGTAACTCGTACCACTTGCTCACGTGACGCCTCTCACCTTGTAGCAGTAGGGGTGCGCTTTGACGGGACGGAAGAGCCGATTTTTTGAGTAATGCTTTTGCGGACATTTTTATAGGCCCGATACACCGCCGCCAGCGCGTGTGGTACTATTTGGCGAACGGCAAACAATTAAAAAATTGCACCAATTCCGGTGGTGGTTGTCCAATGGCGCTGTGCTGCTGTTAGCGACATTGCCGTAAGAGTGAGACGATAATACAGCAGTGTGTATTAAGCAAATAATTGCACCATTAATTATCCGAATAATTGTTTGCACTGCATTAATGATCCGGGGTGGTGCGGCGGCTAGACCACTTTTGAGTCTTCCGCTGCCCACCGACCCAAAGTGGCCGGTTCGTGTTGAAGAGTCGTTTATCAATGGACCAAAAAAATGCGACTCTCCATGTCTAATTTATGACGATTTTACTTTTGAGCTATTTCAAAGGCAAAACACAGAGTTGCCATGCAGATTTGTGCGCTAAAACGCTAGTTTCATTCCTTCAGGGATTTGAAAATCTTAAGATTCAATGTAAATCAATCTGCTTTTTCATCAGTGAGTTATGATCTTTTGAGTATTAAAATTTGAACCATAAAATGCATGTACATGGCTTTTATGTCCTTTACAAGATGAACAGGTTATGGTCCAGCAAGCAATTGTTTGAAGTTCGAATCCTAGCTGAGAATATGCTTTTCCTTGAAAGCAAAAGGGAGTAAGTGACCTAAACCCATTTTCAAGTAAATTATGTTTTCATCAATTTTTCATCCCATATAAAAAGTGTGGAGATTCTAAATCGATCGTTTTTTTTTTTTGATTTACGGAAATCATCGTAAAAAAACCTTAAAAAAGTTCCTGAAAGCTTGAAATCATAAGAATTTTTTGATATGCTCAGCTCAAAACCGACAAAATGGTCACTTACACCCCTCTGCATCTGAGCCCCAATTTCTAACCCACATTCGAGTGGAGAAACGAACGATATAATTACATTCCCGTGTCATCCTCTGCAAGATGTCAATACTCGTGAGTATCCACTTCTCCGTGATTGCAATCTGTCTAGCTGTCAAACTTCCGACCGACATCTTTCCACACAGACGGTGGATCATTGTCTAGTCAACGACACCTCCATCTCAGTCCACCCGTCAGCTAACAGCGGATACCAAAAGAACAACAAGTTCGTACTTCTGTGAAGAGTTCAGAGTGAAATGCACCCCTGACGGAAAATTGGTACTGAACTTCATCAATTATCTTCGTAAAAAGTTTCCGAATCCGCTTCATCTAAGTTCATTAGAATGGGTCCTCCTAATACAACGGTGCATTTCATACCTATCCCCCGAACCTACCAGTTACAAACCATCATCATCTTCTCAACCAGCTGTCGAATGTCCATCATCCCGATCTTTTAGTTGCCGCCGCCGCCTCCAACCTCGTTTAGGTACCATACCGAATCGATTTCGAGCGCCAGTTACTTTGTGTGGTTGGTTACGTGCGAGCGTGATCGAAACAAAACCCCGTTGTTGTTCACCACACTAGACGGCAGTGTGAAAAGCGCCCGTGTCAATCACGGCAACACGTCTTCATGCCGTGACTCAGAGCGCAACGCGCGATCGCTCCTCACATCATCGTCCGGTGACAGGTAGATCCCAAAAACTGTGTGATGCACGACCGAAGATGTACAGCTAGAACAGTACCCGGGGTTGTTTAGTGTAACTTAGTGCACCTCTCAAAGTTTGGGATTAAAATATTAATTACGGCATTAATCACCGCGGTCTGGCCCGACCCGGCGCGCAGTGGCCGTGCGGTCACGGATCTAATTTTATGTCACCGCGATTGGTATCGCCGCCACATAGCCACATACTTACTACCTACAGTTAGTTAGTCAGTTCAGGACTAGGATGACAAAGTGACCAAAAAGATTTTCCCACAGTGATTTCTTGGCATATTCGTACGAGGTGGATGATATTAGCGGCGCACCCGTGCGATTTCACACAGTCAGTGGATGTTCCACTAATAGAAAATACGTCGTTGGCGAAGCAAACAAAATGACCAGATCTCGTGAAAATCATAAATCGGCTGTTGAGTCTGGCTCGTCGCATTACATCTTCCAGAGCGATGCTGAAGAGTATCAGGTATCAGGTATCAGAAGGCCGGCTCCAGAGGCACGTTATCCTCCATTTGGGACATTTGTGCCATCGCCAAAATAACAGCCTATTTCATCATCTACCTGAGGGAAAAGGAAGGAAAAAGGATTTGGATGGGGATAGGGACAGGTAGGGAAATAGGAAAATACCCTGGAAGAGGGTACTAACGCACAAGCGTACCACAATGGGTTCAAACAGCGCCCTGAAAAGGGCACTGTAATAACGCATAAAGCGAAAGAGAGCCTATAGCTCTTTACCACAGCGGGTTAAGAACAACAGAATATCCTGAAGATTCAGGTTTCTGAAGTCAGTTTCACTTAATAAGTGTTTACCGAATACTCGGAAACGCAGTTGCGCGAAAACTGGACAGTTACATATCAAATGATACGAAGTTCCATAATCGGATTCACAGCTATCACAGGCAAATGAATCAGCTTGCTGAATATTCGCCATGTGATAGCTGAGTCGGCAGTGGCCAGTCAATGCTTTGACCAGCATGCTGCAATTCTGCTTAGACAGATTAGTTAGATACTTCGCCACCCGTAGAGATGGCTCAGCACTATACAATTTGGTTTGACGACATGACTCCAAACTATTCCAATATTGTCTGTGTTGAGTGACAGCCCAGGTGTGAATCTGAAGCTTAATCCAACACTTCGATATCGGAATAGCTGGCTCAGGGCCAATGAAGTCATGTGATGCTCCAGAGCGAGCTAACTCATCAGCCAATTCATTTCCAGCGATGGAAGAATGACCAGGTACCCATAGAAGGTGAACAGCGTTTGCTGAATTCAGCTCCTCGATTTGAGTTCGACAAGCGATAACTATCTTCGACCTGGAGTTGGCCGAAGCAAGTGCTTTAATAGCAGCCTGGCTATCTGAACAGAAGTATATTACTTTGCCCATTACGTGCTGCTGAAGTGCTGATTGCACTCCGCACATAAGAGCAAAGATTTCGGCCTGAAAAACGGTACAGTGTCTACCAAGTGAATAAGACTGATACAGCCTTAGCTCACGAGAATAAACACCAGCACCTGCTCGACCTTCGAGAAGGGAGCCATCAGTGTAACATACGATGCCGTCTGAAATACTTCTTTCCAGATAACCAGATGTCCACTCTTCCCGGGAAGGGAATTTCGTGGAAAATGTCCTATATGGAAAATTACAAGCAATTGTAAGATCACTTGGAGCAAGGACAATTTTGTCCCAATTCACCAAAAGTGGAAACAACGAGGTGTGTGTTGAACTGCGGTTCACAGGAGTTTCCTCTAGTAGACCGAGTACCCGTAACCGGTAAGTGCAAGAAAGGGCTTCTTGTTTGAAATGAATGTGTAGTGGGGCAACGTCAAAGAGAACTTCTAGCGCTGCCGTATGAGTTGAAGATAACGCTCCAGACATCGCCATTAAGCACATCCATTGGAGATGGCCTAATTTTGATTGGACCGTTCTCACTTCACCCTTTTGCCACCACACAAGACATCCATAAGCCAATATTGGCCGAACCACAGTTGTGTAAATCATTTGATATACTTGGGTTTTAGACCCCAAGTTGTACCAAAAGTGCGCCGGCATTGCCCGAAGGCCATACAAGCTTTCTTGATTCTGAACTCAATGTGAGGTGTCCAGGAAAGCTTGGAATCAAGAATGACTCCAACGTACTTTACCTGTTCAGTCACATCGATTTCAGAATCAAAGAGACGCAAAGGTCGAACGCCATTACGGTTTCGCCTTTCCGTGAAAAGAACAATAGATGTTTTACTCGGATTAACCGAAAGGCCATATTGGCGACACCAACCCTCAACTACCTGAAGGGCGTTTTGCATCAGGTCGAAAAGGGTGCTGATGCACATACCAACTAACAACGTTAGGTAGTCGTCGGCAAAACCATAAGTAGGAAAACCGCTATTATTGAGTTGCCTCAATAGCGTATCTGCTACGAGATTCCACAAAAGCGGTGATAAGACTCCCCCTTGGGGGCATCCACAAACACTCAATTTCCTAATCCCTGCTAGACGCAATGTCGAGAAGAGATATCGGTTTTTGAGCATTTGGTGAATCCAATTGGAAATCATTGGAGATATACCATGACTCCGTGCGGCTTCCAATATGGCATCGAAAGGCACGTTGTCAAAGGCACCCTCGATATCTAAGAAAACACCCAAACAAGATTGCTTTTGAGCGAATGCTTTCTCGATATCGTAAACAACCTTGTGTAAAAGAGTCACAGTGGACGTACCAGATTGGTAGGCATGTTGGTTCACATGAAGAGGCACGTTGGCCAGATGAACATCACGGATATGATGATCCACAATGCGTTCTAAGCATTTCAGAAGAAAAGAGGTCAAACTGATAGGTCTGAAACTCTTTGCTTCTTCATACGACGCACGACCCACTTTCGGAATAAACTTTACAGTAATATCCCTCCAGGATTTGGGAATATACCCTGTAGCAAAACTGCAAACAAGTAGTTTTTTCAAAACATGTTTGAAATAATCAAATCCCTTCTGAAGCAAAATAGGATAAATCCCATCTGCCCCAGAAGATTTGAAAGGAGCAAAGCTATTAAGAGCCCACTCAATCAATCGATTCTATAGTTACAATACTCCGAGCCGAAGCTAAAGAATCATAACTACAAGAAAAGACATCAGGATCATCCGAAGATGTAATATCCACACATCCAGGGAAGTGTGTGCTGAATAAGCATTCCAGAACTTCCTCATCAGAGGAAGTCAGATCGCCATTTGGCAAACGAAGTTCGTTCACCCGGAAATCCTTAGATTTCGCAAGGATTTTGTTTAACCGACTGACTTCACTCAAGCTGGAAACATTTGTACAAAGGTTTTTCCAGCCGGATCGTTCAGCAGACCGGAGAGCTTTCCTGTAGGCCTTGCGAGCCGACCTGAAAGCCTCCGAACCAGCCGAACGTCGTCTGTTCCAACTCTTTCTACATTGTTTCCTGAGTTTCGCCAGATCAGAGTTCCACCAAGGGGTTCCTCTTGTGATCTTCACAGACCGTAGAGGGCATGCTTCTTCAAAAGCTTCCATGATGAAGGTCGTTGTAGTATCAACGGCATCATCTAAATCACTTGGAGTGTCAATGGATGGTGAATATCCATGAAATTTGGCTGCAACCAAATCAGTATAAAGATCCCAGTTTGTTGACCGAGGATTCCTGAAACGCAATGTTTGCGAAGTAACATTCAAATGTTCAAAAAAGATATAGCGATGGTCAGATAAAGATTCTTCATCTGACACATGCCAATTGGTCAGCTCGTGACTAATTCTGCTAGAGCAAAGCGTTATATCTAACACTTCCTCTCTAGCAGATACCATGAAGGTTGGGCGGTTGCCTATGTTAAGTAATGCAAGATCTGTACTACTTAAGTACTCCATCAAACTGGAGCCTCTCAAGTTAATGTCTGAGCTGCCCCAGATGATATGGTGAGCATTAGCATCACTGCCAACAATTAGCGGAAGGCCTTTTGAAGTGCAGTATGCGATGACTTGTTTGAAAGCATCCGTAGGGGATGGTTCATCATGTGGTAAATACACAGAACAATAGACGTATTTCCTGTTGAGGTTTCCAACAGATACATCAATTGTGATAACACATACATCTCTGGTGGTTAGTTCAGAGATGAGTGTAGCAACTATTGCGTTGTTGACAAGCACACAGGCTCGAGGCATGACACGCGAGTTTGCCATTTCATGTTTACTGAAAGTGGCAAACACCGGGTTCACAAGGTTTCCTAGATAGAAATTTCCCTTACGAAAGTAAGGTTCTTGTACCAAGGCCACTTGGGCTGTACCATTTTGCATATAGGGTGTCCCAGAAAGTATGGGCACAACTTTGCTGCTCTGCCATTTGGGAATGGATGCATATACAAACTTTATTTTCACACATATCCTGCCTTAATATGTTAACATCAAATGCCAATCATTAAAATTTGCATTTAACACTTTGTTTGAAAACGGTAGAACATTCCCTAAAAGACCTTTTAAAGCTTCTGCACAAATTGCGATATTTTTCAATAACATCGTTTAACAATTTGTTTCCTACGCATGAAATTAAGTTCGATAAAAATTTCAAAAAATATTTCCGTGTATTTCCATATGCGTATCTATTATACAAGCCTTAGTTTGAATTGACAACATATACTTTTGAACCTGAAAAATGAATTTAAACACCAAAATCGAAATTTTTGAAAACCCGTTTTTCTAATAAATGAAAACAAGCATCTGAATATATATCACAACATGCAGAAAATAACATTTTAATTTCACTATAAGTAAAATAAATGCCCCAGCTTTATGATGTATAGATTGAATTATTTTTATTCTCGTTAAAACATGTTTAAAAACTCGAATGTCTGTGGGCATGTCTTATCCAAAAATAGAAAAGCCTAATTTTCCAGTTTTCTCAAAATTCTGAAATACCCGTGCGTACGGGCAAAACATATTTCTATAAAAAAAATCAATTAATCATCTGAGGAAACATGTTTTCGAATATATTATGTGAAAAAAATTCGAAAAAAATGTTTCGAATTCGGATATTTTGCAAAACCGTAAAAAAGTCGTTTGTGCAGAAGTTTTGAAAGATGTTTTTTCATTTTAAACATTCTGCATACAAAATCCCTTTTTAATGTATAATCTCTTTATAGGTATCAATTAGAATACCTTGAATAAAAATACAAAAATATAAAAATTGTTGTTTGTTAATAAAATGATTGTATTTTCGCTATACAAAGTTGTGCCCATACTTTCTGGGACACCCTATAAGTCTGCAAAGATTGATCGTTGCTGTTCTTTTATGCTGAAGATTGATCTGAGCTATCCTAACCGTAGCCACTACCCAAACTAGGTAAGATTAAACTCTTCGCAACAACAGCACAACAAAGAATAGCAACAATAAAACCAAATCGGTATCGATTGGAAAACGCCAAAGGCGAGGATACACAGAATACACTGTGTAAATCGCATAATGCGAAACCATGTAGGTGAAAATTTAAACTAATTAACAACATCTTCATAATCCCGCCCTTATTTAGCCTCAAGTGAGACTAAAGAAGGGCAGCTGATTGTCTCGGAGAAACACAAGGTCCACTGCACCATTGCTCCGGTTAGCGCAGTAAGGGCTACATACTGTGGAGGGCGCCCTGGTACTCCACAGGCTCCGTTAGCGGTTAGGTTTTTATTAGACCCCCCTAGCCATTCATTCCTAGGCACGGTAAGCATAAAGCCGCATCACACCATGAATTAGGCGAAGCAAACAAAATGACCAGATCTCGTGAAAATCATAAATCGGCTGTTGAGTCTGGCTCGTCGCATTACATCTTCCAGAGCGATGCTGAAGAGTAGGCAGCATTGTTGCAGTTCGCGGTACGATCCGATCCGAATGAACTGGATTGTTCACCTTAAAACTTTTCACAGTTCAGCACATAGTTTATTATTGCTTTGATCAGTATAGCCAGCTTTCCGAGAAAGTCGATTTCGTCTATGAGTTTCCATAGTCTTGGTCGATATCGTCGTATGCCACATTGCAGTCGAGGAACAGATGAATTGTTAAAACCTGGTATTTACTGCATTTGTAGAGGATTTCCCACACGGTGAAGATCCAACCGGCTGTTGATGAAGCCGGCTTGATAACATCATATGAACTACTTCCACCTAGCAATTACTTCAAGACCGTCTGCCAAGATGGAAGCCTCTTTATCCCTGCAGATTTTGGCTCGCAGTACGAAGCCGTTACGGGATGCGTTGAGTTTCTGGCTAATCTCCTGTATTTCTTTGGAACGGACCAGCAGTTCTATTTCCTCGCACTCCGCTTAGTTTAGGCGCTGTTTTTTCTTTCGGAAGAGCCTGTTCCACTCTTTCCCATTACGCATGAAAAATATTTGGCCAAAAAAGCCCAAGAAATGACAAATATTTGGCATTATGACAAGAAGTGGAATGGAACTGTTCACGCAGGGGCGGGATGAATCAACTGTATTTTGCAATAAAAGACGACGTAGGACGGCCTTCATGTTCAAGTAGTAACTGAATTTATTTGTCTTTTACATACACATACACTTGTATAGGGTACAGGGCACAGTAGTTGATTTGCACAAACAGGAACCTTTACATGTTCTGCCGGGTTCCATGCTGCAGCATTACCGCCCGCGATGTGATCTTCAATTCCAAAATCGTTCTGAACTCCTCGTCGAACCATTCGTTCTGGACACTCCGTTTCGCATATCCAATGGAGCTCTCGGCTGCTTCGTTGATGACTGGTTTTACTGTACTCCAGTAGCCCTCTAGAGGCGTCGCATCTTAAAAGACGCTGTTGTGAAGCAATCTCCCGCTTCCCTGACAACCTACGACCAAGGTTCACCGGGTTAAGATCAGTGTCACGGGGAGGTAAGGATTGGAGATGCTAAGCAGAGGCTTGTGTTCTCAATGAGATCTGAGAAACACAGCCTTTACCGTGCCAATACTGCGGATGCTGCAACGATCGATGATGTTTTACTTTCCGGAATTGCGTAGTCAGAAAGATCTCCTTGAATCTCCGCATCGAGATCTGCCACCCAGTCCACTACAACTCGTTGGAACGCAATCGTTCTGGCAGTTTTTTTTTCTGATACGCCATCAGTTCACAATTGTTGAAATGTACCTCCATTGCTCACTCAACGGGTCTTCGAGTTGCTGTATTTTCTAGATACGGTTCTCACGAAAACTTTCAGGGACGCCAACGGTTGCTTTAGTGATGCGAGGACTATCTGGCTGTACGTCCAAAGAATAACGTTGTTCACTTTTAAAGGTAGATACACCAGAAGGCACTAGGAAATCAACCTTGTCAGAAGCTCCATGCGGAGCATGATGACTTGTATCGTAAGGGCTAATATCGATTAGCTACACATCAAACGAAGACTTGCAGAGTCGTCGGAGAAGATATCTCGCAGGTCCAATGCTTCGTATGCCAGTTCTGATGCTGAAGAGAGGTTCGTAACTGCAACCATTCCTGTAGTAAATGTAAGTGTTGTATGATTCTTGTTGTAAGTACTACCGAGAAGTTTGTATGATCTTGTTGTGTTAAGTGTAGGTTTATCCCAGCTAAGCTCCCAAAGATAAAGTTGGCTAGGATCAGGCTCCACCACCCTACGAGAACATCACCATCTGTAGTTCCAAAACCCACCGCCAGATGGACGGTTACCATCCTTGGTGGCCATGAGGGGTGGCGTAAAGGAATCTACACACGCCATGAGGGGGCAATTACCGTGCAAGGAAGTCAAGAACCTTGCAGCTGATCGATGTCCCAAATCCTTTTCGCTTAGAAAAAGTTCGTCAGCGAAGGTGCTTCGGAAGGTAACGACTAGTAAAGGAAATATTGAAAGGAAAGTGGATAAGTGAAAGAGTAGAGTAGTGAGGAGAAGCGGATTGCGGGAAGGCGAAGTGAGCATCAGGTAACCCCTGAATCAGGGATGCCAGACGATTTTTTCTGAAAAATCTGTATCACTATTTTTAAAAATCTGTATACCATACAAAATTTGGGTGAAAAATCTGTATCCCATACAAAAATATGTATTTCATATAAAACGAAATCTGTATAGAAGCTAAAAAATCTGTGTAATACAGATAAATCTGTATATATGGCATCCCTGCCCTGAATACCCCCATGTTGGTCCAATCCTAGTTTTATCTACGCTGTTCTTCTGCGTTACACAGAATCCCGTTGTTTACAGTATGAACTCCGTGAAGCGCCCTACGTGGCTCGAGGGACTTAAAAGTCGACAAAGGCCGAGAACCAATCCGCCAAAATATCGGTAGGACCCGAAACATAGGTAGCCTGAAGACGTGTCCCAACCCACCCCCGGAACCCGTGGAGAGCGAGCCGAGGATCCACGCCTGTGGAAAGCGAAGTAGTACAATAAACTGTTGTAGCTTGTTAAAAAGAGCTGTTGTTTTCCTCCATTTTGCGTGAGAACTACCACCCGCGAGTAACTTTTTAGTAAACGTGCTGATCCTGAGGCATTTGAGTTGGGGAGTCTCTGTGGTACTCCCGACTGACTTACCCAATACCTACATAAATCACCTTCCAATTGCGTTTCCCACGAGAATCCTGCCAAATAAATCCTTCGCATAATGTGCTTGGCGATGATGATAACCGAAGACAGAAGACTAATCGGACCGTAGAGTTGGCGGATTTCAGACAACACAAATCTCTCACAAAGCTCATCCCGCAGTGAACTGCAGGTCAAACCTAGAGTTTTCATGACTCTCTCGCAGCCGTCACTAAGATTCACCAGCTCCTCACGATCATTTTCAAGTATTCGATGTAGCAACTCCATACGGTTGAAGTTCTACTTATTGTCAGCGACTCCAACGGATTTCAGCCTTCCAACGAGCACTGGGTCTAGCACTCCATGGTTTCAGCTCTGGTGAGTATGTCGCTGACATAACATTAGCCTTGTCAATACTCAGTTGCAGCAAATACCTTGTAGCAAGAAGAGCAGCGAAGGTTGTTTCAATGCTTCACCGTTGTCAATTCCAGTACACGAAGAGACAGCGCTGGATCAGTTAACGAAAAGATTCTTTGGAAGCACAAATTGTCTGGAATGACCCTGAGGTGCCGATACATCTTCAATATATCAGCAGTGTACATAACAACATACTCCTGGAACCGAACTAGGATCATGAAGATGTCGTTTTGTACAGTTGTGCCTACCAGAAGAGCTTGGTCTACAGCGACGTCATTTGTTGAAGCCTTTGCTGATGCATAGAACACAATGCGGAACTTTGTACTAGAACTGGACGGTGTAATACTGCATGGTAGGGCAGGGTAGGGCATGTATTACCGGAGTTTGTGTGCTGCATCGGAGTCCTCGCCGGCGTCGCAACAGTATCCTAGGGCTTCATAGACCTCGATGAACTTCTTGTACTGGAGTTTCATAACTGGATCCCTCTGTGGATCGTTCTTCATTACCGTGTCGGTGTCGTTTTGAACATGGATAAAGCATTGTCCAGTTAGAATCCGGACGCAAAGGATAATTTATTGTGACGCTCTAAATGATCATAATCATATTTTTTTCACTGCAGTCTGATCATAAACAAGTCCTCTACTGACGGTGAAAATTTCATCGATTTTCTTGCTACGAGTGAAAAGTTATTTCAGAATGAAGACATGCGAAGGAAAAAAATCTTGCACAAACACGCTGAAAATTTAGGGTGGTCAGGTACGACAGTCGCGAAAAATGTTAATATCTCCAAAACCATTATGTGTGATGTGCTCAGATGTTGTTAACCATGCCATGAGGAAGTGTCCAAGGAAGATTAAAGTTTATGTTCATGGATAAATCTGCTTGGAATTCCAAGATTTGGCAGGATGTTCGAGCTCTGGATATCGTTTTCTCACACCACGATTTTGACACCAAATGTGTACAAAGATAAAGATGATAACCTCAAGAATCGCGTGCTGCTTTTCAAAAATGCCCAGAAGGGATCTGAAGAGGTTTGAGCTACTTTGGAGAGCTATCACGACAGCTTGAGATGTGCAGTGGTGTCATCACTGTTGGATAGTGTTTATTAACGAAAAAACACTCAAATTTCGCTTCTTTGGAATTCACTGATAAGCCCGTAATTTCGCAAGAAGAGAAATATTTGGTAAAGTTTCTTTGGATTCTTAATCAGACTGGTAGAGGGTCTCAGGACACTACAGAGATGACCTGATTGTTAAACAAATACGCCGAAGGGGTTGATGTTAAAATTTACTACCATTGTGCAGATTTTTAAGGAAGTTATCACGGAAAAAATGAGAAAATGTATTAAAAATCAAATTTAATAATTTTAATGATATTTTTCCATGAAGCTACAGTAAATTATCTTTGTTTTGATGGCTTAACCTTTTATGTTTGTTATTCCACCTCTGAGATATAAGTGATTATCTGCGGCCGGATTCTAACTGGACAATGCCTTAGATAGCCAGAAATGTCTTCTTGCGTTGTTGTTTTAGATCCGAAGGTTTATCAGCATCTTTGACTTCCTCAACTTTCCAAAACATTTCGTGGTTTCGGTTGCTCTGGTGCTCCTAGACTAGCACCTGGCCAAACTATGCTTCATGTAGGTAGATCAAGCAATTCCCATGACAGCTGGATTCATCCCGATTTTGAGCAGTCGAAGGAAATAGGATACGCAAAAATGCATGTTAATTTGGTCAAGTAGATTAAACTCGGGATCGGCCACTTCGAAATACCCAGCTGGGAAGTGGAAATGACTCTGGTTCCCTTGGAGTTCGCAAAGCATTGAAAAGGCCGTGTACGTGGATTTAACTGCTGTTTTTAGCTTCTCCAGAGCACCTCTAGAGTCTTGCCAGCACCCACTCCGCAATTGGTAGAAGTATGCGAGCCCTATGCACCACCAGGCGGTCTGCCATATGCTTCAAAATAAAACTCATCAGCGAGTCAGAATCCAGAACTACACGGCGTGGCATCTCCCTGTTGAAAAGGTCCCGCAGGTTGAATAGAGCTATCATGAGTATTGCCATTTTCAGCTCCAAAAGTTCGTTGTTCGGAACAGCCGTGTTTGACGATGTCCGGGAAGGTTCTTCTACTGGCGAAGCCTGCTGGTTCACCTGAGCTGTGCTTACCTTCTGCATCAGTAAAGCAGGCTTCTCTGGCAATATTATCGGATCCTTATGTAGAAACTTGTGGTGTTTCTACTGTCACTCCGAACAGGTCTTCCTTGATGAACAATTGATGGATCGGTGTCCGGGATTCAAGCAGTTGTTACACAGATTCAACTTACCTCGTTCAAAAGTCGAGCTGTTTCGCCTTAATGAATGTAGGACAGTGGCGTAGGAAGTGGCGATGATCCTCGTAGCACAGGAGATAGCGCTGAGGCTTGCTTGTTGGTATCGCAGCATTTACCTTCTGCCTTACCAACTTCACGTTAGACGATTTAGAGCACGCTTTGATCATTTCTCACAGCTGAAGACAAAACAGATCGTGATGTTGGGCCGTGATGATCTTTGTCAGCTCCAGCAAGTTATCATGATTCCTTTTTGCCATCAGTTTCAGCTCCAGCAGACCTGCTAGGGTGATGTTTATGATTAACGAGGTTTCTCGAACTGGTCCTTCAGTTGCTTCCATGTCAACTGAACATCTTTCTACTAAATCATCTTCGCCGTTATCGATTGGGAGGCACTACCAATAAGGACCTCATCAAGATGGTGTAGCTTCATGTAGTTCCCCAAACTCTAATCGAAGCTGGGAATTGGCGCTCGCAATGGCTGTTCCTGGACGATTACCTTAAGCCTGGCAGTTTGTAGCAGCTTTTGTGGTAGTCAGTCCTGCTCCTCTAACTTCAACGGCGTTGTCGCTTCTGGCACTCCTCGGTGAGCTGTGACGTACCCTTGCTAGTGCAGCTTCTTCAGCTCCTTGAAGTAAACCTTCACCAGAGATGGAGTTATCCTTCCTAGACCATCCTCTGCTTCCTCCAGGGTGTTGCTGATCATGGTGACTTTCCGCTTGATGTGACCACGCGAATGGATAAAGGTCTCCAAGTAATTTATCTGCTCTTCCTTTTCTCTCGGACATTGGTAGGCAGCATATCGAATTTCATCTGCATCTCATCATGCTCTTCTATCCTCAACGACGGTGTTGTTTCTAGCACTTCTTGGTAAGCGGTTGATGAAGAGTTCTCGTATAAAACTTACAAGGAGCCTATGAAGAGAGTCTCTCAGTTAAGCAGAAAGCTTTAGCTTGGATAGCCAGCCCATCCCGAGCTGATATGGTGAAGAGACTCCGACCATGCATTAGTCTTCAGCCACCACAAGTTACGGTGGGTCAGGATAAGAGTCCTTCTTGAACTCATTCAGTGTAATAGGGAAGGTCAAGGTGCGATGGTACTTGATGAAAGTTCGCTAACCGCCGGAGTCTTGCTTTAGGTGTCCCGAACTGCGATGGCCCATGAACAAGCAAACTGTGATCACTGTGGGCCCAAGGCTGTACCAAACTTCCCAATTGTTTGATTTGATCCGGGCAATCCGAGTAGCATAACAGCGCGACGGGAGTTCCCAAGTGCCCAGCCTTCAAGAGAGTGTTAGCTGGTAACGCAGTTGAACCTGAACCACTATGACGTAGATTAGTAACTCCTGTGTCAAGCAGTCACAGAGTGAAGGACGTATATTGTATTATAGCGGGCCTGCACCACTTACCCACCAGAAATGGTAATTGGATCACCGATGGGTCCAAAACAGCTGCGGTATAGATGACGGGTAGATACGTAATAAATAGGCTGATTAACGAGGGTTTCGTAGCTAGCAGCTGCTAATCGCCTCCTCAATGGTTGACAGACCAGTTCTTACAGATGGTGAACCACATGGCGGTGGAGTTGACGAAGCTATGACCGGCGATTAACTGGTGACTTCAATATGCTCTGATGGTGGAGTGGCGAAGCCGTTTCACCAACCAGCGGGATAAGATCTTGATAGAGGACCTGGCCATACTCAATTTCGATCTGGGAGATGTCGGTATTGAAAGTACCCTTCAAGAGTATCAGTGCGGATTAAGTCATCAGCGTTACATCCTGAAGAAAGTTCAAGTGGACGCTAGGTCGTCGTAGATAGACGCGAGTTAGCTCAAACTGAAGAGTTGATAATGTCTACGCTCACAGCAACAACCTTGCGGTATCGACTACAACCACAGCAGGCAGAGCGACTAGTCCAAGTCCTCATAGGTGAATGACATTGAACTTCGACGGTGAAGTATTTAGGGAGACATGGACAAGAAAGGCGATGGATCAGCGAGCTCGAACAGATGAGAAGCATGGCGAACGATGAGTGGCGTTTACGACTACTGAGGTCACGCTCCGAGATTGGTGCTAGAAAACAGAGCTGGTTGTGGTTGAGTCTCAGCGTCTCAGGTGAGCACCATCCTGTACCAATTCAGATGTGCATCACTATACCCAGAGTGGTATTTATCTAGCTAATTAGATCACATTTCGCACACGGTCGGATACACCCGGCGACGACCGACCGACCGACGCTTCAAAAATTGGCAGGCCAAAAGTGATGAACGAACACTACGAGGAGACACGGAGGAGACCACAGGAAGAAATCATTAAAGCGCCCATGGTGCACCAATGAATCTTGCGTTTGCGTCCCCGATGAATTCCGTCACTTTAACACGCCGGCCGCGCCGTGTCGCCCGGGGTTCGATCTTCAAAGATACGCATTCCGGCTGCTGCATACCGCGTCGCCGGTGGATGGGACCCGGGCAATTTGTTTATTTATTTAGTTTTAAAAGCTGTACAAGTAGATGACTGTAGTTGGAAGTAGAGAACTACTTGAGCCATCTCATATATTTATAGTTATGAGTTTCGATTTCCCACCGTGGCGTGGTGGGGAGGAAGATCGAGCAACTGTTGCACATCCGATTGCGATCGGAATTCGAACTTCGTTTCATGTGTGGGGATATATCGACTGGGCGGCGGTTGGTTGGCGGCGAGCAGCCGGCGACATCTTGTCAAAATTCCCGCTTTTAATGATGTTTTTCCAAGTGATCGCGGAAAGTTATGGCTGCTTTCTGCTTCTGAGTCACAGCGCGGGTAAGCCATTTATTTCGGTCTCAGCAGGACGCCGACGTAAACATGCATTAATGAAGATCAAGATTACCGTTGATCTTCGATCGGTTCAGCTTGGATCGACTTGGATCGCTGCAGTAGTTCATGAGTCAGGTGTGAAGCAATGGTTTTTATGTGGTTGGTAACACTGGCGCGTCAGCGCCAGCACCGTCATATTCGTTGACCTCATTGCTGGCTGCCAGTCAGTGACGATAAAAACAATAACACTTTTATTAGTCTATTTACTATTTCGGGTGCTGCTCGATAATGGATGCTTCGAGGCCGAGTACATTAGATCACTCCCAGATCATGGCAATGCCGCTGCCGCGGTTAATTAGCTTTGCACGTTTCGTTTTTTTCTCGTTGCGCGAGAAGGGGTCGTAGCGCAGTAACTTTTGTTTTTAGGTTATGTTTATCCAAATGGTCGACGATGCCGCATACACATATTTCCAATCGTAAAAATTCAATTTAACACGCCAAAATTGAAGGCCACGCGGTCATCAAATCTCGGATTTATGGGTTAAACCCAAAAAAACGTGTTGATTAACCCCCGGCATTTGTTTCTCTATTTGCAGCAAGCCGAAAAGAAGGAGAAACTATCGCCCAACAGTACGACAGCGGCCAGCATGGATGGACTGCTGAGTGCAGCGACTGCCACCACAGCGGCTACGGCGGCCACCACCACGACCAACGTTTCGTCGCCGCCGCTGGCGTCGTCCACGATCATCGAGCAGAATGGCGTTACGCCACCGTCCCCATCGACGACTCCGCTCTCCGACGACGCCGGCAGCGTCAGCGGGAAGCTCAAGCTGGATCTCACCGGCGGCAGTCCGGACAAACCCGGTCTCGACGGAGCGGTCGATTCGCGGCTGGATCTGCTTAAGGACGCCAAATCGTTTATTATGAACAATAACAACATCAACAGCAGTAACAATAACAACAATAACAAAAGTGACAGTTGTAGCAGTAGTATCGGCCACAGGGTCAGCCCGAGTCCGACGGACAAGGACCGGGATAGTGGAGGAGCTAACAGTAGCTGCAATGATCAACACAGCAGTAAAGATAACCCGGCGGACAAAAGTTGTAGCGCTGGCAACCAGGCGCAAACCGGTAGCAATAGTCACAATGACAGTAGCAGTGGTAGCTGTAGCGCCGAGGGAAACGATAGTGGTGAATCGAAGGAGGCCGCGGCGGTGGCCGCCGAAAGCCGAACGGCGCCCAAAACGCTTGCGGAGGAACTATCGGCAAAGGATAGAGAGGTAAGTTTCTTATTTCTTTTCCGAAGGAATTGTCATACAATTATAGATCGGTATGCATAACGGGTATTTCAACACATTCAAACTATTCTAGAACAAAAAACTTGAAGTTCTTTAAGATTTTTAAAAGTATACTTGACAACTCCTAAACGAATTTTTCAGTTTCTAAGTATTCCCTTTAATGTGAGTTGGACAGCCTAAAATTCTTCCCAACCAAGCTGAATTATTCGACCAAGTTTCAGAAAATTTGGTCGACAAAAACCCCCCATGAAGATACAAGAACAAACCTGCCGATAATATACCCATCGAGACCCTAGTTAGCCTGAAAACGTGCCGTGGAATTTTGACGTCTATGAGAGTGTCATTTAGTTTGTGAAAATGAACAACTTTCTCGACGACACAAATCTCTATCCAGTCACTGTGATGGAGAATAGGCACTGGTGTCACCAACCACTGTTAAAGAAGATCAAATACCTCAAAAGCTACTAAATAATAAATATACCTCTCGAATTCTCTTCATATTCAAGTAATGCAGGTCTGATTCACTTCATGATCGAGTGATTCAGGTTTGATTCACTTCAAATTCTTAATATTCAGGTCTGATTCACATCATATTCAAGTGATTCAGGTTCGATTTACTTCATATTAAAGTCACTTCATATTCGAGTGATTCAGGTCTATTTTACTTTATATTCAAGTGAATCAGGTCTGGTTCATTTAAAGTGATTCAGGTCCGATTCACTTTAT
This sequence comes from Aedes albopictus, assembly GCF_035046485.1. Classification (NCBI taxonomy): domain Eukaryota; kingdom Metazoa; phylum Arthropoda; class Insecta; order Diptera; family Culicidae; genus Aedes; species Aedes albopictus. Next base: position 14,994,852 of record NC_085138.1, read on the forward strand.
TTTCAAGTGATTCAGGTCTGGTTCACACCATGTTCAAGTGATTCAGGCTCGATTTACTTCATAATCAAGTGATTTAGGTTTGAATCACTTCATGTTCAAGTGATTCAGGTTCGATTCACTTTGTTTTTAAGTGATTCAGGTCTGATTCACATCATATTGAAGTGATTCTGGTCTGATTAATTTTATATGAAAGTGAATCAGGTCTGGCAAGGGCGTAACCAGCTTTTCGGCCAAGGGTGGGGGCAAGCTCCCTTAGCAAATTTGTGCCTATACTAGCTTATATTCATACGCATTACGGTGAAATTGAATATAATAACATTATACTCTACAAGCGTTATTTAATCCTTCAGCAGTCACACTGTTGTATACGTTAAAAAACTCGCCTGATCTTCAAAAACCAACGTGGTGCTGGTAGCAGTGAGCAATTACTGGATGATTAAGGATTTTTAGGACTAGAATTTCCTGGTTCCTGTATGAGTCCTTTTTAAATTATCTTCCAATATTATTTGGTGGAGGAGTTCCTCTAGAAATTCTTTAAATAATTAAAAAATATCATCAGGTAAACCTGGAGAAGTTTTTAGGTACATTTTAAAATTTCCAAAGAAACTCCTGAATGATTTTTTAAAGAGAACCTGAGAGGAATTTCTGAAGAAATAATTTGAGGAATTCCCGGAACAATCCCTGCAAAATTCCTGGATAAATCCCAGGAGCAATTCCTACAGGAATGCCTGGAGGAAGCCCTGTGGAATCCCGGAGAAATCTCTGGATAAATTTCTGAAAGCATACCTGGAGGAGTTCCTGTATAAATTTTGGAACGAATACCTAGAGAAATATCTGAAGAGTTCAATTCAATTCACTTTATTAATGAGATTTTCAGCCGTTGGCTGGTTCATCTCAATATCTGAAGAGATCTCATGAGGAAATCCTAGAAGAAATTCTAGACAAATTTCTGGAGAATTCCTTGGAGGAAGTTCTGGAGAAATTACTGGAGGACTTCTGGGAGGAATCCCTAGAAAAAAAAGCAATCTTCCTAGAATTCCTAGAGGATATCATAGATAAATTTCAGAAGGAATTCTTGGTGGATTTCTTGGAGAAATCCCTGAAGCAAATTCCTTTGAAAATCTATAGAGAGTCCTGGAGATACTTCTGAACAAATCCCAGACGTAATTCTAGGAAGAATTCTTGAATAAGACCCAACAGGAAATACTGAAGGAATTTCTTGGATGAATTTTTGGAGCAATCCCTGGAAAAAATACTAAAGAAATCTCCAGAGGAATTCTGGGAGGAATTGCTGGAGAAATTTTTGAAAACATCCCTTGAGAAATTCTGAGAACCTAGAGGAACCCCTGAAGCAATTCCTGGGCGAATCTCTAAATGAATTTCCGGAAGAATGCCTGGAGGAATCCCTGAAAAAAACCTGATAGTATTCCTGGAGAATTTCCTGGAAGAATCTCTGAAGGAATACCTTAAGGATTTTCTAAAGAAATTTCTGGAGAAATTGCTGACATAATTTCTGAAGGATGTCCAGGAACAATTCCTAGAGAATTTCCTGGAGGAATTCCTGAAAAAAAAATCCTGTGGTATTTCCTTCAGGAATTGATGGATAAAATCCTGGAGGAATTCCTAAAGGTATTCCTGCGAGAATTGCTGGAGGAATCTCTAGAGAAATTCTTGTAAGAATTACTGGATGAATTTCTAGAGGAATCTCCAGCGCATACATCAAGCTTTCTATTAATGGTGGTGAGATGCGTGGGTGGATCCCAGAAGGCCCTAAGTCGACAGAAACGTGTTTGTTTACGCAATGTTGATGTGGCCTTTTCAATTGTTGGTCTTGAAATCTCTGGAGAAATTCAAGCAAAAATCTCTGGAGAAATTCGTGAGAGGATTCCTGATGGAATCTCAGGAGATATTAATAAATGCCTGGAGAAATTCCTAGAGGAATTGCTAACAAAATTTATGAAGGATGTCCTGGGGTAATTCCTGCAGGAATTTCTGGAGGAGTTCCTGGAGAAGTTCCTGGATAAAATCCTGGAGGAATGCATAAAAGAATTCCTAGAGGTATTGTCGTGGTATTCCTGGAGGAATCCCTGAAAAAATACTGAAGGTACTTCTGGAGATTTTCCTGGAAAAATTTCTAAAGAAACCCCTAGAGGATTTACTGGAAGAATCCTTGGAGGAAATTCTGGAGGATTTCCTGGAGGAATCCCTGGGGAAATTCAAGGAGAAATCCCTGGAGGAATCCCTAAAATGATCTCAGAAGAAATTCCTTAAAAAATTCCTGGTGGAATCCCTGAAAATTTCCTGAAGCTATTCCTGGAGAATTTCCTGAAAGAATTTCTAGAAAAAAGTCCTGGAGAAATTGCTGACATGATTTCTGAAGGATGTCCAGGAGCAATTCCTGGATCAATTCCTTCAGAAATTACTGGACGAATTCCTGAAGAAATTCTTGGGGTAATTCCAGGAGAATTTCCTGGAGGAGTTCCTGGAGAAATTCCTGGAGAATTGCTGCAGGAATCCTTGGAGAAGTTCTTGAAAGAATCTTTGAAGAAATTATTGCCACAATTTTTGGACAAATTTCTGAGGGGAACTCTAGAGGAACTCTGGGAGAAATTTCTGTAAAAATCCCCTGAGAAATTCCTGGAGGAATTTCTAGAGAAATTTCTGGAGAAATTCTCGAAAGAATTTCTGAAGGAATCTCTGGGAGAATTCTTGGAATTAGTGAAGAAATCCCCGAAGAACTTCCTGGAGAAACCCGTGCAGCAATTTCTGGAGAAAAATCTGCAAGAATTCTTGGAGGAATTCCTGAAAAACATTTTGAAAGTATTCCTAGAGTAAATCCTGGAAGAAATGTCGAAGAAATCTTTGAGGAAATTCCTGGAGAAATTCCTCGCGGAGACCCTGGAGAAGTTCCTGGATGAAATCCTGGAGGAATGCCTGCGTAGATTTCTGAAGAAATACCACGAAAAATTCCTAAAGCAATCCCAGGAGAAGCTCCTGGAAGAACTCCTGGGGAATTCCTGGAGGAATCCCTGAAGCAATTCCTGGAGGAATATCTGGTGCAATTTCTGGAGAAATCTCTGCAAGAATCCAAGGAGGAATCCCTGGAAAATTTCCTGGAAGAATGCCTAGGAGAATTCCTGGTGGAATTCTTGGAGGATTCCCTGAAGTTATTCCTGGAGAAATCTTTGAATAAATTCCCTGGAGGAATCCCTTGAAGATTTTCTGGATAAATTTCTGTATTAATTCCTGGTGGATTTCTTGGAAGAATCCAGGAAGCAACTACTGGAGGAATCTCTTGATGAATGCCTGGAGGAAGTCCTGAAGGAATGCATTGAGGAAAACCTGAAGGATTTCTTGGAGGAATCTCTGAAAAAAAAATCTTGTAGGAATTCTTGGATGGATTCCTGGAGGATATCCTAAAAGAATGCCTGAAACAATTCCTAAAGGAATTTCCAGAGGAACTCCTGAAGAAATTTCTAGAAGATTTTCTGGCGGAGTTTCTGGAGGAATTGCTAGATGAATTCCTGGAGGAATATTTAGAGAAACCCCTACAGGAATTCCTAGAGGAATCCCTGGGAAAAATCTTAGAGGAATTCCTGAAGGAATTTGTGGATGAATCTCTTAAAAAACGTAGAGAAATACCAGGAATTAATCCTGAAGAAATCGCATATGTAATTCTTGGAGAAATTTTGGAGGAAGCCTTAGAAGGGAAGGAATACCTAAGGCAATTCCTGGAGGAAGTACTGAATTATTTCCTGGAGGAGTTCCTTAAGGAATACAAGGAGGAATTCCTGAAGGAATCCTAAGAAGAGTTCCTGGGAGAATCTTTGTATGAATTTTTAAAATAAGTTGTTCCAGAAAGAATCACAGAAGGATTTCCCGAATTAAGCCCTGCAGAAAATCTTCGAGGAATCCCTGGAGAATATCCTACTGAAATGCCTGTAGGGATTAACAGAGGAATCTCTGGAAATACTCCTGGAGGAATCTCTGGAAGAATTCCTGGAGGAGTTTCTGGAGGAATCTCTAGAGGGATTTCTGAAAGAATTCATGGATGATTTTTGAGACGAATCCCTGCAGCCATTCCCTAAGGAATCCCTAAAACAATTCCTGGAGAAATCTCTGTAGAAATTCGTGGAGGAATCCCTTGAGAAATTCCTGTAGGAATCCCAGGAAGAATTCCTGAAGAAATTGCAGATGGAATCCTTGGAGAAATCCTGAAGGAATTCTGAGAAGATTCATTGGAGGGAGTCCTCGAGGTGTCCCTGTAGCAGTTCCTGAAGGAATCTCTGTAGGAACTCCTGAAGAAACCCCAGGAGGAATCCCGGAAGCAATTCGTAGAGGCATTCCTAAGGGAATCCCTAAACAGTCACTGGAAGAAGTACTGGATTATTTACTGGAGGAGTTCCTTAAAGAATTCCAAGAGGAGCTCCTTAAAAAGTGTTCCTGAGGGAATCGTTGGAGGAATTTTTAAATGGAGTTGTTCCTGGAAGAGACACAGAAGAAATTCACGGGAGAATCCCAGGAGGAATTCTCGAAGGAAAACATGGAGGAATTTCTGATGAAAACACATGAGGAATCTCGGAAGCAATCGCATGAGGAATTCTTTAGAAAATCCCAGGAAAAATTTCTAAAAAAATCCTGGAAGAATTTCTGTTGGAAAAAAATATGGAGAAATCCATGTCTCCAATAATTTTTGGTCGAATTATTGTTGGATGCATGGATGGATTGCATGGATTCAAAGAAAGATTGTTTTATACAATGTTTTAAGGAACTCCTGGATTATTTTTGCCTTCCTCGTACACTAAGTGTACTGGAAAGGCTATATGTTCACTCCAAAAATGACTTTTTGATAGAAGGCCCGGAGGGTCGAGTCACATATACCAATCAACTCAGCTCGACGAATTGAGGTTATGTCTGTGTGTGTGTGTGTGTGTGTGTGTGTGTGTGTGTGTGTGTGTGTGTGTGTGTGTGTGTGTGTGTGTGTGTGTGTGTGTGTGTGTGTGTGTGTGTGTGTGTGTGTGTGTGTGTGTGTGTGTGTGTGTGTGTGTGTGTGTGTGTGTGTGTGTGTGTGTGTGTGTGTGTGTGTGTATGTGTACAAAAAACTCACATCACTTTTTGGCAGTAAACCTCGACCGATTTTAATGACCGATTTTTCATTCGACGCGGAATCTGGTCCCATTGTTTCCTATTGAAAATGGTTCGGATCGGTCCAGCCGTTCCGGAGTTATGGCCATTTAGGTGTTCCGGACCTGTACCCCAGGAAGGGGCCAGATATGAAAATGCTACAACCCTATGCATGCGACACATAAAACCGCGGCATTTTCCATAACCTAATGAACGGTATGCAGGAAAATACTCTCAGACCATATCTGAACCGGTAGTGTTCCAGAACCGGTTCCGGGTGTCCCGCCGGAAGTGGCCAAATAAAAAAGTGAACCAAATCCATGCATGCGACACATCAAATAGCGGCTTTTTCGATTACCTGATTAACGGTATGCAGGAAAATAGTCTCAGACCACATTAGAAACTACAGGTAGTGTTCCGGAACCGGTTCCGAGTGTCGCGCCGGAATTGGCCAAATACAAAAGTGAACCAAACCCATGCATGCGACACACCAAATTGCGGCTTTTCTGATAACCTGATGAACGGTAAGCAGGAAAAGAGTCTTAGACCATATCTGAACCAGTGGTGTTCCGGAACCGATTCCGAGTGTCCTGCCGGAAGTGGCCAAATACATAAGTGAACCAAAGCAATGCATGCAACACATCAGATTGCGGCTTTTTCGAAAACTTGATGAACGATTTGCAAGAAAATAGAAGCAGACTACATTAGAAACTACCGGTATTGCTCCGGAATCGGTTCCAGTTGTCCCGCCGGAAGTGGCCAAATGTAAAAGAGAACCAAACCCATGCATGTGACACAACAAATCGCAGCTTTTTAGGTAATCTGATGAACGGTTAACAAAAAAAAAATCTCAGACCACATTAGGGAAAACCAGTAGTGTTCCAGAACCGATTCCGGGTGTCCCGCTGGAAGTGGACGAATGTGGAAGGAAACCAAACACATGCGTGCGGCTAATTAAATACCGGCTTTTTCGATAACCTGAAGAACGATCAGCAAGAAAATAGTCTCAGATCACATTAGAGACTACCGGTAGTGTTCCAGAACCGGTTCCGGGTGTCCTGCTGGAATTGGTAAAATGTAAAAATGATCCAAACCCATGCATATGACACATCAATTCGTGGTTTTCTAGGAAATCGGGTGAACAGTTAGAGGAAACTAGTTTCATGCCATATTTGGGACAATTGGTACTGTACTGTACTGGTTTCAGATGTCCCGCCGTAAGTGGTAAAATGTAAAATTGAACCAAACTCATGCATTTGGTGCATCAAATCACGGCCTTTTCGATTACCTGATGAACGGTTAGTAAGAAAATAGGCACAGACTACAAACAGGGGATAGACAAAATGATCGGGATAGGCGATATTTGCATTTTTCAAAAAATTTTGCTCACTTTCGTAGTTCCGGCAAAGCACCCAAAGTTGGTTCTGCTGGTAGTCTCTAATGTGGTGTGAGCCTATTTTCTTGCTAACCGGTAATCAGGTTATCAAACAAGCCGCGATTTGACGTGTGGCATGCATTAGTTTGGTTAACTTTTGTATACGGCCACTTCCGGCGGGACACCCGGAACCACAAACACTACCGGTAGTAACTTCCAGGGGATAGACAAAATAATCGAGACAGGCAAAATTTTCCCTTCTCAAAAAAATTTCAATTAGCTGTAACTTTTCGAAAAGTGCATCAAACATTCTCAAATTTTCACTATAAATTGATCAACTAGTTGTGTATCAGTGGACAAAATTTGAAAAAGATCGGGCTATATTGCACGAAGTTAAAGGCATTTTAGAAAAAGGTTGAATTATCCGATAGCCAACTTTGAGCTGTTATATCTCCGAATTCAATGAACCGAATGCGATGAAATTTTGTCCATTTATGACTTATATAATAAGCTGTACAGAAGTTTTCCGGCAGAAGTATCTGTAAAAAATCGGAAGAAATCGTGGGAGGAATTCTTGGTGCATTTCTTGGAACAAATCTTGAAACAATCACTATCGGAGCCCTGCCAGATGCCCATGGAAGAATTCACGAAGAAGAAACTCCTGGAGAAGTCTCTTGAGGAATTTCTGAAAGAATTAACTGAAGAAGTTTCTGAATAAATGCCTAAAGGAATTTCTGCAGGTGTCTTTGAAAGTATTTGTAAAGAAATCCCAGGTATTTTGCTCGTAGCATGACGTTTGTATGAATTGAATACTAGTGAAAATTCGTGTTGCAGTAGCACATAAATGCACTCTATATCAGCATATTGTAACGTTTTGCGTTTTTTTTTAATTAAAAAAAGTAGATAAAAATAAAAATAAAATTGATTTTTCATTAATGTTTGTATATAAGTTATCAACTTTGAAATATTTCGTTTATGTTTGTAAAATCGGTTCGTGCCTGTTACTTATGCTCTTGTGGAATTTATTTGTCATAGTGTTTGTTAAAGCTTCCTCGATAGTAGCGCTTTTATAGCATGATACGCATGGCGCGTACATACCTTTTGGCGGATTACAGGCGCGATGCAAATTTGTCGCCATGCATGATATTCGCCATGCTAAAATAGTTGGCGCGATTATTAATAATAGAGTAATGGTTCAATAGTCGGACTTTTCGAAAAGAGGCACGGTTTCGAGGCGCAAGACAATTTTCTACTCGTTCATTTCGCTACACAATCGGCTGGAAAGCAGAAGTGCGCGAGTATAGTTTCGAGCGATAGCTCCAAATTACGTTTAGTTGAGTCAGAAGTTGAAAGTTATTTGAAGTTAAGTTTGAGTTCTGGTGAAAGTTATTTCTAAGGTTGAAGGTAATTTAGTAGTGAGTGAGTTTAAGTGTTTCTAAGTAATGTAAAACGTTTTTTGTGGTTTTCTTTCTTGTATAGTGGACCGAGGTCCATAGAATCCGCGAATTCTGCTGATAATTTTATTCAGTTGCAGAAACTACGAAAAAAGTTAATTACCTTTTTAATAATTTCTAAAAAGTGCTTATTGAAACTAATTCGCTTATTAAAACTAATTCCTGTTGGACGTGTAGCGCCCAGCAGCGCTTTTTTCGTACGGCTGGATTTCCGTGCTATTTCGGCGATCGTCATCGCCGAATCGGGGTGTTATTGGCGGAGTGAACCGCCCTTTCGTCCGTTGAACGCGACCCGTGTGCCCAGCTAAGGCCCGCCTTCAAAGGTAGCCAAACGGAGTGGAGTGAAGTCGCTAAGCTATTTTTCGTAGCGAGTAATCCCCCTCGGTCGCCAAAAACCGAAGGTAGGTCCAACTTCGTCTAACCCCGTGGACCAGGGAACGAGAGTTTTGGTTCGCGTGCAGCGTGTCGTCAATTGCACGCCGCGAACCCGGTCACAATCCAGGTACATAGGAGTAGTGGCATTCCCCGCTCGGTCATAGTTGGAACCTAAGTACGCGAAGCCGGGTCGCTGGGCTCTGTAGCTCTCCTATCGACTGGTGAGGGACCGTCCCGGGAATCGTACGGCGTCCGCCGCATACTCTCGTCGAGATAAACCGGAAGCTTCCGTCCAGCCGCCACTCCCTCCGCAACGATAATACGGCCATAACGCACACGGGTCTCCTCGTCGTCGCTGCGCGCCAAAACGCAGCACCAACACGCCAGGTACCGCCATCTTCGAGAACCGAAGGACGCCATCATCGATTCGTCGAGCTTCGTCGTCGCCCCGCCATCGATCGTCGTCAAAAAACCTGCGCAGGTACGTCAAGAGCTTCTTTTTTACATGGCCATGTTTGCTCTTTCCATTCCGTATTGAAATTTCCGTCCAACACGAATGAGTCGCCTAAAAATAAACGGTTAAATTGTTGAAATTTAGTTCAGTTACATTACGTTTTACGTTGCTTATTTTTAATAAACATACTCACTACCTTTAGTTACGTTTCGTTCCGTTATTCTGCTCGATTGAGTAAGCATCCCTTCGGCTCTCCCTAAGGTTCTGTTAGCCTGCGAAAGAGTAGAACTTAATTTTGCGTTTTTCGAAGCAATTCTGTCGTTTTTCGATGAACCGTTCGAAAACCATCCCTGAGAGGAATAGTCTCTAGCATAGTCGGGCATACTTCAACACGACCGGTGGTCTCTCTCTGAGAGTGGCGCTTAAGCCACCGCGCTTTATCGACCCTCAAGAATAGTTTAGCGAACGGTTACATTGGCGCCCAACTAAAAAGAATTTAAACGTTGCAGTTCTTTCAAAATCTATTTTAATTGGAAAAAAATAAGTTTTAATTTGATTTCACGGTAACTTTATTATAGAAAACTTTGAATTTGGATTTCGTTTGCATTACATTTTCTTTGAATTTCTAGCAGTAAGTTTGAATTGAATTTTTATTTTAGTTAGTATATTCCTGAATTGAATTTTAATCTTATCCTGAACTGAACATTGAATTTTATCTTTTACTTGTATCGCTGAATTGAATTTTGATTACAGATTAAGTTTATTATTATTTTCCCTTATTTTAATTGAATTCATTTCTAGTTTTAAAGATTTTGAATTGTTTTTTTCTATAGCCTAAGTTTTTATTTAATCCTTCTCTCTGAAAAACTCAACTTTTGAATTTGAACTGAATTTTATTTTTTAGTCTGGTTTTTTCCTTTTTTCTGAATTTAAACATTCGTTCATCCGATATCTGGATTCTAGAATCGTAAATAACAAAATTTGAATTACTTTTTGCCTAGTTTCACCTTTTTTTTCTTCTGTTTTTGAACATTTAGTTGATTCTGAGCATCGGTTTAATCTATAGTTTGAAATTTGAGTTGGAATCTGATCGAAATTGAGAGGGTGATAGTTTTTCAAAAAATCTGAGTGTTTACGGGTGAATTTTCACGATTTGAGAATGGCTGGACCGTATATACGACCAACGGTCGACCATCTGTTAGAGGAGGAGGTTGATTTCGAGCTACGTCTACGAAAACAGACAGTTGATAGGAGAGAGAATTTAGAAGACAAAAAGAGGTTATTGAGAAGGTTGTTCAAGGAAGACAGGAAATACAACCTTTCTTATGAGAGTGTGAGCAAGTATTCAGATGAGATCAAAACGGTAGCAAGATCAGTAGAGGAAATAGTAGCACAGTTACGGAAGAAGTTCGATAGAAACTTGGTTTCGAGATTACGACACTTTTTGATTCGCGTAGCAAATGCTTCAGTCGAGAATGAAGAGGAGGCAGCAGCTAGAAAGGAAGCTTGTGAACAAATTGAAACGGTTCTCATAGAACTAAACCAGCATGTTCGAGAAGAGCTTGAAGAAAAGGGTAGTCAAGACTCAGGGAAGAAAGAATCAGGTGTCAGTGAATCGTGGAGAAATCCCGATCCGAATTCTGCGGTAAAGACGAAGAGGGGAGATATAGGTGCGGAAGATGTGAAAGATAGGAGTCAAGCAGTCGAGACAAATGAGCAAGATACTAGATATCGCCCAATTAATCCGGGTGCTCTTTTAAAGACACCACAAAAGTCGATTCGAAGTTCATTCGAGTCGCTTAATTTCGACAAGTTAGAGTTGAAATGCCTTGGAGGCAATTGCAAATGTGGCGATTGTGAAGGAAAGGGAGCTAGGAAGAAGGATTATAAGGATGAAAAACCATTTAGAGAGGAAGTTACGACTAGGGGTGGTAAATTTGGCATTGATTATGAAGGAAAATATGAAGAAGTTTTTTCAGAAAGAGGAGTGTTTGGAAATCGATTCTCGAAGAAGGACACTCAGACAGAGCGAAAAGAGAGAAGACAGTCATTCAGAAGCCCTGAAATTAGAAGTGTTGAGAGGCAGAAAGGCAGGTATAATGATAGATTGCATAGTTTCGCGTGCGGAGGAAGAAGTAACTCTCTTGAAGACGTTAGTTCCGGTGAAGAATTCAGAAGAAGACAAGTGGATAAGGCTGATAGAAGAAAGGAGAAAAGAAGTGAGAGCCCTTTAAGGAAACATAGAGTCAATTACGAGGAAACAGGAAGAGAGAGACATGGTAGATCACGTAATCGGAACAGGTACTCTTGTAGCGAATCTGATAGTGAATACAGTTCTGATATCAGTCATAGAAGAGAAGGAAGACATCGGGAAAAAGGTCGTAAAAATCGTAGACATAGGCATCATAGCTCTTCATCTTGTAGCTCCTCGTCTAACAGAAGAAGTTACTACAAAAAGTCAAGGGTTGAAAATTGGAATCTCTCGTTCTCCGGAGACAACAGGTCTATCCAAGTTGAAGACTTTCTATACAAAATTAAGAAACTGGCAAAACATGAAGGTGTTTCGGATAAAGAACTACTGCGAAACATTCACCATCGTCTTAAGGGAGAAGCGTACGACTGGTGGTTCACCAGAGAGGATAAATTTACACGTTGGAGTAAATTTGAGGATGAAATTCGTTTTCGTTATGGGAACCCAAACCGCGACAGGGGAATTAAAGCACAAATACGTGAGCTCAAACAGAGGAAGGGAGAAACGTTTATCGCATATGTTACAGAGGTTGAGAAACTCAACCAGTGTCTTCAACGACCGTTTTCGTCGTCAACACTCTTTGAACTTATTTGGGAAAATATGAGACCTCATTATCGTTCGAGGTTATCGATAATGGACATTTACGACCTTGAGCATTTGATAAGGATCAACCACAAAATAGATGCTAGTGACCCTAATTTCTACAGAACAAACAATACTGGGAAAAATGAAGTTAACCACATTGAAGCCGAAGATTCTGCTGAAGAAGATTCGGATTTTGATTTAGCGCCAGTTCAGACCATTCAGAAATCTCAACGTAACAATCGTCAGCAGGCAGTATCTGGGACTACTAGCCAAAGGACGTCAGTAGGACAACCATTGGATCAACGAGTATCAACGACAACCTTAACCTGCTGGAACTGCCAGAAGAATGGTCATACGTGGAGGGACTGCAAAGAACGAAGAATAATTTTCTGTTACGCTTGCGGTAAATTAGGAAGGACTACGAGAACTTGCGAGAACAATCATCCTACGATGGAGGAAAGAAATGTCCGGATCTCGTCGAGGCCAACAAACTAAGAGCGGGATGTTTGCAAGGGAATCCGATCATCTCGCCCGTAGAAACGATTCCCGATCTAGGAGATAATGAAGGTCCAAACAATATGTCAATTTTGGAAGTTCGCGTGAATCCTAGTTGTTGTCCTCACATTAAAGTTAATGTTTTAGGAACGGAAATTGTGGCTTTATTGGACTCAGGAGCGGCTGTTAGCGTTATGAGTTCCATGCAGCTTCTAGAAGCTCATAATTTGAAGATTTTAAAGTCTGACATAAAAATTTGCACAGCTGACGACACTAAACATACCTGTTTAGGGTATGTGAATGTACCTTATACCCTTGGATCAGATACAAGAGTAGTACCGACCCTTATAGTTCCTGAAATTCGAAAACCACTCATCTTAGGGATGGATTTCTGGCGGGCGTTCCATATTCGACCCATGATGGCAATCGATAACAACATCCGAGAATTGGAACTATCTTGGACGTCGAATCAAGTTAGGAATCAACTGAACTTTTTAAGAGCAGAGGTAGACCAAAGTACTGAAAATGAAGCTCCCATCGAATTTGTGGTTAAAATGGCAGAACCGTTAGAACCGACGTTGGAATTCAAAGCTAAACAGGAGGATGATGACTCTCTGGATATCCCAACATTAGACTTGCCTGAGGAACCAATGAAAGACATCGAAACGGTAGAAACGGAGCATACACTGACTCCACAGGATCGACAGAGACTGACAGAGGTCTTGAAACAATTTGCTTGTACTAGTGAGGGACGATTGGGAAGAACGACGCTCCTAGAACACGAAATTGAGCTATCTACAGATGGAAAGATGCGTGACTTGCCGATGTATCGGTACTCTCCTAAAGTCTGGGAGAAGATCGAGGAAGAGCTGGAACGGTGGAAAAGTTTAGAGGTAATTGAAGAATGTACTTCTGAGTACGCAAGTCCTCTAGTACCAGTGAGGAAGGCGAATGGAAAAATACGCGTCTGCCTGGATTCTCGAAGGATTAATTCGGTAACAAAAAAGGACGCGTATCCTATGAGAAATATGGCGGAAATATTTCACCGGTTACAAAAGGCCAGGTATTTCAGTATAGTTGATTTGAAAGACGCCTATTTCCAAATTCCGCTGAAAGAGTCGTCCAGAAATTATACAGCCTTCCGCACACCGAAGGGTCTTTTTAGATTCAAAGTTGTTCCGTTCGGACTAAAGAACGCTCCGTTCACTATGAACAGGTTGATGAACCTAGCGATTGGTTTCGATTTGGAACCATTCGTGTTTGTATACTTGGACGATATCATTATTGCAACAGAGTCACTGGAGGAACATTTTCGTTTATTGGAAGAGGTGGCCAAAAGATTAAAGAGAGCAGGATTGACCATTTCTGTGGAGAAAAGTCGATTTTGCAGGAAAAAAGTAAAATATTTAGGGTATATCCTCACGGAAAATGGATTATCAATCGACAGCTCTAAATTAGAACCCATATTAAACTATCCAAGGCCAAAAACCATTCGAGACGTAAGGCGACTAATGGGCTTAATGGGTTTTTACCAGAAGTTTATACCACAATACAGCCATCTAACAGCTCCGATCACGGACCTGCTGAAGAAATCCAAGAAATTTAAGTGGTCCAACGAGGCAGAAAAAGCTTTGGATGAACTAAAGGCAGTATTGACTTCTGCACCGGTTCTTGCTAACCCTGATTATTCGCGTCCTTTCGTGATTGAGACTGACGCATCACAACTGGCAGTAGGAGCTGCACTCTTACAGGAGTTTGACGACGGAAAGAGAATAATAGGTTATTTCAGTAAGAAGCTTTCTACCACGCAGCGGAAGTATTCAGCAACAGAAAGAGAGTGTCTAGCTGTATTGTTGGCCATTGAAAACTTTAGACATTATGTCGAAGGATCGACTTTTACAATCATAACAGACTGCAGAAGCATCACATGGCTGTTCTCTATCTCAGCCGGAAATGCCAATTCGAGGTTGCTCCGGTGGGCGTTAAAACTTCAGTCTTATGACTTCCATTTGCAGTACAGGAAGGGAAAGGATAACATCCTTGCGGATTGCCTATCTCGCATCGATTCCATTTCGGTTGATGATCAATATTCCGAATTGATCTCTAAAATACAAAAATCTCCACATGAATTTAAGGACTTCAAGGTTGTGGCAAACAAGATATACAAGTTTACAGAGCAAGGGGGAACTCAAAAACTTTCGGACAAGCGGTTTGATTGGAAATATTACCCGTCAGAACCGGAAAGGCTCCCTTTGATACAATCGACACACGATTCAGCGCACCTTGGATTTGAGAAAACGTTGAAGGCACTCAAGGAGAGATACTTTTGGCCAAAGATGGCCTCGGATGTCAAAACATACTGTAAAGACTGTTTATCCTGCAAGACATCAAAGGGGATCAATATAAATCCTACTCCTGTGATGGGTTCCCAGAAGAAGTTCTGCGAGTACCCGTGGCAGTTTTTAACCCTAGATTATGTAGGGCCATTCCCATGTTCAGGAAAGGGAAGATGCACCTGTCTATTAGTTATAACAGACGTATTTACCAAATTTGTGATGATTCAACCATTCAGACAGGCAACTGCATCATCACTTGTCCAATTTTTGGAACAAACCGTTTTCTTGTTATTTGGAGTTCCAGAAATACTACTAACTGACAATGGAACACAGTTTACGTCGAAGGAGTTTGCTGCCCTGCTGAAGCAATATGGAGTAAAGCACTGGCTTACGCCCTCCTATCACCCTCAGGTGAACAATACAGAGAGGGTCAATAAGGTGGTTACAACGGCAATAAGAGCCACCTTGAAAGGGAAACACACGCAATGGACCGAGAATTTGCAGAAAATTGCATGTGCAATTCGAACTTCTGTGCATGATTCAACGAAGTATACTCCTTACTTCCTCACGTTCGGCCGGAACATGATATCCAACGGGATGGAGTATGAAAGATTACGAAAAACTAACACTTCTCCCCAAGAAAGTCTCAACGATCAAGATCGAGAAAAACTGTATCAGGAAATTCGAAAAAATCTTGCCGATGCATATCATAAACAATCAAAATACTACAACTTAAGATCTAATAAGAATGCCCCTAGTTACCAAGTAGGAGAGAAAGTTCTTAAGAAGTGTACGATTCAATCAGATAAATCTAAGAATTATTGTGCCAAACTTGCACCCAAATACACAGAAGCATTCGTGAGTAGAGCCTTAGGAGACAGCTACGAGTTAATCGACAAGGATAATAACGTTTTAGGCATCTATCACGCAAATTTTTTGAAAAAATTCTAGAGAAAAAGTTTTAAAGCTATGACATGAGATAACAAATCGATATGTACAAGGATGACAAAAAACACATCAGTGAATCCACCAACAAAGATGGTAACCACAGTATATTGACGTTAGCGTTAGTAAGTATAAACAAAAATCGCGACCTAGCCTTATAAAATCACTTAAATTTACGTTAGTCGCTGAAGTTTATAAATATGCACTAATCTCACCAAATCACCATTCATTGCTGAAGTTTTTTCGTTGTAATCTAATGTGTCGTCATATTTCCAAAGCTTTTTATAGTTCCTTTTATAGCGTTGATTACTGTTTTTTTTTCCTCGTCTCTTCGAAGGTGTAAGTCCTAAAACATAAGATACATTTTAGTTAAGTTTAGTTATATAGGGTGGCTGTTTTGTTTACCTTAGGATTCCAAATTAAAATTTAAGCGTAGACAGCGCATTACTAATCATTCAACGGGCCAGGATACAGTTTATGTTCCACTGATATTAGTTTGTCCGTCGCTAACTCCATATAAGCAAATCGAGCATCCAATTCATCCATTTTGTTTTCATCAGTCTTAGATTCCATCAAATCAGATCATCCATCTTGTCGCCTTTTCCATTGTCTGCCTTAGTACCTGAAAAGAAAAGAAATAAGGAGAGAAAAGCAATAAATTCTTGAATTAAGTTACTAAGTTGGGATTCTAAAACAGAAATACTCCCCCCGTTCACTAATATCCTCGGAAATCGACGAATTACGCGTATTTTAGGTTTGGCTCTTTCCGCTTCTTTTTGCACCGTCCACTCTGATTGATGTTTTGACATTACTCGGAGAGGCATATTTTTTTTCATTTTTTCATAACCGCGAGTGACAGTGACAGATCGCTAAACTGTCAAAGTAGTTCGTGCGATGTTTTAGGTCTGTTCGATATTCCCGTTACGGTTTGGTTAGAATTTGGTTCGAATTCTATGTTTTTCGTCAAATTCGAATTTGATGGGTAGAATTCGTATTGTGGTCCCGTTAGGAGTCCGTTTAGGCAAATTTAAATGCACAGTGGGTCAAAATGATTTTTGATGTGGCATTTAATTGCAGTTCGTTGAGTAATCGAAAAATCGACGGAAAAGTTTCTGTTGTTCGATTACAGTTTTCGTTACGTTCAGTTTAGTATTTTGAGGGATTATTGAATAGAATTCAGTACGTCGATGAACGAATGACTTTAGTATCTGTTATTGTTGTTTCAGTTCAGTTCAGTTTTTGTTTTTTTTTATTATTATTGTTTTGTTTTAAATGGCAACGTTTAAGTTTGTTTTGAGTTATGAAAATTTGATCAAATTCTTGATCAAATTTTCATAAAAATGGTTGGGGTGATGTAACGTTTTGCGTTTTTTTTTAATTAAAAAAAGTAGATAAAAATAAAAATAAAATTGATTTTTCATTAATGTTTGTATATAAGTTATCAACTTTGAAATATTTCGTTTATGTTTGTAAAATCGGTTCGTGCCTGTTACTTATGCTCTTGTGGAATTTATTTGTCATAGTGTTTGTTAAAGCTTCCTCGATAGTAGCGCTTTTATAGCATGATACGCATGGCGCGTACATACCTTTTGGCGGATTACAGGCGCGATGCAAATTTGTCGCCATGCATGATATTCGCCATGCTAAAATAGTTGGCGCGATTATTAATAATAGAGTAATGGTTCAATAGTCGGACTTTTCGAAAAGAGGCACGGTTTCGAGGCGCAAGACAATTTTCTACTCGTTCATTTCGCTACACAATCGGCTGGAAAGCAGAAGTGCGCGAGTATAGTTTCGAGCGATAGCTCCAAATTACGTTTAGTTGAGTCAGAAGTTGAAAGTTATTTGAAGTTAAGTTTGAGTTCTGGTGAAAGTTATTTCTAAGGTTGAAGGTAATTTAGTAGTGAGTGAGTTTAAGTGTTTCTAAGTAATGTAAAACGTTTTTTGTGGTTTTCTTTCTTGTATAGTGGACCGAGGTCCATAGAATCCGCGAATTCTGCTGATAATTTTATTCAGTTGCAGAAACTACGAAAAAAGTTAATTACCTTTTTAATAATTTCTAAAAAGTGCTTATTGAAACTAATTCGCTTATTAAAACTAATTCCTGTTGGACGTGTAGCGCCCAGCAGCGCTTTTTTCGTACGGCTGGATTTCCGTGCTATTTCGGCGATCGTCATCGCCGAATCGGGGTGTTATTGGCGGAGTGAACCGCCCTTTCGTCCGTTGAACGCGACCCGTGTGCCCAGCTAAGGCCCGCCTTCAAAGGTAGCCAAACGGAGTGGAGTGAAGTCGCTAAGCTATTTTTCGTAGCGAGTAATCCCCCTCGGTCGCCAAAAACCGAAGGTAGGTCCAACTTCGTCTAACCCCGTGGACCAGGGAACGAGAGTTTTGGTTCGCGTGCAGCGTGTCGTCAATTGCACGCCGCGAACCCGGTCACAATCCAGGTACATAGGAGTAGTGGCATTCCCCGCTCGGTCATAGTTGGAACCTAAGTACGCGAAGCCGGGTCGCTGGGCTCTGTAGCTCTCCTATCGACTGGTGAGGGACCGTCCCGGGAATCGTACGGCGTCCGCCGCATACTCTCGTCGAGATAAACCGGAAGCTTCCGTCCAGCCGCCACTCCCTCCGCAACGATAATACGGCCATAACGCACACGGGTCTCCTCGTCGTCGCTGCGCGCCAAAACGCAGCACCAACACGCCAGGTACCGCCATCTTCGAGAACCGAAGGACGCCATCATCGATTCGTCGAGCTTCGTCGTCGCCCCGCCATCGATCGTCGTCAAAAAACCTGCGCAGGTACGTCAAGAGCTTCTTTTTTACATGGCCATGTTTGCTCTTTCCATTCCGTATTGAAATTTCCGTCCAACACGAATGAGTCGCCTAAAAATAAACGGTTAAATTGTTGAAATTTAGTTCAGTTACATTACGTTTTACGTTGCTTATTTTTAATAAACATACTCACTACCTTTAGTTACGTTTCGTTCCGTTATTCTGCTCGATTGAGTAAGCATCCCTTCGGCTCTCCCTAAGGTTCTGTTAGCCTGCGAAAGAGTAGAACTTAATTTTGCGTTTTTCGAAGCAATTCTGTCGTTTTTCGATGAACCGTTCGAAAACCATCCCTGAGAGGAATAGTCTCTAGCATAGTCGGGCATACTTCAACACGACCGGTGGTCTCTCTCTGAGAGTGGCGCTTAAGCCACCGCGCTTTATCGACCCTCAAGAATAGTTTAGCGAACGGTTACAATATGGTTCTACAAAGTCCTTCCTTTTCCCTACCGGAACCGGTTCCGGCATATCTGGAAAATTTGCGATGCATTTTAAAAATGCCATAAATAAACATCACAAAATAAAGCTATTCAACCAAGCCTTTTATTTGGTAAAAAATCTAAGATAAGATTGATAAGATCTTGGAGAAAAATTTGGCGAGTTTTTTTGTAATTCTCGAAAAAGGTTTGGTAATTGCGAAAAAAACCCCTAATTATTAAAATATTAGAATATTAAATTTTTGAGATATTTTTTCTGGAACTCTGAATAAACTTTGGATAATCTTTGAGTTGGCACGATATTTAAAAAAATCTGGCGACCAGGGGGGTGACCCTGGCCCCCTCTGACTACGCCCATGAGGTCTGGTTCACATATATTCAAGTGATTCAGGTTTGATTCACTTCATGTTCAAGTGATTCAGGTTCGGTGGACTTCATTTTCAAATGATTCAGGTTCAATTCACTTCATGTTCAAGTGATTCATGTTCGATTCACATATTCAGGTCTGATTCTCTTCATATTCAAATGATTCAGATCTGATTCACTTTATATTCAAGTGAATCTGGGTTGCTTCACTTCATGTTCAAAAGATTCAGATCTGGTTCACATCATATTCAAGTGATTCACGTCATATTAAAGTGATTCGGGTTCGATTCACTTCATATACAAGTGAATCAGGTCTGGTTCACATCATATTCAAGTGATTCAGATTTGATTCACTTCATGTCCAAGTGGTTCAGGTTCGATTCACTTCATTTTCAAGTGATTCAGGTTCAATTCACTTCATATTCAAGTAATTCAGGTTTATTTCACTTCATATTCAAGTGATTCAGATCTGATTCACTTTATATTCAAGTGAATCTGGGTTGCTTCACTTCATGTTCAAGTGATTCAGATCTGGTTCACATCATATTCAAGTGATTCACGTCATATTAAAGTGATTCAGGTTCGATTCACTTCATATACAAGTGAATCAGGTCTGGTTCACATCATATTCAAGTGATTCAGATTTGATTTACTTCATGTCCAAGTGGTTCAGGTTCGATTCACTTCATTTTCAAGTGATTCAGGTTCAATTCACTTCATATTCAAGTAATTCAGGTTTATTTCACTTCATATTCAAGTGATTCAGATCTGATTCACTTTATATTCAAGTGAATCTGGGTTGCTTCACTTCATGTTCAAGTAATTCAGGTCTGGTTCACATCATATTTAAGTGATTCACGTCATATTAAAGTGATTCAGGTTCGATTCACTTCATATTCAAGTGAATCAGGTCTGGTTCACATCATATTCAACTGATTCAGATTTGATTCACTTAATGTTCAAGTGATTGATTCACTTCATGATCAAGTGATTCAGGTTCAATTCACTTCATATTCAAGTGATTCAGGTCTGATTCACTTCAGACTAATCTTAGGAATCCTGAAACATTTCGTAATGAACTTTGATAAATTTCCTTACAATTTCTGTGAACCGATCAAAATTGATGACTATACCATTTATCCTTGAAAAAAAGGCCATTCCTCTCACCCTCACCGGGCACCAGTTGTCCACTTTCCCACTTATTTTGATCACGGTTCCGTCCAGGGAAGAATATAAAACGAAAATCCTTTTGATTAATTTCACCACATTTTTTAATTAAATCCCCTGTTGCTGAACGCGAGGGACAATGCCGGCGAGAGCCCGCGGGGTGAGATCAATGCGCTCCGAGAAACGAAAAAAAAACCTGCGACCAAAAACAAGCTTTTGATTTATATTTACTGAAAATAATGGAAAACTTCGTTTCCCCATTGTTATCCCTACATCAGAAGAAAAAGAGTTTCTTTTTTTCACCTTCTTTCTTCGATGAAAAAGAGAAAAACCTCCGATTCAAGCGAGGAAAATGTTTCCAAGTAACAATACAATCGCTTTCATTTTTTTTTATTGCGTCATTTATACACAATTCATTGAATTTCGGTTTCCTTCCCCCCGTCAGTGAGGACGCGTACGCGCGTCAAAAATGCGCTCGCTCCCTCCAACTTGTGGCATTTCCCCGGATTTTTTTTTCTTCCCCAGCACGGAGGGTAACGAAACAACTTACTTTCCTATTCTGCGAAAGTTATTCCTTGATTTTTTCTTCTTCAATCGGCATTGTTTGCCGTCAAACCGAACCTTTGATGGGCGCGCAATCTTTCGGTTTCCTATCCCCCCTCACAGCAGAAACGTCAAATCATCATCGACGTGAAGACTCCCGCTCCGCCTGCTATGATCCCCGGACTCCGATTGTCATTGACATGACGAGGTTAGAAAAGGGCGGACGAGTCGATCGCTTGTTGATTTCCGGCTTTCCAAGCTGGCGTTTTCGCACCTTCCTCCTTTCTTTCCTTGGGAAGCAGAAGAACGAAGCAAAAAAAAACTTCAAAGGACCTCTTCGCCTCGTTGAACACTTGAAGAATTAGCAAGATACACTCCCCAAATCCACTTAGAGAGTGACCTTCCCCTTTCAGGAGGCCGAAGGCCAAACTGCTAGACGGGCGGAGGAAGATGCCCTTTTCAACGACTTTCTCTTGACCTGAGACCAACGGGAGACGAAGGAGGGACACAAGAAGCAACAACAGCTGGTGGTTGTTTACTTAGGGCTGGTCCACTTTGATTTATCGTCACTTCCTTCGACTTCAGGGCCCAGCCCGCTTCTTCGGCATCTTTGTTCCGGGCGACGGGCAGCAGGTCGTGCCAGGGGATCAAAGGCATTGGGAAAATTGAAAATCGGTTCGGACCGAAGACGGTATCTAAAGTCCCTCTCTCATTTGCATCCATCTTCAGCAAGACGTGCGTCTTCTCGGGCATGGACAAGAAGGCGTCAGAATAAATATTCCGGACAGGTCCGGGATCACTTTTCAGCTCAATTTTCCAATCACCTCCTCTGGACGGGATCTGATGGAACGTGCGTGGAGCGAGCGTTGGGTCGAGGGGTAGGAAAGCGATAAATTGTTCGACCCCTAAAGGTAGGCTATTTAGGTTTGATGCACACGATTCACTCGGGGGGTGGGACGAAAGGTTGTCTTTATTGAGCTGAGATTTTTTTTCCGCTTTCGGTAAATAAAACTTTCGACCTGTTGGAAGAAACTTGGGTGCCCTATCCCCCTTCTTTGGTTAGGACACAATCGAAGGGCGAAAAAAGATTCACCGATTCCGACGGAGACGGAGGAGGATGTTTACACAAGTTCCGGTCGATGCGCTGTTTGCTTCCAGCGCTCAGGAAGTCGTCCCGACCAAATCGAAGAACGGCCCGAAAAAGGATTTTATTGTTATTGGTTTATGCCACACTCTTTTCTTCCCCACAACCCACAACGGCGCAGCGCCGGCAGGGGGATAGGAAAGTGGAAAAGTTTCCACTTGATTTGTTGACGGAGGAATTTTCACACCACCGCCAAGAGGAAGAAAGCGAAAAAAAAAGAGGAAAAGTAAATAAACAGTATCAAATTTCCCGAACGAAAGGGCGAAAGCAGCGGTGCCAAGCCAAACCGGTCGTCGAAGAGTGCGAAAAGAGGAGGCGATGGGGGATAGGAACTTCGAATTTGAGCCACTGATAGGTGATTATCTTGTTTACAACGGTTGGAACGTGATCGAATCGACCTGCTGCTTCGCCTTCTTCGGTTTTGACGTTTGGGAGAACGAGGGGCGGCTTACGGGGCGATGACGAGGGGCGCTTCAGCGTATAAAAAATTAATAACTCTATAAGCTGTTTGTTTTTCGCTTCCTCGGATTTATTGACGTGAGAAAGTTACTGCTGCTACCGTTGTTGGTTGGGATCAGAAGCGATTACTATTGATTTTCCAACAGGGGAACTGGTTTCTGACAAGACAACGTCTTCCTCCACCCAAAAGCAGGGGGCGTTAAATCCGAAATTGATCTATAAAAAGTTATGCCAAGGAATTTTACAGCTTTAAGGTCGATTTCCGAGGCAATAATGATTCGATGTTGGAAATTTGATGCCTGGCATTTTGCGGGATCCTTAACGGTTATGATATTGATTTCCTCTGCGCCGCCATCAAAGAAAGGGTGTAATAACGATCCGAAGAGGATATTTTCACACCTCCCAATCCCAAGGAAGCGAACGACATAAAGCCGACATAAATAATAGAAGCCACCAGACACTGGCCGTCTGTTGTTGTAACTCCATTTGCCACCGTAGCCGTAGTCTACTGCTGCAATCCATAACTTCCCGCTTCCCTGGAGATGTTGAGAGACAGAGAGAGAGTGCGACGAAGGACTCCCGAAAAATTAGCGCAAAACTTGCTACCCTTCTTAGTTTCTTTTGCCGGGTTTGGGTGCTGCAGCAGTAGTATTTTGTTTTATTTCATTAATTTTCTCGTCGAGTTCACACATTGGAAACATGCGCCGGTGTGGCGGTGGTCATGGATTGCTTCCTTCTTTTGGGGTGGTTCGTTTGCCCCCTTGCCATTACACGGAAATGTTCTGAGGGGTGGGGCGGAACGACTACGGCACAGCAGGGCCATATATTGGTTATTTATTTTTTTGGTGCAATGTGGTGGCGGTGGAACCTTGATTCTTTGCTTGGAAAGAAATTTTTGTACGGAGTAATTCTCCAAGGTGAAGGTGGAAACGTGAATTCGAATGTTATGCTGGAATAACGGAAGCTTAACCAAATAAAATGGAAAAAAATGAAATTGTTACCCTGAAGAAGATATTTATCTTGATTAACCGAAACGTTAATTTATGTTTTTAGCAAATTGACTATATTTTTGAATCAAAGTAGGCTTTAATTGTTGCTAAGGTGAAAATTTCATGCCCCGAAGGGATTATTAAATCTCTAGGAAGGGATTATGAGGATCCCTCTGAGCGTATTGAACATATGCTTGGAAAGCGACTCAATGAACACCTGAGAAGGAACCCTATGGATCCCTAGAAAGAAACTAACAAGACCCTGGAGTAGGACTCAATAAATCCCTAGGAAGGCATCCAATGGACCCCTGGAAAGGTATTCAACGATTGCCTGGAAAGCGCCTAATTGAATCCCTAATAATAAGACACAATCAATCCCTGTGGAGAGAGACTAAACGAATCTTGGGAGAATAACTCAATTACTTCCTGAAAAGGGACTCAATGAATCCCTGGAAAACAAATCTTTGATAAGCGGTTCTGTAAAACCCTGAAAAAAAATTCAAGAAATCATTGAAAAGATACTTGTTGCCTGAAAAGAGACTCAATGAATCCCTGGAGAGATACTTAGCAAATCTCTAGGATTCGATAAAACCCTGAAAAGAGATACAACCCTGAAAAGGACCTATCCGACCTCTAGAAAGGGCCTCAATGAATCCCTGGAAGAGACGAGGCGAAGATCGGATAAGCGACTCAATAAAACCTTGAAATGGGGCTCAACAAATTCGTGAAAGAAAATCATGAAATCCTCAGAAATAATCCATGAAATGGGTCTCTTTGAATCCCTGATGAATCCCTAAGTGAAGCTCGAATAAGGGACTAAGCGATTATCTCAATAAAGAATCATCGAATACCTAGAAAAAACTCGATGAATCGGGGATCAGGGATCCCTGCATAAACACACAATGAATTCCTGGAAATGAGTTCAACAAGTCCCTGAAAAGAGACCAAATGAATCCCTGGAGAGGGACTTCTCAAAGGGACTCAACGGACCCTGAAAAGAGGTACAACAAATCCCTGAAAAGGACTCAATGAATTCCTGATGAGAGACCAATCAAATTTCTGGAACCGAATCTCAATAAAACCCTGAAAATGGCATCCACCAATCCCTGCAAAGGAACTTAACGATCCTCTAATAATGAACCTAGCAAATCCCTGGAAAGAGACTCATCGAATCCGTAGAAAGGACGAATCTCTGAAAAAGGGACTCAATGAATCCAAGGAGAGGAACTTCTATGCTAAGGGACCAGTTTCTTATGATGGACTTACGAAAACCCACGAGTCCCCCATTAATTCCAGGAGAAGGACTAAGTGATTCTCTGAAGAGGAACTCAATAAACCCGTGAGAAGAAACTCAACGAATTCGGGCAAATGACTGAAATAATCCCTGAAAGAGACTCAACAAATCCCTCCCCAAGTAACATTTCTTAGCCAAGTAAACTAGAAGAAAACCATCATAAAACCAAAATAAAAGGTATAAGGTTTTATGACGGTTCTCAAAACCTCTACAAGACTAATTCAATCATCAAAATGTCACTAGGGTTGAGACGGTCTCAACGAATCCCGGAAAAAGGATTCGTTCCCCCAGAGAAATGAAGCTCTGAAAAGGAACTCGACGAATTCCAGGAGAGAGCCCAATCAAATCTCTTAAATGGGACTCAATGGAACCCCAAAAAGAGACTTAACGAATCCCTAGGAGGGATTGCAATGAATCTCTTTCCAGAGATTCAATGAATGCCGGAAGAAAAGCTTCTCAAATTAGGGATAAAACTCTAATAAGGTACTCACTAAAATCATGAAATCGAATTTTCGAAAAGTGAATTCAGGAAAAGGATTGAACAAATCTCTGATAAAAAACTCAATAAAGTCGTTAAAAAATCAACGAAAGTGACTCGAAGAATCCCTGAAAGAAACTCAATATACACTGAAAAAGAATCTCTAACATGGAACCCTGAAAAGGGGCTGAACTCATCCCTGCAAAGAGACTCAACTAATCTGAAAACGAATTGAACGAATCTATGGAAAGAGACCCAATGTATAACTAGAAAAGGTTGCAACTAATCCCTCCCCAGAGATTCAATTAATTCCTGAAGAGGGATTTCTCTGATAAGGGTCAAATCTCTGATTAGGGCCTTACTGATACCATGAAAAGGGATTCAACGAATTCCCGTAATGGCACTCATTGACTCCAAGGCAAGGATTGAGCGAATCTCTCATGAGAATCTCAAAAAAATCCGTGGAAAGAACTCAATAAATCCTTGAAGAGAGATCCAACGTATCTCAGGAAGAAGGGTCTCAATGAATCCCTGAAGAAAGACCAAAATCTTTGATATTAGAGTTTCAATGACCCCTGAAGAGGACCTAATCTCTGATTAGGAACTCAATAAAACCCTGAAAAGGGACTCAACGGTTCTCTGGAAAGGATCTCAATCAAACTCTGAAAAGGGACTCGGTGATTTCCTGGGGAGAGGCCAAGTGAATCTTTGAAAGGCAACTCAATAAAGCCCTGAAAAGAATCTCAACGAATCCTCGGAAAGCAACTTCAAAGGGACTCAACGAATAGATCGGAAGAGACTCAACGAGTACTAGGAAAGGATCTTGACGAATACCTGAAAAGTAACTCAACGAGTCCCTGGCTAAAGACTCACCGTGTTCATAGAAAGAAACTGAGCGAATTCCTGAAAAAGGACTCAACGAATCCGTGGGAAGGGGGATTCAACACATCGCGATGTAGGAATTTTGTGAATTCTTCAGGAGGAGGAGGACACTAGTGTTTCCTCAAATCGTATGGAAGGGATTCCCAGAGATTCTCACAGGAAGGGATCCAACGAATCAAACGAACGAGCTGTTACAAAGTCCAAGAGAAAGGGCTCTGGGAAGGATTAAGTGAGTGCGCTACAAGGGGATATACAAATCCTTAGAAAGGGATTCCTCAAATGAGCAGCGAAAGATGCCATGATTCTTCAGGAGCCTACATACAGAAATATCACAAATTTCCAGGTAGAGGTTTCTCAAATCGGCTGAAAGAATGTCCCCGAATAACCAGGAAGAAATACACCCCAAGTGACATTTTGATGACCAATTCGTCTTGTAGACGTTTTGACAAATGTCATAAAACCTTATAGCTTTTATTTTGGTTTAATGATGGTTTTAAGAACCTCTTCTAGTCTATACGACTATAAAATGTTACTTGGGCTGAATCTCCCTGGAAGTCATTTCACAAGTCATCAGGAAGGTATTCCTCAAATCCTCCGGAAGGGATTCCATGAGTCCTCACGAATCTCCAGGAAGAGATGCCACCGTAAGCAACACTGTGAAGACCATTTAGTATTGAAGAGATTATGAAAGCCTTGATAAAACCAGAACTATTTCATTTTGGTTTTATGATGGTTCTAATAACTTTAATTTACAAATTACCACCCAAATATTATTTTTTAGTCAAATAGACTAGAAGAGGTTCTTGGAACCAGCATAAAACCAATTATTAAAGGTTTTAGGTTTTATGACGGTTTTTAAAACTGCTACAAGACTAAATGCTCATTAAAATGTTTTTTTTAAGCATTAAGCAACTGCGTCCAATTAGCTGAACTTTTATGGCAGGAACATATCTACAAATGCCCAGGTAGAAGTTCCACAGATCCCCTGGAAAGGATCCATAAATGTCCAGGAAGGGATTCCAGGATGAATCCTCAGGAAGTAGCTCCACGATGAATTCCTTGGAAGGGATTCCACAACGATTCTACAGAAGATATTCCACAAATCGCCAAACAGAGATTAAACGAATCCACATAAAAAGTTTTCACGAAGCTCTAGAAAGAACTCGGTCAGTCAACGGTAATGGAGCCCACAAATCCTCAGAAAGAGATTCCACAAAATTCAAGGAAAGGATTCTGTGAATCGCCAGCAAAGGCCTTTACAAATCACCTCGCTGAAATCTCTCGAATGCCCAGAAAGAGATTTATTTAATCGACTGGAAGTGATTCTTCCAGTCTTCACGAGGGAATTTCTGGAATCCCCAGGAGTCCACGAATCTCCACGAAAATCCACGAACCTCCCAGTAAGGTATTCCACAAGTTTCCAGGAAGGGATTCCCTGCATCCTCAGTAAGGAATTCTAGAGTCTCCAGAGTCAAGACTGTACAAACTCTCAAAAAATGACCTACAAATACCCAGGAAGGTATCTACGAATTCCCAGGAAAAGGATTCAACACATCTCCATGGAGCTTCCAGCATTAGCTTCCACAAATACTCAGGAAGAGATTCAACGAATTCCACGAAAAGGACTCCGCGAATTCTCAGGACGGAGTTCCTGGACGTATTTTCAAGAAGGTTTTGGATGAATCTTTGACAACAAATCCCTAATAAGAAATTTCACGACCTGGTGCATCAGGAAGGGATTGCGAATATCTCCAAGAAGACACACATTGCCGGACAGTGTTCACATTGACTGGAAAAGATTCCAGGAATCCCCAATAAGGTTCGCCAGAAAAGAGTTTCAGCGAATCAATCGGACGAGTTTCTACGAAGTTCTAGAAAAAAGGCTCCCAATCACTTTAAAGCAGTGATTCTCAGGCCTATTTTTTCAACTGCTTGTATTGCACCTCCTGGATCCATTCGTGAAACGTTAAACACGTTATTCTAGATTATTTTGGGAGTAGAACAACCTTCTTAAGAAACATTGCAAGAAATTCTACGGCAACATAGAGAACTCGGCATCACGTGCGGCCGGCGGGCCGCACTTTGGTGACCTCTGCTTTAAAGGATCTAGTGAGTGCGCTGCAAGGGGATCCACAAATCTTCAGAAAGGGATTCCACATATAGGTAAAAAAGGATTCCTTGCATTCCTAGAAAATGCTTCCTCAAATCTCCATAAAGAAATAACGCGAACCTCCAGGAAGAGATTCTTCAAATCGGCTGGTAGAAAGTCCCCGTTCATTCAGGATAGGATTCCTTGAATCCCCAGGAAGCTATTCCATAAATCGTCAGGAAGTGGTTTCACCAATTTCCTGGAAGAAGTTCACGAATCTCCCTGGAAGTTATTACACGAATCGTTAGGAAGAGATTCTCATAATTCAAAGGAACGGAATCCATTACTTCTTTTGAATTCCGAGTAAAAGATTTCGTCCCAAGGCATTATGATAACCGTGGTTTCATGATAATTTAATTGGTCTGTGAGAGTATGCTTGACATGAAAAATGTTACATGGGATGAATGCATGGGAAAAGAGGTACAAATCCTCGGAAAAGGGTTCCATGAATCCCAGAAGGCAAAAGACTCGATATTCCTTACAAATGCAGTCCGACCTCTACAGAAAGGGCATAAACAGAAATGGGACGAAGAAACTTCAACAGTATTGAAATGCACATTAAAAGCCATGGAGTGTTTTCAAAGATTGTTCTGGTGATTCGGCAACACTGCTCAAGTTAAGCCAAATTTAGTTCAATATGTCGGATGCGCTAGATGGCTACCAAAACGAATTGTCAAAGCACTTCGCATTCAGCAAGACACTATTCGATGATATTATATGAGTTGAAATACTGGCAACACTGCTGTACTTATATCAATATCAAAATCAATATGTAGGATTCATTTCAAGGTTGCGAATACGAAACTTCGGTAATGTTGGACTGCGTGCTATGGGCAGTGTAATAGTCTAGGAATCTCGGATCAGCATTACTCTACATATTCCAAAGCACAAAGTTTAAGTCATTAGCAGAGAACAACAGTGTTATTTTAATTTAGTTCTTAACAACTTGCAATTAAATTTTAATGAGACGATCAAATGTGGGTACTGTTTTCGCCTTTTATGAGATTTGTGCCTTTAACATCGTGGGGAGATGCAAAAGTCGGCCACCGTGATGCATATTTTGAGATTTTACGTAGCGTTTCATTAAAATATGCATTTTTTTCAAGCTGCTAATCAGTGTTGCCTGAGAAATAAACTTAATACATATTTCATTTTCACTATTAGATAGCAATTTTAGACGTATCAAACGTGAGGTCAGGATCTAGATCCATTGATGGAGTATCCATCAATGGTATTTTTTTGCACCTGGCAACACTGCTTGGATACAATTACAATAAACACAACATTCAGAACTCCTTGAATTGAGAAAGTACTCAAGTTGAACAAGGTTTAGGTGGACCCAATGAGCCACCCAGCAACATTTATAGTGACTCATGTTTTTTGACAACTGGCAACACAGTTCAAGTGATGCAAATTGAGCTCCATACAAACTGAATTTTCCCAATTAGAAAAGAAAAAGCTGTTACGCAATGCAACAACATGATTTTTGTGCCCTAATATAAAATAATGGACTGCCCTTGAGGTGTCCTTAGACGTGAGAAATTGAGCTTCATTTTATTCTATATGGCCAGTGTTGCCACCTACTATTTAGAAGAATTTTGTGTTATAAGATGACGCCTCTTGTGTCTTCCTTGGTCAATCATTCTAATTCGACGTGGTTTCTCAAAACCGTGATTTTGATCGATATTTGATATCACGTGAGCAGTGCTGCAAGTTGTAATGGTAATTTTGAAGAACCAATTACAAAGTACAAAGGCGAGTTTTCAAGCAAATTCTAGACAGTTTGTTGATTAAAGTTTAGGTAACGTTCACTCAACCTAGCTTTATTTTCAGTGTATCAGTGTTGCCAGTTTTTGGGAAAAAACACTTTGGATTCTTTTCTTCCACGTATTTAATTTAGAGTGCCGAATCTCGGTTTACAAATGCCGAGATTTGCACAGCCGAATAGTCAGCTAAATGTTTTGATGAGATCTCAGTTTATAAATGCCGAGAATCAGTATAAACACCCCCCGTTACTAAGAAACCCACCATCTTGTTAGCTGAGTCTCGGTTAAAGTTCAGAAACCGAGATTTGCACAGCTGTGCTCGTGAAATAAAACTGAGTGTGCACTTAAGTTATGCTGAAGAACCTTATATATTGTAGACATGTACATTTAAGCAATAAATACCTGATTCGGCTTGAACAGTGTTGCCATCTTATAACAAAAATAATAAAATCTGAAGCGATAGCTGACTGACTGACCTAAGTTGTCCTCTGGAACTTTTCTTGTAAAGAAAAAAAATAAAGATAACTTTCCAAGATTTAGAGCAATGATTGGAAGGGACGCTAATTTGGATTTTTAGTTATAAAGTGGACGTAAACAGAATCGGCGAAACAAATAAGAGATTTAAGTGCATTCTTTCAAACCATGGAAAGGTTAGCAACCTCTGCCCAAGTTTTTCCGTAAAAAATGTCTCTCCTGAAATAACTGCGATGACACCGCACTACCAACAACATCCGAACCAAATGAGTGCAAACAAATCGAGAAACAATTCTTTCCAGTCTGAACAGTAGTGCAGTGAAAGAACACCCGAAGTAAATGGGTAAACTCGACGACGACGATGTGTGACTGCGCGAGTGGGTGGTTGTTTGATTACGGTTAGAGCTCCACCATCCACATAGAGCACCGAATGGAAGTTGTTCGTTCCGTGTGTAAGCGATACACAGCCCCCTCGTGGTCGTGGTCGTAGCCGTACCCCAAGAACCACCGATAAATATAGCGAAAGTATGCTTTGTTTTGACACTTTCGAAATTTAGACTATCCGATCCGTCGTCGTCGTCGCGTCGTGCTGCAGTGTAGCGCAGTCAGTGCCTTGCTTTGTGGGCCTACACCTACCAGAAGCAGCGTCGGTGGTGGTATGCTTATTTAGTGGTGGAGTCCCTTTCGACCGAATGTGCGAGCTGATAGCATCTTGAGCGCATTCCTAATGCCAGACCAATAGGGTTGTTCGATTTTGAAGAAAATAACGTTGATCTAGGCTATCGTGATCCAACCCACACAAATGCAAATTGGTTCTGAGAACCACCATAAAACCAAAATAAATCATTTAGGTTTTGTGAAAGTTTTCAATACCTCAACAAAACTAATTAGACCTAAAATTGTTGTATGGGAAGCAATCTGGTAACCCAAGTAACATTTTAAAGTCGAATAGTTTTGAGGAGCTCCACAGAACCATCATAAAACCAAAATAAAAACATTTAGGTTTTATGATGGTTTTCAAAACCTCTCCGAAACAAATTGAATACCAAATTAATGCTTGGGAACCCTATCGGTAAGAAAACTCCTTGGCAGTTTGGGAAATTTCGCCCACCCCGGCAAAGACACTTGGCGCAATTGCTGTTTGGCGTTGTTGTCGTTGTAAGAATCCCGTAAGGCACGTGGGGGGTTACAGCAAGAATTTATGATCTCGATCTGTGAAACTAACTACACGACTCGGTTCGGTTCGTCCTATAGGATCGAATAGCACACGCTCGCTGCTCTGCCCCACACATGCCGTATGTGAATTCTCCTGTATGCAAATGGGTTTTCAATGTTTTATTGTTCCATTTGCAAATAAACGCGTGTTTTTGCCGCCGTTCCCCCGCATTACTTCTGCGGAATGCGCTGCTGGCGCTGAGTGACTCCTTATTGCGGGTTTCTATTCTTCGAACGAAAGGATGGAGACGGCACGAAAGGAATTTGGGCTGTGGTTATCACTTCATCAGAGGAGAATCGATTGCTTTTGGGAGGAAGAGGAGAAAGGTGATATTGCTGCCAATGGATATGTTGAATTTTCTTCCTAGGATTTCGATACCGCCCTTCCAAGGATACGTTAGATCCTTGCCAAGGGACTGGGTAGATCCCAACTTTGGATTCGTTGGACTTCTGTCCAGAGATTCGTTCGATTCCTGTCCAGGGATTCGTTGAATCCCTGCCTATGAATTTGTTTAATCTCTGCCAAAGAAATTATTGGACCTCTGCAGAGGCTTCTTGTCTATGGATTCTTTGGATCCCTGGCAAGAAATTCGTTGGATCCTTCCCCGCTAAAAATTCGTTGGAACCCTTTCAAAAGATTGCATCCTTGGCCAGAAATTGCATCTTTGCCAAGGAATTCATTATGCCCCTGTCAAGGGATTTATTAGATCCCAGTCAATAGATTCATTGAATTTCTGTCAAGGAATTTATTGAACCTCTTCCAAGGGGTCCGTTGAATCCCTGCCAAGGAAATCATTAGATCCTTGTCAAGGACCTTGTTAGATCCCCGGGGTTCGTCGGATCCCTGACTAGGTATTAATTGGATTCCTGCTAAGAATTTCGTTGGACTCCTCTCAAAGTATTCGTTAGATTCCTGTTGTTGGATCCTCACCAAGGGATTCATTGCATCTCTATCTTTGAATAAGTTAGATCTCTATCGAGCGATTCATTGGACTCCAGCCAAAAGATCCATTTGATCAATGCCTAAATTTGTATCTATTCTTGCTAAAAAATCTCCATCCTTCTAAGAGTTTCGTTGGACCTCTGTTAGAGGTTCTGTTGTATCGCTGAACCCCCGTCAAAGGGTTCATCCTTTTTTTCTGAACACGTTGGACCCCTTGAAAGGTTTGAAATCTGTCGCTAAGAAGGTTAACAATCTCATTTCTTGCCCTTCCAAATCCACATTCCTATCTCACATCAATCCAAAAACAAGAAAAATAAAACTCTTTCACCGAAGAAAAATGACAACGGCATCGAAAAAGCTATCAAAGTAAAATTAGTCCCATTTTCCGAAGCGAGCTGTGATTTAATTTATTCGCCTCGTGATCGAATTAAAACCATATACACACCACCGCATTGCGGGAGGTAGGGTACAGGTCTGAAACAAACAATCACCCGCCCAAAGTCGAACCAAGTCCATGTTCGCGATATCAAGGGGATATGCGGGTGAAAATGGTTTTATTGATAAAATACAACACGCGCGGAATGAGTCAAAGACGACGATGACGACAACCGTGGGTGGTCTTCTGCTTTGATGTCGTCGTGTGCTTTGCAGAAAAAACTCAAAGAAACGGTGCTAGAAGACGAAGGATCGAACCGCCAACGAACCGAACGGATTCGAAACCAGGCTCCGTGGTAGAAAGAAAAATGAACGAGGTTCGAAGTTTCCGCGGTTTGAAGCCCGATTTTTAAGCTGTGTCAATAGTGGAACTATATAAGCCATTCCATAGAAAATCGATATAGAGCAACTTCGATTGTCGTGAAACTTGATTAGTAGTTCATCAAAAATAATTCAACCTGTTTTTTTTTTATTAAAAATAGAAACTACACCGTCTTCAACCAGAGGCTGCACAGATTGAACAATCACTAACATCAGGCAACGGACAACACGGAAAACCCAGTGGACCAATGAAGAATTTTTCGTTTGACGAAAAGTTTCCTCCGACTGGAGCGGGAATCGAACCATCACTCCGTGGCACCCACAATACGCCTAAACGAATAACGCCGCTAACCGCACGGCCACGAAGCCCACGAAAAACAATTTTGTCATATGAGTGGCCAATGCTCATATACATATAGTGGTTAAAAAAATCAAGGGATTTCAAAACTGAAAATTTACAAAAATCATAACATTAGAACCAGTTGACCGGAGTTGCACTTTATCGATTTTCTATGGAATGGCTTATGCAAACAAAATACAAATTTAAAATATAAAATCAGTCATTCCATGAGAAAAGAATAGACCCGAAAATAAGATTCCTATATTGATCAATTTCGGTAGGACTGATCTTTACCAAAAATAATTAGACCTGTAATTTTTTGTTTCGCCCATTTTAAAATTAGGGTGGACAATAAAACGACATTTCTATTTTTTTTATTATTTTCAAACCGTCATAACTTTTGAACAAATAGA
Organism: Aedes albopictus; assembly: GCF_035046485.1. NCBI lineage: Eukaryota > Metazoa > Arthropoda > Insecta > Diptera > Culicidae > Aedes > Aedes albopictus. Next base: position 15,028,889 of record NC_085138.1, read on the forward strand.
CCGATTTGCAAACTCTTTTGCACGAATGAAAGGATTAATAGATAGTTTAAGGTTTCGAAAAAAAATATCGCAAAAAATAGTAAACTTTAATATGCAAAAGTAATCAAAATATCAGTTTTTATTTTATGATTTTCACTATCTTGGACCACAACCACTATATTTTTTAATTTAATTTAATTTAATTTCGTTAACCCTCGAGCAGTCGCGTCTTTGACTACCTGCAGCGACACCGCGCTCACGCTGTGTACCACTAACGTGCATTTTTCATAGTGAGTATACTCAGTACACGACGCGACCGCTCCCGGGTTAACGAGAGTTTCACTATTTTTACAAAACATATGAAAAAATAAAAAATGTTCTTCAAACCATTCATGAGCTGCATTTTTTTGTTTGAAAATTTCCAGTTTTGTACTCATATCCGTATGGAATGACCATGCGTTACCATCATTTAAAAATAGCCGTTTATTTTATTTATTATTCATCATTAATTTATTTTTATACATGTCACCCATGGTTGGACTGGGTAAATTTTATTTAGTTTATTTGCCTGCTGCAGACCAATAATCCTCCATGAATTCCTTCAGGCATTCCTACGGAAGTATCCTCTGAGTTTCTCCTTAAATTCCTTCTGATTTTCCTACGGAAGTTTCTTCTCAGATTCCTCCTAGAGTTCTTTCTGGAATTCCTCCGGGAGTACCTTCAGAAAATGTTCTAAGAGAGTCTCTCTCAGATTTCTCAAGAGGCTCCTTCTAGTGACCCCCACGAATTCATACTGAAAATGCTCCAGCAGTTTCTTTCGTTGTTTCTCCAGAAATGAATTCTGGGAATCATCAAGAAGTTTTTCAATGGAATCGACAAGAAGATTCTTTTAGGATTTCCTTTTCGAAAATTCCTCCAGAGTTTCTGAGAACTCTGCTAAAATTTCTTTTGTGATTTTTCAAGGATTTTTTTTTCTGAGATTCCTCAAGGATTTTTTTGGAGTCTTTCTTGTGCATAAGTGACCCGATTTTGTCAGCCCTCTTTCGGAACACATTTTTTGCTCTCTTCAAAAACTTAAACAGTTTTTCAAAGTTTTTATTCCTCTATGTTCTGCATTTCAGTTGCAGTTTGATGACAAATATTAATAAATTGCTTAATATGTGATCGTAGAATAATGAGAGCAAAAAGTTCGTCGCAACATGGGGCTGACAAAATCGGGTCCTTACTGTATTACACCAAAAGCTCCATCGAGGATTCCCTCACGAGTTCCTTCTGGGATTCCTTCAAGATTTTCCATGATTGTCCAGCAGTGGTTTCTGGGGTTTATCCAAGAGTTCCTTCAACCGTGATTTCTTCCAACCGTGATCTCTTTTGGTGTTCCTCGAGAACTTCCTTACGGAATTTACTCCTTCTTTTCAGGATTTCTTGCAGTCTTATGGGATTTGTCAAGGAATTTCATAACATAAAAGAAATGATTTAAATAGAACATGGTTAACGGTACTTAAGAGAGTTCGACTGATATGTGTGATCTAGCTACTTTATCGGCGCTGCAGTCTTGGGGAATCAAAACGACTGTTTTAGATTTGTCCCGACGTTTCGACTCTGTTTCGAGTCTTCTTCAAAGGGAAACTGTAATGGGATTTTTATTGGTGGCTTGAATTATGGGTTTTAGTTGACTTAAATTCTGACTAGTCGTTTTTTGTTCGAATGGACATAGGACTGTCGGTGTCTTGTTTGTATCTGTACATCGGCTGTGAAATTAATTTTACATACGTAAATACATTACATGTACAGCGTGTGGTGTGATTTTGACCTACATTTCTTATCAAGTGAACCGTAGATTATTTTGGTTGGTTTCACTTGATTTTTGCACTGCACTGCACTGCACTTGTTGACGCGCGCGGTAACGGTTTGTTCAAAGATGGTGAATGCATTAGCTATGATTAGGATTGAAATGTTTTACCTGTAGTTTTGAGAATGGCTGCGTACGTTGTGTTCAATCCGTCAATGTCAGTGCGGTGGTTCACAGTGTTGGGTGTGTTAACTATATGACACATTTCAAGAAATGTTAATGTGTTTGTGTTTCTACTACTATCAATCAATGTAGTTCGATCCAGGTTGAAACTGTGATCGTTGTCGATGCAGTGTTTGATGAGCGCTGTTTTCTCTCCTAGTGTTATTATCTCCGTGTCTATATTGGTGTGCCCTAACTCTTTTAACCTGTTAAGTTTGTTTATGTGTGTTTTGTGTCCGTACAATCTTGTTTTTAATTTGTTTTGAGTCATACCAATATAACACTGCTGGCAATCATTGTATGGTATTTTGTAGACTATTTTGCTTAGATCTAACTTGTTAATTGGGTCTTTTACTTGTGTGTGGAATTTATCAATGGTGTTGGTTTGTTTACAGGCTATGATGATGTTTTTGTAATCTTTGCTTAGGATACCTATGATTCGTTCAGAGAGACCGGTTACGTACGGAATGGACCTGAAAATTCGATTTTGTTGGTTGTTGGCTGTTTCTAATTGTTCTTCTATTGGTAGATCGGGCTCTTCTGTGGACGCTGTATTCGGTGGATTGGCCATTCTTGGGTTGGTCATGTGCTGAGGATCTCCTGTTAGAGGTGGTGTGCGAGCTGGTGTTGCATGGATAACTGCTTCTGAGGAGGATGCTGATTCTGTAGATTGGACTGATGGATGGATGACTAGTTGGTTGGTTTGCGGTGAATCTGTTTGGATGGATGGGCTGGATATTGCTTCAGATAGACGGTGAGCAGTGTTAACTGGTTGATGCATTGATGTGGTTGGTATTTCCGTAATTGTTGCTGATTGTCGTGATGGTTGATTCGGTTTGGGTTGAGTGATGTAACGATGGAAGAGTCTGTTGATTAGTGTCCTGGGGAAGTCGTTGTTGGTCAAGTATTTAAAGATGATTTCCTTTTTGGCGGTACAGACTCGATGGATGAAGTTCTTCCCGACGTTGACCTTGTACTTTGTTAGGTGGAAGGAATGCCAATTGAGCATTCTTCCTGAAGCAACTGGTTTTGTGTACCACTCAGTTTGTAGGGATTGATCTTCACTTCTGATGACGGTCATATCGAGATAAGGCAATCTTCCTTCCACTTCTGTTTCTACAGTAAACTGCAACCTTGCTTCGTGTCGATTGAATTCCTTCAGAACCAATTCTATAGCATCTTTGGGAATAGCTATGAATATATCATCGATATACTTTTTTAGAACGGGAATTTGGAAGGGAGGGGTGGATATTGCTTTATCGATTACTGAGTCTAATGCAACATCGGCTAGGATAGGTGACAACGGTTTCCCATAGCTGTACCGAAAATTTGTTTGAAGTATTTCCCTTCGAACCTAAAATAGCTTGAGTCCATACACAGATCAACTATTTCGATGAACAGGTCCAGATTGATTTTGTTGTCAAATCTAAAACAGTCGTTTTGATTCCCCAAGACTGCAACGCCGATAAAGTAGCTAGATTTAAATAGAACGTATGCTATGACATTTTTTAGTACATAAATAAAAGAAAAAAAATATTATTTTTTTTTACTTTATTTATATTTCTTTTTTTTACTCATGGGATAAACGCACCAGTATTCAGCCACACCGTGATGGTTCTGATTCTCGGTCGTTCAAGAAACTTTTCGTAATGAAAATTTCCTTGAGTTTCTTTGACATAGAGTGCCTGTCACAAGATAAACACATGCAACAAGGTTATCATCAGATAAAGCTCTCAGCCAACAACTGCGGAAGTACTCAAAGAACACTAAGCTGAAATGCTGACTTTGCCGCAGTTGGGACTTTATACCAAGAAAAAAAAAGAAAAATAATAAAAAACTTGAAAAATAAATATTAAAAAAATTTGAAATTATACAGAATTTTTGTTTTTATACAATTTTTACTTCAAAATGCTATTAATCCAGTCCTACCTTAAGAATCGCTTGATTCTCTCTAGTATTCAGCCAGTTTCACTCATTGGATTCGCTCAGTAGCATTCTTCGAGTAAAAAATCCTTCCTAGTTCGTAATCTAAGTTCAACAGCTGAGATTCGTTGAACATTCTTCTAGTAAATCTGTCACAATTCTGAAAAAAATGGGTTCATTTTCACACGGAGGGTTCATCCAGCTTCACCACCGAGGCTCGCTCAGTTCCACTTTTTAAGCAATCACTATCTGCTCATGGAGGTTTTCTAATAGGCAGACAATTAAACGTTCCATAATAAATACAAAATTTTCCATAAATAATTCAAAAAGTCCCAGTGAAGAAACAGGGCTGTAAGCAGTAATAAATAACAAAAGTTCCATAAACAAATAAAAAAATGCATAAATAATTCAAAAGTTTCAATAAATAATTGATTTTTGAGCAATTAAAAACGTCAAAAATGCAATGAATAAATCAACTGTTGCAATAAAAAAAGCCATTTTTCCCACCAAATAACTTCGAATTTTCCATAAATAAATCCGATTTTTCCATAATAAATTAGAAAATTCACAATAAAAAAATATCGAATAAGCAATAAAAAATTAAAAAAATGCAATAAAAAATGACGAAATTACCCATGAAAAACAAATGCAGGAAAGTATGAGACAGTGAAATGCTGAATCGCACTTATATGACTGAAACGACTGAAAAGCTTGCGTAACTATGATTGCAATTTATCGAGCAATTGCTTGCTGTCCGAACTCGCTATCGCTCGTCGGACCTAAAAAAGGGATAACATCTATGTTTGCATTACACCGGGCAAATTCTTGGATCTGTGGTTTGCCTAGAACTGAATCGATGCAGTTACGGTGCATCGGATATCGGAAACTTCGGCGGCCTTCTGCCGCGTCAGTTCCTCAATCCTCTATGCGGCTTCGCCGCATGGTCTACTTGATTTTTTGGCTCAAAATGCATTTACGTTTATTGCTCATTTTTTGACATTTATTGATTATTTATTTTTTCGTTTATTGCACTTTTTGAATTATTTATTGCTTTATCGATATTTTTTTATTGTGAATTTTCTAATTTATTATGGAAAAATCGGATTTATTTATGGAAAATTCGAAGTTATTTGGTGGGAAAAATGGCTTTTTTATTGCAACAGTTGAATTATTCATTGCATTTTTGACGTTTTTAATTGCCCAAAAATCAATTATTTATGGAAACTTTTGATTTATTTATGCATTTTTTTATTTGTTTATGGAAATTTTGTTATTTATCACTGCTTGCACCCCTGTTTCTTCACTGGGACTTTTGGAATTATTTATTAAGAGTGATGACTTTCTTATGAGTCGTTTATATTTTAGCCTTTCTAATACCTCTTTTCAGATCAGGTTCACCCTAAGGGTTCAGTGAGTGAATTCATCAATTCATCCAGCTGGACCTAATCATAAGATGAATGTGGATTAATTTTGTGGATCTAACGTGGGATCTAACCTGCAAGATTCATCCGATCTCAATTATGAGATCCGGTTTACGATATTCATTCAGTTCCACCTTTAAGATTCACTGAGGTCCATTTTTGGAGTTCCATTTAGTCCAATGCATGAGATTCATCAAGTCTCACCAGTAAGATGCATTCAACCTTAGTCCTGTATGATATTTCTTTTAGTTGATAACAGAAACTAGTCCATTTTTGACTTCCTATTCAAAACACCAATTGGATATCCAGCGCTTTGGGACTTTCAATGGTACTTAGGGTGTTCCCTCACATCCAGTCCCACTCTTAGTGTTCATCTATCTTCTCCTGTCGAGATTTACTCGTTGCCACTGAAACTGAAAATCGTCTATGTCTCCACCAGCAATTACTCAAAGCTCCTTATTTAGTTTATCTCTATGACTACAAATCTGGTCTCACTTGTAAGATTCATACAACTTAGTTCATGAAATTTCGATACCCACTACGTGGGTTCATCCAGCTCCACTTTCAGAAATGTGTTTATGGAATTCATCAAGCCCGACTTAGAGTGGGACTTTTTGAATCGTGTTTCGTTGAATTCGTTGAGCTCTTTTTCAGATATTCAATCAGTTCAACTCTCTGGATTCATCCAATCTGTGTCCACTTCTGTTCTATACAATATCACTTATGAGCAGTCTACTCAAGGGAGAAATTTATTGAGATTGAGATTGACTCAATCCGGCTAATATGAGTCTTATAGTTTCACTTGTAAGGGTCACTGAACCTTCCTGGCAGAATTCATCCAATGCCACTCGTTAAATTCATTATGAAGTGAGAATGTTCATCTTGTGAAATTGGTTGGATTCATCTGTAGTGATTTCCGGAAGCTATCCAACTTCACTGCCAATTTCTTGCGTTCCATTTTCAGGAATAATTTAGTTAAGGTGATGATAGAATAAAACCACACTTCAAATTTTCAAAGGCACAAATTTTAAGAACCAAAATTTTGCGAACCGGTTTATTGAGCGCGTTGTTAACCCAGCCAACCACATATCGTAAATCATTGTGTGGAAAAAATCGTATATTTTCATATATAGAATCAGAATTGTATAATAATATGTATATTTGTTGACAATGATTGCGTAAAATTGCATTTCATGCCAAATTAATTTTTATTGCAATTTTGTTTCATATGGTCGTCTCCGATCATAAAAAGGTACGAGATATTATCGGTAGGATCGCACAGAATCGGATAGAATCGTGAAAAAAACATACATTCTTAGTGTCAAGCTGCAAGTTCGCTAACATCGTATATATGATATCTTTGAATCGTGGAAATCGTCGCTTCACATCGTATATGAATCTGCTAAATCGAGCTTGCCACCTAAAGGAATGATGAAAATCGGTGAAATCGTATACAACTATAACAATGTTGTATATTGATCGTTTGCGTCACATTTGCGTCGTATACTACGTGAATGAAATCGTAGAAACCGTATATTCATTTTTACAGTCGCATATGATTGTTACTACACTTTTAATAGTCGAATCTTAATCTCGAAAATTGTAAATAGTTTTGTTCATATATTCGTATGATGGAGAAAAATAAAAAATGGTATTCATCACAAATGTGTATTTTTGTTGTTGTTGACACATTCCAACCATGGTAGCAATAATTTCAACCAAATATATAAGTTTTCATACTAGCAGATGACTTACAATAAGTGATGTATAGATTCCAACAACGATGTGAATTCCAGGCCTCTTGCACGGCACCACTTTTGGTGCCACTCAATGCACAATAACAACGCTCCCACCACAAGTCTCGCACCGTATCATGCTAATTTTTATTCGTTTCATGCCATTCACTTTCAACTCTCTATTTTCAACTTGGCAATATAGCCAATAGAGATAACGCGCAGTTCTGAATCAAAGGACCTAAGTTCGATTTCAACTGAACACCAATAGTTTTTTTTTTTTTAATTTGAAAATCTTGAGTTGAATATTGGAACTCTCAATCGTAATAAGAACATGCATAATCGTATATTTATACGGATAAAATCGGCGAAATCGTAGAAATTTTTCGAGAAATCGTAAATTATGTTGGATGGAATCGCAGTAATCGTATATATGTTTCGATATGGCCTCCACTTTAGTATGTATATGCCTGTTTCGTGCATTGAATACGATTTCATTGGTGCTATATATGTGTGAATATTTCAGTTACAATTTCGATATAGCAACCAAATTGCTTGCTGGGAAGCTTATCAACTGATCACCACCAGCAGATAATCAATCGATCAACTTTTCAGCACAAACCGTCATTTGGGTTTTCTAATTTGTACTCTTGAAAATTTGTTTTGCAGCTTCGTTATATACAGGGATTCATCCAGAGCCACTTGTATGACCCTTACGCTTTTTATCAGGAATTCATTCAACCTCGTTTGTAAGGTTCATCCGGCAGCCATTCAAATGTGCTTCTAGAAGAAGTTCGTCTTTTTGTTTCGAGTTTATTATTTTTTAATTCATCGAACCCCTTGTTGGAAATTCAATCAGTAAACCTCTTCTGATCCATCCAATCTGTGCTCGGGCAGTAATTCATTCCATCCTGTACCCACTCCAGTGAATTATTTAGTTCTACTTCCAAAATTCAACCTGTCGCGATTGTAAGATTCAACTATTCCTTCCCCAGAAATTGACAGAATCCGGTTTCCAAGATTCATGTACTTACTATTGTAAGAGACACTCGGGCTCACTCCAAGAATTCATCCAATTTTACTTTTTGAATTTATCTTATAGAAAGACAGTTCAATGTGTTCAATTGGTTGGATTTATCTCTAGCTGTTTCCGAGAGTTATCCAGTCCCACTGATGCAATTTGTTCCGATCCATTCTCATGGTTAACAGCTGCTTGCCCAGCCAACACGAAGTCGTATATAATGTAGAATAGGATGCTAAAGTGGAGGCCATATGCGTACATGCTCCTATTTAACCGCGTGAAAAGTGTACGCATATCGCCTCCACTTTAGCATCCTATTATACATCATATACGATCGTGTGTTGGCTAGGTGTACAGGGGTTCATCAAGTTTCATTAGTAAGACTCTTCTGTGTTTACTCCAGGTATTCATCCAATCCTAATTCAGGAAATCACTTAGTTTATTTGTAATAGTCCTTTGAGTCTCCTCCTGGATCCCATCATACTTTTTAGATCATGATTGATTTATTAATCGATCCATCCATATCGTGATCCATCCAGTCCCACTCGTGGGGTTCATTTGGATCCACACTTTAGATAAATTTAGTCTACCTTCTTGAATTCATCCGATTATCTACAATAGACGAATGCACCGATGAAATGAATTCATCACGGTCCGAGAATTTTGACACTAGAGCGGGGCCGCTTCCAATCGAACAATTCTGATTGGGAATGGCCCCGCTCTAGTGTCAAAATTTCTCAGACAGCGATGAATTCAGTTCATCGGTGCACTCGTCTTTACTATCTGACTCTCAGGATAAGATGAATTTCTCGTAGTCATCCAGTTCTATTTTTGATTCATCAAGTTCCAGCTTCAGAGTTCATTTTGTTCTACTGCTGGGATTCATCCAGCCTTACTAGATTGGGGAGGTTCATTAAATCCTTTTACTGAGAATCCTACAATCCGGATCCTGAAACTCAACCTGTTTGATTCCCAAACAAAATTCACTCAACTTCACTGTAGAATTCATCCCGTTGTTTCTGACTTAACCAAGCCTATTTCAGATACTATTTTAATTTTGTTACCGAGATTTTTAGCCTGGAGCAAGTTCATTTCGAGACCCACGGCATAACTTTCCTTCCGAAGGAAGAACTCACAATTGGGATTCAATTCCAGGTCCTCGATGATATTATCTCGAGCTTCAACCACCACACTAGGCCTGCTTCACATGTCAGATATTTATATAATTCAAGTTCTGTGATGAATCCGGTTTGTTCTTAGGAGTCATTCAGTTACCTTTCATAGTATTCATCTGATCATATTCCAGGAGTTTTAAATCTATTTTGAACCGCGGAATTATTACAGTTCTATTAAGATTCCCACGAAATTGCTATCGAAATCAATCAAATTTCACGTTGCAGATGAAGTCCATCTCTTAGAGTTTGTCTCGCTCGTTATAACTGCCCTGAGTTGGGCTAATTCATCTCCCAAGCAACAATTATTATTGCTCATGGTTTGAAAGAGGTTTTGACAAATGTCATACAAACAAAGCTGTTCGAATCTTGAAAGTGTTGCATAAAACTCTTGCATTCATTCATGTTCACGTCATAAATTCATTTATTTTTTTTTTACTGAGGTTTATCCCATTTGTCTCTCAAAATTCATCTGGTTACTCTACTTAGATTTACAAACGTCACTTGTTGAGTCCATTTCATCCGACCTCTGGGATTCATCCAGTTTTGATCAAATTCATCCAAGCCCGTTATCTAATGATTCATCCATTCCTTCTTTTTGTATTCATTCAATCTGACGCTTCAGTTTCACTCTTGGACTACATTCATTTGAAACGCAAAATTAATTCACTCAATCTTACTTTTGGTATCGTTTCCACTCGGAATAGAACGATTTGGTTGGAAATGGCTCCGCTCTAGTGACAAAATTCTCGGACCGAGTGAACTTTGTTCATCGGTGGATAAGGCCATTCCTGACGTAGAGGTAAAATTCATTCTAGATATTCTTTCAATCGTGTCCCAAGTTTGTTATCCCTCCCAGCTCGGACCGCTGTGGTGCCCAGTGGCTCGGGTACCGCGCGACTCAGCGAGAGAAATGAAAGGCAATAAAAATAAAAAGTTCTTATCAGAAAAGTTGAAAATTTATATGCAAATGTTTTCTTTCGAGAAATGCGGAAACTCCGTCCGCCCGCGCGTGCACTACTGGCACTGACTGTTCGAGGTGGGTGGAGCGAGCGGGAGGTGGAATGCGATGGTTTTGTGTTTTTTTCTTTAATTTCATGGCTTGCGGACCCGGGTCCCGGACTGGGGTGGTGGGTGATCGAAGTAAGTCTGATGGTGTGACCTGCTGCAAGGAAAAGCCTACTGCGATTGGCACCACCATCGACCGACCACCAACCAGTCTTGGTGGTCGGTCGATGCCGCCATTTGGTGTGGTGTGTTCTAATACCTCTACGGCGACGGCTACCATGGGAAGGTGATTAACAAATAATAGCACACTCGTTTTGCTTTAGTGGGGTGGGGTGGGATTTTCCGAAAGGGGGACGGCGAGGGTAGGGGCAAAAACCGTTTGGTCCTAATAATAATAAGGAATAAATTATCGAATGGGAATATGTGTGCGCGAGTTGGATCGCGAGTAGGAGGGGGGTCGCTGTGTATTTAAATCGGCTGTCGAGTGAGAGAGCGGTGGATTGTGTGGTGTTTTAAAACCCAGAAGCACCACACAGCAGTAGGAAGTATAATTTTCTATTCAATTGCATGCAATTTGATTTATTTCCAGCCATTTCACCTTGGCCCGGTGTTGTTTTATGGTGCTTTCTGGATGGAATGACACATTCGGAATTGAGTTTTGCTGTTTGCGAACGAGTTGGTACGGGGTGGGGGACTAATCAATGAAGGGACTACGGTGGGAGGTAGAAGCGCAGGAAAGGGTTTATGCTCGTGGATAATGACTAATTGGTAAGAAAACTAGCGGTGATTCAACTTTGATCGAGAAGAGCACTTGAATTTAAAGGGATATTTGTTTTATCGATGTTGTTTGTTCATAAAATTAGTTGTCTTAGGAAAAAAAATATAAAAAATGGAAAAAAAGAAAAATGAGATAAAAAGAAAAAAAAAATGAAAAAAAGAAAAAAAAAATGTATGTACAATAGGAAAAAAAATTGCGAAATAAAAGAAATAAAAAAATGAAAAAAGAAAAAAAAAAGTGCAATTGGAAAAAAAAGAAGAAAATGCGAAATAAATGAAATAAAAAAATAAAAAAAAAAAAAAATAAGTGCATATTCTAAATTTCTGTTTTTTTTATTTAATTATTTTGAAATGACTTTTAGGAACTCTCAAATTCAGTATTTTCGGAATAATTTGAACTTTATTCTGGCCGGAGTGTACTGATTTTCAATCCCTAAAAAAGGTGATGAGTTACTAATAAAACAGAAAAAAATATCAATCCCTCTCAAAAATATACCTATATCAAACACCACACTCGTTAGTAACATTTCCGCTCGCCGATCCAAAAAGCGGATATCAGCGACCGCTGCTACTGCTGCTGCTGCAACTATTCGCCGTGGTTCTAATTTTCCGCGGAAAAACCTCGTTCCAGCTTGCTTGGATTTGCACCGTCCGTCAAGTGCATTCCCGTCCCGGCCTACTCAGATTTGTGAGTACGGGCGTGCGTGCGCGCGCGAAAACCAAGAGATCAGAGGAGCGAGAGAGGTCAGGCACCCCTGCTTTAGCCAATGATTTATAAGCAAAATTTATGATTTATGCCGTTGCCCCCCTCCACTGCTCTTTCTCCACAGTCGTCGTCGTCGTCGTCAACGAGTACTAGTTGCAGACCACGGTGGAAAAGCGCATAAATTACCACACGTATGGTGCTGCATGCGTTCCCGCGGCGACGACGACGACGACGAGTTTTCAGCTCGCGGCTTTGGAGGTCGCCAGGAGGAAGGAAGAAAAATTCGCTGCGGTTTTCGCGTTTTCCAGTGTTGAATTTTTTCTTCTGACGGAGATATGTACTGTGAAAAAATAAGAAAAAAAAACAAAATAAAACATGGAAAAATGTAAAAAAAATAAATACGATGAGATTCAAACCTGCTCCTATTTCAGACTATTTGCATGCGCGGTCTGTCTAGATTAATTCCAGAGTCCATAGTCTTAGGAAAAAAGGAAAAAAATATAAAAAAGGGAAAAAAAGAAAAATGGGAAAAAAAAGAAATAAAAAAATGAAAAAAGAAAAAAATATAAAATAGCAGTTACATACCATTCTAGATACATAAAAAAAACAGCTGAATTTTCATTAGTTTTCGATTTGTAGATTTTCATGTTTTTTTATTCGTGAATTTTAACTTAGGCTAATTCTTCACAACAGATATTCATGTTTCAATTTAGTTAAAAAACAGAAATTGTTATCAAAATTTATAGAGAGACGAACCAGCCAAGGGCTGAAAGTCTCTTTAATAAAGACAAATCAATTAATCAATCAAAATTTAGGAAAAAAAAAATAAATAAAAAAAGTGTTTCGGTGAGACTCGAACCTGCTCTTGCTTTGCTATGTCCGCGCGCTATCGCTCTAGGCTAATCTCACAGTATGCTAGAAACATAGAAAACCAGCTGATTTTCAGACTTTTCCAACTGTGTCCAACCAGCGGACGAAAGTGCATCAGCTGGAAGGTAATTTGGACGTGTCGAGGGAGAAGATTTTTTCCCGGTGAGTTGCAACAGCAGCAGCAGCGTCATCATTAATGAATGGAGAGTGTGGTGATTTTTTTTCTGGTTTCTTCTGTTCTTCATTTCATGAGGTGGCCACCAAGCGAAGCAAAAAGCACATGTTTTGCATCCTTCTGAGCCCCGGCTGGCTGGATAGCTAGCCGGCCCGGCAGGAGGAGAACTGCTCAGCGAAGCGAGTTTCCAAATGCGATATTTATATCCTTTATCCAAGCCATTAAATAAAACGTCCATAAAGATTTTTCCGCTGCAGCAAGCGTTGTTTCTTGCAGCGCAGTCATCGCCACGTTGTTGGATTCAAATCGAAATTAGCTGGGACTTTTCACGCTCCAAACTGCTCGCGGCTGGAGGCGTGCCGGAGGGCTGGGGGCTCTGATTTTTAATTCTTTCTCCAGGGTTTCGCCGGTTTTTTTTTCTCCGGCTTGGCCGGTGCCGCCATCCGAAGAGATAAATTGGAAAATAAGAATCGCAAGCGCGGGTTCGAATCTCGGCGTGTGACGGGAAAAAGGGCCATCAAGCGTGACAGACGACGAGAACGGACTTCTAATGAGTCGTTTCGTGCGTCGTCGTCTTTCCATGTGTGATAATTTCCCCCTTGTTGTCATTTTATCGAGGTTTTTTTGATGCAACATATGATGGAGCATGTATAAGAGAAGCATGGAAAAAGGGAAAAATGCCATTTTATCAATAAGATGCAATAAAGATTTCTGCTGGAACTCATATCAAATAAAATATTTTTTTCTGTAATCTTCCAAGAATTTATTCGAATTTTTTTGTAATATCTGACAATCAGAAATTCCACCGGATATTATTAAAGAAATTCCACTGGTGATTTCTCCAGAAATTTCACTAAGAATGTAGTTAGATACTCTTGCATGGATTACTGCGGAAATTTTTACATTTTCTCCAAAATTTCAAAAAATCTTCAAAAAATTTGAAAACTTTTTCAGAATTTTCTCAAAGAGCTTCTTCCGGAAGTCTCACAGGAATTCTTTCACAAATTCCTTGAAAAAATCATTCAAGAATTTATTAGAATGTGTTTTACGAGATTGCTTTAGAAAAATCGTCCAGTATTTCTCCAAAAATTTCACGAAAATTCCTTAAAAAATCTAAAATGGATTGCTTCAGAAATTTTTCCGATAATGTCTTCAGAAATTTTTGCAGAGATTCCTTCACAATTTTTTTTTCGAAAATTCCTTGAAGCGTTCCTTGGATTTTTTTTTCAAAATTTGCTCCAGGAATTCAATTATAGATTCTTTCAAAAAAGCCCTCAAAGGTTCTCTTCTGCAAGCATTCCTTAGGGGGAATTTAGTAATTTCGCCAAGGATTTTTTCAAAAACTTTACAATAGATTCCTCCAGAAATTTCATGAATAATTCTTTTAGAAATTTTTACATGGTTTGCTGCTGAAAGTCCTTCTTGAATATCTTTGGAAAATCTTAAAAATCCACAAAAACTTTTAGGAATTTTCTCCATGGATTTCTTTCAAAATTCCTACAGGAATTCATTCAAAAATTCCAACAAAAAATCTTCTAAGGATTCATTTGAATGTGTTTTCAAAGATTACTTTAGAAAGTTCTTCAGGGAATCTTTACGAAGTTGCAGTAGAGACTCCTCCAGAAACTGCACAAATGATTCTTTCAGAAAACTTTGAATGAATTGTTTCCGAAGTTTCTCCGACAATTTCTTCAGAAATTCTTCCACGGGTTCCTTCTTAATTTTGTTTTCTAAATTCTTATTAGAAGTTTTTCTAGAGGTTTAAAAGAAAAACTTTGGAAACTTCCTTCAGAAATTATTTGAGGCGTTCCTTGGGAAATTTCTTCAAGAATTGCTACAGGAATTTCATTACGGATTTTTTCGAAAAAGCCTCAAGAGGTCTGTTTGGAAGTCTTCATCAGGGGCAATTAAGGAATTCCACCAGGGATTTTTTTTTTTCAGAACTTCCACTAAGGATTCCTTCAGAAATTTCACGAAGAATTCCTTTGAAAAATCTTTGCTGCTGAAATTTCTCCTTGAATTTATTTGGAAAAACTTCAAAAATCAAAAATATTTTTTGGAATTATTCCCAAGGATTTCTCACGAAATTTCCACAGGAATTGTGCTACGAATTCTTCCATCAAATCTTCCAAAGATTCATTTGAATGTTATTTTAATGCTTTCTTTAGAAATTCCCATTTTTTTAGAAGTTTTAAAAGAGATCCCTACAAATGATTCTTTCAAACATTCTCGAATGAATCGCTTCATTATTTTTTCCGAGAATTTCATTAGAAATTCTTCCAAAGATTCCTTCACTAATTGTTCTAGATACTTGATCAGAAGTTCTTCTAGAGGTTCATCACAATAACTTCAGAAAAACTTCTTTCAGAAAATACTCGAGGCAATTACATTACGGATTCTTTCGATAAATCCTCATAGGTTCTATTTGCTCATTTTTCTAAGGAATTGCTCTAGAAATTCTGTCAGGGATTATTCTAGGAACGCCTCTAGGGATTCCTCCAGAAATTTCATGAACCATTCTTTTGAAAAATTCTTTCATGGGAATCCTATCACGAAGTCTTTCAAAAAATCTATTACTTGTTTTTTTTATTGTCAAGGATTGCTTAAGAATATTATTCGGGGGTTTCTTATGAAATCACGATACAGATTTCTCCAGAAATTTCACAAATATTTTTTTTTGAATATCTCGAATTGATGTTTAAGAAATTTCTCCGAAAATTTCTTCATAAATTCTTCCTTATCTAAGGATTTTTTTCACATATATTAGAAAAACTTTCGAAAATTTTTCGAGAAACACGTCTAGGAATTTCTGATGGAATTTTTGAAAGTTTTTCTTGATGAACTTCCACAAGAATTTCCTAATAAATATCTAGAGAAATTTTCTTCAAGAAATGCTCGGGAAATTCATGAAGGATTAATTCAAAAAATCTTCAAAGTATGCATTAAAACTTTCTCTGCGGATTTCTTTAAAGAATTCACCATAAACTCCTAAAAGAACTCGTTTTGAAAATGTCGCATGGTTTATTTCTGAAATGTCCCCATGAATTTCTTCAGAAATTTCTCCTTCTTTAGAAACTCCTACACGATTGGCCTTAGAAAGCCTCACAAAGTTTTCTTTATAAAGTTCTTCAAAAAGGCTTTGAATATGTTTTCCAGGAATTATTTTGGAATTTAGTCTATGGATTCCTTCAAAACCTTCCTCACGCATTACATTAGATAATCTTCCATTGATTCCGTAAGTATTTCTTGCAGGGATTATTTTAGGAAGTCTTCCAGGGACAATTCAACAATTTCTTTAGTAATTTCGCCATAAAATGTTTCTCGAATTCATTTGGAAAATTTCTCCGAAAAAAACCCGGATAATTTCAAAAATTATTTTGGTTTTTTTTTTCAAAATTTATTTTACAGTTTTCTTTTGAAACTTCGCCAAGGATTCCTTTAGGAAACCTTCAAAAGTTTATTTTAAGAAAATTTTCCATGTGACCTTCAGAAATTCCTAAAATAATTTCTCCAAGATTTCTTCTAGAATAAGTTCCGAAATTCCTCTAGAGATTACTACTTCGTGGATGTCTTTAGAAAACCTTTCCTAGATTTTTTCAGTAAATTCGCCATGGTTTGTTTTTTAGAAAATACTTCAGAGATTCATCAAAACATACGTGGAAATTCCCCAAAAAAATAAAAAATAAAAAAAAATGATTCTATAAAAAAAACCTCAGACATTCCTTCAGTGTTTTTTTTTTCGAAATCCCTCCAGATATTCCACAGGTTTTTTGGAAATTTGTCCGGAGATTCCTTAAGAAAATTAGAGTTTCGGAATTCCGTTTGGAATTCCTCCTAAACGTTTCTTTCAGAAGCTTCAAAATCTTCCATGGATCAATCCAGAATTGCTTTAGGAGTTCCTTTAGAAATTTCTCCTTGAATTGTTTCAGAAAGCCATCCACAGATACTTTCATTAACTACTCCAGGAATTTCTGCATAGTGTTATTCAATGATTATTTCTTCCAGCGTCTCTATAAAACTTCGCCAGATAAATCGAAAATTTTCCCAAAGATTCCTGTAGAAAGCCTTTTCAAAACTTCATTGGAAACTCCTCCAGAAATCTGTTTTAGGATTTTAAAGAACCCTCCAGGGATTTCTTCAGAAATTTATCAAGATATCCCTTCACATTTTTTCCATGAATTTCGTTCAAAAATTCCTCTTATAAGTCCATCAGGAATTCTTCCAGACTTTGCTTCTGAAATTCCTTTTAAAAATTCCTTCAGTTATTCTTAATTGACTTTTTGCAAACCTTCCATTGGTTTCCTTACTAAATTCTCCTTAGATTCCTTTAGAAAATTCATTAGGAATTCCTCTACAGATTTTTCCAGAAATTTCTCCAAAAAAATCAGACGAATAATTCCTTAATAGTTCCTTTACAGGTTCTCCTGATATTTATTTCGAAAATCTCCTATGGATTAAAAAATAATCAGAAATTCTACTAGAGGTTCATCAGAAAAACATCTAAAAATTCTGGAATACTTCCAGAAATTTCACGAAGAATTCTTTTAAAAAAATTGAAAAGCAAACAAAAATTCCTCATTGAATTTCTCTAGATATTCTTCCATAAAATCTTCAAAATCACGAATGCTATCTTAAAAGTTTCTTTGAAAATTCATTCAATTTTTTTTTTCAAGAATTGCTTTAAAATGTTATTCAGGTATTCGTTAAGGAATTGCAATGGTATTACAATTGATTCGTTTAGAAAATCTTGAATGGATTGCTTGAGAAAATCTTGAATGGATTTCTTCAGAAATTCTTCCAGGGATTACTTCTCAAATTTCTTTCAATATTTGCTCAGAAATCTTTTCGAGGTTGTTATGATTACAAAAATTTCTTCGGAAGTTTCTGGAAACGGTCCTTGGGAAATTTCTTCATGAATTGAAGGATTGCCTTCCTCCTTCATGATTTTTCAAGGGAATTCTGGAGGAATTTTCCGTAAGATTGCTTTATAAATTCGGCTATGGTTGTCTTAACAAAATCATTCAGAGTTTTATTTAAAAAAATCAGAAATGCTTTCAGTATGTTTTCTAGGAATTTCTACAAAATTTAGTCCAAGTGTTCCTCCAAAAGCTTTCTCAAGTACTACATAATACAATCTCCCATTGATACCTTCACAATTTCTTCCAGGCAATCTTTTAGGAAATTTTACAGGGACTCCTTCCAAAAAATCCTCTAGTGGTTCTGTCATAAAATGTTTTGAGGATTCATTTGAAAGCTGCATTGAGAAATTTCTTCAGAAATTCTTCAAGGGGTTCCTTCAGAAAATCCTCAAGATCTTTCTTCTTAGATGTTTCTAAGAATTCCTTTGGAAAACCTACGAGGGATTTTTTTGGAAAGTTTCTATGAGTTTTTAAGAAATTTATCTTTTTTTTAGGAATTCTTTCAGACTTTGCTTTAGAAATTCTCCTAAAAAATCCTCCAATAACTCCTTTATGGATTCTTTTCAAAAATCTTCCTCAGTAATTCCTCCATTGTTGCCATTAGATTTTCTGTTAATGATTTCTCTTCAGATTCCTCCAGAATTTTTTTTCCGAAAAATGCTTTTAGAAAAAAATCATTGAACATATATATTTTTTAAATTCATCGGAAATCCCTCTATGTTTTTTTTAGAAATCCCTCCAGATATATAAGCCGAAAGTTATCCACGGATTCCATAAAACATTCCCTCTTAAAAAAATAAACATTTTGAAAAATTCTTTGGGAAATTCTTCAAGGTGTTACTTGGGAAATTTCTTAAAAAAGTTCCCCAGGAATTCCGTTGTGTTTACATTTGAAACATCCTTCAAGGATTCATTGCAAGTCATTTTCAGGAATTTCTATAAAAAATCCAACAGAATTTTTTATTTGTTTTTAATTTGCATAGGTTGCTTCTGACATTCCTCTATGAATTTCTTTGTAAGTTTCGCCATGGATTTCTACAGAATGATTCCAAAAAGAAGTAGTTTCTCGAAGGATTCTTTTAGATATTCCTCCGTGATTGCTTTTATAAAATCTCACACAGATTTCTTTGGAATTCTTCGAAAAGGCTTTCAGTTTGTTTTCCGTTATTTTAGAATTATCTAAATTCTAAGGATTCCTCCAAAAATTCTCCGAGTATTACATTGATTTTTTAAGAATTTCTTCCAAAGATGCTTTCAAGAGATCTCTCACTTTTTTTTCAGAAATTACTCAAGAAAATCTGCCATTAAATGTTTAGAGATTTCGTTTAGAAATTATCTTCATGGATATCTCCAGCAATTCTTCCAGGGACTCCTTCATTAAGTTTTTTCTGATTTTTTTAAAGAATTTCTTTTAAAAAACTTCGACGCTTTTTTCTAAGTTTTCCATGAATTTCCATAATGCCTTTGCATCAGAAATAACTCTACAAATTCCTCCAGTAACTCCTTCTTGTATTCATTCAGAAAATGCATGAGGGATAACTCTGAAAACACTTCAAACTGCATACACTTTTTCAATAATTCTTTCAGAAATTCCTTCAGAGATTTTGTACGAATTTTCTCCAGCAGTTCTTTTAGATATTTCTTAAAGAATTTGTTCTGAAATTCCTCCAAAAATTTCCGTAGAAAGTCTTTCATGGATTACCTCTGAATTTTTTTTCAGGGTTTTAAAGAACCCGCCAGGGATTCTTTGAAAATTTCTCCATATATTCCTTCAGTTTTTTTTTTCTAGAGATTCCTTCAGAAAATCCTTCAAGAATTCCCTTGAAAATTCCTCCGGAGATTTTTGAGAAAATTATCTAAAAATTCTTACACATTCTTCCTGTTTGTTCAGAAATGTTTTTAGGAATTTCTTCAGGCATTTCCTCCAGGTTATCTTTCAGAAATTCCACTGGGCATTCCTGAAAAGCTGTCCAAGTAACATTTTGATGACCAATTAGTCTTGTAGAGGTTTCGGAAACCGTCATAAAGCCTAATTGCTTTTATTTTGGTTCTAAGATGGTTCAAAGAACCTCTTCCAGTATATTTGACTAAAAATGTTACTTGGAAGGATTTCTTTAGCGATTATTCCTGTTAATCTAACATGATATTTTTCAAAATTACCACCAGGAATTTAACCAAAAATTTCTGCAGAGGTTTGTACAAAACTTTTTGTACGAAACCTCCTTTTTGTACTTCCCCAGAAATTCCACTAGGATATCCTCTAATTATCTTCATGGATATCTCCAGAAATTCTTCCAGGGACTCCATCATTAAGTTTTGTCCTGATTTTTTTCAAGAATCTCTTCAAAAACTTTCGACGATTTTTTTAAGTTTTCCATGAGTTTCCATAAGTCCTTTGTATCACAAATTACTCTACAAGTTCCTCCAGTAATTCCTTCTTGGATTCCTTCAGAAAATGCATGAGGGTAACTCTGAAAAATTATGCAGAGATTTTTCAAAAAATACTTTAAAAAAATCCACGAAATAATTCGTCGGAAATTCTTTATTATTTTACGAAAATTTTCAAGAAAATATTTCGAAAAATATATTTGGTAGGATTTTACCGAATATATTTTCCAAATAGTTTTCTTTAAAAATTTCTCCCGGAATTGTTTAAAAAAATTCACCCATGGATTCTTTCAGGAATTACTCCAGGGAGTTACTGCAAACAATTTTTCAATAACTCTTTCAGAAATTCCTTCAGGGATTCTGTACGAAATTTCTCCAGCATTTCCTTTAGCATTTTTTTTTTCTGAAATTCTTCCTGATTGTTCAGAAATGTTTTGAGGAATTTCTTCAGGCAGTTTTTCCAGGTTTTCTTTCGAGAATTTCTTCATGAACTCCACTGAGCAGTCCTGAAAAACTGACTCCAAGGATTTCTTTAAGGAGTATTCCAAATAGTCTAACGTGATTTCTTTCAAAGGTTCCACCAGGAATTTCACCAAAAAAATCTGCAGAAGTTCGAACAAAACTTTTTGTAGGAAAACCTCCGGTTATTCCTTTCTATACTTTCATAGAAATTCCTCTAGGGATTTCTTCACGGATTCCTTCAGGAATTTATTTTTGATTTTTTTTCTAAAATTTCCATTTTTTTCATTTCTTCAGCATTTTTCCATTCTCCTTTAAAAAAATATCGTCCAGATGTTTCTCAAAATAGTTTTCAAGTTTTATTAACATAAGTTTATCGATTTGTTTATCCAGCAATTTCTTCAGACATACATCCACGAATTCGTTCAGAAAATCATCTAGGATTAAAATATATCAAGTGTTTTTGTTTTAGGATTTCATACGGGGATTTCTCAAGAGATTTCTCAGGTATAAAATCCTGCGTTGTATTGTTTATGAGTTTGATTTGGATATTCTTCCAAAGTTCCATTCCAATTTTCCAAAAAAAATTCAAAAATTTCTCCGAGGATTTTCAAAAAACTCTTTCAGATTTTTTTTTAAAAATATTCATCCAGGGATTTTTTCAGAAGCTCTTTTAGCGGGACTGTAAGGATCAAGGTGACTGCGTTTAGTCAATGAAGAAACTGTTGCCAGGTGGTCTGGAAACAAAAGTTGATATCATTGCATGAATTAATACCATTCCGTCTCCCATGAGCTTCCATCCTTTATTGCACCCAATCGGAGGCATTATTTTAATGTTGTGGGGAAAGTAATTAACAGTTTTCCTTCTTTAGTTAAATCAACCACCACTCACACCACTCTTCCATCGACGACGGTTGCAGCGGAAACGAAACAGTAGTACGCCAGCAGTGCACCAACCTCCGCCGTCGAATGACTGTTTGCTGCAGTTGGACTGAGGCACACAAGATTTGCATGATGATACTGGGAAGTAGTACCCCTCCTCCTTCACCGGTCGCGACCGTTTCCCGGCCGTTTCATCGGTTCTGGAGCGGGTTAATATAAAAATATATTTGCAAATTCTTAATTAAAACGAACCCATATCTCATAAAGATCTTCGCTCTAGCCCCTGCACAGCAGAGCAGTGCCTGGCAGGCAAAGAAACGAAACGAACGGGAGTCCCGAAAAAAAAAACCGAACATGAACCGCCCGGTTCGACGAAAAAAAAAATTCTACCAATAACAGCAACAGCAAGCAAACATTAAAATAAAACTGCAATAAAGCTCATGCAACGGCTCATTTTTATGTCTTGCTCGTTTGGTGCCCCTCTCCTCTGGCTGTTTACCCTCTGAGGCGGTTTGCCCCGGTATGCCATCATTACAGTTCGGTTCTGCTGATTAGTCGTCCTTAGCAGTACGAATTTCGAGCTAATTTGATTTAAGGAGTATCATGCCTCTCCACCAATTGATCCGAGGGCAATGGTTTTCATTGACATCTTTCAATTTTTGAAACTTATATTGCTGAATTCTAAATCCAGATGTGGGACCCAACCAACCTCAATACGAAGAGTTTAACCTCAAATAAACGATTTCATGTTGAAAATACCTTTATAAAGCTATTCTGAAGCTATGTTAAAACTTCAACGCGAGAAGTTTTTCCTGAAATTAACAATTTTATTGATAAAATGCCTTAATAAAGCTAGTTTGAGTCCTCGTTAAAACCAGTTTATTAAAATTTTAAGAATTTAATGTGGCACTCTGGTTATTTCGAATGTTTGAAATGAAACAATACCGTGCATCTCCACGGCATTTAATCGTAGTGCCACTTTTCCTTAAAAATCTATCGAAAATTATTCACTCTCTCTCAACTAACTTAATAGCTGTTCTGTATTCTAAGTCTGACAAATGGTAGAATTTGGAAGCCAACCAACATCATTACGAGGAGTTTTACAACAAATTATCGTTTTTTATGTGGAAAAGCCTTAATAAAGCTATTCTGAGGCCACTTTAAAACTAGTTTATTGAAAATTCGAGAATCTAATGAGGCAGATCGGCTATTTCAAACCTAAAAGGAAAATGCAAACATGTGACTCATATTTCTATCGAAATCCATCATCTTTGGAAAAGTTATGCCTTTGCATCTCAAACCATTCAGAGCACTATTCAATAACGCCTATAGATAGCAATCGACGAGACACACAACCGGCACAACAGACAGGCACACACAGGATCACCCCCGTTCGACGGGCGTATTTTTAGAGACAGAAAATCTGTCCGCTCATCTATAATTTATTGCTGTTTTACATATTATTATTGTTTTTATTGCCCCTAGAGAGTGCCACCCGTCCGGGACGTGGACTCAGACTCCGACTCCGACTCAGACGACGACGACAAACGATGTCATCAACGGGTTGTCTGTCCTCCTCCCTGTCGAAGACGCTCCAAACCGAACCGAACCGAACATTGAAAGGTTGGAATGAATAGTGTGCTAGACTTATGGGGGTTCAGAGTCCGGCGAGGTTGGGCGTAGGGATAGGTCCCAAGTGCAGGAAAGTATCTATGACTAAGTCAATTAAAGCGTGTTTATGGCACGGGACTGAAATATGCGCGCAAATTGGAACTGCCGTCGTCGTCTGGGGCTGTCTGTCTGAGCGTCGCGATCTTTTGTGCGTTGTGTTTAATGGACTGCTGAATAATGATCACGACAGGCTGGGTACTTGAACGCGAGGGAGGAGCGATTCGATTCCGACTGGTGGTGGAGAACGATCGACGACTACAAGGCGACGGGATTTCTCTCTGATCATGCCAGCGGGTTTTAATTGCCAAATTAATGATTTCGACTTAATCTAGCAGCTGTCGTGGCCTGTACGCCGTGTGACTCTGATGAACGGTCGGATGGCGAAAAATAGCACATTGTGTTTTGGCAGCAAATGTTGAAACACGGTCCAAATGTCAGCGGGCGGTGATCTACTGGCGATTTTTATTGTTTTTTGGTGCTGGTTATAGAAAAAATGCTGTTCACTAACTTTTCTGAATCAAATTTGTTGTTCAAAATCGTCAAAATCGCGAATTTTTTAAAAATTGGTCTTAACGTTGCCTTAGAATGGTTTTAATGAGGTTTTTCACTTAAAAACCTTGAATTTCAGAAGAAATCCCTAACTTTCAACATAAATTTCCCCAGAATATCCCATTCCAATCTCACTGGAGTACATTTGTTGTCACAATTATCGCTCATCAATGCCGACACTCTATTTTTCTTCCGCCCCAAGGCTCCAAAAGTCCATAAATAACCGTTCCACCGTCTGTCGAAAGGGGGAAGACAACTCTTGCTTCCCAGCGTAGTGCACCCAAGAACAAACAAACCCATCCCGAAACCGAAACTAATCCAATATAAAAATATAGAATTGCCGTTGTATCGACTGTGGTCGGGAGGTGCATTTGTCTTTCTTGGCTGTGAAGACGACGTCGAGGACGACGACTCACGCACATGGGAATCATGTTCGGAATGTGCCCTCAAATATTGATACACACCTCCGTACCTTCATCCGGACGAGCATCATCCATCCATCCATCCCAGTCCCAATCCCAACAGTGTGGCAACGCGATTTCGCTGGTTCTGCCGAATGCCGAAAACCGAACGGTGTGTTGTGTGATCTATGGCTGTTGAATTGTGATTTATACCGATGTGTCACCAACAGCAGCAGCAGTAGTGCTCCCTTCTGCACGCGCGACTTCGAGACTTGAGATTCGAGGTTCGGAATTCAAGGAGAGGCGAGGGCGAGGCGTGAAAGCAAACATATCGATAGTGTTTTATGGTTGTCTCCGGCCTTCCGAAGGAATTGCTCAACCAGGTCGGCTGCGGCGGCTGCTCGATTAGGCGGGCGATAGACAATTCGACATCGCGCGTACAGCGGCGATGCGTATCTGAGTAGCTAATAGGTAGCTGCCAGCCAGCTGAGATGTCGGAGTGGGTGGGTGTAGACCTGTGCGCCGCCGCGCCACGCCGCCGCCGCCGACACTTTTTGTCCCACGCCGACGCCGATCGAGGTATCGGCGGCGCGCCATACGCCGCTGTTTGTCACGCCGCCGATTTTCATTTTTCGCGCCGGTGATCAGTGTACGAATAAAATTAAGTTTATATAAAGTTAAGATAAAAAAAAATCTCACGATTACTATCCTTTTTCCCTGTCCAACTTCATTGAGACATCAGTTCAGATGAAGAGATTCATATAAATAAATAAATAAATAAATAAATAAATAAGAGTTTGATTACAGTAACTGATTTCACAACTCTTAGAACACACATTCACATCTCTTCAGAAGTTTCTTCAGAGAATCTTGCAGAAGGATTCAGTGATGCCTTCTGGAGATCCACCTAGGATTCCTCCAGAAAAATCTTCAGGGATGCCTCCATGATGATTTTTTTTTTCTGAAGATCTCTCAGGAAGATCTCGACAGGAGTACTTTCAAAAATTATTTCAGGAGAATTCAGGGATGCCTACTAGAGTCACATCAGAGATTCATCCAGAAGATCCTTCAGGAATTCTCACAGGAGGTCCTTTAGAGATTAGTCTAAGAGTACCTTCAGGAATTCCTACAGGAGTTTCTCTAGTATCTAGTCCAGGAGTTTCCTCAGAGATTCCTCCAGGAGATCCATCAGAAATTCCTGGAATTTATTCAAGAATCCCTCCTGAAAATCTTTCGGGGATTCCTCTTGGAATTACTTCAGGATACCTCAAGAAAAATTTGCAGAGATTCTTTCAGGAGTTCTTCAAGGATTGCTCCAGAATTTCCTTCGGTAATCTCTCCAGGAGTTCGCTCAGGTGTTTTCCTAATACTGCCCCACTCGCATAACAGTCCCATTTGCAAAAAGTAGGAATTGAGAAAACGGCATTTGAAGTTTGAAAACTTGTTTCCATATAAAATTTTGAAAAATCGCCAAATTTAGAAAAATATTTCGATCATCTCGAAACTTTCACAGATTGCTTTGCACATGAATATATAACTGTAAAAAGTATTACAATCACTACAAAGTTGTTCAGTTTTGTGTTACGTAACACAAAAATCCATGATGGGACTATCATGCGGGTACTTTTGATATGAGACGCTCATAACTTGGTATTTTTTTCACACATTGACAGAAAAAAAATCGTTATTTTTATTGTTGTTTTTGGAAGTTCATCAAAAATGATGACTATTCATTACGTTAACTCAAAAGTGTTGAAAAGTCAAATAGGACTGTTATGCGAGTGGGGGCAGAATAGCTCCAGGAGAATTCAGGGATGCCTCCATGTGCTCATTAGGATTTCATTCAGAAGTTCCCTAAGCTATTTCAACGGGAGTTCGTTCAGGTATCCTTCTAGAAGTCCCTTTAAATATTCTTTCAGGAGAATTCATAAATGCCACCTGAAGATCCATGAAGTATCTCGTAAGAAGTTTCTTCAGGAATTCCCTCAGGATGTCTTTAGAAATTAGATAAGGAGTTCCTGCAGGGATTCCTTTTGAAGTACCATTAGAAATTCTTGCAGCAGTTCTTTCCAGGAGTTCCATCAGAGATTCCTCCAGGAGTTTCAGGGATTCTTGCAGATGCTTCTTCGAAGATTCCTACTGAATTTCTTCAGGGATTCTTACAGAAGTTCCTTCGGAAATCATTACAGAAATTCCTTCAGAGAATCTTATTCGAAGATCCAAGAATACCGCCTAGAGAACTCAGGGATTACCCCAGCAGTTTATACAGCGATTCTTTCCAAGATTTCTTCATGATATCCTTAAGGGATTGTTCGAGAAGTTCTTCGAGGGATCACTCCTGGGGTTCTTTCAAATTGAAGATTGAGATTGAGATTTTTTTTCGGGAAGACTCACGGATGCTTTCAGGAGTTACATCAGAGATTTCTCCAGCAGCTTATTCAGGAATTCCTACAGGAGTTCCTTCAGGGAATCTTGTAGGAGTTCCTTCAATAATTGCCTTAGGATTATAATCAGTCATATCTCCAAGATATTCTGAGTGATCTTTCATGGAGTTTCTACAAAAAAATCTTCAAGAATTTCCTTCTAAAATTCTTTAGAGAATACATCCTGCAAATCCTTCCCCCTACCCAGAAAGATCAGCTGAAAATCCTTCGAGGATTCCGCCTGGAAATCCTGTGGATATTACTACCGGAATTCCTTCGAGAATTTCCCTGGAATCCCTTCAGGGATTTCTCCTGTAATTTCTTCGGGAATTCCTCCTAGACTTCCTTCAGGGGTTCCCCAGGAATTCCTTCGAGGATTCCTCCTAGCTTTTTCCTGTAATTCTTTCGGGGATCCCTCTTGGAACTCCTCCGGAGATTCTTCCTAGATTTTCTTTCAGGGTTTCCTCCTTGACTTCCTTCGAGGATTCCTCCTGGAATTCTTTCGGGGATTCCTACTAATTTTCCGTCAAATTTCTTTGGTGGTTCCTCTTAGAATTCTTTCGGAGAATCCACCAGGACTGCTCATGGAATTCCCCCAGGGATTTCTCCTGCATTCCATTTAAGGATTCCTCTTGGGTTACCTTAGGGCATTCCTCCTAGAATTCATTCAGCAATGTCTTCTGGAATTCCTTTGGGGATTCGTTTTGGAATTTCTTCGGGTATTCCTCCATATGATGAATGTATGAGGGGGTAGCGGGTATGAATCAACCTTCATAGATTCCTCCTGAAATTCTTTCAGGACTTTCTCCTGATATTTTAACGTAGATTTCTCGTGAAATATTTCCGGGGTTTCCTCCTGGAATTACTTTGATCATTGCTCTTAGAATTTCTTCGGAGATTCTTCCTGGATTTGTTTCAGTGATTCCTCATGGAATTCCTTCGGGAGTCCTTCTGCAATTCCTTTGCTATTTCTTTCTGGAATTGTTTCAGTGACTTCTCCTAGAATTCCTTCAGGGATTCATCCTGGAATTCATTGGGAGATTTTTTCTGGACTTCCTATGGGAATTCCTCTTAATAATCCTTCGAGTATTCCGCTTGGAAATCCTTCGAAGATTTCTTCCAGTTTTCCTTTATGGGTTCCCTCACGGGATTACTGCAGAGATATCTCCTTTCATTTCTTCGGGAATTTCTCCAGGAATTCTTCCAGGAATCCTGTCGCATATTCCTGCTGGACCTCCTTCAGGGATTTCTCTTAGACTTCCTTCGGGGATTCCTCCTGGAATTAATTCGAAGATTCCTTCTTAAATTCCTTCGGGGATTCCTTCTAGAGTTCCTTCGGGGATTTCTCCTGAAATTTCTTTGAGGATTCTTCCTGAAATTCCTACGGAAATTCCTCTTCGATTTCCTTTCGGAGATATCTCCTGGAATTTTTTCGGGGTTTCCTCTTGGAATTCCTGCGGGAACTCCTCCTAGAATTATTTCAGGGGTTTCTCATGTAATTCCTACGAGGATCCCACCTGGATATTTTTCGATTTATTTTGAATAATATCCGAAATATTTTGAAAATTTCTTCTCGAATTCCTTAAAAAATAAAAATCTGAAATTTCTTTGGGGATTCCTCCTGGACTTCCTTCATCAAATCCTCCTGAGATTTTTTTCGTGAATTCCTCCTGGAATTCCTTCGAATATTCGTGATTCCTCTTAGATTTCCTTCAGAGATTCTGCCTTTCATTCATTCAAAAAATCCTCATGGAATCACTCATCCTGGAGTTCCTTCGGGATTTACTGCTTGAACTTCTTCAGTGATTTCTAGAATTCCTTTGTGAATTTCTCCTGGTATTCTAAGATTCTTTCTAGAGTTCCTTCGAGGATTCCTTTTTAAATTTCTTTGAAGATTCCTCTTCCACTTCCTATGGGGATTCGTCTTATTACTTCTTCGGGGTTTCCTTTTTGGAAGAATCCGCTTGTAATTCCTTCGGAGATTCCTCCCGGAGTTCCTTTTGAGGTGACCTTTGGGATTCCTACAGGGATTTCTCTTGTAATTTCTTCGGGAATTCTTTCTAGACTTCTTTCGCAGATACCTCCTAAAATTCATTCGGGGATTTCTCCTGGATCGGGGATTACTCCTGGAATTCCTTTGGTGATTAATCTTTTCTGGAATTCCTTCGGTGATTCATCCTAGAATTCTTTTGAAAATATCTCCTGGAATTCTGTCGGGGATTTCTCTTGGAATTCCTTCGGGGATTCCTCCTAGAGTAATTTCTGGGATTCCTTTTAGAATTCCTTCGGGGGTTTCTTTTGAGCGGTTCTTCCTTCAAGGATTCTTCCTTCGTAGATTCCTCCTGATATTTTGTCGGGGATTCCTTCTGGATTTCCTTCGGGATTCCATCTTGAAATTTCTAAGGTGATTCCTATTCGAATTTCTACACAGATTCCTTCTAGAATTCCTTCGGGGGTCCCTCACGGAATTCCTCCAGGAATTCGTCTTATAATTCCTCCGGGGATTCTTCCTAGAATTCCTTCGGAGTTTCCTGCTGGAATACCTCATGGGATTCCTCCTGAAATTCCTCCAAGGATTCCTCATGGAATTCTTCGGAAATTCCTCCTAGTATTCTCTCTGGGATTTCTGCTGGAATTCCTTCAGAGATTCCTTCTCAATATTTTTCGTTGATTCCTCCTTGAAATCCTTTGAAGATTCTTTCTCGATATTCTTCAGAATTTTCCGCTAGAATTCCGTCGGGGATTGCTCCTGGAATTCCTTTGGAAATTCCTTCTAGAATTCCTTCGGGGGTCCCTCACGGAATTCCTCCGGGGGTTTCGCTTAGAATTCCTCCAGGGTTTCGTCTTAGAATTCCTCCGGGGATTCTTTCTAGAATTCCTTCGGAGTTTCCTGCTGGAATACCTCATGGGATTCCTCATGGGATTCCTCCTGAAATTCCTCCAAGGATTCCTCATGGAATTTTTTCGGAAATTCCTCCTAGTATTCTCTCTGGGATTTCTGTGGAATTCCTTCAGAGATTCCTTCTCAATACGAAAACGTTGATTCCTCCTTGAAATCCTTTGGAGATTCCTTCTCGAAATTCTTCAGAATTTTCCGCTAGAATTCCGTCGGGGATTGCTCCTGGAATTCCTTTGGAAATTCCTGCAGTAGTTCCCTTGGGGTTCCTGCTTGAATTCATTTGGGGAAGGAATCCTCCTGGAATTTCTTTCGAAGATTCGTCCTGGATTTTTTTTTTGCGGAAATTTCTCGAAAACTTTAATTTCTTCAGAATTTTCTGCAGAGATCTCTAAAAGAGAATCTTCAACCGCCAGAGATTCCTGCAGAAGTTTATGCAGGGTTTCATACAGCAGTTCTTGCAGAGATTAGTCCAGAATTTTCCTCTTGGATTTCTTCATGAGTTTCTTTCAGGCTCCTAGGATTCCTTCTGAGATTCCTCCCTGAAATCATTCGAGGATTCCTTAGTGTAAATAGTGTGACTTTATTATCAAATTTGATAGCTTCTGAAGACTCTGAGAAACCAAAACAAAAAACTGTAGCAAAATCAATATTTCATTGCCCTTTATTTGCAATGGAGTAACGTTCATTACACTAAGGATACCGCTAATGTCTCAATATTCCTTTCCAATTATGAATATTTGTTAACCCTAATCTCGAAACACCCGCGAGTACTTCGGCTTCCCAAACTAATATAGTATTAAGGCAGTTAAAAATATGAAAAATGTAAACAACGTGAAAACAAAAATGTGTAATCATTTCGGCTCATTTATGCCCATCCCAACAAACATTTAAGCTGTACAGAAATGGAAGAAAAATAACTCTTGAGCAAACTTTAGTTAAAGAAACTGTCATTCAACTAGTTCTGTTTCTTGGGATGGGGCGTCCAAGCCTTCCAAATAAACGAATAAGTAAAAAAAAAAATCGCAATAGGTCTAATTACGCAGTGACGAACCCGAACAGAAATAAAAAAGTTATTCATTTTAACGTAATAGTTTATGTCATCAATGGTCATAAAAAAGCTCAGACTAAAAATTCAAGAGCGTAATGACAACTTTTTCGCTTTGCCAATATTTAAATTATAGTCAAATTTTGGTCACGCCGATTCACGCCGCCGCCGCCGCCGCCGAGAGCTGCCACCGGCGTGACGCCGATGACGCCGCCGCCGCCGGTCAAAAATGGCCCTCACGCCGCCGCCGAGCAAAATATAGTCGGCGCACAGGTCTAGGTGGGTGTCGTATTCCTATACCTAGGTGTTAGGTGTAGGTTACGACGACGCACGGATGCTCCGTTTTTGGTGGAGAAATGGGATTAAAGATTGATTTATGTCGTGTTTTTGCCGCCTTGTGTGCGCACCTCTCAGGAATCCATGGCTGGCGAACATGACTGGGAAGTATTTGGATTTGATGGGGGAGAGGTATTTCACGTGCTAGGCGTGAAATTCGTAATGGTATTGTAGTGAAGCAAAGAGGTGGGAAGGTACAAATTCGTAGGTGGATCGTGAATTGGCTGATTTATTGGGTGAGACAGAAAACGCATTAATTCGTTTGAACTGATTTTGCCTCAATAAAATGAGCAGTTTTTAATAATTCAACGTTGTTTAAATCAAAAGCCATTACAAAACAAAAACAAGGCTGATTCAAGGCCAGTTCAAAACCAAAACGTAACTTAACGGGAACAACTTAAATTCCAATTCCAATTATGTAAACTTAACTGATAGTAGCTCTAGTAACATTTTTAATCAGATAGAGTAGAAGATGTTCTTAGAACCGTCATAAAACCAAAATAGAATGTGTTAGGTTTTATGACGGTTCTCAAAATGTCTACAGGACTAATTGGTTATCAAAATGATACTTGGGAGGATAAGGTCGATCTTGAGCAATTTTTTTTTAATTCAACTGAAAGTCTGTGTCAAACTCTTTTAAGTCCAATTTATGACCCAACCAGTAGAAAACCACTCCAAAATAAATTCAAGATTGATTCAAAATCAATCTTAATCCGAGAAAATAAGAGTCCAATACCCGTTGAACCCCGTGGAGTTCCCCTGAACCACCCGAAACACCTTAAAACGCCTCAAAACGTGTCGGATCTACGCCCGCTCCTACTGAAAACTTCCAAAAGCTCCTCTGAAGCGCTGTAAAAGTCCCTACAAACTCTTTGAAACTTCCTGAAACGCCATGTAGCGTCTCTGATACTCCCTTGAAGATCACCTGGAAGCCTGGCGAATCTCTCTCTCTCTCCTCAAAGTCCCCCAGGAACCATCTGAAACACCCGGGAACACATTGAGACGCCTTCAAAACTCCTTTGAATCGCATCTGAAAGCCTAGAAACCCCCTGAAGCTCAGCTGAAAGCCTTGAAGTCTCTCAAAACCCTTTGGAAATCCCTTGAAACGACTTGAAACGATTTGAAACGTCATGAAATGCCATGAAACGTTTCTGAAACTTCACTGAAGCTCTCCTAAAAGCCTCAACAGCGACTATACGGCTAAACGAATTTCTTGAGGAATTCTATATGAATTCCTGGAGGAATTTTACAACAACTCCTTGAGGAATTCCACACGAATTCCTTGAGAAATTCTACACGAACTCCTGAATGAATTCAGCATGAACTTCTGGACGAATTCTGCACGAAATCCTTGAGGAATTCTGCACGAATTCCTGGAGGAATTTTGCACGAATTCCTGGAGGAATTCTGCACGAATTCCTGGAGGAATTCTGCACGAATTCCTGGAGGAATTCTGCACGAATTCCTGGAGGAATTCTGCACGAATTCCTGGAGGAATTCTGCACGAATTCCTGGAGGAATTCTGCACGAATTCCTGGAGGAATTCTGCACGAATTCCTGGAGGAATTCTGCACGAATTCCTGGAGGAATTCTGCACGAATTCCTGGAGGAATTCTGCACGAATTCCTGGAGGAATTCTGCACGAATTCCTGGAGGAATTCTGCACGAATTCCTGGAGGAATTCTGCACGAATTCCTGGAGGAATTCTGCACGAATTCCTGGAGGAATTCTGCACGAATTCCTGGAGGAATTCTGCACGAATTCCTGGAGGAATTCTGCACGAATTCCTGGAGGAATTCTGCACGAATTCCTGGAGGAATTCTGCACGAATTCCTGGAGGAATTCTGCACGAATTCCTGGAGGAATTCTGCACGAATTCCTGGAGGAGTTCTGCACGAATTCCTGGAGGAGTTCTGCACGAATTCCTGGAGGAGTTCTGCACGAATTCCTGGAGGAATTCTGCACGAATTCCTGGAGGAATTCTGCACGAATTCCTGGAGGAATTCTGCACGAATTCCTGGAGGAATTCTGCACGAATTCCTGGAGGAATTCTGCACGAATTCCTGGAGGAATTCTGCACGAATTCCTGGAGGAATTCTGCACGAATTCCTGGAGGAATTCTACACGAATTCCTGGAGGAATTCTACACGAATTCCTGGAGGAATTCTACACGAATTCCTGAAGGAATTCTACACGAATTCCTGAAGGAATTCTACACGAATTCCTGGAGGAATTCTACACTAATTCCTGGAGGAATTCTACGCAAATTCCTGGAGGAATTCTACGCGAATTCCTGGAGGAATTCTACGCGAATTCCTGGAGGAATTCTACGCGAATTCCTGGGGGAATTCTACGCGAATTCCTGAAGGAATTCTACATGAATTCCTGGAGGAATTCTACATGAATTCCTGGAGGAATTCTATATGAATTCCTGGAGGAATTCTACACGAGCTCCTGGAGGAATTCTACACGAATTCCTGGAGGAATTCCGCACGAATTCCTGGAGGAATTCCTGGAGGAATTCTACACGAGAATTCCCAGAGGAATTGTACAAGAATTCCCAGAGGAATTGTACAAGAATTCCCAGAGCAATTGTACAAGAATTCCCAGAGGAATTGTACAAGAATTCCCAGAGGAATTGCACAAGAATTCCTAGAGGAATTGTACAAGAATTCCCAGAGGAATTGTACAAGAATTCCCGGAGGAATTGTACAAGAATTCCCGGAGGAATTGTACAAGAATTCCCAGAGGAATTCTACAAGAATTCCCAGAAGAATTTTACAAGAATTTCCAAAGGAATTCTACAAGAATTCCCAGAGGAATTCTACAAGAATTCCCAGAGGAATTCTACAAGAATTCCCAGAGGAATTCTACAAGAATTCTCAGAGGAATTCTTCAAGAATTCCCGGAGGAATTCTACAAGAATTCCCGGAGAAATTCCACAAGAATTTCCGGAGGAATTCTACAAAAATTCCTGGAGGAATTCTACTAGAATTTCCAGAGGAAATATACAAGAATTTCCAGAGGAATTCCACACGCATTTCCAGAGGAATTCTACAAGAATTTCCAGAGGAGTTCAACTAGAACTTTCAGAGGAATTCTACTAGAATTTCCAGAGGAATTCTACTAGAATTTCTAGAGGAATTGTACAAGAATTTCCAGACGAATTCTACAAGATTTTTCAGACGAATTCTACTATAAATTCCAAAGGAATCCTACAAGAATTTCCAGATCAATTCTTCAAGGGTTTCCAGATGAATTGCACAAGAAATTTCAGACAAATTCTACAAGATTTTCCAGACGAATTCTACGAGTATTTCCAAAGAAATCCCACAAGAATTTCTACAAGAATTCCCAGTGGATTCCAATTGGAATGGAATTGGAATGGAATTGGAATGGAATTGGAATGGAATTGGAATGGAATTGGAATGGAATTGGAATGGAATTGGAATGGAATTGGAATGGAATTGGAATGGAATTGGAATGGAATTGGAATGGAATTGGAATGGAATTGGAATGGAATTGGAATGGAATTGGAATGGAATTGGAATGGAATTGGAATGGAATTGGAATGGAATTGGAATGGAATTGGAATGGAATTGGAATGGAATTGGAATGGAATTGGAATGGAATTGGAATGGAATTGGAATGGAATTGGAATGGAATTGGAATGGAATTGGAATGGAATTGGAATGGAATTGGAATGGAATTGGAATGGAATTGGAATGGAATTGGAATGGAATTGGAATGGAATTGGAATGGAATTGGAATGGAATTGGAATGGAATTGGAATGGAATTGGAATGGAATTGGAATGGAATTGGAATGGAATTGGAATGGAATTGGAATGGAATTGGAATGGAATTGGAATGGAATTGGAATGGAATTGGAATGGAATTGGAATGGAATTGGAATGGAATTGGAATGGAATTGGAATGGAATTGGAATGGAATTGGAATGGAATTGGAATGGAATTGGAATGGAATTGGAATGGAATTGGAATGGAATTGGAATGGAATTGGAATGGAATTGGAATGGAATTGGAATGGAATTGGAATGGAATTGGAATGGAATTGGAATGGAATTGGAATGGAATTGGAATGGAATTGGAATGGAATTGGAATGGAATTGGAATGGAATTGGAATGGAATTGGAATGGAATTGGAATGGAATTGGAATGGAATTGGAATGGAATTGGAATTGAATTGGAATGGAATTGGAATGGAATTGGAATGGAATTGGAATGGAATTGGAATGGAATTGGAATGGAATTGGAATGGAATTGGAATGGAATTGGAATGGAATTGGAATGGAATTGGAATGGAATTGGAATGGAATTGGAATGGAATTGGAATGGAATTGGAATGGAATTGGAATGGAATTGGAATGGAATTGGAATGGAATTGGAATGGAATTGGAATGGAATTGGAATGGAATTGGAATGGAATTGGAATGGAATTGGAATGGAATTGGAATGGAATTGGAATGGAATTGGAATGGAATTGGAATGGAATTGGAATGGAATTGGAATGGAATTGGAATGGAATTGGAATGGAATTGGAATGGAATTGGAATGGAATTGGAATGGAATTGGAATGGAATTGGAATGGAATTGGAATGGAATTGGAATGGAATTGGAATGGAATTGGAATGGAATTGGAATGGAATTGGAATGGAATTGGAATGGAATTGGAATGGAATTGGAATGGAATTGGAATGGAATTGGAATGGAATTGGAATGGAATTGGAATGGAATTGGAATGGAATTGGAATGGAATCGGAATGGAATTTACATTACGCATTTGAGACCTAACCGTATTCCTCCTTAAAACCAATTAAACTTCTAATTGTTGCTTGGAAGGCTTTAGAATAATAGTGATGGGTTATTTTCAAGAATGATTACTGGTTTTTTTGATGTGAATGTTTTTATGATCCCATTTATTTCAGTTTCAAACTGCGCTCAGCTTCATCCAAGGCTTTTAACTAGCCTTCTCAAAACTTCAACCAATATATCACCGGGATTACATACTAACTCCACATCCAATCCAGTTGTAGAACATCGATATAATGGACCCCTTTTTGTGGAAACCTCAGCCCTGGTTCACAAGCCACTAACGAACGCAAAGAAGCATGGGGAGAGATGAAACCCCATGTGACAGCCAACTAGTGTCATGACAATCAAAAAACGACAGGATATAAAGCACAAACTATGACTGCTACAGTGGACCGGACCGGATCGGATCGGAGTCGTCGTCTCAATCAAATTGTTGCTCCTGCAGTTGCCTACCACAACAGAAAAAGAAAGCTCCGGAAAAAGGGTAGCCAAACCCTGGAAATCTTTTCTTCTTTTCCCTTTTATTGTAGGAAAGTGCAGAGAATCGAGATCCGTTGTCGGTCGTTCGAGTCTCCAAAATGCAAGGAAGGATGGGAGGTCTCTTTGATTAAGGGATTTCTGATAGTGTTCCCCTCCCCTGTGTACCTTGATGTTCTGGTTTTGCAAATATTTACTACAATAACATTATAGATTGTGACGCTCCAGAAGTGAGCAACTTGGTTCCCCCGTCCGTAACCAAACGGGAAGGAGCTTTTTCGGGATATTGTTGGGACTCGTCTTCTTTTTCGGTTTTTGCAGAAGACGACGACGGTGATTGAAACCGATTGTGCCTGGGAATGGCATTATGATGACTCCATATGCAAATGAAACTAGCTTCCCCGCCGCTCGTCCATGGTGGTCTGGTCAATTGAAGGATGCTGGTCCATGGTCCACTGACCATGGATGGGTTGAACACAAGCACACTCACTCTCACACAGTTGATTGGGTGTTTGAAATGTGTGTTTTTGTTGTGTAATATGGGCAAATATGCCAGAAGCCAGAGCCAGGGTGGACCTAGGTCCACCGCACCAGCAAACCAAGGAAGGAGCAGGGGGACCAGATTGGAAACAAAGTCCGATGGAGAGTGTCACAGTTGTTTTGTCATCCTCTAGAATTGGTGATATTTGAAGGAACGGGGATCGGTTGGGTCAGGAAACAAGATACGGTTAAGATTGGAATGGACAGTTCCGTTCGGATTGGTTTCGTTGCTCTGAATTGGAAATATGTTGGTTTTCGCAGCAGGTGGGACATTTGAAGGGGACCAGGGGGTGTGAGAAAAGCAAACTTCTAATAAATATTGCTTCACTTTTTGGTTTCTCCTGTTTGCGATTGTTCAAATATTAAATAGTGTGTTTCGGGTGGGGTTTTCGTTGTGGAGGCTTCGGTTGAGCTTAGATTTGATGGGTGATTAATTTTGTGGTTTTACGGTTTCTTTTCCTATTTTGAACACTTTCTATCAGCAGCTTTATCACTGGATTCATTAGCAAGTTTGAGGTTCAGATAAATTTGAAACTTGAGTATAGAAATGTTATGTTTTGTGATTATTTGTGATTTTGTGAAGTATTAATCTCTAGCAGTGTTGAAAAATTCATTTCGCCATATCTAAATTCAATCACCTACAGCTCATTTTAGAAGCTGAACCAGAGAATATGGTATATGAAAAACTTGTGCAGCTAGACCAGTTCTGCAAGAAAGTCACGGAAAAACTGCTGTTTTTCGAATATTTAAGGTAAATGTCACGGACTACCTTCGAAAAATCCCAATGATATTCACGGTGAATATCATTTGGCATTTTTCGAAGGTAGTCCGTGACATTTACATTAAATATTCGAAAAATAGCAGTTTTTCCGTGACTTTCTTGCAGAATCGGTCTAGCCGCACAAGTTTTTCATATACCATGTTCTCAGGTTCAGCTTCTAAAATGAGCTGTTGGTGGTTGAATTTAGATATGACGAAATGAATTTTTCAGCACTGATCTCTAGGTTTAGGATTGCCTTGAAAAGGTTTTATATTGGCCTTGATACAGTCTTGCAACGTCTTTGGATTGCCTTTAAACTGGATATGAAGCTTCAAGTTGTGTTAAATTCTTCAATTGAGCAAAAACTGCTATGATTTATGATTGTCTGATTCTATAGACAGAGGATTATCTTAAATTGGTTATAAAACGGCTTTAAAATTGCCTTGGAAAAGGAATATCCTTGTATTGTCTTTAGATTAGAATTAAATGGCTTTCGATGCATTTTATTTTTCGACTGGAT
Organism: Aedes albopictus; assembly: GCF_035046485.1. NCBI lineage: Eukaryota > Metazoa > Arthropoda > Insecta > Diptera > Culicidae > Aedes > Aedes albopictus. The sequence goes on from NC_085138.1 coordinate 15,066,790, forward strand.
AAAATTAGGTAGAATTTGTTCATGAGTTACGCGGCAAATTTTCTTAATACTAAAGAAAAATATATTTAAGAGTTTTTTCCGGAAATTGTTTGTGAGGTATCTACAAGATTTTTTTGTAGAATTCCTCTAGCAATTCGTACAGAATTCTTCTAGAAAATCGTGTAGAATTCTTCCAGGAATTCGTGTATTCTACAATTCGAGAAGAATTCCTCTAGGAATTCGTGTGGAATTCCTCTAGGAATTCGTGTAGAATTTCTCTAGGAATTCGTGTAGAATTGCTCGAGGAATTCGTGTAGAATTCCTATAGGAATTCGTGTACAAATTCCTTCATGAGTTCGTTTAGAATTCCTCTAGGAATTCGTGTAGAATTCCTCTAGGAATTCGTGTAGAATTCCTCTAGGAATTCGTGTAGAATTCCTCTAGGAATTCGTGTAGAATTCCTCTAGGAATTCGTGAAGAGTTCCTCTAGGAATTCGTGAAGAGTTCCTCTAGGAATTCGTGAAGAGTTCCTCTAGGAATTCGTGTAGAATTCCTCTAGGAATTCGTGTAGAATTCCTCTAGGAATTCATGTAGAATTACTCTAGGAATTCATGTAGAATTCCTCTAGGAATTCGTGAAGAATTCCCCTAGGAATTCATATAGAATTCCTCTAGGAATTCGTGTAGAATTCCTCTAGGAATTCGTGTAGAATTCCTCCAGGAATTCATGTAGAATTCCTCCAGGAATTCGTGTAGAATTCCTCTAGGAATTCGTGTAGAATTCCTCTAGGAATTCGTATAGAATTCCTCTAGGAATTCGTATAGAACTCCTCTAGGAATTCGTGTCGAATTCCCCCAGGAATTTCGAGTCGAATTCCCCTAGGAATTCGAGTCGAATTCCTCTAGGAATTCGTGTAGAATTCCTCTAGGAATTCGTGCAGAATTGCTCTAGGAATTCGTGTAGAATTCCTCTAAGAATTTGTGTACAAATTCCTTCAGGAGTTCGTGCAGAATTCCTCTAGGTATTCGTGTAGAATTTCTCTAGGAATTCGTGAAGAATTCGTGAAGAATTTCTCTAGGAATTCGTGTAGAATTCCTCTAGGAATTCGTGTAGAATTCCTCTAGGAATTCGTGTAGAATTCCTCTAGGAATTCGTGTAGAATTCCTCTAGGAATTCGTGTAGAATTCCTCTAGAAATTCATGTAGAATTCCTCTAGGAATTCATGTAGAATTCCTCTAGGAATTCGTGTAGAATTCCTCTAGGAATTCGTGTAGAATTCCTCTAGGAATTCGTGTAGAATTCCTCTAGGAATTCGTGTAGAATTCCTCTAGGAATTCGTGTAGAATTCCTCTAGGAATTCGTGTAGAATTCCTCTAGGAATTCGTGTAGAATTCCTCTAGGAATTCGTGTAGAATTCCTCTAGGAATTCGTGTAGAATTCCTCTAGGAATTCGTGTAGAATTCCTCTAGGAATTCGTGTAGAATTGCTCTAGGAATTCGTGTACAATTCCTCTAGGAATTCGTGTACAATTCCTCTAGGAATTCGTGTACAATTCCTCTAGGAATTCGTGTACAATTCCTCTAGGAATTCGTGTACAATTCCTCTAGGAATTCGTGTACAATTCCTCTAGGAATTCGTGTACAATTCCTCATGGAATTCGTATAGAATTCCTCTAGGAATTCGTGTAGAATTCCTCTAGGAATTCGTGTGGAATTCCTCAAGGAATTCGTGTGGAATTCCTCTAGGAATTCGTGTGGAATTCCTCTAGGAATTCGTGTGGAATTCCTCTAGGAATACTTGGAGAATTCCTCTAGGAATTCTTGGAGAATTCCTCTAGGAATTCTTGGAGAATTCCTCTAGGAATTCTTGGAGAAGTCCTCTAGGAATTCTTGAAGAATTCCTCTAGGAATTCTTGGAGAATTCCTCTAGGAATTCTTGGAGAATTCCTCTAGAAATTCTTGGAGAATTCCTCTAGGAATTCTTGGAGAATTCCTCTAGGAATTCTTGGAGAATTCCTCTAGGAATTCTTGGAGAATTCCTCTAGGAATTCGTGTAGAATTCCTCTAGGAATTCGTGTAGAATTCCTCTAGGAATTCGTGTAGAATTCCTCTAGGAATTCGTGTAGAATTCCTCTAGGAATTCGTGTAGAATTCCTCTAGGAATTCGTGTAGAATTCCTCTAGGAATTCGTGTAGAGTTCCTCTAGGAATTCGTGTAGAGTTCCTCTAGGAATTCGTGTAGAGTTCCTCTAGGAATTCGTGTAGAATTCCTTCAGAAATTCGTGTAGAATTCCTCTAGGAATTCGTGCAGAATTCCTCTAGGAATTCGTGTAGAATTCCTCATAGAATTCGAGTAGAATTCCTCTAGGAATTCGTGTAGAATTCCCCTAGGAATTCGTGTAAAATTCCTCTAGAAATTCGTGTAGAATTCCTCTAGGAATTCGTGTAGAATTCCTCTAGGAATTCGGGTAGAATTCCTCTAGGAATTCGTGTAGAATTCCTCTAGGAATTCGTGTAGAATTCCTCATGGAATTTGAGTAGAATTCCTCTAGGAATTCGTGTAGAATTCCCCTAGGAATTCGTGTAAAATTCCTCTAGAAATTCGTGTAGAATTCCTCTAGGAATTCGTGTAGAATTCCTCTAGGAATTCGTGTAGAATTCCTCTAGGAATTCGTGTAGAATTCCTCTAGGAATTCGTGTAGAATTCCTCTAGGAATTCGTGTAGAATTCCTCTAGGAATTCGTGTAGAATTCCTCTAGGAATTCGTGTAGAATTCCTCTAGGAATTCGTGTAGAATTCCTCTAGGAATTCGTGTAGAATTCCTCTAGGAATTCGTGTAGAATTCCTCTAGGAATTCGTGTAGAATTCCTCTAGGAATTCGTGTAGAATTCCTCTAGAAATTCGTGTAGAATTCCTCTAGGAATTCGTGTAGAATTCCTCAAGGAATTCGTGTAGAATTCCTCTACGAATTCGTGTAGAATTCCTCTAGGAATTCGTGTAGAATTCCTCTAGGAATTCGTGTAGAATTCCTCTAGGAATTCGTGTAGAATTCCTCTAGGAATTCGTGTAGAATTCCTCTAGGAATTCGTGTAGAATTCCTCTAGGAATTCGTGTAGAATTCCTCTAGGAATTCGTGTAGAATTCCTCTAGGAATTCGTGTAGAATTCCTCTAGGAATTCGTGTAGAATTCCTCTAGGAATTCGTGTAGAATTCCTCTAGGAATTCGTGTAGAATTCCTCTAGGAATTCGTGTAGAATTCCTCTAGGAATTCGTGTAGAATTCCTCTAGGAATTCGTGTAGAATTCCTCTAGGAATTCGTGTAGAATTCCTCTAGGAATTCGTGTAGAATTCCTCTAGGAATTCGTGTAGAATTCCTCTAGGAATTCGTGTAGAATTCCTCTAGGAATTCGTGTAAAATTCCTCTAGGAATTCGTGTAGAATTCCTCTAGGAATTCGTGTAGAATTCCTCTAGGAATTCGTGTAGAATTCCTCTAGGAATTCGTGTAGAATTCCTCTAGGAATTCGTGTAGAATTCCTCTAGGAATTCGTGTAGAATTCCTCTAGGAATTCGTGTAGAATTCCTCTAGGAATTCGTGTAGAATTTCTTCAGGAATTCGTGTAGAATTCCTCTAAGAATTCGTGTAGAATTCCTCTAGGAATTCGTGTAGAATTCCTCTAGGAATTCGTGTAGAATTCCTCTAGGAATTCGTGTAGAATTCCTCTAGGAATTCGTGTAGAATTCCTCTAGGAATTCGTGTAGAATTCCTCTAGGAATTCGTGTAGAATTCCTCTAGGAATTCGTGTAGAATTTCTTCAGGAATTCGTGTAGAATTCCTCTAAGAATTCGTGTAGAATTCCTCTAGGAATTCGTGTAGAATTCCTCTAGGAATTCGTGTAGAATTCCTCTAGGAATTCGTGTAGAATTCCTCTAGGAATTCGTGTAGAATTCCTCCAGGAATCCTCTAGAAATTCAATTGAAATTCCTCTAGGAAATCGTTTAGAAATCCTCTAGGAATTCGTGTAGAATTCCTCCAGGAATCCTCTAGAAATTCAATTGAAATTCCTCTAGGAAATCGTTTAGAAATCCTCTAGGAATTAGTGTATCATTCTTCTAGGAATTCGTATAGAATTCCTCTAAAAAATCGTGTAGAATTACTCTGGAAATTCGATTCGAATTCTTCTAGTATTCCTCTAGAAATTCCAGTAGAATTTCTCTAGGAATTCATGCATAATTTCTCTAGACATTCAAGTAATGTAAGTCAGGCATTGTGGCAGCCATATCATGTTGCTAATGATTTCGAGCCAAATTTTGAAATTGATTTGTTTAGGTACTTTGAAAAGTTACATAAGATAGTAGTAAATTACAAGTATGATCTTGTCTATCGAATGACACTATCAAACACGATGCATTATTTGTACTGTACTCCAAATCCGCAAACCAAATGTTGCAAAAAAGACAAACCCCCATTAAATCCGACCGTGTTCGATAAGTGCATTCGAGGCGAAAGCACCCAGGCGAAAAAGCCGCCACATAAAACCCATTACCGAAAAATTTACTGCCCACGACCGCGTGAAGACCTCCCGAGGAATCGCTGCTAGTCGACCCATCAGTTGCCTTCACAAAAAAAAACGAAAAGTGAGTTAAACCCCCTCCCGATGCCAAACTGAAAACTACACCCATAAACTCTTTTATTTTCCCCGAAAAATATATCTCTTATCAAATTAAATGATCTTCTGCTTTTGTGTTTTTTTTTTTCGGCTGTTACCCTTCTAGTCATTGCATGCACTGCAGCTCCTCGATACCTCGATTCGGCGGTGGTAACCTATCCCTTTGTGCCGCCATGCGCCGCAAACTGGATGAAATTAACAATATTCAAATAGCGTACTTCCACCCTCACCACCGCCGTCCATCCCCCACTTGCGCCCATCAAATCAAACAATGTGCCGATTTTTCTTCGGCCTGATTTTCGTCGTTGCACTTCGTCACTACTGGCACTGGACTGGGCCTCAGTGTGGAAAGTGCACCCAAAGTTCACTGCTAATGGCATCGAATCATGCCGCGCCGCCGAGTGCCGAGGAGGCCCCCTTCTGGGGGTGGTGCACAGCCCACAAATTTAAGCTAATCGGTCGTTTTTCCTCATCCTCTTCCTCGTTTTGCAATGCGGAAAGCGCGGCGAATTAATGTGAATTTTGAACTCCGGTTCTTGGTCGATTTTTTTTTTTACTTCTTTCGGCTCATGGCCGAAATGATGGCAGACGAATTGGAAGCCCATCTCAGATTACCGACGAAGACGACGACGACGACGATGATGTTGATCCGCCGCGGACTTTGTCGGCGGCGGCGTCTTGCGTGATAATTGCGAATGCAATCGGTGTACGCGCGCACCCGATCCGGTCATTTGACGAGCAGTCCAGGTCCATTGGGCCATCGGACTTACAGGGGGTGGCCAAAATGTTTGAGATAGGCAACTTTTTTTTTTCTCAACAAAAAAAAGTCAACATGCTGTAACTCTTCATAGAGTACATGAAAAATTCTCAAATTACGACTGTTTGTCAACCTATTATATGTGCATCATTGGTACAAATTTAAGCTTGATTGGTTAATCTTTCGCGAAGATAGAACCGTTCTCGTAAGACACTATTTTTTAGACAACTAATTTTTGAACTGTCATATCTTGGAAACCAGTGAACCAAATTGAATGAAATTTTGATCGTTTATCAACAATATATTAGTGCGTCAGAAGTTATTAAAACTTGGGTACTTTTTGAACGTTGAAAAATGTTATCATGGATAGACACTTTTTGGGCGTATCAAGCATCAATATATTGTTGATGAACGTTCAAAATTTCATTCAATTTGGTTCACTGGTTTCCGAGATATGACAGTTTAACCAATCGAGCTCAAATTTGTACCATTGAGGCACACATAATAGGTTGACAAACAGTAAAAATTAAAGATGTTTTGATGCACTCTATGAAAAGTTACAGCATGTTGAATTGTTTTGTGAGAGAAGAAAAAGTTTCCTATCCCAAACATTTTGGCCACCCCCTGTACTTCAACAACAGAAACGTACGACTGGCACGACATGAGGACGGACCGGACCGGACTCCCCTATTGATTAATAGCGACGATTTGGTGATAAATGTGAGAAATTGGTGATTTTCTGTGCCGTTGAGTTCGGTTCCGCGAATACAGTCGCGTCGCTTTGATGTTAAACCGACCGGCTGGTTGCGGGACAGGGTGGTTCTTTTATTTTAATTGCAGAAAACTGTAATTGCTTCTTAATTTTCATTATTTTTCATACTTAGATATACACTACTCGTCATAAGTATAGACTCACAAAAAGTATTGCTACAACATTGCATCACATTGACTCACCTCGATATCTCCAAAACCTGAGGACTTACAAAGATGCTGTCTTCAGCAAAGATATTCAGAAGCCCTAAAGCAGAAACTTTGCTGAAGGCGGCATTTATGTAGGTATTCTGGTTTTAGAGATAACAAGGTGAGTCAGGGTGATGCAATATTGTTGCAATACTTTTTGTGAGTCTATATGATTGGTAGTGTACCACGAACTATATCAGACTTTTTTGGAAACTCGGAAAATAATATAAAAGTATTTGAGATGATCTAGAACTTCCAAACTATCTTACAGTACATAGGATCTAAAAGATTCATGAACCTTGTTTGGTTTTATTGCGTTTATGTACACAGTGATAGTGCCTATCAGGCTTCAGGGCGGTTTCTGAAGGGGTTTCATGATGGTTCCAATGCAATGCTTTTCACTGCGTTTCAGGGGATATCGCGTGGTTTCAATGAGTTTGAGAGGGTTTAGGGGAATTTCGTGGGCGTTTACTAGAAATTTCTGAGTGTCTCAGGGGGTTTTCAGGGGCTTCAGGGGACCCTCAGAGGGTTTCAGGACATTTCAATGCGTTTCAATGTGGCTTCAGGGGGTCCCTGGAAGGGAGTTTCTGGATGTTAAGGGGACACGTCACGTCGTGTTATTTTCCTGATCTCGCGATTTGCCTCATGATTTTGAAGGCATAAATTTCGATTTCTACTGCACTGACATAGTTGAAACTTGGGTCGATTGTGTACAACAAGTGAAGAAGTATATGATCCAATTTTTAGTTCATAAAACGTAGTAGAATTTAGAATTTATATCTTGATATCTTGATATATCTGCAGAGCAATGGCAGATGATTGCCCTGATGTAAGTCTCAGGAAGGTTCGATGGGGGTTTCAATGCACTTCAAACCATTTCAGAGAACTTCGGAGGGTTTCCAGTAGTTTTATTCAACTCCATGAGCGCAAACAGGTAGTTTCAGATGAGTTTCAAGCCGTTTTAGTGGGTTTTTGGAGGTTTCATGGATTTTAGAGATGCTTCGGGGTCTCAGGGACATTTAAAGGGATTTAAAGCCCTTTCAAAGCAAAGTGGAAAATGATCCAGAGACTCGGTAGAAAAAATGCAGCACAGCAATCAAAATGTGTCCCGCTCACGTAGTAAAATTTTAGCAGATTTTTTCTGCACAGTGTATATCTTTTTCATAGTCATACTTTTACAAAATTATGTCGAAAAGGAGGTCTAATCTAAACAGTCACAACAATTGTCAAAAACCTACTTAACAAATATTAATTGTTTGTTCATTCTGACCCTCATCCGCAGTGCTACAATATTTATTGGACGTTCGTAGCAACATATAAAAAAAATAAAAAAAGACTGAAAAACCTTTTTCAAATTTTTATGTATTTTTATAAAATTACGATTCAACTTTTACAGCCTACACGTGCTTCGAGGATCACCTTCATATTTACCACGACATTTCGAACGTTTTTAATGTCGTGGATTGAATTGCTCCAAAGATTTTTATGAATCAATGTGGTTCTGTAAATGAACATTTGAATATATTTCTAATTCATTTGTTTTTCTCTTTTTTTTGCAGGTAAGAATCCAACACCACAGATCCTGTAATGGCTAATAAGTCCAGTAATAGTGTGATAGGTAATTGTATACTGAGGCACCGTTTCATTTTTTTTTATTAAATGAAGTTATTCGATTTAAACCTTTAAAATGGATAATATCTGGAACTGCACACAGAAAGGGAAGTCACTCCAAGGGGTTTTCCTTCCCCATTATGTTTAGTTAAAAAAGTTCATAAATAATTTTATAACTATGGGTAAAGACAGACATTTGAAACCCCATGCAATGTTCGTAGTGGGTCTTGGATTTTTGTCCCGAGTAACCCTGGGATCAAAACAAAAAAAAAAAACAATGCGCGAACTCGAATATATTTCCGAAATTCCAGAAATCTTTATCCTCTAATACCTAAAATTTTGATTTTGATCCAAATGTCGTTTTTCGTCATCTAAAATCGATTTAAACATATTTTGGAAGGTGATTCATTTCAATTAACAATTTTGTAAATTTTGGTTTTTGATTTTTCAAATTTTTGTTCAAATGGAATGTTCACCCACATTTTTATTTGTTTCCTAGAATTCTATTCGGGATATAATCTTTTTGAGACAAAATCATTTTGAAATTTTATCATTATTATTATATATTTTTAGTTTTATTTTTTTTTTCATTAATACGATTTTTTTGTAATTAAAAAAAAAGTAGTTAAGAGTGCATGCCACTTTCCTTAACTTTTTTTTTACTATGAACGAATGATTGAGAAAAAATGTTAAATATGTTAATTTTTGCGATTCAATACAAAAAACAATCCCATCTGATGGTCACCTTCACATCAATCTTTCAAGAAAAAAAAAATTAATACGTTTCAAAAGGCACCAAAAACCATTTTGAGATATACTGAACAGTCCCGAAAATCAACAGAAAATATAAAAATGTTGGTTGCTCAGGAAATAAGAAATACAAAAATGCTTAAAATAAACCCCTTCTAAAGGCGATGTTGGGCATCAGAGAATTAACAAATAACCACAGTGTTCCAGTAATACATAACACAGGGATTTTTTTTTCGGCTTTCAGTCTATCAAGCGATTAAAATGAAAGTATCTTTCTTAGGCCCGATGTTTCAATGGGTTTTACCATCTTTTTCAAGGGTTCTGTAAAGGTACATTGGCTCTGTTACATGGAAATACAAAAACTTACAAAAAACTAATCTTACAAGGATATTTTTCGTTTTTCGTCTGGAGGTTTTTTCGTTGCGTGAAAACTTGTCAGCAACTATTCACACTTCATCAGTGCTGTAGCCAAGAGCATTATATTTAACCTTTTTTGGATTATAAGGCTATTTTTTCGGCAATTTGGTGCATGCCAGTTCTATGACAGCATTTTGTCGGCAGGCAAGGCGAATAATAGTGCCTAGTGATTACTTGTGTTTTACTCAATTTTAAATTTTGCATTTTTTAACTTGTACGTCCTCATGGAAATGGCTCACTGCCCTTTCTTGGATGCTTCTTCCTAATCCGAACAATATTTTTAGTATATAAATAAGTAACCCTCAAAATCTATTAATTTTATGTACATCTGTTTTTTTTTTGTTTTGAGGCTTTCAGTCTTGGAAGAAAAACTCAAAAACGGATTGTTAAGTCTTCATCCGACGTTTCGGTCACTGTATTGTGCCTTTCTCAAGGATTCTGTGGACAATGATATTCTTATGTTGTGTTTATGATTTTATGTGTATGTTACTCACTAACTATGCTCCGTTCTCTCGTAACATAGGCCCACAGCATAGGCCAAATTTGTCCCAGACGAACGTATCGCTGCAACAAGAATCGTGAGTATCAGGCGAACATGCTGTGTAGTCGAACTGTTTATCGTCCGGTTTACTTACTCTGCCGCCTGCGGTGGTGGTTCGGTAGAGGGGAATTCCGAAAACGATCCGGGTCGCAGAACTACGATGCAGTTGCCTGTTTGGCGCCACTTTTACTCTGACTGTATTGATTCTTGTTGTAACGATTCGTCTGTCTGTCGGACAGCCTCGCTTCGTGTATTGTTTCTCAGTGTGTGCAGTACGCCGGCATACGTATTGCTGAGGTTGTCTGTATCTGTGCGAGAACGGACGGCGCTGCTAGACCATTCGGCAGCCAACCATCAAGTCTTCGCATTCGATCGTACACGAATAGTGGATTCTAGTTTTAAGCTACAGAGCCTACACATACTCGAAACATGTCATATTGTAAACACACACAACACGGTCAACAAGCGCACAGATACAGACAACCTCAGCAATACGTATGCCGGCGTACTGCACACACTGAGAAACAATACACGAAGCGAGGCTGTCCGACAGACAGACGAATCGTTACAACAAGAATCAATACAGTCAGAGTAAAAGTGGCGCCAAACAGGCAACTGCATCGTAGTTCTGCGACCCGGATCGTTTTCGGAATTCCCCTCTACCGAACCACCGCCGCAGGCGGCAGAGTAAGTAAACCGGACGATAAACAGTTCGCCTACACAGCATGTTCGCCTGATACTCACGATTCTTGTTGCAGCGATACGTTCGTCTGGGACAAATTTGGCCTATGCTGTGGGCCTATGTTACGAGAGAACGGAGCATAGTTAGTGAGTAACATACACATAAAATCATAAACACAACATAAGAAAATCATTGTCCACAGAATCCTTGAGAAAGGCACAATATAGTGACCGAAACGTCGGAGGAAGACTCAACAATCCGTTTTTGAGTTTTTCTCCCAAGACTGAAAGCCATAACCTCAAAACATAAGATCAACAGTCGATTCCTTTATGTACATATTTTTGTTGAAATAACGTGTAATCGGTATTAGTTTTTTCGTCATCATGAGAAACAAGTTAAATTTTCTGATGAAATTGCATCTGATTAATCATACGATTTTAAAAAGACAATTGAGGGGGTAAGAAGCAAAGGGGTATAAGTGACAAAAACCCACTTTCGAGTAAATGAGGTTTAAAGTTTTTGACCAATTTTTCATCCCATACAAAATGTATGGAGTTTCAAAATCAACCCAATTTTCTCTGATTTATTGTAATTTTTGCAATCATCGTAGAAACAATTTTATAGAAGTTCCTGAAAGCTTGAAATCTGAAGAATTTTATGATATGCTCAGCTCAAAATCGACAAAATGGTCACTTACACCCCTTTGATTCTGGGCCCCTCAATTACACCGTCTTCGACCTTACGGTCTCTACAGACTGAACAGTACAAACATTCGACGACGGACAACACATATAACACCCACCGTTGCCTTTCTCGTACACTAAGTGTACTGGAAATACTATATGTTCATTCCAAAAATGACTTTTTGATAAAACGCCCGGCGGGTCGAGTCACATATACCAATTAACTCAGCTCGACGAATTAAGGCGATGTCTGTGTGTATATGTGTGTACAAAAAGACTCACATCACTTTTTGGTAGTAAACCTCACGATTTTAATGACTGACAGTTCATTCGACGCGGAATCTGGTCCCATTGTTTCCTATTGAAAGTGGCTTGGACCGGTCCAGTCATTCCAGGGTTATGGCCATTTAGGTGTTCCGCACCGGTAGCCCAGGAAGGGACCAGATAAGAAAATGCTACAAACCCAAATAGCGGCTTTGCCGATAACCTCCTGAAGGGCAAGCAGAAACTAAGTCTCAAACCATGTCTGAAACGTTCCGGAACCGGTTCCGGGTGTCCCGCTGAAAGGCGCCAAATGTAGAAGTGAACGAAACCCATGCATGCGTTACATCAGATAGCGACTTTACCGATAACCTGATGAACGGTAAGCAGAAAAATAGTCTCAGACCAAATCTGAACCGGTAGTGTTCAGGAATCTGTTCCGGGTGTCCCACCGGAAGTGACCAAATATGAAAGTGACCCAAAATTATGCAGGCAACACACCAAATAGCGGGTTTCTCGATAACCTGATGAACGGTTAGCAGGAAAACAGTTTCAGTCCATATCAGAGCCGTTCCGGAATCGGTTCCGGGTGTCCCACTAAAAGTGATCAGATATACCCGTTGGTTTGAACGACTTCTCATGCAAACCAACGGGGTTCATTTGAAATTTGAACTTCTAGTAACCCTATAGACGTAGAAAAACAAACTGAAGGTAACCTTTTTTGCTGATTTGTTTTGGTCATGTGCTCAAAGTTTCATCCCGTTACATGAGCAGAATGTCTTTTGAACCGTTTTTAGTTTGAACGATGTGCATATTAGCAGGGTTCAAACTAAAAAGTTTTTAGATTAGATACGGTCAAAACAACGGAGGTAGACGGTAAAAGTGAACAAAACCCATGCAAGCGACACATTAAATGCAGGAATAACAGTCTCAAACCGTATCTGAACCGAAAGTGTTCCAGTATTAGTTCCAGGTGTCCCGCCGATAAGTTTACCAATTCGATGATGGTTTTAATAAGATTCTTGTATTTCTACACTCAGAAAAATGAGGCTTGTTTGAAACAATAAATCGCATGGTTGATTTTCAAACTGAGCATTTATTTATTCCAATATTATATTTCTTTGTTCTTACTTGGAGTTTATCGATTTAAACAACCTATTCCCATCATTCCGTATAACGTTAAAAACTTCATTTATTTCTACAAAATGGGTACCAAAAACATCGCCCGGAAGCTCTCACACATTTTCAAAGTTCTTACGCCAACATCATCACAACGAAGAAAGTTTAGCAAGTCCATCATCCCAACTTCCAAGTGCAGTTTTAGCCGTGATGGTAACGCGCAGGTACTCAAGACAGCATCCACAAAAAGTTGGTCGGTTTCGCCTTTTTGTCTTTTTTTTTAACCGTTCTGCTATCCATCCGCTTGCCGAGTGTCTAAAAATAGATTTCCGAGCTGTCGCAGGAGCTGCCGTCACCAACACAATCACATTCCGGCTTTGTAAGTCACAAAAGTGCAGTCGTTTAAAACAATCTGTTATTTTGTGTTAAAACTACCAAATCTCTGTTTGTTCTAACAAACTGTCAAAAATTTCGTCAAATTCAAATTTTTTTATTTTCAAACGGTGCAATTGTTAAGTTTAAACTAGTAATCAGTTTGTCGTTATAGCAGACAGAAAAATTGGTTGATTTGAACTGGAATTTAATTGTGTTTACAATTTATATCTCTGCGTGGTGTTTCGTGAATAAGAAAAACCTCGGCGTACGTCGACGAAAACATCATAAGTACATATTTGACGAGGAAGGCACCACTAGGTGGATTAATTTGGTTTTTCAACTAAATAATAGAAATAGCAATAGCAATATCTGAAAAAGTCAACACAGAACTCACTCTTACGGGCAATTGTAACATAATCATTAGAAATATAACATTGTAATATGCAAGAATCTGTGTGAAATTACAGGAGAGTCTGAAAACAAAAACAAAAGAAATACCTGAAAGCATTCCAGCAGGAGTTTCCAATGTAATCCTTGGAGGAATTTCTGAAGAAATCCACGAAGGAGTTTGTAAAGAAAAATCTGTTCCAATTCCTGAAGGAATTAATGGATCAATTTCTAAAAAAAAGTCCCTGAATATTTTTTTGAATCCTTCCGTCAGAATGTCTTATAAAATTTCTAAAAAAAATCTCGAAGAAATTTCCTTCACTGAATGAATTGAACAAGTTACTGAAAAAAATATCAAAAGATTATCTGAAGGACCCCCTAGAGAAACTTCTTGAAGGATCTGTGGGAGAATTCTTAAAGAAATCGCTGGCTGGAAGAATTTTTGAAAGATTTCATAAAGAAATTTCTAGAGTAGTGCCTGCAGAAAACCATCGAGTAATTTTATGAAGAAACCAAGGAACATTTTCCGAATGAAATCTTAGAAAAACATTCTGGAAGAATCTATAGAGGAATTTTCGAAAGAATATTTGAAGAATTTTCTGATGGAACCCATGAAAGATTTACCAAAAGAGTCCATGAAAAAAAATCAGAAAAAAACTTTTATTCTAGAAGGCTGCGTGGAAAAAAAAGGATTAATCATTTTTTATCCGTTTTCTGGAAGATTTTTTCGAGGAATCCGTGGCAGATTTCTCAAAAAAATCTTTGGAGGAAATTTTTTAATAAACCCCCTTTCTGAGTGAAATTTTGCAGGGATTTCTAAGCAATCGTTGAAAGATTCAAAGATTTTTCAAAATAATCCCTCACGATTTTTTTTTATGAAATCATATTAGATATTTTTGAAAATATCCTTGGCGAAGGTTTCCAAATAAATACCTTAAAATTGTTTTTAAAGTATTCTGTGAGGAAATTCCAAAAGGATCTATGAGCGATTTTAGGAGAAAATTAATTCGTAAAGGAATTTCAGGAAAATAAAACTATGGAAGGTTTAAAAAAAAATCTTCGAGTATTTTCTGGAGGATCTGTGAAAAATGTTTCATGTGAATCTCTAGAAAAATGTCTCAAGGAATGCCTGGTGGATGATCTAAAACATCCCTTAATTTTTTTTGCTGGGCTCCTCTAGAAAAGAGAGGTTTTTTAGTTGACTCATGGAAGACATAGTAAACGATTTTTGGAGTAATTTTTGAATAAGTCGTTAGAGAAATATCTGGATTACTCCTAGAAAGAATTTCTAAGAAAAAAATCCCTGGACGAATTTGTGGTGGAACCAATGAAGTCATTTCTGAAAGAGTTTTTGTTAGTTTTCATGAAGGAACTCCTGCAGTAATTTCTGGACAAATCCATAAAAACGATATTCTTGAAAAAATCTTGGAGGGATTTCTAGAGAAATCATTGGAAGAATTTCTAAAAAAAAACATTGGAAGAGTTTCTAAAAGAATCTTTGGTAGATTAGCTAAAGCAAACTTTGTGAAAAATTTCAAGAAATACCGATTTTTTTATGAAGAAGTCGCTGAAGCTATTCATTTATAAATCCGCAGAAATTTTCAAAAAAAAAGAAAGGAAAAATCTAAAAGAATTTGTCAATAACCCAAAAACTTAGAGATATCGCATCGCAGTTCAATCACATTTTCGTTCCATCGGTGCATCGATTTTGTCAGGGTCGTGTTCGTATATTGTCGTAAAAATGGTATGTTTTTAGTGCCCTCATACCATTTTGAGAACTTTTAGCCCCTTGGAGGACTACTTAGCCATGAGATACGAAACTATATTTTCACGTGATAGTTCTTTAGCTATGTAAAACAGTAATTTTGAGATGTTGATCTTTTAACATTTCCAATTTATGTAAAAATGGATACGACATAGTCTCCACCTCCCAAACCAAATAAATATCCGTTCCGCCAAAATCATACCCAAGGGAGCTCTACTTCTCCAGCTCAAAACATAAAAACCGCAACCACAGAGCACAAAACGGTGCTGATCAATGACTGTGAACGCGTTTGTTGTATCCCTCCGTCCCCAACCCTAGAGCCACCAAATTTCCGAAATGACAGAAAAAGCAAAAACATTGTCTCCCCAGGAGAAACCGCCCCCTCCACCAACAAAGCAGAGAAAGCAAAAAAAACGCTCGTAACTCCGGGTACGGTGTGGGTGAGATATGAGTTATACCGTCCGATCCTTTTTATGGTTTCTCCCCACAGAACAACTAAAACAACAATATCCGTTTTGCTCGAGTTTCATCCACGACGACAGACCGAGAACGAGAAAAAAAGGGGTTTCGCTTACCTCCGCTGGCCGTCGTAAATTATTAAAATTATTTAAAACAAATTACAATTAACGATCGGGTCCACCAGGGAACCCACAGAATCAGAATCCCCGCCGGACGGACAGACGGACACGCACGCACGCTCGCACGCACATCGAAATCCTGCCACCCCACGGTTCGTCCTCGTGGAGATTCAGCACCAAGATGAAGAATGTGCGTGTAATTTATATCCGAAAACGAGGACGACCGCATAAAATTTCGTACCAACTTCCGCCGTCTACCTGCCTCTATCCACGTTCCCTCACTCACTCGCTGGGATCCGAGATTTCTCCGGGTGGAAAATTTTTAATTGAAGTCCGAAAGATACGCAGAATTTTCATCTCGCCGAAATAAAAACCGACCGCCAACAATACATCCGATAAATATTTTATTGTTATAAATTTCCTTGGCCACCGCTGGCCGCCCGCCGCCGAATGGACTCGGGTGGGTACGAAGGCGAAGGAAAAACAACGGACCTCGCTCGCTCCATGAGAAATGTGCGCGCGGGTAGGAGAAGGTCCTAGAGGAAGTGGAATTTATTTTTATTTCAAAAATTGTTTCACAAAACGAAGCTTTTCTCCTGCGCAACCTAGTTCGACTTGCATGTTATTGTATAGCACTGCGAACGAAGAGCGAACTGCTCGCCTGCCCTCACCTGTCAGTTTCCTATCCCTCCGGCTCCGGTCGAATTTGAAAGGCGACCGGTAATTTAGTATTTTTCGAATGGTCATCACATATAATATGGATAAAATATGTACACTCGACTCCGAGAGAGAGCTGCGAACGACCGAGGATTTTTCTATTTTCGCTTGATTCATAAATTTATTATTATATTTGACCATTTTTATCCCCGCCCCTACCCCTGGGTTGGGAAATTCTAAAACCGAACCGAACTCTGCTAACCAACAAAAAGCCCGCTTCGAACTGTTGCGGCGATGGTCTTCGCCGCCGAAAGGTTTCTGTCTGTGTGTTATCGTTGCTACTGGACGGAAAATAATCCTTTCCTTATGCATTCGCCCTAATCCCCTCCGTCCGTAGTCCACAGTCAGTCGTCGCGCACAAACGAATATCGAAGCGAGAAACAAATGAAAAATCATTTTTCCTCCGAAATCTAAACTCCTAATTCAGGAGGTTTTCCCTTCCGCACCATCGCGCCCTCCGTGCCCGAGGCACCGATGCCGAGTCCGAGTGGGACAACGGATTCATAACATATATTATGTAAATTCTCCTCCGCTTCCTCGGCTTCCCCGTGGGTTCGCGTCCCTCGTATGCCTTCTTGGTCAGGTATCTCGCCGCTCGTCATATGTCCCGACTTTTAGGAAATGACTAAGGCATGGTGAAACATAATAATCATTATCAAACATACACATCGCTCATCACCATAGTCGTAAATGTTATCAGTTATTTGAAAAATCTAAGAAAGTCCTATTATATAACGAATTCTCCTTATTCCCCTTCGATGGGTAGAATTCTGGATCATTTTAAAGGGTTTGATAGGATTTTCATTAAACTTTAAAAAGTTTCGTGAAGCTTTCAGGAGGATTCTAGAGAATTCAGAAAGGCTTCAAAGCGCTTTGGAGAAGTTTCCAGAGAATCAGAGGGGTTTCATTTAACACTACCTTAAGGGGTAGTGCTCAAACCCCTCATGGAATGTCTTTGAAACCTCTCAAATTTCCTAAAACCCTTGAAATCTCCTTGGAACGCATTTGAAACCACCTGAACCACCTTAATTAAATTGAAATGACTCCCAGATCCGCTGAAACCCCTCTAGAAACCCTAGGATATTCCTAAAAAGCCTGTAACGCTATTGAATCCCATTAAAACTCTATGAAACCACCTTAAAACCTGCAGCAACTCTCTGAATCTCCTAGATCCCTGAAACTTTAAATCCTCGGCACCTTTTTTTATCTGTTTTAACGACACTTTTAGCCCTAGGCTGGTTCATCTCGGGACCCACACTTTACTTCCCTTCCGAAGGAAGAACTCAGTTTGTCGGTAGTGGGATTCGATCCCAGGTCCTCGGCGTGATAGTCACGTACCTTAACCAGCACACCAGGTCTGCTCCACATCTCCTGTACCGCTCTGAAACCTCCTTAAGCCTCCCAGTAACCCCTGAAAACTTCTTTGAAACCTCCGGTAACCCTTCTGAAGCCTCCTGATTACCCCTGGAATATCCCTCCAACCTCCAAAAATGGGTTTCACAGGCGTTGATACATCCTGAACCCTCTGAAATATTCTGCAATTCCTTTGAAATTCTCAAAATTTCTCTGTATCGCTCCTGAAATTTCTCTGAAAGCCCCTGAAATCCTTTTGAACCCCCTTGACACTCCCTGGAATCCGTTTAAAAGCCCATGGAGATCTCATGCGCCTAATCAACGAGAAGGACAAACAACGGGTAACTGGGTTTCTCAAGGGTATTCAGATTATTTCATAATCGAATTGTCCACTAAAAATTGAATTGAAATCCAAAATTTCATAATTTTTGGTGCCTTGGAACTATTTTTTTTAAATATGTGAATAATTGTATGCGGAATCTTTTTTTCTTCGGGGCGAGCTGCCATTCTAACGCTCGAACTGTCATAACGCAAATAAAACGATAATTTAACGTTATAAAATCGTTTTAAATACATATTTTTCCTAAAACTCTAACTTTTCCCTATTTTCACACACTTCAACATATATAACCCCTTAAGCGATTCTATGGGAAACCCCTTCAAGGATTTCTACCTAACTTCATGCTTGCTTTCCTTCACGTATTTCTTCAAACATTTCTGAAGGAATTCCTCCAGAAATATTGTCAAAATTTATTTCTAGAAATTTTCTTTGCGATTTCTCCAAAAAAATATCCAAAAATTCCTCTAAACGTTTCTTCTAAGTTTCGGAGATTCTTTCAGAAATTACTCTAATGTTTTCTTTTAGAAATTCAGTTTTTTTTTCAAAAAAAAAAAAACTTTTCAGAAATTATAGCTTGAATTTCTCCAAATATTTTTTCAGGTACTATTCCAGTAATTCAGAGACTTTCTGGGGCATTTTTTCAGAAATGTTCTTATAAATTCCAAGCAATACTTTGGATTTATTCAGCCCATCTTTCAGAATTTTTTTCAGAGTTTAATTTTCCAAAAATTCTCTCATCAATTGCTGTTTAAATTACTTCAGAATCTATTTATAAGCATTTTTCATTTTTTATTTCTATGAATACCTACAGCGAATTTCCCAGTTTTTCTAAGCATTATTTCAAAGATTTCTTCAAAATGGATGTTTTTTCTTCAGCGGCTCCCTAAAGAATTCCTTCAGGAAATCCCTTCAGAAATTGTATAGGATTTTTTTTTCAAGAATTCCTTCAAAGAGATATCCAGCAGTTTTTAGGATTAATCAAAACAATTTCTGGAATGTCTATATAAAGGGAATTCTCGCAGGAGTTCTGAGAAAGATACTGGAAAACTTGGTTGCTAACTGACATTGAGAAAGATTTATGAAAAAATCACATTCTGGTGGGGTTTGAGCCCACAACATCTATATTCGCTAGACCAACGCTTTAAGCAACTAAGCTACAGAATAAGTAACGATTCTACGGAATAGAATGCCAAAATGACTCTGAAGGTACACCTTAATCACTTCTTTTTTTTTTACAAATCCATCTCTCTTTCGGCTTAGATGTCAAACACTCGCGTTTGTGCCCACAAACTACAAGTGAGAGCGAATTGTTTTTATGAAGCCGCGACTATTCTGCAGAATCGTTTCTTGTTCTATGGCTTAGTTGGTTTATGCATCGGTCTAGCGAATACGGAGTCGTGGGATCGAATCCCACCTGAAAGGGATTTTTTAAAATATTTTTTTTCTCAATTTGTCAGTTAGCATAGAATGTTGCCTCCTAATAACAAGTTTTCCCAGTATGTTTCAGACGTACTAGCAAATCTGTAAACTGTGTAAAGTAGAGAGCCAGTAGAGAGCAATATATATCTTTGTTCTTAGAATGCTTTTAGCAATAATTCATCAAAATATTCCTCTTAGTATTTCTAAAAAACACATCCCTGTTCATGTTCAGGGCCCATATAGCCGAGGCGGTAAACGCACGGGTATTCAGCATGACCATGCTGAGGGTGACGGGTTCGATTCCCGGTCGGTCCAGGATCTTTTCGTAAAGGAAATTTCCTTGACTTCCTTGGGCATAGAGTATCTTCGTGCCTGCCACACGATATACACATGCAAAATGGTCATTGGCAGAGGAAGCTCTCAGTTGAAAACTGTGGAAGTGCTTATTGAACACTAAGCTGAGAAGCAGGCTTTGTCCCAGTGAGGACGTTACGCCAAGAAGAGAGAAGAGAGAGAGAGAGACATCCCTGTTCATGTCAATTTCACTGAAAAATTCTCCAGAGGTTTCTTCAGAGATTGTTTTAGAAATTCCCCTACGAATTTTCCCTGGGACTTCTTCAGGAGTTTCCCAAGGAATTGATCCAATGATTTATCTTGAGACTGATCCACGGTTTCACTAGCATATCTTTTTCAATTCCTCATGAAATTTCTTTTAAAGGATTCTATAGGAAATCCCTTCAAGGATTGCTACCAAACTTCATGCTTGTATTTCTCAAACATTTCCAGAAATATTGCCAGAACTTGTTTCCAGTTATTTTTCTATGGGATTTCTCTGAAAATTCTTCTACGATTTTTTCCATGAGTTCTCTGGGAATTCCTCCATGCATTTCTTCAAAAACTCCAGGATATTTTTTAACAAAGATTTGAAGCTTCTTTTCGAAATTTCTCTTTTGTTTTTTTTAGAAATTAAGAAATTTTTACAGAAACTTTTCAGAAATTACAGTTTGAATTTGTCCAGCGCTTCCTTCAGGTATTACACCATTTGCTGAGGGACTTTTCCGAGAATTTATTTGGAAATTTCTCAAGAAACATTCAAGAGATTCTTTCGGAAGTTCCTCCAGGGGTTTCTCCAATAGTTCCTTTAGATATTTGTCCAGACATTGCTTTGGATTTATTCAGACTTTCCTTCAGGAATTTTTTTACAGTTATTTTTTCCAAAAATTCTCTCAACAATTGCTGCGGAAATGACTCCAGAATCTATTCATTGGCATTTCTCAAGGATTTTTCCATGATTTTTTCTATAAATACCTTCGGGGAGTTCTCCAGTTTTTTCAGGTATTATTTCATAGATTATTTGAGTATTGATTTTTTTCTTCAAAAATTCTCTCAAGGAAATCTGCTCAGAAATTGCATAGGGAGCAGTCTTCCAAGGATTCTTTCAGAAAATCGTCTAGAGATCCACCAGAAATGTATTTTGGGAATGTATTCAAAAATACCACCAGTACCTTTTGCCTGCGATTTCGGCAGGCATTACCTTTAAAGATTTCTTCAGAAATTGCTGTACGGATTTTCCAGGAATCTCTCCAAAAATATCTCAAGCGTTTTTCCCATTGGAATTACTTGCAGAGTTCTTCCAGAATCTCAAGATTTGTTCAGAGAAGTTAGAAGGTATCTTAAGGAGTTTCTTCAGATATTCTCCCAGGCATTATCCTAGGCATTATTTTAGGCATTCATGCATAAATGGATTCAGGAAAGTTTGTCCACAAATTCCTTCAAAATTTTTCCAAGAAATTTTTCTCGGAGTTTCCAAAGGTATTTCCAGAATTTTTTTTTTCAGTGATTTATTGAAATAATTCCCCAAAGATTTCTTAGAATTCATTCGGGGATTCTCCAAAGGATTTTTCAGCAACTTTTGTGAAATTTCTGGAAAAACATCTTTAAAAATCCTGAGGGAATATCTAAATAAATTTTGCAGGGATCTCTTTACACATCCCAGGCAGAGATGCCAGATTATTTTATCAAAAATCTGTATCAATACAGATTTTTTTTGACATATATCGACGTATTGAAAATAACTTCAAATGTTATGCTTTTTGGAGAAATCTGTATCACATTTTTAAAATCTGTATTTTTCTGTACTCTGTATCTTGTCTGTATAGAAGGTCAAATATCTAGATAATACAGAAAAATCTGAATATCTGGCATCTCTGATCCCAGGTGATATTTTTGATGGTATTTCTCAAAGAATTCTTAGATAAACCCTGGAAAGAATTTCCGAAGCAATTCCCGTAGGATTTGTAAAGATTTTTTTCAAGAATTTCTGAAAAACTTTGTTGAAGTACATTTAAAGAAATCCCTTGCTTAGATTCTTGAAGAAATACCTAAATTGTTGAACAAAGTTTTGGAGATAAAAATATATTCTCAAAAAAAATTTTAAAGAATCCCAGTTGCGATTTCTAAAAAAAAATCAGAAGAAGTAGAAATCTTCGGAAGAACTTTTGACTAAATCTTTAGAAGAAGTTCAGAAGAAATCCCAGGGAAAATCTTGAAGGAATCCTAAGAGGAGTTTCTTAAGAACTTTATGGAAAAACTTCCCGGGAAACCTTGTCCTAGAAAAAAAATACGGGGGGATTAATAAGAAAATTCGTGAAGAAATACTTTAAAAAAATTTAAAGGATTTTCTGGAATTATTTCTGGAGAAATCTGTTGACAAATTTCCGAAAAAAAAACCATGTGGAGCAACGCATAGATGAACGTCCTCAGTGGTCCCTAGAAAAAATCAGTTGAGATATTTCTGAAGGATTTTTTGTAGGGATTCCTTGGAAAGGGGCTGTCCATAAACCACGTGGTCATTAGTCAATTTTTTTATTTGTCCATACAAAATGGTCATTAGCCGAACCCCAACCCCCCCCCCCTCATGACCACGTGGTTTATGGACAGCCCCAAATAGTTTGAAATAAATTTCAAACAGAATCCGTGGAGGAATCATTGGAGTTATCCTTAGAGGAAATGCCGGATAAATTTCTGAGGTAATACATGGAGGAATATCTGGAGGAAGTTCTGAAGGAATCTCTGTTGGAACAGCTGCAGCAATCTCTGGAGGAATTCCTGCATGATTTTCTGGACGAATCCCAGAAGAAATGTCAGGTCACAATATTGTGGAAATTTTCAATAGGATCCATATAGCAATTCTTGTACGAATCTCTGGTGGACTGAAGAAATACCTGAACGAAATTCTGAAGGAATATCTGGAGAATATTTTGAAGAAATCACTGGAAGAATTTATTAAAGATCTTTGAATGAATTTCTGAAGAAATTCCTATACAAAATTCTGAAAGAATCAGTGGAGAAATTATCGATAAATTTTGTTAACAAATCTGTTGAAATATTTCTGAAGCAATTCCTGGTGGAGTTTCAGGAGGAACATAGAGAAATCTACCTAAAAGAATTCCCGGAGAAATTGCTGGGGAAATTTATCAGGGAATATCTGAAGAAAGCCTTGGAGAAATTACCCAAAGAATCTCTGGAAGAATCGCCGAAGGAGTTTCTGAAACAAACCTTGACAGATGACTGGAGTAATTTCTGGAGGAGTCCGTACATTGGTTTTGGAAGTTGTCCACTGTATATTTCATGGGAATTGGAATCCGTGGACTAAATCATGGTGGAATCTCATAAGGAATTGGTTAAGGAACCTCCAGGATTTTCTAGAAGAAGTGTCTAGAAGAATTTCTAGCGGGATTTTTTTTAGAATTTCTGAAGGAGTCTGTGGAAGATTTTCTAAAGAAATCCTTTGCAATTTTTCTGGAAAAAAAACTATGGTTTTTTTTAAAGAACCGCTGAAAGCATTTCTGAAAAAAAAAAATCCGTGGATAATTTCCGATAAAAAAAAACTTGTACGGATTCCTGAATAAATCATGGAGAACTTTTTAGGAAACTCATGAAAGCGTTACAAAATTTCTAGAGGATCTTCTAACGAGAATTCCGTAGGAAATTCTTGAGTCAACTATGAAGCGTTCCCAGGAAGAAGTTTTCCAGAACTTTCAATGGAAATCCGTGGAAGACTTTCCGAAAGGATTCCAGCAAATCCAGCATTGATTTTCTAATAAAGCCCATGGAGAAATATCGAAAGGAATTTAGGGAAGCTTTTATGGGAAATTTCTTGGATTAATTTTAGGGGTCATCTCTAGAAAACATTGGCGAAAATTCTAGAAGAGTCTTAAAATTTTGTGAAGAAATCAATGGCAGTATTCCTGAAGGTTTTTCAGAATAATCTCCGAAGGCAATCATGGCATGATTTCTTAATTCCATGGAAGAATCGCTGGATGCATTTCTTAGGGTATCCGTGGGGAACTAAAGACATTTCTGTAGACAATTTCCAACTGCATGTTTACTACATTTTTTAAAAGCCTGTAGGAGGAATAAGTGAGGTAATCATTGAATATACTTGAATTTATATCCGGGACGAACTTCTGAGAAAAATCCTCAAATGTTTCGTTTATTTGTAGAAACTGCAGAAGGAAACTCTGGAAGAAGACTCAATATCGCAGGAGTTACTGTACGTGTGAGGTAGGGATACCAGATGAATTTAAAAAAAAACTGTATCCCATACAAAATTTGGGTGAAAATCTGTATCCCACACAATAATAAAATAACCCCTCTAGCTCAAAAATCTGTATTTCATTTAAAATGGAATCTGTATGGATGCTCAAAAATCTGTATAATATAGATAAATCTGTATATATGGCATCCCTGGTGTGAGGGCACAAACCATTGGAAAACTCACATAAGTAACTTACTTTTTCTACATAAACTTATTTTTCTTCCAAAATTTTCTGATTCGTACACCATAAAACAGACACGATGATGTTCTAGGTCTGGGGATGTCAAGAAAATAACTCGAAGACAGAATAACTAGAAAATAACTCGTACCCAACCAAAAACCTGCGCTGTCGACACTTCTTTGAGATTTGTGTGCTACTTGGGCAGATCCTTATCGTACCGTGCATCTAACCCAAACACCTTCCCAAGTATATTTGAGTTATCATCATACACCTAAACCTCATTTTACGTCCACTATTGGCTTAGCGAAATAAAATTCTACTGCCAAAATAATAATTAAAAGAGACATTTTTTATATTTTTGTACACTTCTCCTAATCACGGAGATGTTTTAAAAAATATAAAAATGTTGAGTTTGCTCATTTTCTTGGCGGCAGAATTTTTTGTCGCTAAGTCATGCATGGACGTAAAAAAAGGACAAGGTGTACCAATATTTATTTTTCTAGGTTTTTAGACGCCTCTACGAGCTGGTTGGACTTCAAACTGTTGCTTGGGCCAATATGCCTTTATTGAAACACCATGGTGGCTCCATAGAGGAAACAACACACTTGCCACCAGAATGTTTTCCATGATGATGCAACTCATGCCTGACCATGCGTCTGCCAAAAGCATTCAAAAAGCGTTCGATGAAGTAGCATCCATCTTTTTTTTTCAATATTTTACCATTTTTCTGTAGATTTATCTGATTTCTTTGTTATTTTTTTTATGGATTCTTCCTTCATGGCCTCAGTTTCGTCACCTCGCTGAGTGTGTTCCAGGTATCCCTTTTAGGGTTACATATTATCGATATTCTCCAGTATTTGATCTATTGTACAAGAAATTTATCATTTTGTTGAATACTGAATACAATTGATGACTTTTTCACTCAATTTGGAAATTTATTCTAAGAGTGTAGATAACCATGACAAAATTTGAGAATTCAACCACAAATCGAAGGGTAAAGATTTTGACATCATTTCAATCGGTTTGTGCATTGAGCTGGAAATGCTTCATATTAGATATAACAAAATAAACAAGAATAAAGATATGCAAACCCTTTTTAGGCATGTTTGTTACCCTCCCTTGTTCAGAGTACGTGTATGCAAATCGGAACGACATGTGCCCGGGTGGGAGAATATTTTTGTTGCTTTGAAGCCTTTTTATGATGGTTGAGAGGGTCGAAAAATGGCCAACCCAAGTCATCGGCACCACCACCCCGCTACCCCTCATCCATTGCCACTGCCTCCGATAGCTTGGTAGTACCTAACCTACATACTTGTTAGCGCACACGATAGCATCACACCCGCACTCACACCCCCGCCCCAGGGAGGAAAGTCAATCCATCAAAAACCGAAGGAACCCCAAACCCAAACCGAACAGCGGTAGCAGCAGCAACAACAACAGCAAACGGCAGGAGATCCTCGCCCGGGGGCTAATTGGCATCTAGCAATCATATTCCTGCTAGGTCTCGGTCGGAGACGGGCGCACACGAACCCAGACTCAAATCTGCCATATCACAAAAATCGATCGACTTTGTGTCCGCCTCGAACCAGAGCCGGCAAGTGCTAGGAAAAGCATCAGGTAATCGGGTTTTTACCGGTCCGAAGTTGGCCGTAATAAAAAGGCTAATTATCTGCATAAAAGCAATCCTTGGTGGTGGTGGGGGAGGCTGCTGAGGTTGTGGGTTCCCTTACGCTCGTATGATTTTTCGATATCATAACCGGACTCCTCGCTTCGAAGACTGTGTAAAGTCAGCCTCAGAACGGACCAACCCGTATCATCCGTCGTCGTCCATCGTCGGTCGGTCCAAGTGCTGGTCCGTCATCATCTCCAAAACGAGAGCTCCCTCTTTGGCTTTTAAAAATATAGGTATTCTCCGCAACCGTCTTTTTGATCTGCTTCCTGGTTCCGTATGTGTGGGTCCGCCACGCCGCGCCGGTGTCTTCCATCTGTGTTCATTTCGGAAAACCCTTTTTACCACCCTCCACCGAAAAATTGCCGAAGCAGATACGCTTCGAAAACCACGGCGGCGGTGGTACATCAAGTCCGGAGGTAAAATATTAATTCCGTACCCACCAGATAGTCAGGGAGTCAGATACCCGCACTACAGACAGGTTTATATTAATTCGTAAATATACAGCTACAGGATCTCTTTAGAAAAGGTGCACATATCTCCGGGAGGAACCGGACGAATCGTGACACGATGATAGGTGTATGGTTTCTAATCCGCATAACGGCCTCAGCGCGGGTGGACGAGCGAACAATTTTTCGGGGCGCCGGGAGTGCCGTGAGGTTCGGCCCTCCAAAAAGGGGCCCAACCGCAAATAATTTAAATATGGATTCCTGCGCTACGGTTTCGATGGAAGACAAGTGAGTTTTCCCTGTGTAAGCTGAGTGAATTGGATGAACGATTCTATTACAGAGTAGATTGGGATCCTAGATACTTATGAATTATTCCAAATATATGGAAAACGATTATCAAAAAGTTAAAAAATACAAGAAAGTTAATCATTTTTCAAAAATCTTCTCTTTCTATGACATGCTTGATTACCTCTACAATTACTTTGAGTCAACACATCTTATTACTTAAAATTTGTATCTTTTCGCATTTTCTTCAACAATTTCACGTGTATGTTCATAGAAATCGCTTGGATCGAAAAAGGGAGGTTTTTTTTCCTATCTCAAATCTTAAGTGAAATCTATCTCGCTTCGTTCATCAATTTTTCAAAATTGTTCTAAGAAATGCAACATCATGTAAAACATAGTATTTTTCAATGGCAATTCAACAATTCAATTACAATTTCACTAACGAACGTGTCTCGTTCGCGAATCCTTCCGCCATCACCTACATTCATCAGCGCATCGAAATGGGATTGAGAAAAAAAACTGTACTTCGACTTCCTTCGCTTTCGTCGTTTCACACACACCGACTTCACGCTCGAGCACTTGTGTATTTTTTAATTAATTAATTTGTACAAGTGACATTTTGCCACGTACTGGCTGGCGCAAGAGGCGAGAATACAGAAGAAAAAAACAACCTACACGCCCTTCGCAATTTGAATGTGAAAATTTCAATAACTTTATAATAAAAAGTGATACCTTTTGTCGTCGTCGTTCGTCTCCGTCTCCGTCGTCGTCGTCATCGTCGACCAACCAAAGTGGTAACCCTTTTCCCACCACCACCACCATGCATCGGTAGCGAGACGATAAGGACTCTCGAAAAGGAAAATCCCATCCAGTCGGAGTCCGTAATTAGAAATAATACAAAAAAAAACCGGCGACCTGCGCGACCGGCATCAACACGAAAGGAGCGCGAGCGAAAAAAAAAGTTGATCTTTGGTTTTCAATTCAATTCGAGAGAATGTGACATTTGCGGGATAGGTAACAGTGTGCGACGCGGTGCAATCGTCATCGTCGTCACGGCCGTTCTTCTGTGTACCAATTTGTTACACAAACTGGGTGGGAATGATGGAGCGATCTGGAGTTGGTGATATGAAGTGACATGTTGTCTTTCTTACGTCTTACGACTTGAAATTGGTGATTAGGCCAGCATGGACTCGCTGGACTTTATCTATCAAGCTCAATGGTGGCTCCACAGAGGAGACATGTAGCCGAAGCGGTGAATAAAGTGGTATTTTGGAAGAATCTTCCACAATATCTGGGTAGAATCCCCCACAGGATTCTGGAAGAATCTCCACAGGATTCTGGGAGAATCCTCCTCCAGATTCAGGGAGAGTCCTCCTTAGGATTCTGGGAGAATTCTCCTCAGCATTCTGGGAGAATCCTCCTCAGGATTCTGGGAGAATCCTCCACAGAATTGTATGCTCAGGATTCTGAAAGAATCCCAAACAGGATTCTGGGAGAATTCTCCACAGGATTCTGGAAGAATCCTCAGCAGGACCCTGGGAGAATCCTCCACAGGATTCTGGGAGAATCCTCCACAGGATTCTGGGAGAATCCTCCACAGGATTCTGGGAGAATGCTCCACAGGATTCTGGGAGAATCCTCCACAGGATTCTGGGAGAATCCTCCACAGGATTCTGGGAGAATCCTCCACAGGATTCTGGGAGAATCCTCCACAGGTTTCTGGGACAATCCTCCACAGGATTCTGGGAGAATCCTCCACAGGATTCTGGGAGAATCCTCCACAGGATTCTGGGAGAATCCTCCACAGGATTCTGGGAGAATCCTCCACAGGATTCTGGGAGAATCCTCCACAGGATTCTGGGAGAATCCTCCACAGGATTCTGGGAGAATCCTCCACAGGATTCTGGGAGAAACCTCCACAGGATTCTGGGAGAATCCTCCACAGGATTCTGGGAGAATCCTCCACAGGATTCTGGGAGAATCCTCCACAGGATTCTGGGAGAATCCTCCACAGGATTCTGGGAGAATCCTCCACAGGATTCTGGGAGAATCCTCCACAGGATTCTGGGAGAATCCTCCACAGGATTCTGGGAGAATCCTCCACAGGATTCTGGGAGAATCCTCCACAGGATTCTGGGAGAATCCTCCACAGGATTTTGGGAGAATCCTCCACAGGATTTTGGGAGAATCCTCCACAGGATTTTGGGAGAATCCTCCACAGGATTCTGGGAGAATCCTCCACAGGATTCTGGGAGAATCCTCCACAGGATTCTGGGAGAATCCTCCACAGGATTCTGGGAGAATCCTCCTCAGGATTCTGGGAGAATCCTTCACAGGATTCTGAGAGAATCCTCCACAGGATTCTGAGAGAATCCTCCACAGGATTCTGAGAGAATCCTCCACAGGATTCTGGGAGAATCCTCCACAGGATTCTGGGAGAATTCTCCACAGGATTCTGGGAGAATCCTCCACAGGATTATGGAAGAATCCTCCACAGGATTCTGGGAGAATCCTCCACAGGATTCTGGGAGAATCCTCCACAGGATTCTGGGAGAATCCTCCACAGGATTCTGGGAGAATCCTCCACAGGATTCTGGGAGAATCCTCCACAGGATTCTGGGAGAATCCTCCACAGGATTCTGGGAGAATCCTCCACAGGATTCTGGGAGAATCCTCCACAGGATTCTGGGAGAATCCTCCACAGGATTCTGGGAGAATCCTCCACAGGATTCTGGGAGAATCCTCCACATGATTCTGGGAGAATCCTCCACAGGATTCTGGGAGAATCCTCCACAGGATTCTGGGAGAATCCTCCACAGGATTCTGGGAGAATCCTCCACAGGATTCTGGGAGAATCCTCCACAGGATTCTGGGAGAATCCTCCACAGGATTCTGGGAGAATCCTCCACAGGATTCTGGGAGAATCCTCCACAGGATTCTGGGAGAATCCTCCACAGGATTCTGGGAGAATCCTCCACAGGATTCTGGGAGAATCCTCCACAGGATTCTGGGAGAATCCTTCACAGGATTCTGGGAGAATCCTTCACAGGATTCTGGGAGAATCCTTCACAGGATTCTGGGAGAATCCTTCACAGGATTCTGGGAGAATCCTTCACAGGATTCTGGGAGAATCCTTCACAGGATTCTGGGAGAATCCTTCACAGGATTCTGGGAGAATCCTTCACAGGATTCTGGGAGAATCCTTCACAGGATTCTGGGAGAATCCTTCACAGGATTCTGGGAGAATCCTTCACAGGATTCTGGGAGAATCCGTCACAGGATTCTGGGAGAATCCTTCACAGGATTCTGGGAGAATCCTTCACAGGATTCTGGGAGAATCCTTCACAGGATTCTGGGAGAATCCTTCACAGGATTCTGGGAGAATCCTTCACAGGATTCTGGGAGAATCCTTCACAGGA
The DNA here is from genome assembly GCF_035046485.1 of Aedes albopictus. Taxonomy (NCBI): domain Eukaryota; kingdom Metazoa; phylum Arthropoda; class Insecta; order Diptera; family Culicidae; genus Aedes; species Aedes albopictus. The sequence goes on from NC_085138.1 coordinate 15,096,753, forward strand.
TTCTGGGAGAATCCTTCACAGGATTCTGGGAGAATCCTTCACAGGATTCTGGGAGAATCCTTCACAGGATTCTGGGAGAATCCTTCACAGGATTCTGGGAGAATCCTTCACAGGATTCTGGGAGAATCCTTCACAGGATTCTGGGAGAATCCTTCACAGGATTCTGGGAGAATCCTTCACAGGATTCTGGAGAATCCTTCACAGGATTCTGGGAGAATCCTCCACAGGATTCTGGGAGAATCCTCCACAGGATTCTGGAAGAATCCTCCACAGGATTCTGGGAGAATCCTCCACAGGATTCTGGGAGAATCCTCCACAAGATTCTGGGAGAATCTTCCACAGGATTCTGGGAGAATCCTCCACAGGATTAAGGGAGAATCATTTACAGGATTGTGGGAAAATCCTCAACATGATTGTGGGAAAATCCTCCACATGATTGTGGGAAAATCCTCCACAGGATTCTAGGAGAAACTTCCACAGGATTCTGGAAGAATCCTCCCAAGGATTTTGGAAGAATCCTCCCAAGGATTTTGGAAGAATCCTCCCAAGGATTTTGGAAGAATCCTCCCAAGGATTCTGGAAGAATCCTCCCAAGGATTTTGGAAGAATTCTCCCAAGGATTTTGGAAGAATCCTCCCAAGGATTTTGGAAGAATCCTCCCAAGGATTTTGGAAGAATCCTCCCAAGGATTTTGGAAGAATCCTCCCAAGGATTTTGGAAGAATCCTCCCAAGGATTTTGGAAGAATCCTCCCAAGGATTTTGGAAGAATCCTCCCAAGGATTTTGGAAGAATCCTCCCAAGGATTTTGGAAGAATCCTCCCAAGGATTTTGGAAGAATCCTCCCAAGGATTTTGGAAGAATCCTCCCAAGGATTTTGGAAGAATCCTCCCAAGGATTTTGGAAGAATCCTCCCAAGGATTTTGGAAGAATCCTCCCAAGGATTTTGGAAGATTCCTCCCAAGGATTTTGGAAGAATCCTCCCAAGGATTTTGGAAGAATCCTCCCAAGGATTTTGGAAGAATCCTCCCAAGGATTTTGGAAGAATCCTCCCAAGGATTTTGGAAGAATCCTCCCAAGGATTTTGGAAGAATCCTCCCAAGGATTTTGGAAGAATCCTCCCAAGGATTTTGGAAGAATCCTCCCAAGGATTTTGGAAGAATCCTCCAAAGGATTTTGGAAGAATCCTCCCAAGGATTTTGGAAGAATCCTCCCAAGGATTTTGGAAGAATCCTCCCAAGGATTTTGGAAGAATCCTCCCAAGGATTTTGGAAGAATCCTCCCAAGGATTTCGGAAGAATCCTCCCAAGGATTTCGGAAGAATCCTCCCAAGGATTTCGGAAGAATCCTCCCAAGGATTTCGGAAGAATCCTCCCAAGGATTTTGGAAGAATCCTCCCAAGGATTTTGGAAGAATCCTCCCAAGGATTTTGGAAGAATACTCCCAAGGATTTTGGAAGAATCCTCCCAAGGATTTTGGAAGAATCCTCCCAAGGATTTTGGAAGAATCCTCCCAAGGATTTTGGAAGAATCCTCCCAAGGATTTTGGAAGAATCCTCCCAAGGATTTTGGAAGAATCCTCCCAAGGATTTTGGAAGAATCCTCCCAAGGATTTTGGAAGAATCCTCCCAAGGATTTTGGAAGAATCCTCCCAAGGATTTTGGAAGAATCCTCCCAAGGATTTTGGAAGAATCCTCCCAAGGATTTTGGAAGAATCCTCCCAAGGATTTTGGAAGAATCCTCCCAAGGATTTTGGAAGAATCCTCACAAGGATTTTGGAAGAATCCTCCCAAGGATTTTGGAAGAATCCTCCCAAGGATTTTGGAAGAATCCTCCCAAGGATTTTGGAAGAATCCTCCCAAGGATTTTGGAAGAATCCTTTCAAGGATTTTGGAAGAATCCTCCCAAGGATTTTGGAAGAATCCTCCCAAGGATTTTGGAAGAATCCTCCCAAGGATTTTGGAAGAATCCTCCCAAGGATTTTGGAAGAATCCTCCCAAGGATTTTGGAAGAATCCTCCCAAGGATTTTGGAAGAATCCTCCCAAGGATTTTGGAAGAATCCTCCCAAGGATTTTGGAAGAATCCTCCCAAGGATTTTGGAAGAATCCTCCCAAGGATTTTGGAAGAATCCTCCCAAGGATTTTGGAAGAATCCTCCCAAGGATTTTGGAAGAATCCTCCCAAGGATTTTGGAAGAATCCTCCCAAGGATTTTGGAAGAATCCTCCCAAGGATTTTGGAAGAATCCTCCCAAGGATTTTGGAAGAATCCTCCCAAGGATTTTGGAAGAATCCTCCCAAGGATTTTGGAAGAATCCTCCCAAGGATTTTGGAAGAATCCTCCCAAGGATTTTGGAAGAATCCTCCCAAGGATTTTGGAAGAATCCTCCCAAGGATTTTGGAAGAATCCTCCCAAGGATTTTGGAAGAATCCTCCCAAGGATTTTGGAAGAATCCTCCCAAGGATTTTGGAAGAATCCTCCCAAGGATTTTGGAAGAATCCTTCCAAGGATTTTGGAAGAATCCTTCCAAGGATTTTGGAAGAATCCTTCCAAGGATTTTGGAAGAATCCTTCCAAGGATTTTGGAAGAATCCTTCCAAGGATTTTGGAAGAATCCTTCCAAGGATTTTGGAAGAATCCTTCCAAGGATTTTGGAAGAATCCTTCCAATGATTTTGGAAGAATCCTTCCAAGGATTTTGGAAGAATCCTTCCAAGGATTTTGGAAGAATCCTTCCAAGGATTTTGGAAGAATCCTCCCAAGGATTCTAGAAGAATTCTCCCAAGGATTTTGGAAGAATCCTCCTTAGGATTCTGGAAGAATCCTCCTCAGGATTCTGGAAGAATCTTCCTCAGGATTCTGGAAGAATCCTCCTCAGGATTCTGGAAGAATCCTCCTCAGGATTCTGGAAGAATCCTCCTCAGGATTCTGGAAGAATCCTCCTCAGGATTCTGGAAGAATCCTCCTCAGGATTCTGGAAGAATCCTCCTCAGGATTCTGGAAGAATCCTCCTCAGGATTCTGGAAGAATCCTCCTCAGGATTCTGGAAGAATCCTCCTCAGGATTCTGGAAGAATCCTCCTCAGGATTCTGGAAGAATCCTCCTCAGGATTCTGGAAGAATCCTCCTCAGGATTCTGGAAGAATCCTCCTCAGGATTCTGGAAGAATCCTCCTCAGGATTCTGGAAGAATCCTCCTCAGGATTCTAGAAGAATCCTCCTCAGGATTCTGGAAGAATCCTCCTCAGGATTCTGAAGAATCCTCCCAAGGATTCTGGAAGAATCCTCCCAATGATTCTGGAAGAATCCTCCCAAGGATTCTGGAAGAATCCTCCCAAGGATTCTGGAAGAATCCTCCCAAGGATTCTGGAAGAATCCTCCCAAGGATTCTGGAAGAATCCTCCCAAGGATTCTGGAAGAATCCTCCCAAGGATTCTGGAAGAATCCTCCCAAGGATTCTGGAAGAATCCTCCCAAGGATTCTGGAAGAATCCTCCCAAGGATTCTGGAAGAATCCTCCCAAGGATTCTGGAAGAATCCTCCCAAGGATTCTGGAAGAATCCTCCCAAGGATTCTGGAAGAATCCTCCCAAGGATTCTGGAAGAATCCTCCCAAGGATTCTGGAAGAATCCTCCCAAGGATTCTGGAAGAATCCTCCCAAGGATTCTGGAAGAATCCTCCCAAGGATTCTGGAAGAATCCTCCCAAGGATTCTGGAAGAATCCTCCCAAGGATTCTGGAAGAATCCTCCCAAGGATTCTGGAAGAATCCTCCCAAGGATTCTGGAAGAATCCTCCCAAGGATTCTGGAAGAATCCTCCCAAGGATTCTGGAAGAATCCTCCCAAGGATTCTGGAAGAATCCTCCCAAGGATTCTGGAAGAATCCTCCCAAGGATTCTGGAAGAATCCTCCCAAGGATTCTGGAAGAATCCTCCTTAGGATTCTGGAAGAATCCTCCTTAGGATTCTGGAAGAATCCTCCTCAGGATTCTGGAAGAATCCTCCTCAGGATTCTGGAAGAATCCTCCTCAGGATTCTGGAAGAATCCTCCTCAGGATTCTGGAAGAATCCTCCTCAGGATTCTGGAAGAATCCTCCTCAGGATTCTGGAAGAATCCTCCTCAGGATTCTGGAAGAATCCTCCTCAGGATTCTGGAAGAATCCTCCTCACGATTCTGGAAGAATCCTCCTCAGGATTCTGGAAGAATCTTACTCAGGATTCTGGAAGAATCTTCCTTAGGATTCTGGAAGAATCCTCCTCAGGATTCTGGAGGAACCCTCCATAGGACTCTGAGATAATCCTCCATAGGACTCTGAGATAATCCTCCACAGGATTCTGTGAGAATCCCTCAGAGGATGTGGGAGAATCCTTATTAGGATTCTGGGAGAATCCTGGTCAGGATACTGGGAGAACCCCTCCTCAAGATTGTGGAAGGATCATTCTTAAGATTCTGGTATAATCCTCCTCAGGATTCTGGGAGAATCCTCAACAGGAATCTAGAAGGATCCTCTTCAGGGTTCTGAGACATATCTCCTCAGGATTCTAAGAAGATTGCTTATTAAAATGTTGCAACTGCTACTTTAAGCTTTTTTCGAAGATGGATTCGATCGAAAGAACAGTGTCTTAGCGTAAGCACAGTTCAAATTTCTTTTTAAACATCACTTTCTAGAATAACGGGGTCGCACGGTACCTGTCATGCAGTCTGTCAAAATTATCATTTTCAACAACTTAATTCGATGGCACAAACCTAATTTTTTATATCCAAACCAGTTCCTTCTTTCCAAATCAAAAAATTATCCAACCTTGATCCACAAGCTCCCGATTTCATGCAAGGGAACGCTCCCAATCTTGATTACCCAACCCTTCCCGACCGTTAGAAGCGTAAAAATCGCCACGGTTGAACGCCGGGTTGTGTCTTAATTAAGAAATCCCCATTCGCGTCGTCGTCGTCGTCGTCGTCGTCGTCAGGGCACTTACACACGTGATGCGCCCAGCGCCAGCGCCAGTCAGTGCCATCTTGACTACCGCCATCGCATCGGGGGAGCCTCCGATTTTTGTGAATAGGAAAAGAAGCCTCGTTACACCCGAGAAAGAACCCGTTCGTTGCGCCGCGCCAGAGTCATCTAATTAACGATTACAGCCTACTATGTGTGTTCACTGTTCAGTGTTCACCTTCGCGCAGCAAGCGCCCATCGCATCGCCTTCTCTATCGTCGTTGATTATTATTGAAAAGAAGCGCACTCGCGTCAAATTGGATGATGAGTGCTGAACGAAAGAGTTGACAGTTTGTGTTTTTATTTTCACGCTTGGGTGTGTGCCCCACCCCTTCATGCTGCGCCCCGGAAAAGTGCCTGCAAGAAAAGGAAAAACCCTTTCATCTTCTGGGCTGTGCTGCTGCACACACGAACACACGAGTGAACACGTACAATACCCGGGTGCAACTCGGCTTGGCACTATTATGCCCGTGTGTTGCCGTCGTCGTCGTCATCGTCATGAGCCCATAAATGAAAAGTCAATGACGTTTGTGTCTTACCCCTGCGACGACGACTACGCCGCCGCTGCCACCGACCGCTAGCGGCACCTGTCACTTGAGACCTCTTGATTTTCGCCATATAGTTTGTGCATCGCCTCCTCCGACTAACAGCCATTCACTTGATTCTCTGACTTTTATTGTTGTGATTTTCCATAGATTTTTAAGGGCCCCTTTGAGATTCGCCATCAACGAGTGAACGGGCTGAATGTCGTCGCACAAACAAACAAGCCGATCCGGACGGTGGTGGTGGCACCGGGATGCAGTTCCTGAGCACGTTCCGGCACTCGGTCGCTTTGACAGATGACGCGCGCACTGTCCTATCCCCCAACCGGCGAAAAATGCGGCCGGGGTATCGCCGAGCTCTTGTTGCTGCTGTTGTTGTTGTCATCGTCATCGTTGATTCGAAAGTGCACTTTTCTCAAATCCTGTCAGCGATGGAGATTGGTAATGAATGAAGAGGGGTACTTCTCCGCGTCGTCTACCGACGTGACGGAGCGGGCTTTGTTCCCGTATCGTTCGTTTCGTAGAATTTCTTTTCAATCAGTCATCAGAGACCGGCTCGTGCTCTCTGCTCGGCCCATATATCTAAGCAGGCTTCTTATTGGGGTGCACTCATATTCACGTTTTCATATTTTTGAAAAGCAATCGGGAAAATTGCTTCCCGTTGTGCATGCAGTACCCAGTGTTTTACCCCTTGCGGAGCGATAATAATATTCTTTTTTTTCTACTCTTTCCATCTCCATTTGCAGGTAAGTTGCTACAGGCAGCAGGCGCCAACCGGAAACAAAGGGCCCCAGCGGGAAAAATACGGAACGCGCCGAAATAATGGCAACGACGACGACTGTCCTACCCCTCACCTTGCGCGCTCGTCCGAACCCAAGTGGCGTATAGTGGCAATATCAGGTGATTTCCGAATAATACCTTTAATTTCGAGGCGGCTGTGGTGGTATTTTTATGCGGATATACCGACTCCCACTCCCCCGATCCCGATGCGATGTCTTCCTTCGGATCCGGAATCCGGAAAGGGACTTGCCTTGGCCGCAAAGTGAAAAACGTGTAAACAATGAGCGCAGCACACCCCTGACGCTGACAGGGCTGCGCGTTGAACCCTGCGGAATTCCCGCGACAGCCAGTGCACCAGGCAGCAGCAGCAGCGTTCCCATTAGAGTTGATATATTATCGCAATTTTGAATATTATTTTTTAATGAAAGATGTCATTAGCGGTAATGGATTCAATATGGCGGCCACACCGGGAAGAAGCACTCCGAAAGCGAAGGCTTGTCTTTCTTTCGAGAAGAGGCCCGGCAGTCGACGAGTTGTGCTGCAGCTGGTACTTGCCATCCCGCAAGTTGATTCTAAAATTTCACATGCGGGTCTGGCGCCGAACCCAACTTCTATTGAGACGCAATAATCCATCGTCGCACTTAATTATTGCATCATTTCCAATATGTGTTTTCGGTGGCGTGCTCTTGATAACCCCTCCGGTTTTTTTTCTATTTTGTTTCAAACGCTTCATTCTGATCACTATGAACAGCAATAAACGTCATTGACTGCCAGTTTCGGAATCGAGATTCGATCAGCGTAATCAAATTTCGGTGCCAATACAACGCGGTGATCGTTCTGTTATTGTCATAGACAGACGGATCTATGCGGAACACAGTATGCTGAGATTAGCAAGCATCAATGTCAAATGCTCATAAGCTACTAGTACACAGGGTCAAATATTTGTCTAAAAAGAAACCAATGTCCAAACATCTTGTTTGACTCGATCGAGTTTTTATTAGTGTCAAACTGATGTTGTTTCTTGAGTTCTTTCCTTGTCAAATAGTTGACCCTGTGTACTACAGGCCTTAGTTGCATTGTTTGTTGGACAGATCTGCAGTGTTCCCAAGATTTCGAAAACTACATATGTCCTACGTTTTCAACAATTAAGGGCTATTACTATTGAACTTATTTTTTTCCTTCTGACTTGTATTGTTTAACATTTTATCGATCGACTGTCAAATGACATATCAGATCGTTTGATATTATACAAAAAGTGTTCTTATTTTGTGGCAACGCTTGAATATAATTTATAATATGTTTCTTTTGATTCCTACAAATGCTTGAATCCATTTGTCTGTGGCCCCGCGCAAAGAGCTGTTGACACTTGACCCGCGGCGGAAACCGATTGGCTGGGCTGCCGTAGCCGAAGTGATCGATGATCGGGCACCGATGATGCGATGCCGCACAGTGCCGCGCCAATTTGGGGCTTTTGTTTGATTAGAAATTCTAACTTTATTAGGTTATCAATTGCGGGGAGGTGGAGGGTCGCGACGTCGATCGTCACTTAGTTCGGTTCTTAATTTGTAGCCACTTGCTGTGAACGTTCGCGGTCAAGCTGGTGCGTGACTTATTCCACTTCTGCAGAAGATGACTAACAGTTAACCGCCGCAGTAAACGAGCGAGCGCGGTCACATGATAAGAAACGTTCAACATGTGCAAGAACCTATCAATGAAATTTCTGTCGTACGCATATTACCCGAGCTTAAGTGCCGAATGCCGATCGGCTAAGTGTGAATAACAAATGTTTGAACGAGATTTCTATTCTGGGATAGCGATGACTGGTTTTTTTGGACAATGGGAGAAGTTTTTGAAAATTTGCACTTCATTGCAATGCTTTTATTTGTAACATTTCTTATCGCTTTCCATTATAATGCGACTACATCCATGATCTTACCTTGTCTCGAGAAGGCATCAAATCGCACAAGTTTGGAACCTTGTATCTCAGCTTATAGTTATCTAAATTAGGTGAATTTTTGACTACGATCTACAAATTACGTGATTCCTAGTTTGACGGGATTTAATTCCATTCCGACGGGCAGCAAAAAAGTTTCAGAGGGTGGTACGAAGGCAAAAGTAAGTACCCAAAGAATTTTTGACCACAATCTGGAACGCAATAAAATCCCGTCAAACAAACATTTACATAATTTGTAGATCGTGGTCAAAAATTTAGCTGAATTGGATTACTGTAAGCTGAGATACAAGGTCCCAAACTAGAGTATTTTGTATGGATAAATTGCATTTGATCAGGCCCGGATTTAAGGGGGGCAATGGGGGCAAGTGCCCCGGGCCCCCTGATTGAGGGGGCCCCCCAAGAATCCCGAAGCACTATGTATATTTTATTCAACGAAATTATAAAAAATGCAGTTGTCCTAGAGTAGTTGTAATTGGATTATCAAAAGTATCGAGATTATTTCATAATCTGAAATTTGACTTGAGAATAAATCGAAATCCTAAACTTCATGATTTTCGGTGCACTGGCACTATTTTTAAAATGGATTTACAGTTTTTGTGGTATATTTTTTTCGATATGAGCTGCCATTCAAAAACCATGAAACTGTTTTGTCAATTTATTTATAAATGCAAAACAATTTTGTCCATCCAATTGAAAAAAAAAAACAACAACTAAACGATTCAATTGTTCCCCCAGAGAGGTAGGGTAAAAGCACTAGACTTCGCCACTGCTCTAGTCTTCGCCCCCTCCATACAAATGTCGTTTTTTATGTATGAAGTGGCGAAGATTAGTGCAGAATTTTAGGGGGGCGAAGTCTAGTGTTTTTATCCTATACAATATTCATCAATTGGATAAAAAGATGTTTCTTGTTAATTTTGGTGTACACGAGTTACTCTAAAACCTCTTGAAAGTTTTTATTGAGTTTTGTAGAACAATTTAAAACGTTTCTTAACAAAACCAAAAATTACATTTTTCAGAGTAAATTAAACGATATTTGTGCATCAAGAGAAATGTCATTCCATTGATAGTTTAACAATTCAATCACTTGACAATGATTATGCATGCTTCTGTTGATTCTACGATTATATTCTGAAAACACCTGCTCAATACCCATCCGCCTCAGTTCGTTGAGGATAGATGTTTTCATGGGAAAGATATGATAATTATTCCAGGAGATGCTTAGGAAATTCGGATCAATTTTGGAAACCTAGCTTCCAAAAACATCTCGGAGCAGTGGTTTTACATATCTATATTTTGGGTTTCACCGACGTTTTCGAGAATTTATTGCTACAGTTGCCCCTTAAAGACCTAACTTTTTTAGTCTAAGTCTTGAAGTATTCGTAAAATATTGCAACCGCAAAAAACAGTAAAAATTAAAAAAAAATGCGAATTACACAACATTGACAAAACATTAATATATGGTTTACATCTTTAAAATCTTGCTTTTGGGGGCCTACTCTATAAAGTTTGCCCCGGGCACCCCGAAGCCTAAATCCGGCACTGCATTTGATTACTAACTTTTGTCACCGACTGTATCATATAGTGTTTATTTATTCAATTAAGTAATGTAGAACAGGCTCACCAATTACTATCCATTCAGATGCCTACTGGAGAACAAAACCATGAGAAACTGCGAGTCCTCTGTCATTTGTTGGCGTCGAAAGGCCGAAGTCGAGTCGAATTTTATGTAGCGAAATAATGCAAAGGTACTACAACCCGGAAGATTTTAGTTCTTCGAAGTCGGGAATGGTTCAATAAACATCCGATTTCGTCTAATCCCGCTCATTTGACACGCTTTCATATCAATCAGAATCACCCGGGAATCGTCGAACGAACATGCTTTCCATTCGCTCTACTTCAATAATGTGACTTGTAGGTGGCACCCATCCAGGAGCTCCTTCAGGAGATATCCTCCCGTGTATTTTTCCCACATTTTTTTCCAGGACTCCTCAAAGGATGATTCTTCTGGGGAATCATTTATGGTTCCTGTAGAAGTTCCTTTTGGGACTCCTCCACGAATTTCTTCTGAGGTTTCTAAACAGGTTCCATCTGAGATTCCTCTACCTAGCCCTCCCGGGATTCCTCCAAAGAATTTTTCCGAAATTTCTTAAGGAATTCTTCCCTCAGAATCCTAAGATCCCCAAGGTGTTCCCTTACGGGGTTTCTGCCTTTGTTCTTGCTGGAATTCCTTAAGTATTTTAAACTGAGATCACTTGCGTGCGCAGCCTTTTCTTTTTTCTCGCTCGTTTATTTTGTTGAACGCAAGAAAGAGCGACATAAAAGAGGGGGCAAAGTGCCTACTCTATTATCTGTTTCTTTCGTGTGTTTGTTTACGAGAGTTAGTGAGAAAAAAGAATAAGCTGCGCACGCTAGAGACTGAGATTACACCAGGAATTCCGTCTCGGATCTTTCCAGGAATTTAACCAGAGATTTCTTCCGGAACTTCGCCAGAAGATCTTTTCTGGATTGCTTCAGGCCACTCCGGAATTCCGTCAGGACTAATCCAGGTATTCGCGAGATTTCTCCAGAGGTTACTTCTGAGATTTATGCAGAAATTATGAGATTTATCTGGGATTCCTCAAGGAACTCCTTCTGCCATTCTTTAAGTAACTGCTTTAAGAATTTGTTCGGGAAACTTGCTTCAAGAACTCCTCCGGGCATTCCCTCTGGGATCTCCAAGGAAACTCCTTCCGGAATTCTTGTAGGATCAGCTTCCTGGGTTCCTCCGAATTCAAGAATTTCTGCCTGAATTCTTGTAGTAGCTCCTTCCGGGATTGCTTTGGGAACTTCTTCCGAGAATCCTCCAAAAACTTCTCCCGGTGTTTTCCCATGAACTTCTTCCGGGATTCCTCCAGGAAGTTCTTCCGGCATTCTTTTAGGAACTACTCCCGTGATTGCTGCAAGAGCTACTTCCAGGATTCCTCCTAGAACTTTTTCCTAAAACCCTCCAGTAACTTAGTACGGAATTCTTTCAGGAACTTCTTCTGGGATTCTCCCGGGAACTTTTTCCAGAATCCTTTCAGAAACTGCTTCTGATTTTTTTTCTTCTAGGTTTCCAGGATTTCCCACGAACCTGGTTTGAATTCTTCCAGGAGATTACTCCGGAAGTTCATTCTGGAGTTACTCTAGAAGTTCCCTACAAAGTTCTTACAGCAGTTTCTTGAGGAATCGATTAAAAAACGTCTGAAAACATTCCGAAAAAAAACTACATATTATAAACTCGAAGGAATGTTGGATTGAGTTTTGGAATGAATCTCAAAAACAATTGTTGGAGGATTCGTCCAAGAATCCTCTCAGATCCTTGGCGCTCTCCCGCTGTTTCGTTTATCAAGTCGCACCATCGTTTCTAGCGAGGAGATTATGATTAATCCTCTATTGATAATTCTTTAAAACACCTTGGACATACAGCTAATCAAAGCAATGGAACCTAAGGCAATTCGTTTTGTTTTCTTTGTTTGTTGTATGGAATGGATGTTCATAAACTACGTAGACCTAAATTGGAGTGAAATCTAAAAGAAAACATTCAGGTAGTCCAGGAGGAACCACTGCACTGGAGTAATTCTTGCAGTGGCTTACAGAGAAATTTCTGAAGGGAATCCTCCAAAATATCCTGGAGAAAATCTTTCAACATTAATCTAAACTAAACACGGTAAATTTTTTTTGATCGTGATAAAGCCGAAAAACCACTGTATGAGGTATTTCTTTAAAGTTTTTTAGATGATCACCTGACGAACTTTTGATAAGTTGAAAGTCTCATAAATAAAGCTAATAAATAAATAACTATAATATTAATAATTAGTGATAAGCTTCTTCAGACAACCCTTGAAAAAAATCTGAGGAAACTTCTGGTAGAAATCCTTGAGAAGATCCTGGAAAAGTTCTTAAATTTCTGAAAGAATACGTATGAAATCGTGTGACTCCTCGTGGAGAAACTGCAGGACTTTCTACAGAAACTCTTGGTGGAACGTTGCTAGAAATTCTTGGAAGAGCTCATTCATTTTACTGTTTTGGTACTTCTAAACGAACTCGGTAAAGAACCCGTGTAGGAACAGAAGGACTTCCTTGAAGAATTTTAATTTGAGAATGTGAATGATTTTTTTATAAACTTCTTCATAACATCCGTCAGAAATGTGTGCAGCAACTTCTGTTAGGAATCCATGAAATGAGCCTGGTGAATGTCTATGCTTTTTACAGAAATTTGCAAAGAATCTTTTCACTTGCTTTTCGAAAAAATTGATCCTCTGGTGAAATTGAAACATTTGAAGAAACTCCTGGAGGAACTTCTAGAAAACACTAGTAGAAATACTTTGAAAAGCTCCTGGAAAAATTCCAGAAGGAACACTTTGAGCTTTTGGAAAAAAACAGCTGGAGCTGGAATACCTTAAACAACTAGTGTTGCAATTGCAAGAGGTTGCCAATGAGTTTCTGATGAAATTATAGTAGATTCTCGTGATGTTCTACCATTTTCAAGGCATTCTTCAAGTAGCTCAGGTTCTGGTCCATTTTTTTTTTCTTTTTTGAATTATTCAATTTGCGTGAACTTCAACATAGTGAGGCTTTAGTAGTTTCTCGGATAATTCTCTCAGAAGCTTTTCTGGCAGTTTCTTTTGGAGTTACTTCGCGATTGGTCAAAAACAAATAAAGTGCGTTTATTTGACTTATTGAGAGATAAATTTGAAAAAAAAAATACCAATTGTTTTGGTGAGATTCGAACCCATGACTCTGTATCGCTAGTCCGGCGCTTTCACCAACTAAACTACAGAGCAAGTTACGATTATGCGCGACATAGTTAGGGTGATGATTCCAGTTTGACTTTCTATTACACAGAATTGTAACTTGTTCTATGGCTTAGTTGGTTAAAGCGCCGGACTAGCGATACGGAGTCGTGGGTTCAAAACCCACCAATACAAATGGCAATTTTTTACAAATGTATCTCTCAATTCGTCAATTAAACGCACTTGGCCTTCAAGTGCTTCAAGTTGTTATGTCCATTTCAGACATATTGGCCGACTGGTGTAACCAGAAAAGGGCAATAAATTGATTTATTGAATTACTTATTTTTACGGCTTAACCAGCCAAGTGGAAGTTTTACTTAATTCCAAAAGCTAGACTTCACAAATACAGGCGTGAATAAGAAATGGACAAATTGGAGTGGAATTTGCGAAAAAGTTACTCGTCCTCTCGGTGAGACTCGAACTCACGGCTCCTACTCACTTGACAGGCGCGTTTTCAACTACACCACGAGAAGACTCGAAGATGTTGTCTAGAGGACAAGTAACCAGTATTTGTAAAGTCTAGCTTTTGGAATAAATTAATTATTACTGCACGCTTCTTCCAAGATTTCCTTCAAAATTGAGTTCAGACTATCTTGAGAAATTTAAGCATTCATTTATAGACGCCACAAAAAAACATTCAGGATGCCCTTCAGGAGTTGCCGGCTAGTATTCCTTAATACAATGTTTTAGTTTATGCTGCAGGAACTACCGAGATAATTTCTCATAGTAGCCTTAGAATTAATTTAAGAGAAACTCCTGATGATATTCCTGCTAGAACTTTGGGAGGCATCTCTGAAGAAATGTCTAGAAAATAATTTAAGCAATTCGTGAAGAGAATCCTCTAGAAATTCCTGAAATAAAATTCTCAAGGAACTCTCGATAAACATCAGAGTAGTTCGACAAATAACTTGAACCTGAAGCATTGGGAGAAATGAAATTGCAGAAACTCGTTAGGAATCCGTGAAAGGTAACTGAACTAAGGTAACTGAAAGAAGTATTTAGAAGTAACTTGTATGGAGTCTATTGACTTCTTTTGCTGGAGGAACTCCTTATAGAACTTAGAAGACTTTCTTCGTAAACTTTTGGAGAAACTTGGATAGTACTTCTAGAGGAACTCGTTGGAGAGTAGAAGTATTTCCTTGGAGAATTTGAGTTGTTAATGTGGATGACTTTTTAATGAACTTTATACAGTTCTTAAAACATTTCTAAATTAATTACTCTACTGCTTTAGGTGGATTGGTACATATACAAACATATGGAGACATGACAGATGAAACTGCTCAAGAAATTCCCGGAAAACTTTTAACGAAAACTCCTAGAGAAACTCCCGAAGAAACTCTTTGAGATGTTCTAGAATACACTGCTAAAGGAATATCTAGAATAATTCATAGAAGAACTTCAAGGCTTTCTACAGAAACTTTGGGAGAATCTTCAATAGGAACTCCTCTCAAAGAAAAAAACCTTGAAAAGTTTCTGAAGGAACTTCTGATGGAAATCCCTGGAAAAAGTCTGGAAACATTCCATAATTTTTACAGAAATTTGCTGGGAATCGTTCTACTTGATTTATGAAAACTCCTATCCCGGAGAAACACTTGGACAAACTCCAGGAGAAACTTTGGAAGGAACTTTTGAGAAGCATTTGTTTCTCCAAGCAGGAGGAACGTCTTAAACAACTCCTGGAATACTTTCTGTTAGAACTTTTGGGTAAACTTCTGTAGGAACTCCTGAAAAACTCCTTCAAAGAAATTCTAGGAAGAACTCTCTGGATGAACTTCTTGAGGTACTTTGAAAGAACCCAGATAACCAGTAATTGTATAAGATATTGCATAAGATGATAAAGTGGAGTCCATATGCGTACATGCCTCCATTTAGGCGCATGTAAACTGTACGCATATCGCCTCCACTTTAACATCTTATCCAACATCTTATACGATCACTGGTTGACTGGGAAGTTCTCAAAGGAATTCTAGAAGACATCCCAGTAGATTCCCTCAACGGATATCCCTTGATGTATCCCTTAAAAGTTAAGATGGTTCCAATCACTTGAATAAATACCGTTGAAATCCCATTCAAACTCTTAGACAAACTTCTGTAGGAATCATTGAATAACTTCTTTGAGAAAGACCTTGATGAAGTTTTGAAAAAAAAATACCTCCAAAGAGTTCCTTGGACAAATCCTGGAGTAAATTCTCGAGAGAACTTATTGAGGAACCTTTGATGAAATCCACAGGAAATCCTTAAAAGACATTCCGGAATTTCCTCGATATATTTCTGTAGAAAAGTCTTGAAAAATTCGCCCATAAATGCCTGGATATTATTTTAGAAAATTCCATCGGAACCCTTGGACTAATTTTTGTAGGAACCAGGGGGGTATCCTTGAGAAGCATCTGGTTAGAATGTTTGAAAAACTTGAAGCACTCTGGAGGAACTGTTGATAAAATTCCTAAAAACGCTGGACATTTAGAAAGTAATATTGAAGGAAAATCTCCAAGACGATATCTAGATGATATTTTGGAGAATTTATAAGCATTTCGTTAAAAGCTTATTGAAGTTGGGTAAAATTTTTCTTCGTCATATACGCTGATTTCCGTCACATCAAACCGAAAATAGCCAACCGTTGCAGATATTCTGACTTACCTTTGCCAATGCCTCCTTAGATGGAAGCCTGGATAACCAGCCTTGAGCACTGGAGATTGAAAAATTGCCCGAAATTCCTCGTTTAATTTCTTTCTGCTTCTCGTTTTGAACACGACGAAGGCAAAAGCACCGTTTTATCACCGTTCAATTTTTACTTCGTCAGATTCATTTGTTGAACGAATCTTCAATTCACGTTCCACAAAAGCTCTGTGACACTTCAAAATTGGATTTCACTGCTGCAAAACGCAGCAAAAGCTGCTCAATTAATCAAATAAATCATTTTTTCCCGCCGGTTAAATGTAAACAACAAGTAGTCTTCATATATGGAGGATGCATGCAAATGTGTGCGTGGAATTTCTGCATACGAAACATCGTATTTCACAACCACAGAGAAGGATTTCTTCGTTGCACGGTGATTAATTGATAATTGAAACCAAAGTGGCGAGGTGTAAGAATAATTTCGATCATTATTGGTAGGTTCTTAGATAGACGGGAATTAGATAAAAATCTGATAAGTAGATTAAGGCTAAACAGGAAGTATTTCCTCATTTTTTTGGTTTTTGATTTTTTATTAAATATTGAAGCAATATTTTCAAAATCGGTTTTCGTGCACATGTAGAGCATGAATTAAGGTATCTTCTGATTTTTTTTTTTGTGGTGGAAAAAGTTTTCCATTTTTGCAGAAACATTTGCCACCACGAAAAAAAGTCAGAAGATACCTCGATCGATACTCTACATGTGCACGAAAACCGATTTTCGAAATATTGTTTCGTTATTTTATAAAAAATCAAAAACCAAACAGTGAGGAAATGGATCTAGTTTCGCCTTAATGTCTGCATACTGAAATAACGGATTGTTCAAGGTTACAGCAAGCTTTACACATGGATAGTTATTTGACATAGTAGTAAGACGACAATCTGATATGTCTCATTATAACTTCAGTTATTCTACGACTCTTAGAGTTGTGAATTAGCATTTGATGATCGTACTACCACTTCCACCTTTCAATGCACCCACGTCCTACAGGATAGAAGCATTGAGTGTTAAACTAAAGCACTTTAACCGGAGGTTTTGTACAAGAACATCTTATTTATGTTTACAGAAGAGAGAGAGCCGGGCATTCACCAAATTCGGTAGTTTTGACCAACTCTCGTCTTCGCTTCACACCCACTGTTCCACTCCCATCGTAGAACAACAAAATCGAACTTCTTGAATCAAGCCGCCGGCCGGCGCCGCATTGCCGCTCACACTCGTCGCACTTCATTCATGCTTCTAGCGATCACCACCACCACCACCACCATCACCATCAATGCGGCGCGCGGTCAGTCAGTTAATCGATCGGTCAACTAGCCCCGAAAAAAAAAAGATGAATTTGTTAGAATTGGTTATTAGTTAGGCTGATAGCGCGCGCGTGGAGCGGTTCACACTTCATAGTAGTCCGGTCCGGTTCGAGTGCTCACGCGTTCTCTGTTCTTCGGGATTCCCACTCCAAACTTTCCGAACTGGAGGAAGTGGCTTGCCAATTTGTAATTTAGCCGGTGTCGGTGTGATCGGGTTCAGCACTCAATGACAAAGAAAAGCGAAATTGGAGACGTCCTTCCAACAGATCCATCCAAACCATCCAGTCCACCCACCCACGTTCACGCTCATCAATCGGTTTTGTTTCGAGTGAAAGAAGAGAACCCAGCGGGAGTCAAGTGTGGCGGCGCAACAGTGAAACAAAACAAAACAAAAATTGATGAAAAAAATCCAGTTCAGTCAGTGTTGTGAAATGACATCGATATCGCCTGTTGCCGGCGTCATCACCATCCTTTTCAGTTTTATTTGAGGTGAGAAGCGGGGTAAAATGTGTTACTGGGGTAAAACGTCTCATAGTTTCATAAATTCGTGTTAGTGAAAAATATATTTAAGGTACAATAATGCTGGCCACGTCCTTGCAATCAGTTGGCATAAGGGAAGTAATGTTAGTGAGTAACCCTTGCTTTTCGGAGACCGTGTTTACATCTGCGTCTCTACAAAAGTCGTAAATTTGGAAAGCTTTATAGTTAGGAAGGTTCGGCAAACAAATTCTTTCCCTTTCAAACCCGCATTTCACCACGATCTCCCCAAATACGTTATGATTGGAAGGGCATCCCGCCTGATACGACGACGAGTCTGAACTGGCCTGGCGGAAACTATAGACAATAGAGGAAGCTACAGGTATTCAATTTCGCGCGTCCCTCGGTGGCACCAGCTCGACCAACCGCCCGTCCGTCCAACCGAAGGAACAGCAGTGCACCTGTTCGCTCATCGTTCACTTTTGTGCGGTCACCCACGAAGGAAATCAGAACACGATCGACCCTTGAATGGCACCGGTGGTTCGGTAGTGGGGCCGGCAGTAGTAGCAGGGCAGTTTTGAATAAAATACGAAGAGGAAGCGCAACATTGACATACGAACACGTTAATTTCCAACAATTGAACCCCGCCAATTCATCGTCCGGCACTCGGTCGGTCGGTCGGTTCATCATCACTCGGTGCACTGAACAGCTTGGTACGTACAGGGAGGAGGGGGAGACTCATCGATACGGTAGAGTTGTCCCCTTTGACGGTTTGCCACCGCACACCACACCACACAACAGCGCTCATTCCGTATTCATTGGAAACAACAACAGGTAGGTAGATAGATAGGGAAAAAACCGCACATCCACGCTCGACTCGATGTCAATTTGAGCTTTTGTTTTTGGGTTCTTGTAGGACACACTATGCTATTATTATTGTCACACACTCCGGTCGGAACTACAACCGGGGCTACCGGGGTTTGTGTATTTTTTTTGTCAGTAGCTTTGTTATTCAATAACGTTTTTTTTTGTTTTTCATCGAAACAATATAATTGGAAACAGACGGGGAGAGATAATTGGCGGGGGCAGCAGTATATGTAGTACTCTCAGTGGGAAGCAATCAAGTAACGGTGGATTCCCAAACGAGAAATCAAATAGGATTGATCTAAGCTTGAAGATCTAATAAAAGACGTGGGAATTAAGCATGTTTTCTTCTAATGATTGCATCCAAACTTTTTTGGAATCTGCTTCCCAGTCCAGGGAGTATTTTCACTCTCTGAAACAAAATGATGCGTTTTCTTGACAGGTCATGGGCCCAGAACAGCACCCAGCCTGACCCTAGAGGATTTGCTGAAAATGTTCTCTGATTTCTGGAAAAATCCCTTTGGGCATTCTTAGAAAAATCCCTGAGAGCATTTTTGGAGAGAGCCTTTGACGCATTGCTGGTCAAATTCCATAAGCCATTTTTGGAGTGATCCTGAAAGGAATTTCTAGAGAAATCTTTGAGGAATCCCAGAACGAGTAGTTTGAGGATTTTTTGAAAATATTTCGGAAGGAAATATTTGTTAGAAGTGGGGATTCTATCCTATTTCCGTCTAATTACGTCTAACCTCGACCAATAATAATCGAGTCTATTCTTGCACCTCGCATCATTGTCAATTTTGGTATCAATTACTAATTTTTAAATTTACTTCCATATGATGTAAACAAATATTGTGAAAAAACTACTATTTCATTAAAATAATAATATTGAATAATTGTCCCTCAGAATTCAGTTTCCGTCTAGTCCACGTCTATTTCGGGCACAACCTGAATAAAATTCATGGTACACCTTCTACGTGACACTATGGTACATAGGGTCAAAATTATGATTTGACCGTAGGTTTTTATTCGAAAAGTCGGCCAAATTCTTCGCAATCCCAATCAAATCATAAAGTACGTTTAGGCAGAGAGCTTTTAGCTTAAGGACAACGACCACAATATTTCAGTATTCTGTTGCCCACCAGGTGATAATACGCCATCACAGTACAACGAAGAAATCTTTCTCTGTGGTTGTGAAATACGATGATTCGTATACAGAAAATCCACGCACACATTTGCTTGCATCCTCCCTAGGCGAAGACAACTTGTTGTTCACATTTAACCGACGGGAAAAGAGTGATTTCTTTGATTAATTGAACATCTTTTGCTGCATTCAGCTGCGATGAAATCCAACTTTGAAGTACCACAAAGCTTTTGTGGGGTGTGAAGGTTGGTTTAACAAGTGAATCTGCCAAAGGGCAAAATGAACGGTGATGAAGAACAATTCGGCTAGCTGGTGTTTTGGTGCGGTTGCCTTCGTCGTACGCAAATCTGCAAAACAATTCAACTCGTAAGTGGAACTGAAATTTCGCATAGCTATTCGATTTCCAGTGCAATAAAGGCTAGTTACTGATAGTCTAGTTTTACTTCCATCTAATAAGCCATTGGCAAAGGTAAGTGGGAATATCTGTATTTATTGGTTATTTTCAGTCTGATATGACGGGAATTAACGCATATGACGAAGTAGATTTCTTTCCGTAAGTCACAGTGACTTCTGCGCAACCAAAATCTGCGCTGCCGCGACTTTTTTGTGACATGTGATTTGCTTGATAAGAGTTCTAGCAGTACAATCAGTGCTGTTATGCTGTATGCCATTGAAACATGGTGCGTATCAGAGGAACTCATCTCTAGAACACTTAACTACTGCAGTTGACTGGCGGTGGCGTCGCAGCCGAGGCGGAAATGAAATCTTTTAACAAGTAACAAGGCTGTAACACAATAGGACATCGCAGCCCAATGTATGCATGCCTAGAGATATTTCAGTACGAATCCATGGAGAAATTTCAGCATAAATCCTTGGATATATGACACCAGAAGACCACGTTGGAGCTTTAGAAGGAACCCATGGATGAGTGCCAGCAGGAGTATCTGTTAGGATGTTACCTGGAATTCATGATGGATTGCAGCAGTAACCTCTGGAAAAGTTCTATAATGGAATCCCTGCTGGAACCCTAGCAGAATTTTCTGGTAAAATTCCTGCAGGAATCTGTAGAAATTTCAGCAAGAATTATTAGTGAATTTCAAGCTCGACTCTCTGTAGAAACTCCAGCAAGAATTCTAAAAAAAATCCAGTAAAAACTTAGGCATCAAGAGTCCCCGGAAGAATTCCAACAGTAATCCTTGGATAAATTTCAACAGAAACCCCTGGGTGTGTACTGGGTGTGGAATCCCTGGGGTATTTGTTAAAAGAATGCTAACCGAAACCTCTGAAGGAATTTATTGCAGAAATCTCTGGATCTCTAGTGAAATCCCAGCTCAAATCCCTGTAGGAATTCCAGCAGAAATTTTTGAAACAAAATGTCATTTGGAATCCCTGGATGAATTTAAGTATGAATCTTCGAGGAATTCCAGCTGGATTTTCTGAAGGAGCTTCCGTAGAAATCCCTGGAGGAATTCTTGCAGAAAGCCATGGAAGAATTCTTGTAGGAACGCCTGAAAACATATTAGTAGGTATCTGAGGATAACTTCAAGCAAAAATTCTTAGAGAAATCCCATTCGTGGCTTCCCTTAGAGAATCTCTGGGAGAGCTCCCGGAGGAATCACCTCAACAGTCACTTAAGCAGTTTCAAAGAAAATTACAGGAGGCATTTCCTGAAATTTACATTTCCAAGAAATTTCCTGAGGAATACTCGGATGTTTTCGGAAGAATTCCAACAGGCATCTGTGAAGGATTTTAAAAGGAATCATTGAAAGAAACTCATAATGAATACATGGAGTAATTGCTGAAAAAGTCTCAGCAGAACTCTCTGATCGAGTTCGTGAGGAATCTTTGGAGGAATTCCAGCAAGAATTCGTAATAAAATTCTAGCCTGGCTTCCTGTAGGGTAAAAGTTTTCGCCCCCTTTATACAAATTCCATTTTTATGTATGAAGTAGCGAAGATTAGAGCACAATTTTAAAGGGGCAAAGTCTAGTGTTGTTACCTTATAAAGTTCAGCATGGGTCCCTAAAAACTATCTAGCAAAAACTGCAGTAGTAATTCCCGAAAGATTTCCAGCAGGAAGCCTTGGATAAATTCTATCAGAAATTCATTCAGTAGTTGCAGCAGGAACGCCTCTAGAGTAATGACTAGAAGAATCCCAGCAAAAAATCTCTGAAACAATTTCTGCAGAAATCTCTGCTTTCTCACGAGAGATTTTCAGCAAGAATCCCTAGACAAATAGCAGCTCAAATTCCAGAAGAAATTCCTAAAAGAAATCAAGTAAATAAATTCAGTAGGAATCCCGGGAGAAACTCTCGTATTATTCCCTGGATGAATCCCAGTAAGAAGCCCAAGAGGAGTTCTAGCAGGAATTGCTGAAGAGGCAGGAGGCAGAATTGCAGAAGGCATTTGCAGCTGGATTCCCGGATTAAATTTCATAGGAATTTCCCTAAAAATACTCTGAGGAACTTCCAGAGGAATACATGGCCGAATTTTCTTGTAGAAATCCCTGAATGATTTTCTGGTGAAATTCTATTAAAAGCTATTACCTTATTTGTGCTCCATGGGAGGTAGTAGGGTGCGGGTTAATTTTCAAAAGTTATTGAAATGTGGCATTCGTCTGGTCTTCTGGATTCAAATTACATAAAAAGAGGAACCTCTAAATTTGAGTAAAAATATTGTGATTGAGAGGTTGTGCAAGCGCCTATAAGTTGATTTTCCGGCTAATTGAAAGGCACTTTCACTTCAAGTGCCACAATTTTCAACCAATTTTTGTTTCTTTTACGAATCTCTTTTAAATTGGGTTTGAATACACTTGTACAACTCATTTCTTTCAAACTCTCGCAAAATATGAGTTTTTCAGGTTTTTTATTATTTTTTCTTCTTTTTACTAGAAATTGTGATTTCAAAACCCAATAACTTTTGAACTTTTTAAGCAATTTTAAATATTTTCTCGTGCTTTTATGGGTATTTTTGTTGCCTGAAACTTAGCTTAGATAAATTTCAAAAACCGTTCAAAAACACGTATTTTACAAGAATATTTTTTTTGTTTTTTTTTCTTCCTAGGGTAAGTGTTTCAATTATAACTATAGTATCAATTATTCGCCATTTTTTTTCTCTTTTTTCCTTTTTCATTTTTTTTTTTCGTTTTTTTTTTTTACTTTTTCTTTTTCACCCTTTAACGATGTAAAGCAACAAAATAAAATTTGTGAAAAACAGATTACGTTCACAAAAGATGGTTGTACTCATTTAAACTCCACATTTTGCTAAAATTATGGTAGTAATAAATCATTTTCCTTCAAATTTCGGCTTTTACTCCATAATGTACCAATTATGGCTAATCCCATGAGAAATGCATGCAAATAGTGCGAGAGGAACTGAAGTTAAAAAATGTATCCATAACTGGTACAGAGTTCCTATCATTGGCACACGCTGTAATAAATACTAAAAGTAGTTTTGGCTCCGTTTCTATATTTTTCTTGTAAAGTATGGAAACTAGATTATCTTTCAACATATTGATGACCTTCTTTGGTTTTCTCGTTAATTTTGTAAAAATAATTATCCTTAGGTAGTGCCATAGTTGGTCCTGCCAGCCCTAACCATATAACCTAATTTGCAGCTCTTTTGACCACTAGGGTACTAAGTAAGCGATTCCAATTGGCAGCTGCATTTACCCGACATGGTTTTGTTATCATGCATAGTTTAGGTCTTAAAATGATAAATTTATTTTATTTTATAATATGGAACTTTAACCGTCAATTTAAAAGAAAAACCTGATTGGTTCATTTTTTTTCAAAAATATTTTCAGATTCAAAAGATCCAGAGAAAAATTTAAAAAAAATCCTCCACTGTTTTTCATATATCTGAATAAAACGCTTCGGTTCCGAGTGAAAATTGCCAAAAAATCAAGCTTTTGGGCATGTTTAACAAAAAAATCTATTCAGGACATGTTCAGGCAACAAAAAATATCTGCTGTTAAATGATTTAAAATTGGTCAAGCAGTTGAAAAGTTATCGAATCTTTTTTTCTGAAAATTAAAGAAAATTCCTATTATTCTGTGTTAAAAAAAACTTATGTTCTGATTTTTTTGTTTTTTGTAAATCAATTTAAAAGAGATTCATAAAAAATATTGTAAATTGGTCAAAATTTGAGAAAGTGATAACACTCAAAGTAAAAGCATCTTCCTTCTACCCGAAAACTCAAATTTCAGTATGTTTGGCTCAAACTTTAAGGTGTCTCTCTTTTATAAGAACTCTACAAGAATTCAAATATTTTATTCAGTAATTTAGTATCTGATGAAAATAATCTCTCGAAAACCGATAAGAAGAATTTCCAAATATTTCTCCAGGAGCCTTGTATAAATCTGGTCAACGATCTGAGTCGAACATTTAGTTTCAAGCTTGGTTTCATTTTTTTCTCAAGAATTCTCCCGTGAGTGTTGCCAAGAAATTTTCTAGAGTCACTATAACAATGGCAATAAAAATTGTAATAATTAAAATATCAAAAAATCGTGCGCTCATGAGTGTTAAAACTTTTTTTCTTTACTCTTTTTTGGTGTATTGCTCTGAATTGTCAAACGTTATACTTTTCGTAATTCCATCCAGATCTTATGTATATTTATTGACAAAAATCTTTCTACAATCTATAGTTTTACTTCAACAAATTGTATCCTATATCTGGCATTGGATTCTCTCAAAACACACATATTTGTTGGAAAGCTTTGAAGAAGTTTCACCAAAAGGTTTGCTTTTTTTTAAGAAAACCCACGAAACTTCTACAAAGAACCAATCAAAGCCAGAAAATGAAATCTCGACAAAAATTCTACTACATTTTTCTTACAGTAACTGAAGATACTCTCGCAGAAAATGTGTTTAAAGTACCTTAGAAATTCATCTCAGAGAATCTCTGAGACAGTAGGGTGGGGCTAATTTTAAAAAATGTCTCCGGAATATGATTTCCCATGTGGAAAGTGATCCCCTAGTCGAAATAAGGGAGCTGTACAAAAATGAGCGATTTCGGTTGACATTTAGGGGTGGCGCAAAGGGTTTAAGTAAAATTTTTACTAGAACAAACCTCCAAAAAAAATTTCAAAATTAATTTTCAAACATAACATTTCTAGACTAAATCGGTGATTTTGGAACCCAATCGGGCCAAATTTGTGCTCAAAATTGCGATATCTCCAATGGTTTCCAAGAAATTTGAAAAAAATGTCATATTTTGGTATGTGCGGGAAATAAATATAACGACAAAATGATTTCAATGGTTTCATTCTCTCAGTGAGAGTAACTTGAGCAACACGCATATCAATGAATATGTATTGAAAGCACAAATGTTCATAACCGGTTGATTCACTTACAGCATGTGTGTGCTTGACAAGATTCGATTGTTGCTCTCATCTTCAAAGGAAATAAATATAAAGACACAGTTCACCACCTAACTGTCTTTTCCCGTGGACGTATTGTGGTTGCGTAAGACTTCAACTTTTTGTTTGTTTTCGTTGAAATTGGTACTTTAAGGTATACATGCACTGTTTTTATCAGATAAATATTGTTAATTATGTTTTTTGTTGTTGAATTCGCAGGAAAAATGCCGAAAAACAAGCGATTGACTAAATTTGAGCGAGGACAAATAACTGCCCTCCGTGAACAAGGTTTGACTCTTCGGGAAATTGACAGAAGAATAAAAAGGAGTAAGGATGTCGTGCATAACTACCTACGGTTGGGTAAGAAATATGCCACTAAGAAGTCACCCGGACGTCCGTCTATTCTGACACCGAGGATGAAGAGGGAAATCAAACGACTTGCAGTACATCAAAGGCTGTGTCCGAGTGCCATTAAAGCGGAAATGAATCTTCCTGTGTCTAAACGTCGGATATGTCAGATTTTGAGTGAAGATCCCAATATTTCCTTTAAGCAAACGACACCTGCACCAAAACTTCTTGAACGTCATAAGAAGGCCCGTTTAGCCTTTGCTGAAAAATACCAGTTCTGGGAGGATGAGTGGTCTAATATGGTGTTCAGTGATGAAAAAAAGTTCAAACTAGATGGACCGGATGGTTTCAGCAGTCGCTGGTGTGATGAAAGGCAAAACAGACCAACTAAAGAAAAAAGGAATTTTGGTGGAGGTACCGTTATGATTTGGGCAGGATTTAGCGTATCTGCAAAGACACCCGTTTGCTTCATTTCAACACGGATGAACTCGGAAATGTATTGCCAGCTTCTGGAGGAAGTTCTTATTCCATTTGCTGACAACGAGATGGATGAGAACATGATCTTTCAACAGGATAACGCTTCTTGTCATGCATCGGTATCAACAAAACACTTCTTGGACTTCCATAACATCCCTGTGCTGGAATGGCCGGCATGCAGTCCCGATTTGAAGCCAATCGAGAATGTTTGGGGCTTGCTTTCTCGCAAAGTTTATTGTCAAGGAAGAAAGTATGACACGGTGAAAGAATTAAAGTTAGAGATTCAGGATGAATGGTCTAAACTTGATCCGAATGAATTGAAATCGTTCATTACTTCTATGCCAAGACGTCTGCAAGAGGTTATTTCTCAAAAGGGAAATGCAATAAATTATTAATTTGTTATTTTCTTGAATTGAAATTCGATGAATAAAAAAATACTGTTAAAATAATTGGTCTTGTCTTTATATTTATTTCCCATGAGGAAAAATAAACTTTTAAATTGTTTTGAAATGAGTCGCCTCATAGGGAAAATTACTGATGATGAACATTTTACTTGCTGCTGAGCATGTATTGGAAAGCATTTGGTTTACACAGAATCGATTGAAATATGAAAAATTTCAGAAAGTAGTTTGTCTTTATATTTATTTCCCGCACTGTAACCCAAAAAATACCAAAATACGACATATTTTTTCAAATATTTCAGAAACCAGTAGATATATCGCAATTTTGAGCACAAATTTGGCCCAATTGGGTTCTAAAATCACCGATTTAGCCTAGAAATGTTATGTTTGAAAATTAATTTTGAAATTTTTTTTTGAGGTTTGTTCTAGTAAAAATTTTACTTAAACCCTTTGCGCCACCCCTAAATGTCAACCGAAATCGCTCATTTTTGTACAGCTCACTTATTTCGACTAGTGGATCACTTTCCACATGGGAAATCATATCCCGGAGACATTTTTTAAAATTAGCCCCACCCTACTAAGACAGCCCAAGAAACAGAACTAGTGGAACAACAGTTTCTTAAGCTAAAGTTTGCTTAAGAGTGGTTTATTCCACTCTTGTTCAGCAAAAATGTTTGTTGGGAGGGTGTTCTTTTGAACTTTTCTACAAGACTTTATAACGATTTTTGACCGGCATTCTTAAAGGATTTGTGCAACACTTTGTTCTTTAGTGGTTATCACTGGATTTCGTTAAAATTCAAGAATTCTTATTTGATTTGGGACTTTCTTTAAAAATTCTTTCATGTATCTTCAGAGATATTGCAGCAAACATGTCTTATTGAATTCTGCAGTAAGTATATCAAGATATTTTTTTTATTTTTTTTTAGGAATTCAACTCAAAACTCGAAAAAAATGTCATATTGATTATATTTTAATTCATTAACTACTCCCAGAAACTCCACCAGAAAAAAATGTCAGAATCAGTCAATTTCGTTTCATTCAAAAAAAATATTTTGGAGTTCTGGTGCAGAGAATTTTGATGCAAGGTAAATTTAGTAATAGCTTTTATGACGGCCTTTTTTTTGCAAAAATGTTCCTGGAACAGATTTTAATAAATCTTAGAGAACTGGTTCCGATTGATATTTTAACTCTTTGAGTTTTTATTTGCCGTTTCTGATAGATCTTAATGAAACGGTGATATATTTTTTAGAATTTATGGAAGCATTACCCAGTCAACACACGATCGTATATGATGTTGAATAGGATGTAAAAGTGGAGGCGATATACGCACAAGGTTAAATGGAAGCATGTACGCATATGGCCTCCACTTCAGCATCCTATTCAACATCATATAAGACTTTGTGTTAGCTGGGTATCGAAGACTGCTTGAGATATCCTTGTAAAAATTGTACTCTGTAAGACGTTCCTTGAAATATCAGTAAAAGTTCTTGATAAACTTGAAAACATTTGTTTTAAAGTTGATTCTCAAAAAAATGTGGAAAAATTGTGAAGTTTATTTCGATTTCAAGAGATTTCTAAAAAATTCAAATTAGACAAATTTAAGTTGTTACAAAATAATCTCTGAAAAAAGTTGAAGACAATGTTCATGACAACTATTCATGTGGATCTATGGAGACACTTCACAGAATATTATAATCATAATTCGTGGTAAGTATCTATGAAATTTCCATCGAAATTTCTCGCAGTGTTTCTGGGAAAAAATACATAAAAATTCTGGAAAAGTAGTTATTAAAATGGAATAATGTAAGAAGATTTCCTGTATCGACCGGAAATCGAGCCGTCGCCCTTATTTTGTTTCCAAATCAGCTAGACTAAATCAATTTCCGAATGTCGATTTGAAATTCAGTCACTTCAGTCTCTCGTCCTCGCCTCGTCAAACCAATTAATCCATCCAACCGAAAGAATACTCTCTTAATTTGCTAATTGAATTTGACTTCCAGATTAAATTAATTTACTTTTACACAGTGTCGACGGTGGCGGCAAACGGCCGAAGAAATTCTCCACAGTTCCACAGATGCTCATCACTGCCCCTCCCACACTGCACCGGGTGTGGGCGACCGATTCGATCGACGAGCTTAGCCCCGGCCAGGACAGCACGCAATTGCAAGAAAATCGAAGCCCACCACTTCGGTTCGAGGAATTTCAACACTCAATTTCACGCCTCCGTGTCGCTTTTCCATTCCCCTCCAGCCCCCACATCGCATCGTGGTGTTCATTGATTGGCAACTCTTCTTCGGCTCGGACTGGGACCGGAAAAATAATTACATTGTTTGCACCACCCGGATTCGATTCTTGCCATTCGCACAAATCAAGGTCCGCCGATTTGCACATGCATACATCACACGTATGTATGTATGTCTGTCACTCAGAGTCAAGTCAGCAGTCAACGAGCGGCGGAAAATCTTTCGATCGCATATCAACTTCGAAAATGCCAAAAAAGCCTAAAAACCCGAAGAAAAGTTTGATTTATTTTAACTGGGCTTCTCAAACTTCTCGGTCATGGTTTGTGATGGGAGCCTTTCCCGATCAGAGAGGCATAACAAAATCTAAGCAAACAGTGCTGTGCGATTTCAAAATGGTTAATTCCGAACGGCAATCACTGTTAAGTAAGAGTCAAATCTTAAAAGTCGACCATCAATACAGAAACGAACCACGAACCACGAACGGCATACTATATTTGTGCTTGTAGCACCGTGCACCAATACTAAACGAACTGACCCTCATTCAGACTAAAACTGGTGACGGTCATCAGCCAGTGAGTGTCATAGTTTCTGCGTCGAAGTGACGCTAACATTCGTTGTGCTTCTATTGTCATTTTCAAATAATGAACGTAGTGGACGTTCCCCTAGTATCAATGCGTTCGTCACGCATGTGTTTGTTATCGAAATGGGTGTTTTATTTTGTTAGGCTTCAGTTTTGTTATTCCTAGCCCATCGGGTATGAGCTCGTTGCCGAAAGACGAGGAATGACACAGAGACCAACCCGAAATATTTACATGTGCAGAGTCAATGTTGGCCCTCGCCTAAAGGCGAAGCAACGCGCGCGTCTGGAGGCACGCAGAGAAAAACTTTTGGACAAAAAGCCTTGAACGAATTCGCAACAGTGAGGGAGGGGGACGCGCGGATGACGAAGTCTTTGATTCTTCCACCTATTGATGGGTGGGAGGTGGATTTCGCATTGTTCGCGGTGTAAAATCTTTTCTTATGTAGGTATACGAATCCGGTGAATGATTGGGGAGCCCGCGATATGTGCGTTGCCGTTATGACATTGACAGCTGTCTGACAGCGTTAGGGGTTGTCAAAGTTTAGGAGCGCAAAAACTTCTTTGGCACACCGTTGTTGACGTTTCTCGGTGATGGAATTTTCGGGGATTCCGGACGAAAGACGACTTTAACGTAAGACGTTTGATTTGCAATTTCAGTTGGTTGGGCCGTTGACGATCGGAATCGGTCGGTTGGAGGGCGTTAAATCAATTAGACACGATGTTTTTGTAGGGGAGCCGATGGTCGCCTAAAATTCAATAACGGTAGATTGATTGAAAGACGATGCTCCAGGTCGGTCGTGTCTATTTTAGTGGAAAAGAGGGTGGACGGAATTTGGCTTCATATACAATTAGAACAGTGGTTCTCAAAAGGGAGAGTGCAATTAGGTCATTCAGCTCTTTTGATTACTAACCCTAGTAGTTGAGGGCATGACCTTGACATCGAGGTGCGCCTAGCGTAACGTCTTAGAAAGGCTAAGATAACTCTCCAGTTACTCTAATGGTTAAGGCTATGGATCGCCAATCCGGAGACGACGGGAAATCGATTCCCGTTCAAGTCGGGAAAATTGTCTCGACTCCCTGGGCACAGTGCATCATTGTACTTGCCCCACAATATACAATTTCATGCAATGGCAGGCAAAGACAGCCATTCAAATAACTGTGGAAGTGCTCGAAGAACACTAAGTTGAAGCGAGGCAGGTCGAGTTCCAGTGTGAACGCAGAGCCATAAAGAAGCAGAAGAAGAAGAAGAACTCTCCTACAACTTGTTACAAAAATAAAAGAAAATAAATTATTATAGAAGGATTAACATTATCACGACACATAGAACCTAACAAATGCACAAACAGGAGACATCACAAATAAACACAGCACAACACAGAACATGAATGTGTCCAAGTATCCAGGTGGATAATTTCTTCCTATCACTGGATGACGAGGTTTCAGGTATTGGTTTGGGTCCATCAGTCATCCTGGAACTGTATTTTGATTGGCAATTTTCATTTCAGTTCACAGCATTTGTTGCTGTATTCATAGCCTGATTTTGTTTAGGAAAACTGTTCCTAATCGCGCATCCCGTTT
Source organism: Aedes albopictus (assembly GCF_035046485.1). Taxonomy (NCBI): domain Eukaryota; kingdom Metazoa; phylum Arthropoda; class Insecta; order Diptera; family Culicidae; genus Aedes; species Aedes albopictus. The sequence continues at coordinate 15,127,270 of NC_085138.1, forward strand.
CGAGTTCTATTACTAGTGCTCTATAACTTGAAGTCCGTTTCAGGGAAAGGTTTGTATCTCTAGTATTTATCCACTGAACGAAATGGCCTGAAAATTGGCAATCAAAATAGGATTGCACGTCATGGGTCACTATTCTGACAGAACCCTTCAAATGTGCATTTAAATTAGACGAATATATACAAGTAAAATTAAAACATACAACACAAATAACTCACGAATGTTACATTTAGAACATATTAGCCAATTATTTTGTCTTATTAATGTAACAAATATTTATATCCGTAAAAAACTTCCAGAGGTGCCAGATTGCTTTCCCAAAAATCCGTAGCATCTTGATTAAAATTCAGATTTTTCTATATCGCCGTATTTAACGGTTAAGGAGTAACAAATGTCCTGGATTTAAATTAACAACTGGTAATATTTGTTGTGCTACTTCACAACCATTTCAAATATTTCTTGTAGATTTTTAAAACGAATGTTGTAGTCAAGAGCAGACCATTCACTCTTTATCTCTAAGATTTCTTTTAAAATTTACTAATAGAAAATGTTTGTCTGTATAAAAGGTTAAAAATCTGCATATCTGGCTCCTCTGCAAGTCACTCAACCCATTCAAATAAAATCTCTTATACTACATCAATTCGGTTTTTAAATTTTGTACGAAAGAGCCTTTTTTTCTGTGCCATAAATAAGTTTTTTTCTCAGATTTTTTGAACTTTATTTTGATTCCTAAAATCAATTTTAAAGAAATTCAACTTATTTAGTGATCTTTAATAGAAAACACGGGCAAAAACGTTATGATATTCAATGAAAACTTTTTAATAGATTAGGATAAAAAAAGTTCAATTTCAAAAATTGAAAAAAAAAAAAACAAAAATTTGGTGATTTTGTGGGTTTTTGGTGTACGGCCAGGCTGGTAAGTGACCAACTTTACCACAGAAGGATGAAACAAGACTTGTCAATGTCAAAGCTAAGCATGGAACAAAATGTAGACCTCCACTACCAGGAAACATTGCTTTTTTCAGCAGAGTAGTTTCGAAATAAACATGGAACATATTAATGCTGTCCAGAACTGTACAACTTCGTTTCAAAATTCCCTTTTTTTTATTTGAACATCTTTGTCTTTGATGTATGTCTGCTAAGTTATGATTTAAAAAATCTTAAAACGTTTGATAAAATCAGTGTCAATATGGAAAAAAATAATAAAATTTAAAAAATAAAAGTAAAAAAGAAACCTGAGCAGAATATTGTAGGTGACCCGTTTAGCCCCGTATGTCACCGGACAAATTCTATTTGTTTTTCTTTTTATAGTCGCTGTTGATAGCAAATGAATAACAACCTCAATTGTGTGAACAATCATTGGTTATGTAAGATTGAAGAATTGAAGTTTTGTGGCGTTGCTTATGCTTTTAAAGGCTACTCATAAACAAAAGTAAAAGTTTTTTCAATTTTTTTTTCCAGATTCGTGAAAATGTTTCCAGGAAACGGACATACACGCATCTCCTTCTTCTTCTTTTTGGCGTAACGTACACTTCTACAAATATTAACTAAGAGCTTCCTATTCCAACCAGGTTCAGATATACTCAGTGCCCAAGAAAGCCAAGGAAATTTTCATTGCTATCTAAAACTTTTCCTGGATTGGCCAAGTATTGAAACCGATTCATGCTCAATACCCACGCCTTCGCAGCTGTGGCTATATGGGTCCTAATTTATGCTCATAAAATCACTAAGTTAATATAGAGATACAAAAAAAAAAACAATAAAAACATTGTTGACAAAATTTCTTGAAAAATATTGAAATTTGTGGACCAACTTCTGGCAAATTTAAAATATCTGTCTAAGGGTCGGTTTCCTCACCATATGATTAAACCTGGTTTAACGTTTATACCAGGCTGAAGATATCACCCCTGTTAAATTATAGAAAAAAGTCTCTGTCCATTCCATTTCATTCCATTCCATTCCAGTTTTTTTTTTCAGAAAACTCAGGTATGTTTCCAAACATTTCTCCAGGAATTCATCCCAACGATTTTGACAAAACTTTCTACTCTGTATCCAGCTTGAATTTTTTCCTCAGAGTGCACGAGAAATTGTTCCAAAGCTTCATCTCAAAATTAGGGTTTTGACTTTTTTTTATCTCTTTCGTGACGAATCAGCACCATATTATGTTTATATTCCAGGAAGGAGCGTTTGGGTCTTTTCAAATAATTGAAATCACATATCTATTCCAAATCTCTCTTATTCAGTTACAACAAATGGGTCTAGGGGAAGCATGGACCCCCATAAACCGAATAGCCCTCTAAAAGAGCACTGTGAAGCCTCCAAGATATAAAAATTGACTGCGAAACTGGATGCATTTACTTATTTCGTCGTTTTTTTTTTCAATTGGTTTCCATGTACGGACGCTTAGAGGAAGGATCCAGGTATCTCCTGATATTTTTTTCCTTTTGGAAAATGTTTGTCGTTTTCACAAAAAACATTTTTTTTTTGAAAGTTTATTTATTTATTTTCTTTTTTGTTAAGACAAAAACATTTTCCACCACAAAAAAAATCAGGAGATACTTTGATCCTTCCTCTAAATGTGTATGAATACCGACTTTGAAAATATTGCGCCCTTATTATATGAAAAATCAAAAACTAAAATATGAGGAAATGTAGCCAGTTTCACCTTAAAAACGTGAAAATGCCGAAAGAAACGTATGGAAAAATCGTGGTTGAAAATATGTATATAATCCTTATTTTATTTGCACAGTCATTTTAAAATTTATCTGAAAAATTGACGAGAGGATTTCTATGAAGTTTTGGTAAATCTTCTAAAAAAAATCTTTTTGTCTAATTCGAGTTTTATTTTTATTTCTTTTTTTTTTGCATTTCTTTGATTTTTAAGATTTTTTTTCTAGAATTCCTTCCATGGATTTGGCCAACATATTCTTAACTGCACCCAGCTGAAAATTTGACCAAGGAGTTCAGAAAAAATATTTTCTGAAAAATTTGGTTTTAAAAGCAATTTCTGGAAATCGACTGAAGAAATTAAATATTCCCTGCCAGATATCCTTCGAAAATTTTTACCTACACTTTTTCTCAGAAATTTCCTGAGAAAAGCTCATTATAAATTTCATCAATCATTTCGCTATTAACCCTAGAGCGATCGCGCTGTTGTATTTTGTACAACACGATGAAAAAATCTCGCTTTTTGTATTCAGCATTAGCGTGGTGCTGACGCAGGTAGTCAACCGCGCGAGTTACGGAAGGTTAATAACTGCAATTGTCTGAGTAAACATGTACTCCTTTGGAGTTTTCTCTCTTTATGAATTCTTTTTAAAATTTCTTTGAAATTTCAATATTTTTGGAAGATACGTCTGCATCTTTCAAAGTAATAGATTCCATATTTAAATCAGGTGTTCTTTTAGAATTCTCGTGAAATTGTCTTCTTTTTCTTTAGATTTAAGTGATATTTTGATCTTACGATTGCGCAACTCTCGTTGATTTTTGGGTTAGCTACAAGGTAAGCCACGGAATTCTGAACTCAATTACACTGCTCGACAGTGGTTCACGCTATGGGATGAAACTCAAAATTATCCGAGGTTTGAATCCCCCGTCATAAGGGAAGATTCAAAAATTACGTCCATCGTTTTTCGGGATTTCTAGACCCCCCCCTCCCCCCTCTGTCACGCAATTTCCCTATACCCAATACACGTACTGTCACACTTTTTCAGACCCCCCCCCCCCCTCCCCCAAAATGTTGGACGTAAATTTTGAACGTTCCCTAATGACGGATTTTTTTTAAATATTTGAACACGGTTGAAACCAAAGTTTGTATGGTGAACTAGGGGTGTTCAATTCCGAAGAGGAATCACATGTAATTATTGCTTTCCCATTTAGTTATTTCTCAACTCATTTTAACATTTTAAAATTTTTGAAGTTCATACTATACCAGAAGTTGTATAATTGGGGATTTTAAATAATATTTTGAAAAAAAAAATCAGAAAATATCAAATCAGTCAAATACTTACCCATTTCTTCAGTATTTTTTCTCGAAAATTTATTCGATTATTTCTTTGAAAGTTTCTCAATCAATCCCTCTGAGTATTCCAATGGAAATTTCTTTGAGAAATCTTCCGAAAAATTCTCTTAAAAGTCTTTTAACAAGGCCCTTGTTGTTATCTTGGTTTTTTTCTATTAGAATTTTTATGGCCATTTCTTCATGAACTTTTCAGCTGCATGGAAATTAGGAGTTTCTTTCGCGATTTCTTTGGAAAGAAATCGCCCCGCTTCTCAAAATTCCAAAAACATCTCAAGCAATTATTTTTGAAATTCCAGTGTCTTTGGGAATATTTCGAAAAAAAAAATATAAAAATTGGAATATAATCATTAGACATAGAAAATGTCCCAAGTGGAAGGTAACGTTCAGTACTGGACAGAAAAAAGTGCTTATTGGCTCAGTTTAGGAGTTTGAGTCGCAGCTTCCAGTGCACTGATTGATCTCAAATTTGGACTGAGCATTCATAATACAGTATTGTTCCGATTTTATCACGGCCTTTTTTTGAAAAGTCTTTTAAATATTCTACAAAACCTATACGATTTTTTTCAATATTTTTAACGTTGCACAACGCGCCATCAACATTCATCTTGAAGGAAAGGGGAAACACTTGCTCTCAAATGTAACAGAAAATAACTGAAAAATGAAAGACTGACGCATGGAGGCCGTGATAAAATCGGAATATCACTATAATTTGAACTTTTTAAAATAACGCATAACTTCCATTTCAGGATAAGAAAAAAGAAAAAAATTGATTTTTCAAATAATTTGTAAACAAACTGTCAAACTTTAAAGAAGAGCATATCTTTCTAAATATTCAAATTTCGGAATTGTTCTTAAATCAAAATTTGGCGATTTTTTTCGAAATGCGTTATTTGCGATAATTTTAAAAATCCTTCATAGAATAGTCTAACTCTTGAAAAATTAAATTTCAAGTAATCGAGAGTGTCTCTATTTTCTCTTAGGTCAACAAACCCTGAACGAGAACTGTTATTTTGGAAACCTATTTGGTTATTTCTCTGGTAACTTTTTTGGTTATACCTTCTTCAGCAATTTATTTGAAAGACGGGCTTGGTGGTCTAGTGGCTACCGCTTCTGATTTATATGCAGAAGGTCCTGGGTTCAATCCCCGGCCCGTCCCTTTCCTCCTGCTTTGTATCTTTCTATATACTTTCTCTCTGCTCTCTACATATACAACTCATGTTTATAAACATGTTCATAGCCGTCGCTAGAACAGAAACGGGTTGAAAAAGCCGTTTCCCTTCCTTCCAAACTTTCTTCACAGCACAGTGTCACAATCCTATTAGAAAACGCCTACAAGCTATGCAACCAAGCGAACTGTGCCGCACATCTTCAAAATAATAAAAACACACAATTCTATCACCTTCCCCTGGTATCCACAAACCAATGTGTGAACCTTCTGCCAACCAATTCCCACCAACACTCCAACATCCGCATGAATTTGTGCTGGCGCAGAGGTATATTCGGCCAGATGTGGATACAAACGATTGCAATCATCACTTCCTTACCCCTTCCCCACATTGACCTGCAACCTGACGTGGCAGGCGCCATTGTCGCCTAAAAATAGAAGATCACCAACGCTCACACACTGAAGATGCCTGCTAGTCCCCGGCAGTTATCTCATTGGTCCTTGTGTGAGTGTAGGTGGTCTGGCGATACTGGAGTAGCATCCACGGGCGGTCAATCAAGCTCAAGCTATACCTTCTTCAGCAATTTATTTGAAATTACTTACGCACGTAATTTAAAAATTCCATTGAGAACCCGGAATTAAATAAACTGCAATTGCCTTGCTGGCTCAAAAGATTCCTGGGAAATTTCACAAGCATTTGTCTTGGGAATTTCATCGTCTATTCTTCCGGTACATTCTTTGAAATTTCCTTCCGATTTTTTATTTCTTTTTTTTTTGTGAATGCCTGTGCTCAGCTGTAATTTCTTTTAAAGTACTATACACTGAAGCCGACCTTGAAAGTTGATGTCGAAACATGCATCTGTCATGGGATGCAAACACATAGTTGGAACCAAACGGAACAGCATTTAACTCGATTTTCTTCTTTCTAAGAGGTGTTTCACTGAGATGCCCATGTTCACCATTGTTTGGTATCTTTATTTTCAATTCTAATGGAAAACATTTCGCTAATTCTTTTCTAAATTTCTTTAGAGTTCCACCGGTAACTACTCTTCGATTTGTGTTCAATTTATTCAGAAATTCTTTTTTTTTTGTTCAAAAAATCCTTTAGACACTTCTTTAGCTACTTTTTATTTGAGAATTGATTTGTTCAATTCCTGAGGAATGATTTCACAATTTCTTTAGGAACTCTTTTGACATTTTCTTTTTGGAAGTGTCACTTGAGATTTTTTTTTAACAATTGCATTAGAATTCCTGGCGCAATCCCTGTGCGAATTTCTCAAGCAGTATTTTTGGAAGCATATATTGACAATTCTATGAGAGGTCCTTCGGTAATTATTCTAGAAATCGAAAGTTCCTTCTGTACTTCTATTGTAAATTACTTCAGCAATTCCATTTAGATTTCATGAGTCTTCCATTTCCATAAGATCGACCGAAGGTTTATGAAGTGATTGTTTAAGAAATTCTCGAGGTATTGTGAAAGTATTTGTGGAGTGAAAGGAATTTTGGAAGGAATTCCTTTAAGAATTGCCCTAGCAATTTCCAGCTGAATGGTCTAAATAATTACCGGAAAAGTTTTCTGAAAATTTTTAATTTTCTTTAAACCATAGCTTTCCAACCTTCATTTCGCGACCCCCCAACCGCTTGCAGGCACGCTTCGATTGTTTTACGAAAAGCGCAGTGACGACAGACTGGAGGGTAGCGTGAGCCAAGGTTGGGAACCGTGGCTTTAAACGGTATAATCCAATAATTTTGCCTAAGAAACTCTCAAATAGACTACTAAAGGAACGCAGTTTTCAAAAGAATTTCCAATTAAAATACAAAAAAAAACTGAAAGAATTCCTAAAAAAATGTCCGGATTTCATTCCAATGCATCTATTAAAGTCACCGTAACGTTGTCGGGAAATTGTTCAAGTTCAGAAGGTGTCTATTCTAGTTGCATTGGTAGGTCGGGAAACACTGCCTAAGATACGTTCAATCATCCGTAATTCTTCGATTCGACCGCTCTACTCGACACCCCCTCTTGTAAGATAACACCCAATAAATGGAAATTGGACCCACTTTATGTTGGGCCAACAAGAACGGTGCTCGTTCCCCATTTCTTGAAAACTGCTCAAGTGAAGCTTGATTTCCATCGCTGCCACGCCGCCCCCACCGACGACGCCAACCCTGAGGCAACTTGTAAACCTTCACTCCGGCAGCAACAACGTCCGGAGCCGGTTTCACTACGAATCATCATCAACTGACAGAAGGAACAGCCTCAGCGTTCGGACTCAATCGATTGCGGATTAGCATTGGCCCCCTCCCTCAGCTTCGATTCCGGTTCTCAAGAAAGGGGCGAAGGGCGAAATTTTTAATTACCACCTCATACCACCTCCTCCGGCAAACCGCCACATCTATCAAGAAGAAGACGACCTTTTCCTCAAAAAGCGACGGTGGCGATGGTGGTAGATCGGCCCCGTAATCGAAAGTAATCAAAATTCGAAATAGGTACGTACACCAGCTCTCTCTCTGGCTGTAGGCCACAAGTTTTATCTAGTTTTCCAAACAACCTCCGCCTCAGTTCAGTCATCATCTTCCATCGCCGCCATCCGTCTTGTAATGAGCGAGTACTTTCTGCGCCGGTTACAACCTGATTCCGGTCCCGTCGTCGTAACCGACGACTGACTGACTGGTGCGCCGAACTTCTCGGAAAATTTAACGATTTTAATTCTATTTATTCATCAATTGCCCGAGCCCGAGTTACTGGAGTTGAATCGTGCGTTTGTTGGGCGGGCGTTGTTTGTGCCAAAACAGTAGCTCGTAGATGTTCAAAGAAAATCAATAAATTTAATTGGATTCAATTTTGATAGTTGTTTTCAAGTCAGGGTTACAACAACCAACACGGCCTATTTGATGCGTCCGGTCGAACTATGCCGCGAAATGTTTGCCTTTTCCGCGAGGCGTAGGTCATAAAGCGTAAGGTACCCACAATATCATCACCGGTGAACGCCGCGCCGACTAACAGTTTGCGCGCGCCGGTCGATTGAACTTGTAGTTCTCGTTAATCATTTACCCAACTGGGGTCTTCGGCGGAAGAAAGGCTTTTCACTCAGCAGTCCAAGTGGGCGGCCGCCTCCGTTCATCCTCCCCGCAAAAGGGGCTTAATTGAATTTCGATGAAAATTTCTCACTAAAAGCACCAATTTAGCCACCGGCTCCAGCCAGCAGCGGCGGAGGAGGAGATGATGCGTTGAGGAGTTCGGTTGTTGCCAAAATCGGTGCTAGCGGATTTCGATGTCGATCGAAGGAAAACACCTGTAATTGGTTGTTACCCGCGCGCGCGGCGAGATATGATCTAGAATAATGGATCATTAAGGTGAACTCGGTGGTAATTGATTGGTTGTTTTCGATATCGGTACGGTACGTGGAAGGGTATAGATTTTGAGGTGTTTTAATTGGATAGGTGGAGGCCAGTGAACTTTAAATTCAACAGCTTTCGGTTCCAATGTCAATGCAGTAGAACAACGCTTGTGGAGTTTTTAACTATATTTCTCCATTATGATCCCGTTTTTTTCTGTCTGTGGTTATTTTATTATTTTTTTTTTTGTCCCTATTGGTCCCAGATAAACGAACGCTTCAAAAACTTCCGACACAACCTCATCAGCGCAAACACCGCTAGGCCTGTCTCTGTCTCTACCCCCAACCATGTACTTCGTATAGGTCGAGTTTCAATATCATCAAGCCTATTCTCGCTGTATCCCTCTTTAGAGCTGTAGAAGCTTCTTCCACTACGCTACGATCGTTGCCGATAAGATCAATATGGTTCTCAAAACCAAGGAGCATGTTAGACCATTTGATGAATAGTGTCATATCTCTACACGCCAGACCTTCTAACCGCTTCTTCTAGTGCAATGTTGGACAATAAATTAGAAAGAGCATCACTCTGCTTCAATCCAGTCTAGGTCACAAACTAGGTAGATACTTCGTCTGTGATCGGAACACTAATTTTTGATCCATCCAGCGTTGCGCGTGTCAGCCTTATTAGTTTTGTCGGAAAATCATGTTCTGATTTTTCTGCCAAAGTTAATTTCCTTTCACTAAATCGGACGCTGCTTCAATTTTAATGCACAGACGATAAGGGGTCATGCACAAATTACGTCACGCTTTTAGGGGGGAGGGGGGGGGGGTAAACAGAACGTGACAACCCATACAAAAAATAATGAGGTCCCATACAAAAAGTGTGACATAGGGGGGAGGGGGGTTAAAAAAGGTCGATTTTTGCGTGACATAATTTGTGTATCACCCCTAAGGGTGCAAGTTATACTTCCGCAACTTGTCTAGGCTTATCCGCCTAGGTTAAACATTTGATTCGTCGTTGATCGGCCGTCACTTAAACCAGTCTGGTGTTCGCCGACCAATGACTCCTCAAGAGGTCTCAGTCTGTTCAGCAGGACAAATGAATGTATCTTGTGGGCCGCATTTTGAAGGGTGATCCCTCTTTAACTAGCACACTCTTGTCTATGCCCTTGCTTGTAGAATCTACAATGTACAGGGGATGGCCAAAATGTTTGGGATAGGCAACTTTTTTTACCCCACAAAAAAATTCAACATGCTGTAACTTTTCATAGAGTGCATCAAAAAATCTCAAATTTTGACTGTTTGTCAATCTATTATGTGTGCATCATTGGTACAAATTTGGGCTCGATTGATTAATTTTTCGCGAAGTTAGAACCGTTCGCGTAAAACACTATTTTTTAGACAACTCATTTTTGAGCTGTCATAACTCGGAGACCAGTGAACCAAATTGAATGAATTTTTTAACGTTTATCAACAATATATTGATACTCAATACGACGTTATAAAATGTAATATTTTCTTACGGCGAATTAAGTTATATCGGGTTGAAATTTTTACCCATATAGAGGAAAATAAGTAAAATTAACAATACCACACAAAAATTATATAATGTGTTTTTCCTTCAATCTAAATAGGCTCTAATATATCTGATTAGAGATAATTTGAGAACAGAAGTGGAAAATCTTTGGATATCAACACTAAAATTTATTCACATTAATGTAAAAAAATTACATTTTTTCGAGAAAAGTCCAAAAAGTGTCAATCTATGATAACTTTTTTCAACGTTTAAAAAGTATCTATGTTTTAATAGTTTGTGAAGCATTTACATATTGTAAGTGTACGTTCAAAATTTCATTCAATTCGGTTTACTGGTTTCCGAGATATGACAGCTCAAAAATGCGTTGTCTAAAAAAAGGTGTTTTACCCGAACGGTTCTAACTTTGCGAAATATTAATCAATCAAGCCCAAATTTGTACCATATAATAGGTTGACAAACAGTCAAAATTTGAGATTTTTTGATGCGCTCTATGAAAAGTTATAGCATGCTGAACTTTTTTGTGAGAGAAAAAAAAAGTTACCTATCCCAAACATTTTGGCCATCCCCTGTATATTGATCAATGATCATTTGAGGCCATCGAACCAGCTGTGGAAAAATATTCATCCTCCCATATCTCAAAAAAGACTCTGATGGTTCGATTGATGTAGCTACTAGCTTCCGTGCTTTAGAAGTTGGCCCGGGTTCTCGTCTTTCCCAGAACTTTGCTGTTTTTCAGCTCCTTAGGGGCATTCTTAATCTCATCCAGTGTTAGTGTTACACCACTTGACTAGTGTATCTTCTTTGATACCATTTAACAACACTTTTAATTGACACGAATGCACAATTGTGCAAGTTGTCGTTAATAAACAAACAAACAACACTTTCAAGTGTTGCTTCCACCTGGCCTCCACCTTCGTTTTGCCTGTCAGCAAATTTTCTTCCCGGTCATACTGCGCACTTGTTCAGTATTGTGCCGCGCACCATTGACAGTTACATAAAACCTCTGCATATCGTTCCGATCCATGATTTCCTGCGCTTAAGCATTCATACCAACCATTGTGTTGACGTCGCTGAGCGGTGCCTATCACTTCTTGCTCTGTTGCTGCCACTGATTCATGGAAGACACACACACCCGTTGGCATTGGTCACTCCTAGTCTGGTCACTTTGTCTGGTTTCTGATGGCACTGTGCAACAACCTCTTCGGTTGACAAGCATTAGATCAGTGGTGCTCATCATTTGGCCCTCCAAGCCTTAAGATCGGCCCGCGGAGTACTTTAAGACGAATCGAAATTTTTGAACGATTTTGTGAAATAACTCGTTAAATTTATTAAAAAATCTAACAAAAAAAATTGCAGATCAATTTTCAAAGTGTTGAACACAAATGAAATGATAAACATATAAAAAGAACAATCCGTTCTGGTAAGATTCGAAATCGCAACTCCTAGATATGTCGGCATTTCAGCTAAGTCACGAAGCCAGCTTTATAGTTATTTATAAGTGGTACGAATCAAATGAAAGTTTGTTAAAAATGTAATCTTAAATCATTTAAAAATTAGTTGCAGTTTTTAAGCGCTGTCAATGCAATGCTGAGCAAATATTGCATATTTCGCCTTTCCGAAGAACATAAAAACTCAAAGCACGAAGTTTTTGACAAAATTCTCAACGAATCTCAACTTGGTTGTCAATATTGTTTAATTTTCACTTCTTTTCTATTATAAAACTCACACATTTTTTCGAAACAAAACTTACGAATTCTAGCTAAACTCCTGAGGAAAAAATCTCAGGCGAGATTCATAAAGCGTCTTCTGTGCCCTTTTGGAGAAACTTTTGGATACATTTTTAGAGAAACTCCAAGAAACATTATTGGAGAAAAAAATTTAAGCAACTCAAAGCGAAATATATGGAAAAACTCAAATTATCCTGGAGAAAATAAACCTGAAGAAACTCAATGAGAAAGTTGTGGCGATACTGCATGGAAATTATAGGAGCATCTCCTAGAAAAATGTTCTGGTGCCTCTCTAACAGAAATTTTTTAAACAACTTTAGAATAAATTCCTCAAGCAACAAAAAGAGAATTTTCAGGAGTAACTATAAACAAGATTGCAGGACCAACTGCATCAAGACACAAAAGATGCCTATAACGCCTGAGGAAAATTTGAACAATAAATTTGAAGCAACTTATGCAGCAACTTTAGAACATAATTTTGAAGAAACTTCTGAAAACAATTGTTAAAAATCTAATTTTTGAAGAAATTTAATGATGTAGTATTTCATCAACTTTAGAAGAGACTTATGGAAAGAATTTACTAAAATTTTCAAGAAGCTCCTGGAAAATTTTCGGAAAAATCCGGAAGCTATTCTAGGAGAAATTCTTGGAAACGATTAATCAGGAATTCCTGAAGTAGCTTCAGGGCAGTAGGAGTTCTTGGAGGTGTTCCAAGAGAATTCTAGAAAAACTAAAAGAAACTTCAAGAAATTTATCGAAAACCTTCTGGAGCAACACCACAAGAAATTTCAGGAGAAAATCTAGCAAACCTTTTTGGAGCGATTCAAAAGAAATTCTTGTAAAAGCTGCTTGACAAGTTCTTGAAGTGGTTTCAAGGCAATTCTAGGGGCAACTTCTAAATTGTTAATTTGAATTTCAATTTGAAGCTCAAACGTTTATCTCATCCAAACTTATGAATCTAAATTGAACTCCACGAAGGGCAATAGATTATAAAGTTTGACCCTTACACAAGTTCTGAACAGTTCAGATTTTTAATAAATATGCTTTAGATTTGTTCTTTTTGTTGTTTTTGTGCATCGATGTTCTATGCGGCCCGCAGGTCGATTCCGAATTGCAAATGTGGCCCGCGGTATCCTCCATCCTGAGCACCAGGGGGGTACCAGTAACATTTTAATGGCCAATTAGTCTTGTAGAGGTTTTTAGAACCGTCATAGAACCTTATACCTTTTATTTAGATTTTATGATGGTTCTAAGAACCTCTTCTAGTATATGTGACTTGAACATGTTACTTGGTTACAGAGTTACAGGTATGGTTGACATTCCCATTCATCTGCTGAGTACGCGATTAAACAACCTGTTCAGTTTACGATCTCCTATCTAAAATCACCAATCTCAGAGATCTAGCGAATAGTATTATGGCATTTTTTTATTTCTTGTTGGGTATGTAATAAATCACTGTGACCAGTTTTTAGATCTGTTGTGACAATTGTGGCATTCTATCTATAAGAATTATTTTTTTGAAAACTTTCTCCAAAAATTTCTTTTACTTCTGAGAATTCTTTCAAGGAATCCTGTGGGAAGTCATTTATCCCTTCAGAATTTATCCAAAAGATTATCCCTGAAGCTAATTTAAGAACTCTTTTAAAAAAATCGTCCTTGGATACCTTCCGAAATTGCTTCAGGAATTCCTTCAGATGTTTGAGAAATCCACCAGGAATTCTTTTCAAGGACGCTTCCACTGTTCCTTTGTGAAAGTTCTTTTAGAATATCGTCCATTCATTGCTACAAAATTTCTTCTAGGATTTCCTTCAGAGGGTATTCCAGAAATTTACAAAAAAATCCCCAGAAATCCGTCTAAGGAGTTTTTCAAAAAAATCATCCATAGCAAAAAGTTTTCAGCGATTTCTTCAGAAAATGCAAAGTTCAGAACTCATCCGGAAAATTCTCTAAGGATTTCTTTAACAACTCTGCCTTTACTCTTGTAAAGCTACTTTCAGAACTTCTTCCAAGGATTAGGATTTTCTCTGGAAATAACTTCAAAAATTCTTTATAAGATTTTCTTTAAGTAATCTTTTGAGAAATCCTTCCAACATTGCTCCATGGATATGTTCAGAAATAACTCCGCTTAATTGGGTCATAAAATATATTAAAAAACCCCTCCATCGGTTTCTTCAAAAACTCTTCCAGGGATTCTTTGAGAAATGTCTCCAGGATTTCCTCCAAATATTCCCTCATTTTCCCAAAAAAAAAAAAATCCAGATATTCTTTTTGGTAAATTTTCATGAGCTCCTTCTAAAACTCCACCAGGGATTATTTTAGATTTTTTTCTTAGGACAAGTATGAAAAATTCTTCACAGATTTCTTTTGGGATTGCTTCGGAGATTTCTACAGGTTTCGGAAGTTCTTGCATATGTTTTTCAGTAATTTCTTGAAAAAATCTTCTGAAGATTCCATCAGATATTCGTACAGGTTTTTACTCGGGTTTTTTCTTTAAGAAGTCCACTAGTGATTTGTTCCGGAATCGCTCTCTGGATTCCTTTGAAAGTTCCTGGAGGAATTTGTTCAGGAATTTCGGCGGGGATTCATCCAGAAAATCCGGTGAAAATTCCTACAGAACTTCCAACATTATTCCTTTCAGCGATTCAGGCAGAGAGTCTTCTAGAGATTCCTGCAGAGTTCAAACAGATATTTCTTCAAAGTTTCTACCAGATACCCCTCCATTCTTCATCTGCAAATTTCATCGACATTTCATTTGGGGATAAGACATGTTTACTGGGCATTTCTACAGGAATTCCTTGAGAAATACTCCAAGAGTTTTTATTTTCTTTTTTTTATTTCCAAGGATGCTAACAGAAGCTTATGTAGACGTGTCTCCAGGGATTCCTTCTGAAATATGTCCACATAATGCTCCAAGAATGCTTAAAAAAACCCTGAAAATTTAACAAAAGATTTCTCCAGCAGTTTCCCAAAAATCTTTCAATAAAATTTTATAGAAATTGCACCGAAGGCTTCTTGAAGAGTTTCTCAAAATTTTCTTCAGGAAGTTCTTCAGAAATTTCCACAGGAATTCCTTCAAGAATTTCCCTGGGACTTCTTCAGTTATTCCTCAAGAGATTCATACAAGGATACTTCTGAGATTCTTTCTTACACGCATTCTACTGGAAATTTCCGCAGAAATTCCTTCAGGGACTCTTTCAGAAATTTCTGCTCGGATTCCTTCTGAAGTCCCTTGAAAAATACCCCCAGAGACGTTTGCGAAATTGTAGACATTTCTCCAGGTATCTCAGCAAGGGATTTCTTCAAAAGTCCTTCAGAAATTCCTATTCTAACTTCTTTTTTTTTTAAATTTTGTCAGAATAGCTTATGCTAATTCTACACTCAAATTACATTAAAAATTTTACAGAGATGCTTTCGAAAATTCTCACAAGGATTCCTCTGATAATTCTCAAAGAAGTTCAGGAATTCCCCCAGAAATTCCTGCAATAATTCGTTAAGGAGTTTCACATGCGGTTCTTTCAGAAATATCGTCTGGGATTCTTTTAGAGTTTTCTGCATGAATTGTAACCTATATTCCAAGCTATATTTCTACAGGTTTTTTTTAAATTTACCCAGAAGTTGCACAAAAATACTGGAAGAATTCTTGGAAGAGTTTATATAAAGAATATCCTAAAAGATATCGCTGAACGATTGTCTGAAGGAATTTCTAAAAAAAATCCTATTACACAAGTTTACAAAATAAAACGAAAGTCGTGAACTTCTGCCAACGACCAAAATTTTTGAAGCACAATTTAGTGCTGATTTCGAAACCGACCTTCAAAAAATTTAAAGTAGAACAGATTTTGAGTTTTAGCTCAATATCGAGTTTTGTAACTTTTCAAAATATGTAATTTACTAAAATTCAAATATATTGCGTTTTGTTCAACCAATTTTAAATCTTTTTCCATAAATTAAAAGCTGATTACAATACCATTTGATCATCTGAATACAGGATTTGCGTCAGATTGATGAAATTCAAGATATTGGCGAGTTTTAGGGACGATCTTCTTAAATTTTAGCAAAATTCTTAAAAATTTTTGAAGAAATGTATTTTTTTCAATAAGAAAAAACCAACTGAAAAATTCTTTCTCGACGTTTATTTGACATATCATATGTAGGCGAGTTACAGTAAAAATTTCAGCTCAATCGGAGCATTGATTACGGAGAATGAGATGTTTGAAGTGGGCGACTTTGCTTAAAAATAGAACAAAAATCGATTTCAAATCATCAACCTTGTATGAAAAGTCGAAAAAATTTCCGCTCTACTGTAATTTTTTTTCCTTCGCGTTTTCGAACTCAGAGCATGATTCTACACCAAAAATGATCATCAGCTTACCGAGTTCAAAAATGTTGTAAACTAGTGTTACCTTTGGAGATACCTAGAAGAAATTGTTGAAATTTTTCTGAAGGGATTCCCGGACAAAAATACTTGAAGCAGTTTCTGACGTTGTCTTTGGACAAATACCTGGGAGAATACCTGAAGAAATTTCTAGGATGCTTCCTCACTTTTTATAAGAAAAAATAATAAGAACTTTTTTGAGGAATTCTGGAGGGACTTCGAGAAGGATTTCATAAGATTTTTTAGAGGAATGTCTTAATGAATGGCTGAAGAATTCCTGAATCTATGGAGTAATACATAGAAGGACCTTTGCAAAAATTCCAACAGTTATTTCTGAGTTAGTGGGAAGAATTCGGAATTAAAAAAAAACTTAGAGGAATATCTGAAAGAACTTCTGAAAGTTATTCCCAAATCTCCGTTAAAATAAAATCTCCTAGAATTGAATCTTTTGAAGAAACCTTTGGAGAAATTCTTAGAGAAACCCCTGGGGTAATTGCTGGAATTTCGCGCGAAATTTGTGGAGAAGCCCCAAAGGAATAATAGGAGATCTGATGGTATACCAACAGGAATACTTTCAGAAATATTAAAAAAAAAATGAAAAAATGCATACACGAACTTTTGTAGCAATCCTTGATGGAATTTCCTTAAGAATCTCTGAATTTCTGTAGAGAGCCGTGGACTTCTTTTCATAAATTAAAGGAGGGATTTCCGAAAGAATCACTGGTGGAATCCTAAAGACATGTACAGGAAAGCATTCTAAAGGGATACTGGAACATTGTAGACAGCACAAGTAAAAGATATCCATTCGTCTTCAGGCATTCCACGATGATCTTTACCAAAAATTCGAGAAATTCGGCTCTGCAATCGGTTCACTCCTTATAACTTCAACAACAGTTAGAGATAACGAGACTCGTTCAGCATAATAGTTTCCTTCAATGACAATGTCAAAACCGCACCACACACTCACCCGATGCCATTTATCCGGAAAGGAAAACCACTGGTTCAGAACTTTCACAAAGCATCATTGGAACCCTCCGACTAACTCTGATGATCAAGTGCTCTGTTGGTGGTACCTCTCTATAGCCACAACTGCAACAACGATCAAAGTCTCCCTCGTCGACTGCCTCGCGGAGCATATTATTCTCATTTAGATGAGTTGACGAACCATGTCGGATGTGTTTTTATTACGACGAAGCACACAAAACTGGTCCCTGTCCGTCCCTGCCCCCATCCACCGGATCCATCAAAAATGCGATCGGAAACCTCGATGCACAACAGTACGACCAAGTCCATTGTGTGACAGGTACAGAGGTACTCGTCGTCGTCGTCGTCCATCAGAAAGCATCATTCTGCATCCCATACAAGTGCAAGTGTGCTTACCAACCTAGATGATGCGGTGCGGGGAACCGCACGATCAGAATTAAATTTCATTCGATAGTGCGCGCATAAATTATCTTTTTACACAGCGAAACCGAACGAAAAAAAAGTAGGACCAAACTCGGGTGCACACCGAGAGGGAGTGAAGCCCCATTACCCGGCAGGCTGGCTCGACTGGCTGGAAGAGGCGCATTATGTTCGAATGATCACGTTGATGATGATCAACCTGTTCGCCCGCCTGCCCGACTGCCGTTGATGATCGTTTTATTTCGATTCAGCCGACTGACTCAGCAGATAGATAGATCATCGGGTCGGGTGCATTTCCCGCACACAACATTTCCCCACCTGGCTAGCTGGACGTTTTTCGAGGGCACCTTATCGATCTGCTGAAAAACAGCCCTCCACCGTGCGATCCTTCCCCGAGTGGTGCGGTGCGATGTGCGATCATATCATACTGATACCGTGGCGATCGAAGTCACGCTTCGTCAAGTATAGGCTTCAACTGTCCGAGTAGAATTCCTTTTGCACTAGACCTGCCTACCTGTCTACCTAGAGTCAGCCGGCCACGCGGAACGCAGACGAAAGCTCTCTTCGATTTCAGGCCAGCAGCTTCACAATTCATTTAATCCGGAGAATTTCGGTATAATTACGGACAGGCCCGAACGAACGGCAAGCGTCCGAGAATGTTCGGAAAATGCTGTTGTTCCGAGAACTGCCGAGGCGCCGCTGCCGGTGCGCGATGCGTATGGTTTCTTCTTTGCCAGTGGTTGCCAAAGAGCGGTCCGCAGGTCTTGAACAATTTTTTGTTTGTTTTCATCATAGGGTTTTCATTTAATCTAAGCTCCGACCAATAATGATCGAATTTGAACTCCCATGCCATGTAAAGTAAAAACATATTGTAAAAGAACTACAATGTCCTTAGAATAATGAGATTAAATAATTGTCACTCAAATTCTATTTCCGTCTAATCCACTTCTAATTCGGGCACAACCTGAATTCAATTCCCGGCACACCTTCTACATGACACTATGGTATATGGGATGGTTAAAAATTATGATTTAACCGTAACTGTTTATTCGAAAAGTCGGTCAAATTCTTCGCAGTCCAAATCAAATCATGTGTTCAAAGTACGATTGAGCAGAATGTTTTAAATTGATATGAATGTACCTGTAGAATAACGACCAATATAATTCATATAATATTATTGCCTACCAGATCATAATACGCCATCACAGTGCAACGTAGACATTTTTCTCTGTGGATGTGAAATACGATGTTTTGCATGCAGAAAATCCACGCACACGTTTGCTTGCAGCCTCCCTAGACGAAGACAATTGTAAACAAACATTTTACAGACGGGAAAAAGCGATTGAATTGATAAATTGAAGACTTTGAAGTTCCATAGAGCTTTTGTGGGGTATGAATTGAAGGTTGGTTCAACAAGTGAATCTGGCAAAGTGAACGATGATGAAGAACAATTCGACTAACTGCTGCTTTGGTGCAGTTGTCTTCGTCATACGAAAAAAAATCTCATCTCGTAAGTAGAGTGAAATCGCAACGTTGAGCTTTGCGTAATTACTCGATTTCCAGTGATGATGGGCTGGTTATTGATAGTTTACATATAGTTGCTTCCATTTGATGAGCCATTGGCGAAGGTAAGTTGGAACATCTGTACTTATTGGCTAATTTTCGTCTGATATGACGGAAATTAACACATATGACGAAGTAGAGTTCTTCCCTATGACCTAGTATATGTGAAAAAAAGTGAACCAATTCGAATCATATGAAAAATTGAACGTACACTGAAACCTCTTTTTATGCACATGGCTGGGACTGCATTAATTAAAAATGTGCATAAATTGAAGAAGGCATAAAAAGAGGGAAATTTATGCATTAATTTAGTTTGGGCTTTAATTTGAGAATCTAGTTCGCGAGAACAGGTCTTGCTCCTGGGTAGTTGAAGTGGGGCTTACGGGGTGTCCAGAAAGTTCCCAGAGAGCCCAAAAACGGGGTTCCAAGGGGCATCAGGGGCGTTTTAAGGGGTTGTTTCGGGGGATTTGAGGAGCCTATTAAGGGTGTTCTGTCAAGATTTTTTGGTGTTTTCATGGGATTACGGGGAATTCTGGAGTATTTCAATAGTATTAACCCTTCAGCGCGCGCGCTGATGTAAAAAGTACAACACTACCTAATAGCTCGCTTTTCGTATACAGTGCGAGCGCGGTGCAGTTTCGGTTGCTTGATGGCGCGCGTCCTGGAAGGTTAAATGGGTTTCAGGGGCGTTCCAATGGACTTTGGGGGCTAATCAAGGGATCGCAGAAGCCTTTAAAGGGCGTTGCAAAATGTTTGAGGGGCGTTTTGAGGTATTTCAAAGTCTGCTCTGAAACTTCCTGAAATGCCTCCAAAAACTTCAAACCCCCCGGGGACCCCATGTAACGCACCTAAGAGGCTTCGAAACCCCTGAGAACTCCTACGTAACGCCTCTGAATCCTCCAAAAATCTGGAGCATCATTTGAAAAGGGCCCAAGAGGTCTTGTGTCTTTTTTCGAAAACGCTCCGTAGGGCATAACAGCAGCCCGCCCACGCAAATGAACACCGTTTCCGAAAGATCGATGTTTGCTCTATCTGATAACGGTCTTAGTTTTTGTGAATAAGCTGATAGGGGCTCAGGAGCGACGTTTGAAGGCATTGTTTACCAATGTTTGTATGCCCTTTTCAAATGTTGCTCCAGAAATGCTCTGAAACGCCTTGAAATGCCTCCAAAATCCCCCTTATACCCCCTCGGACCCCATGTAACGCACATGAGAGGCCCCAAACCCCCCGAAAACTCCTCCGTAACGCTTTCGTAACGCCTCTTAATCTCACATAAAATGCTCTGAAAGGTCCTGAAATGCCTTCAAAATCCTCCTTAAATCCCCTCGGACCCCATGTGACGCACCTGAAAACTCCTCGAACCCCACGAAAACTCCTCGTAACGCTTAAGTTACGCTTCTGCATCCCGCCGAAAAATGCTCTGAAACGTCCTGAAATGTCTCCAAAATCCACCTCGGACCCCATGTAACGCACCTGAGAAGCTACGAACACCCTGAAAACTCCTCCGTAACGCTTCCGTAACGCCTCTGAATCACGCCGAAAATGCTCTGAAACATCCTGAAATGCCTCTAAAAATCCTTCTAAACCAAAACCCCTAAAAACGCCTCCGTAACGCCTCTGAAACCAGCCTAAATGCTCTGAGACTTCCTGAAATGACTCCGAAATCCCATTGAGACCCACTCGGACCCCATGTATCGCACATGACACCTTCGGAAAAACCCAAAAACGAACCTGTAGCCTTCCTTTGCTCTCCTCTGTAAACACCCCTTGACTACCGTTGCAATAGTTCCCGTCATTATCAAATATTCTTATGCACAATATTGGTTCTGAGTAGTTTTCCCTCTTTTTATGCAGGGCATAAAAAAAGGTGCATAAATTAAAAGTACATAAAAATAGCATGCAAAAAAGAGGTTTTAGTGTAATATGAAATTTGATGTCCCATTAATTTGAAAAATCCGCTCTAGTATTTAAGAGGGCGTAAACTGCTCTTGAAAATACAAACGTGCTAGCTGCGGTTAGTATTTCTTTTATCACACCCACACTCCTCGAAAAAAAAAAAACTTGTACATATATGTTAACTCGGATGATGCTGATGAACCTTATAGAGGTCGTTTTTATAGACCAAGATTTTTGCCTTTCTCGTACAGGAAAGAGTACTGAAAGGCTATATGTTCACTCAAAAAAACACTTTTCAATAGAAGGCTCGGAGAGTCAAGTCACATATACCAATCAAGTCAGTTCGACAAATTGAGATGATGTCTGTGTGTGTATGTATGTATGTATGTATGTATGTCTGTGCGCAAAAATAGTTCACTCACTTTTAAGGCACTTCCCATTGGCCGATTTCGGGTGATTTTTCGGTGAATCGAACCGGACTTTTACCGCATTGTTTGCTATAGAAAATGGTTAGGATCGGTCAAGGCGTTCCGAAGTTATGGTCATTTCAGTGATTCGGACCAGCAGCAGTAGAACTGGCCGCATATAAAAATGAACACAAGCCCCATCATGCGACACATCAAACTGCGGCAATTTTTGTAACCTTTAGCATGGTTGACGAATTTTGTGCGGAAATCAACACTGTAGACCAGAAATTCCAAGATGTCAGCCTAAAATTCAAGGTGGCGGCCCCAAATTCAAGATGGCGGCTGTTTAGTGGTGTTTTATGCTCTAAAACCATGCGATATTGGTATATTTGGTATGGGGAAGATGCCCGGAGTCCAAAAATGGCGACCATAGTATCCAAGATGGCGGTCCAAAATCCAAGATGGCGGCTCCACATTCAAGATGGCGTCTGTTTAATGGAGTTTTAATCCCTAGAACCATGCTATATGGGTATATTTGGTATGGGGAAGATGTATGGAGTTCGAAAATGACAAACAAAATATCAAAGATGGCAGTCTAAATCCAAAATGGCGACTGCAAATTCAAGATGGCGGCTGTTTAATGGAGTTTTGGGCTCTAAAACTATGCAATTTGGGTATATTTAATATGGGGAAGATATCCGGAGTCCAAAACTGACAACCAGAACATCCAATATGGCGGTCTACAATCCAAGATGGCGGTTCCAAATTCAAGATGGCGGCTATAAAATGGTGTTTTATGCACTAAAACCATGCTATATGGGTATATTTGGTATGGGGAAGATGTATTAAGTCCAAAAATAACAACCAAAATATTCAAGATAGCGGTCGAAATCCAAGATGGCGGTTTCAAACTCGAGATGGTGATTTTTCATTACTGTTTTAGGCTAATAAATTATTCAATGTAGGTGTATTTAATACATGGAGGATTTCCGGGGGTCAAAAAAGCAACCAGAATAATCAAGATGGCGGTCCAATATCCAAGATGGCGGCTGTTTAATGGAGTTTTAGGCTTTTAAATCATTCAATATGGGTATATCTGGTATGGCGTTGAAGTCTGGAATCCGAAAATGTTTACCAGAGTTTCCATGATGGCAAACTTAAATTCAAAATGGCAGCTAAAAACTAAAGATTTTTGCTTTTCTCAAATGTTTAAGGCTCAAGCATCTAAAGCCCGAAAAACGATATGATTTCTGGTGCCATGAAATGGATTTTTGTTAAACGTATGAAAGTGCGATATTCATCAGTCACTTGAGTTTTGTTTAAAAGGGTTTTCGAAGGCATGAGAAAGGTGCCATCACAGCAAGGTGGATTAATTAGGATTTTTCTTCAAAACTCTCGAAGGATGGCTTACGAGTCTTGACAAAAATAAAAATACTGCTATTTTATCTTGTCCGACGTTTCGGTCCGTTTGGGACGTTCTTATGGGACTTCACTGCAAATTTTATTTACTGGTATTTAGCAAACTTTGCTGATTTTTTGTGTTGAATACATTCAGCAAGACCACTTTACTGAGTATCAGCAATTATTTTTCAACTTGCTGAATCATCCAGCAATTTTGACAGTTGATCAGCAACGTTGTGCTGAAATTCCGCAAAAACGTTGCTGAAATTCAGCAATTTATTTTGCTGATTTTTTGTGCTGAAAGCATTTCAAAAGGTTTGGTGTGTTGGATGCATTCAAGAGACCGAGAGCTTCTAAAAAAGAAAAAAATCAAAAATGATGCTTTGGCATGCTGTTGGAATAGTGCCTAAGAGATGTTATTTATTTCTCAGGAATCCAAAATTTGTTATGACGAATAAACAGAATTCAAGTCCGGAAGTACTCTTGCAAAGATTGTTGGCAGATGAGTCTCAACTTGTAAAAAACGATTGAAGAGTTATTACTTGATAAAGAAGGGCCGAAACGTTGCGTTGGACAAAATAAAATAACTGCGTTTTGATTTTGTCAAGACTGAGAAACCACAACAAAACAGTTTCCAGTTGCAGTCGAGCATACCAACGGCGCATTCACAACAGACCGAATATACCTCTGCGTCTGAACAAATTCATGCGGATATCGAAGTGTTGGTCGGATATGGTTGGCAGAGGGTTCACACATTGGTGCGTGGATGCCAGGCGTGAGGGAATAGAACGGCGTATTCTCTTCTTTTCTTTTAATTTTATTCTATAGATGATGCGACACAGTTTATTGCATAGTTTGGAGTTGATATCTGATAGATTGACAATGTGCATCTATGCTCATTAGACTGGGTCAACAAAGTCGATTTTTTGGAACAAAGCTTTTTCGATTCATTTTAGCGTCCAAAGCAACTGTGCAAAATTTGGGAGCGATTGGTTGCTTCCCCGTTTTCCGCATTGCGATTGAAATTTGTATGGAATTTAGTATGGGAAAACGTGATTTTTTGCATTTTTGTCATAAATTGAAATTTTTTGTCTGAAACGATCTAACTAATGACGTTAAAATATAGCCTAGGATATGCCGAAAAACTTTGCCGAAGACCACATAGTGATCCGACACTTGTGAAAAAAGTTATAACGTACAGATTGCTCGGTGGTGCTTAACATTTAACATGTAAAGGAATAACATCAATAATAAAATCTCAATTTTTGGCCTAAGTTACCAGACGAATAACTTTTTTCACAAGCGTAGGATCACTTTGCGGTCTACGGCAAAGTTTTTCGGCATATCCTAGGCTATATTTAATCGTCATTAGTTAGATCATTTTAGACGAAAAATTTCAATTCATGACAAAAATGCAAAAAAGCACGTTTTCCCATACTAAATTCCATACAAATTTCAATCGCAATGCGGAATACGGGGACGCAACCAATCGCTCCCAAATTTTGCACAGTTGTTTGGGACGCTAATATAGATTGAAAAAGCTTTGTTCCGGGTTGATACGATCAAATTTAAAGTTTTTCCATACAACGTTGACCCACTCTAATGCTCATGCTCATGCTCATGCTCATGATAACGATTTTTTTTTTTCAACCCATTTCTGATTCTAGCGATGGCTATGAATGAACATATGGATGTATGTACGAGTCATATATGTGGAGAGGAGGGATAAAGTACATAGAAAGATACAAAGTAGGAGGAAAGTGACGGGCCAAGGATTGAATCCGGGACTTTCTACATACGAATCAGAAACGGTAGCCACTTGACCACCAAGCTCGACTTGTGGATTTTTTACAAATCTTCTTGAATGTCGATTTACTTCATATAAGAAAATGGAGATTTAGTTGTCGACATGACTACTTCTGAGAGAGTCACTGTTACCTGTCTGACGAGATGCATAATAGGTTACATCGTTCATTCTCTGCAAACACCCTGGATGATCCTTAGCAGATTTCGTTCCATATTTAAGGTTACTTCAATACGAGGCAAAGGGAGACCTCTTTGAAAGTTTACCATCGATTCTCTAGAGTTATTACGTGTTCTTCATGAAGTAGAACGTAGAGTTTTGTTAGTGTAATCAGTAGACCAGCTTTTGAGGCAAGTTCTCCTCAATTGTGGAAATTCAAGTCGCAAAAATTCAGAAGATTTCGGCTAAACTGTTTGAAACCCACTGCTCTACACCTTTCTTGTATGCACTATTATCGACGCTATTACTAACTGCCACTGCCGGCGGCAACTATGGTATGAATTTATTACACGCATAAATTAATTTCTTCGATTCGTAGGTACCGAACAAGCGAGTCACATGGGGCGGCCCTACCTACTGGCTGGGCGAGAGGGTTCAGGTATACCTAGGTGGCGTCGGGGGGAAAGCATTCCATCAGTTGTAATTAATCGAACCGAACGGCCAAACAGGAGGGCCCTGACTGGGCCTCTGTCTTTTGCGCACGTATGAGTACTCTCACTATAAATAAATAAAACTTTAAGTAGCGAAACTCCCTTTTAATGGGCCTTTGGTGCTCCCTTGTGTTTTATTTCTGCGAGCGCCCGATGCGCTCCTCGCTTCGATGGTTATAGATTAATAGGATTTTTATTGATCGAAGTGGAGCTGCCCGGGAGGGAATCATTCTACCAGAGCGCACCTAATGATCGAGTTCTTTGCCGTAGCCCAGATGATCGCTGTTTTTCTACCTTTTCAGTCGATTCTGATTGTTCCGGTTGACTAAGGTAGATCGCTTTAATGATGCCCGCTGGCACGGGTCTGAATTGTTAGGGCTCTTAAAGCTGTTTCCAGCGGTGGTGTTTGCTCGGTGATCGATGCCAATTCTGGGGGAATTGTTTTTATCCAGGTAGGTCATTGAACGAATCATTCCGGATGAATGCCGAAGGTGATCGGGAAAAGTCGAGAAAACACGGAATGGAAGCAAAGATTTTTGATCCGATGATCATTATTTGAAGAATGGGGATCTTAAATCAGCGTAGTGCATAAAGCTCTGAATAACCAATTAGCTCCTTGCTCTTATTTCTAGCTTCCTGTTTCTATCTTCTTTCTTTTACGGTCTATCTTCTATTTTTATATTTTTTGTTTTTTTTTTCTACAAATTTCTTTTATTTTCTATATTTTTGTTTCTGCTGTTTCTACGTTCAAGTCCTGATTTCTTAGTTTCGTTTTTGTTTTGCTTTTGGATTTTAGTTTTCAGCAGATGTTTGTTTATTGCTTCTAGCTTTCAAATTTTGGTTTATAACAAACCATCTGACATGACTATCCATAACAGTGGCTTCCTTCAAACCGCAACCTGTGGAATGCCCGTGTCAATAAGCTCATCATCACCCATCCCAAATCGGTGTGTGCAAATGTCGTAAATTGATACGCGTCCACCGCCAGCCATCATCGCCTGTCAACCCGGTCGCACCCGATCATGTGGTATTAATTTATTGTTTCATAATTGTCACACATTCCGCCGGCCGAGATGTCATCACACGTGGGGCTTTTTTTTCTTCACCGTTCCACCTCTCCGGTCCAGTATTAATTGCGCATTTGTCATCAACACATCTTATCAGCTTCTTCAGCTATCGGTAGCAACAGCAGCGCAGCGGCCGTAAGGCTCAAATCCACTGTCGGAGAGGCTGGGGGAGGATGTCCTCACACTGCCCATGACAGAGATGAGTTACAAATTAACAAACAATAAATCAGAAACAGTCTTCCCCGCGTTGCTCTTCCCATGCCTTCCAACCAACTGAAATCACGACAACGACGACGTCCGTCGATTAGGCAGGATTGCTCCACGGTCTAAGGAGGTGATAAGAAAATCGGTGTCGCCCGGCTCTTGACGGCATGCCTACCTATCCAGCTGTGATGGGCGATAAAAAGCCTACAGCTCGACGTGTCACCCCAACTCTTGCCCTACCTGAGCCTGACACAGACTATGATGGGCCCCGTGTGTTGACTTGACTGTTTGACTGTTCGTTCAGGTTGTAACGAGGCAATAATCGACTAATTGTCGCTGTTTACCCCCGCTTTCTGGTTGGCGCCAGCCAGCAGTCGTCAGCAGCGCAGCGCAGCGCAGTGTGTGACTCTGACTCGATCACCCTGTCTGCCTGTTTGGAAAGCACCAATAACTCTCGCAGCAAAACGGTGCAATTAATCGATGTTTGCTCGATAAATGAAATCAAAGTCAGACGACGACGACGGTGACGATCACAACGACCGACCGACCAACGCAACGGGTAGTGGCGGTGCGGTGGAATCGCTAAAAACGAATTATCAATCATAAATTCATAAAACCGTAAAAGCATCTGTTCGATTGACTAATAGAGCGACTGTCACTCCGTGTTCGTTCATTCGTCTTTGGCTTTAGTGACAGGCCGACGAAGGACGCGCAGGACAGGCGGCATTGTGTCAAACCAGCTGGAAAATGAGGGGAAACCTGCGGAGCTGAAATGTGCAGTCAGTGCCAACCCTATGAAAAGGAAAAGTTTTGCCTGTTTGGGGCTGTACGTTTCTTGGGTTGAGCAAGAAGGGTGCTGGGTTCACCTGAACTTTCGAACAAGACGCGATTGAAAGGTGGAAGCAGTGATTTGACGAACATATGTAAGGTATGGGTAGGAATGCGGACATAGGAACAGAAGAAATGGTTACGCTATACATTATCAAATTCTTCTCCTTCTCCTTCTTGGCATAACGTCCCAACTGGGACAAAGTCTACATCTCAGCTTAGTGTTCTATGAACTATACTACAATTATTAACTAAGATCTGCCAATGACCTGTATAGGTTCTTATCAACCTCAGAGAAACTCAATCCGCCCAACGGTGAATCAATTTCCTCATTTTTTTCCTCCAAAACTCGCAGCTCCTCGCCTTCAAAGGATGGAAGCGAGTCGACGAGTGACATGCAGAGAATGGTAATTAGCACAAGGCAAAACTTTTCCATCCATATTTTTGAGACAGTTAAATTTCGGACGGACGACGGCGGGTGAACGTTGCTTATCCTGCTCCGACTGACTGTGTCGTCGTCGCTTTTTGTCCTGTCGTGTTTGGAGTCATAATTCCGGCGAACTAATCGAAGCTTTTCCTAGGAGGTGGGGGTGGGGCTGGATTTGTATCCGCTTCGGTGGGGGAGGGGCAACGACATTGATATATTTAAATCCGACTATGGCTTTGTCGTTGACGTCGTCGTCGCAGTCCTAGTTGTCGTCGTGGACGGTGCGACACTGGCGACGAGTGCGATGACAGAAAATTTATTTCTTTATTGAGGAATGAGTTTATCTTGTTTCGAATCGCGCGAGAGGGGGATGAGCCAGGGCACGGGTGGACGTGGACAGTAATTGTAGCTCTAGTGTGCTCTCCTCCTGCCAACGCAACGGCAGCGCTTCCTCCAAGGTCCAGTTTTGAATCAGTCAGCCAACGAGCAAGCGAACCAACAGAGGGCCATAAATTGTGATAAATCATCTGACTGATATTGCAGATATTGTTCGTCTCTTGGAGCATCAGCGGAGACGAACTGGCAATAATAGTAATAATAACGGTCACAGCAACCTAAGCAAACACAATGTGCGCTGTTTGCCTACTGGGATGGCAATGATGTTTCGAAACACGATTGTCAGTCACATCTTCTCCTTGAGTGCTTGATAAAGAGTCAACAATCACGGGGTGTTTTGTGGCTTCTAGAGATTTCTTTGCGACGATTCACCTGGAAGATGGAATAAAAATCGAAAATCGAGGCATTGAATACATTCATTCATTTTTTTCAACAAAACTTTAAATAATCTAAACGTGGTAGTCTGAAAATGGCCGTTTTCCAGAGCATAAACTCAGAGTTTGTACCCATAAGGGGTGATATTAACCTTCTTAGCATCGTCACCCTCACCGATTTCAAAGGTTTTTTATTTGCTTTTTAAAAGGTTGAGCGGTTGTTACGAGATGTCCCCACTCTATAGCTTTCTTGTAAAACCAATAACGCTGCACAGTAGGTCTGGCCGCTTAAATGCTTGTAATGCATGTCTGATGTACTGCAAGTATTAATAATGACAAGAAAAATGGTTGAACTAGTCGGTCCTATCATTATCCAGGAATCTTTCAATGAATGGCTGTGTATGTATACCCTCGGAGCCATCCCCAGAGCAATTTCTATTGTGTAGGTAATTGGCAGAAGGCATATCTAATAAAATGATTGGGTATTTTTCTAGAAAAGTGGAAAATCATTGTAAACTTTGTAGGAAATGGAAGAAAATTCTCGCTGTTAGCTGTAGTCAGTTTTATTCAATACTAGCTGTCCCGGCAAACGTCGTACTGCCTGCCTACTGTGTTTTTTGACACACAGCTCCGTAGGGACGTCCCCCGCAA
Source organism: Aedes albopictus (assembly GCF_035046485.1). Classification (NCBI taxonomy): domain Eukaryota; kingdom Metazoa; phylum Arthropoda; class Insecta; order Diptera; family Culicidae; genus Aedes; species Aedes albopictus. The sequence goes on from NC_085138.1 coordinate 15,156,499, forward strand.
AGTCATCTGTATGGGAGCCCCCCGTTCCAGAGACCGGAGAAGTCCCGCACCAAGCTAAGAACCTTCACTGGCCCCACAAATATCCACATACAAAATTTCACACCGATCGGTTCAGTAGTTTCCGAATGCATAGCGGTCAGACAGACCGACAGACGGACAGACAGATGGACAGACAGACAGACAGAAATCCATATTTATATATATAGATAGATCTTCATTTGATGAAGAAGCCATTGATGATTCTGCCTAGCTTGCTGATCTGTTTCAATAATGTCAACTCTTTCTTCAAAAATTTTCGCACTTCGTAATATTCAATCGTCGAAGTATTTTCTACTGCAAATATTTGAACTTGACTTTCCAACTATTGTTCTGGAGTGCAGTTTAAACTGACACAGTTCAATCCACAGTGGTTCCATTTGTTCAGGGAAGTGGTCATATCATATATCATCCACATAGCGATGAGTACGGTACACGCATACCAGGAACCGACATATTATCGAACTTGAATGATCCTAAAATCTTCTTTCACAGGGTTTCAGTTTATGGTCTAACCTTTCGGAAAAGCCTTGGTGCAAAATATTCTATCGGCGAAAAATAAAATAAATCATGTTTGAAGATTTTCCACTATTTTGCAGTAATTCAGAGCATTTTTTTGATGATTAATTTAGCTTTAGTAACGTCTGTTTGTCTGTGCTTCGTTGCTTAGCGCACTTGAGCGAAGAGCGAAACAAAGTGACGATAGATTTCATTTTTCTTAAAAATGCAAGCCCTTCATGCAACTAATTGTTAAATCACCATATTGATCTTGACTTCCTGAAGAACTTTGCCGAAGACGACACTTTTCTATCTGCGCTGGATCGCAGTTTAAAATTTTACTTGACAACTAGCGCCACCTAACAGCGAAATCACCAACTAAATGTTGAATCACTCTTGACTTCTAAAAGCACTTTGCCGAAGACGAAACTTTTCGATCTGCTTTCGATCGCGAGATAGCGGAGTATGAAGCTTTACTAGTCAACTTGTGTCACGAGCGGCGAAATCAGCAACTAATTGTTGAATCACAAGATTGTTCTTGACTTCCTGAAGAACTTTGCCGAAGACGACCCTCTTCTATCTGCTCTGGATCGCGAGCCAGCGAAGTTTAAAACTTTACTTAACAACTAGCGCCACCTAGCGGCGAAAACACCAACTAAATGTTGAATCACCTGATAGGTTTTTACGTCCTGAAGAACTTTGACGAAGACGGCACTTTTCTATCTGCTTTGGATCGCGAGCTAGTGAAGTTTGAAACTTTATATGACAACTAGCACCACCTAGCGGCGAAACGACAAACTAATTGGTTAACCACCCGATTGTTCTTGGCCTACTGAACAACGTTGCCGAAGACAGTATTGTTCCAAATCAAGTAGGTCTTGAGATATCGCATGTGATAACTTATGAGTGCTTCAACTGACGAGTGAACATAAGCAACCACTTCTACATAGCGCCCCTATCGGCCAAATTGCCAACTAATTGGACGTTAGTTCACATTGTGTGGTAGATCTATTCCAGTACTACAACTTTGACAAGGAAAGTATGGTGATATTTTGTAATTCTCCTGATATATTCGCTCACACCCCCAGTTAGGCGAAATCCCATAAGCTCTGGGATTCCTACAACACGGATTCCTACTGCACCCCCGAACTAACCGTGTATTAGGAGTTTAGACTGTATTGCGTTCGTCACTGGGTAGCTCGTGGTCCAGCCAACAAATTTGTCGAAGACATACCCTACTTAAATTATCACGTTATTGAGATACACACATATACGTTTGTACTTTTGCATCCAGTTTTTATGCACACTAGCGCCGCCCAGCGATGGATTTGCCAATGATTTAGTTTATCACTGGACAGCTCTTGACCATGCTAACAACTTTGCCGAAGATACCAAGTTTTTATAAAGCAATATCGCAATAATATTTACAATCCCAACTATCCCATTTTTATGGAGTACTTGCGTCTCCATCCAGCGACGGGTGGTGACGCCGCAGATGGCTTTTACCATCCTCTTCAACACGCAAAACGTGCAGTGATGCCAATTATTTTTTTTTTTCATTTATTAATGTGTATTTTACCTTAAATTCTAATTCTTCACTTGATGCCAATTAGAGAAGTTAGAAATCATTCGAATAAAATGACCATTGTTTCGAAATTTAATAACGCCCTTAACATTGTGGAACGACCGTGATGGAAACTTGCTGACAGATAAAACAATGGTAATCATAACGAGGTATCGTTGAACGAGCGACAGACAAAATTAGAATCGATGACGATTAACAGGTTGTAACACCTCCAACGCTAGGGGAGGTTAAGACAGCCATTATAGAACTAAAGAACAACAAGGCTGCTGGAAAGGACGAACTCCCGATCGAGCTTCTCAAGCACGGCAGTTTGCAGCTGTATCAACGCTTACACCGTATTATATTGAAGATATGGGAAGAGGAAGAACTACCTGCAAGCTGATTGGATGGTATCATTTACCCTCTACACAAGAAAGGGCATCCATCGACAGGACTGTATAAACTACAGAAGAATAACACTTCTCAACTCAGCGTACAAGATTTTTTTTTTTCGTTATTCTGTTTGAAAGACTGAGGAGTCCTTCGTTGGCGAATATCAGGCGGGTTTTCGTGAGAGCCAATCAATGATCGTTCAGATGTTCAACCTGCAACAGATTCTCGATAAATAAATATTGATTTCAAGGTGGTGTTTGATTCAGTGAAAAGAAACGACATTTAGCTGTCACCTTTCGTAGCTTTAGACGGACTGCAGCATGGTGACACCCTCTCGAACGTACTGTTCAACATTTCACTGAAAGAGCGATAAAGAGAGCTGGTGTGCAGTGGAGCAGACCCATTGTCACGTGGTCGCATACGTTCCTGGGCTTCGCAGACTATATCGACTTTATCGGGATCGATTGTCGGGTCGTGGATAAAGTGTTAATAAGCTTAACGTGCAACAATGATGTTACCCGCGAGGTGACATTGTGGCTGCGAATCACGCCTTTTTAGTCTGCGAAACCAGTCGAAGTCCCGTAGACTTCGAACGAAGACAAAACTCGCGTTGTACAACCCATGCAACACACATGGTTACAAAACAGTGACGGCAGCGTATGTAACGGATGCACAGAAGTCACCGTTACTTACTGCGCAACCCTTACATACGCAGCCGTGATTGTTTTGTAACTATGTGTGGGAAGACTCCGATTATTCCGGTTGCTTGAAATATACGGCCATTATTCGTGTACGTTGAGAAAAGTTGATCGAACAGCCTCTGGAGGCTGACCGTTACTCGGCGGTAAACTGGAGGTCGGCGTCGCATGGACAGGACAGGACATAGTAAAGCAAATTAAACACAGTAGGCTGCGGTAGGATGGACACGTTGCTCGTATGCCATATTTAGCATAGAACCAGGATGGGGTTGCTGACTACGTCGAAGGCTGCCCATACGTTGAGGAGGACCTAAGTACTCTAAACGTTCCGGACGACTGGAAGCGATTGAACCAGGACATTTTATGGTTGATGGTGGCTCACTACCACACTGTGCTGCCACTTCGCGTTGGCCAACATGACTGCCCCTGCACGTGTATCCGGAATCTCACCGCTGAGGAAACTCGGAATCTATGACGAATGTGGATGACCAGAAGGCGGAGCTGGTAAGGTTGACATCGTTTGGGCATCTTCCCTCGTAGACACAAACGGCCAAGCGGGATATTACTCCTTAACGCTTAAGGCCAACGACCTCTCTTGTTTCAATTCCCTTTTAGCACCTGCCTATTTTTCATCCTTCCGTAGCTAAACACTCTAATAGTGCCTTTTTTACCTTCTAATACAGGTATTCTTCGATATAACGTACCCTCGATATAGCGAATTCGATATAACGTACATTTTGCTTCGATATAACGTACAACATTGAAACATTTTATTTTTCCCACGAATAACCCCTAGATAAACTACGAAATCACTCAAATCAATGTTTTGTTGCATTAGCCTTGTTACCCAGAATTAGCGCAATTTGGCGAAAAATTTAGTGTACGTTATATCGAAGCAAAATGTACGTTATACCGAAGCATAAAAAATGACTTTTTCGTCAAAACTCAAGTTTTTCATTATTGATTTTGTGAATTTCACCGAAATCATTATTTTGGAATAATTTCACGTCGAATACATCAATACTAGCATAAAAAATATTAATTTTTTCTCTGCTTCGATATAACGTACAAAGAGAAAACTTTTTTGTACGTTATATCGAAGAGTACCTGTAGTACCTTTCTGAAGGATAAAATTCGACGCATTGCTTTGGAAAAGATGTTAAAAAAGCGTCATTGGTCATGCGTTACATGGGGCTTCAGCGTTCAGCGAAGATCTCAGGTGCGTTACGCGGGGCCTGAGATGGTTTCAGAAGGGTTTCGGATGCATTTCAGGAAGTTTTAGAGAATTTTCAGGAGGTTCCACAGGCGCTTGGGGATTTCGGAGGGTCTCAGGTGCCTTACATGGAGTCCGATGGGGTTCCAAGGGGTTCTGGAGGCGTTACATAATTGCTTTTGGGAGTTTCAGAGGACCTTAGTTGCGTTACATAGGGACCGAAGAGAGTTTCCGGGGGTCTTCGGTAATATCTGAAGTAGTTTTAGAGGATTTTCAGTAGGCTTCAGTCAGAGGCATTACAGGTGCGTTTTCAGGAGGTTTCGGAGGGTCTCAAGTGCGTTACAGTGGGTCCGAAGGTATTTCGAGGGGATTTCAGAGGCATTTCAGAAGATTCAGAGGATTTTCAGTTGGTTCAGAGGGGTATTGGGGGATGCTACAGGATCTCAGGGACGTTACAGACGATTTTGAGGGGGTTCAACTATTTTTTAAAATATATTGGATCATTGCTCTTAGGTGCACTTTAGAGGGATTTTTGAGGCGTTTTAAAGGGTTTCATAAACGTTTCATGCGGCTCCAGAAGGGATTCAAGATTTTCCAGACTGATTACGCTTGCAGATCAGAAGACCCATATTCAGGGGAGTTCTTGGAGATTCATGCAGAAAAATTTGTAGTTCTTGGAGAATCGTAATGAAACGTAAAATTCATCACTTGACAGCACACAGTTGCATGAGGCTGTGTGTGCAAGCATGAATTCAAACACATAAATCATGCATTAAAGTTTGATGACTTCTGCTCAAGAAAGTTCTTGAAGAGCCCGTACCCACCTCCACAAGAATTTATTATTGATGAGTTATTTGGTTTGTCTTGTATTTTGTCAGAGAGAATAACATGAGAGGAGCAAATATTGACATTAAAAATGAATAACTAACTTTTTATTGGAAAGAAACTCTTGGAAGCAGTTTCGTGAAAAGTTCCCATGATCTTTTGTTTTCGGCCGGTTGGATATTTTAGTGAAAGTTCGTAGAGTCTACTTAGTACACTTCATCTAAATTTCTTGGGGAACCTCCTTCCAGGTGAAATCCATTGAGGTAACTCTATTAACCTTTAGCAAATAAATAAAATAGGTTGTATTCTGAGTACAATAGTAGCAGTTGGGGGACTTAAGGTGAGGTTTCATGAGGGTTTACTGTAATGGAGAGGAGGTTGCGGTGTCAAAGAAACGTTGAAGCGAGGAGAAAGCTAAGTGTATTCAAAAGTTCTCTTGGGTAAAGGTCGTTGGATTGTAATACGAATAAGGCTTTCACTCAGCACCTAAAATTCACTTAAACGCTATTAACTCCCTCGGAAATTCCCTTGAGACCCATTGAAGACGTTCCTCCAACTCAACTGAATCTTCTGAAGCCTCCTAAAACCTCACGTAACGCATTGAAACTCCTCATAAAACCCCTCTGAGACATCAGTAGATTTCTCACAAATTCTACAGAAGTCCCCTGAAAATCCTTCCTAAAAAAACCTTTCCAGAAACTGACATAGGCTCTCCTTGGACTTTACTAAGTCCACTGAAAACCCTCGAAAAACCTTGAAATTTTTTAAAACCTCTCGTAAAACCCGCCTGAGAAAAAGACCACACCAAATGGTCGAAACGTTGGGTAAAATAGAACAGTTCTGTTGAACAAATTGAGTGATTGAGATAGCCGCAAATAAAAGTCTGCTAAAAAGCTTCAGACTCTTCCTAAAACCTCCATGCGTTTCTTATGAGGTGAGTAACAATTGGCGAGTTTTTAAGGTGTGCAACAATTGGCGATTTACCCTATGATGATTCTTGGGGGAAATGTCTGGCTATAACAAAAAAAAAGTAGGTTTCTATCAAATAAATAAAAAGAAAATCGGGTTAAGTACGGTTCCTTTGAATTCCACTAAGAATTTGCATCCTTTGACAGATACGTATTTCGACCTCAACTGTAAGGTCGTCTTCAGTGTCTTGTACTTGACTCGACTTCTACAAGACACTGAAGACGACCTTACAGTTGAGGTCGAAATACGTATCTGTCAAAGGATGCAAATTCTTAGTGGAATTCAAAGGAACCGTACTTAACCCGATTTTCTTTTTATTTACAGATATTCCCCTAACAAGCCCAGGTTAATCATCATCATCAAGGTTTCTATCGTTATTTGTAGGAATATTGAATAAAGCCTGTATCCGCAATAATCGGGACACAGAAATACAGCTGTTACTTTGCAATAGGTACAATAAAATTGCTCAAATTTGACCTTATAACATCTACAGATGTGTTCATTTTACCTACAAAATTTCATGTGAATCGGTGCAGTACTTTTTGTTGTAGCAATGAAGGAATAGCATTGAATTTTGTACAGCCCCTAGTTTTGCTTGTCAGCGCTGTAACTTTTGAATTTGACGAAGGAAATGGCTGAAATTTTGAACACAAACCTGTCATTCTACATTTGTTACATAGGCAAAATTTCAAAAAAAATCGATGCACGGTGAACAATTTCATGGTCGAAACATGTGTTGGGACTGAACGTGCTTTTAGCCCCTCGAACAGCAATTAGTCAGCACCCTTTATTGTTTCGATTGTACTATTGAAAGTACTATACCAATAATCATCAAATTTTGCAGGCAAAATAGACACATAAGCAACTAGTTTCTGTGAAAATTTCATGAAAATTGGCTGTGAAATTTAAAAGATATGATTAGGCTAACATCGCACATGAAAAACACAAAAAAAAATCAGTAACACTCACCCCTATCAACACCAGTAGCTTTCAAACCAATTGATCAAAGTTGATGAAATTTTTCAAGAAAATGTCTCTATAAGTATCATAACTGCTAACCAAATTTCGTAATTATCATCATAGAACTTTGAACTGCAGCGCAAAAGAACCATCTATTATGCGAATGATAATTGGTCATGATTGTACATAATGCCTAAAACCACGTCTGTTTGTTTTTCATTCACATTTAAAAGTTATGCATCGATTTTTATAAAATTTGGCACCAAAGAGTTCTCAGTCAATTATTTGGCCAATTTTACCGATTCATTACAGAGCTACAGCCGTGCTTCTGTGTCCCGATTATTGCGGATACAAGCTTTATAGAACATCAGCAGAGAAAGCAATCAGTTTGGTCAAACTGTTTTATTTTGTTAATCAATGATGGACAAGTGGCTCCGTAGCTTAAAGGTAAAAACGCCCGTTTATCGAATTGGGAGTCGAGGGTTCGATTCCCACCAGAGCACGCGGATTTTTTTTTTTTTTATAATTGAAGTCTCAATTTGTTCATCAACACGTGTTCCTGTTGTGTTCATGAATAGCAAAGCAATTTAGAGATTGTTGTCTATGCTCTATAGGAATAAAAGTTAGCCACTGTGACGGCCAACTTTGTACTTATCAACTTTGCCATTTGATGCTTAAGAAAGTCAAAACGTCATGAAATTTATATAAACAATGAATATGTCAGTTTTACAAAGTTAATCAGAACACTGTATTCATGCGCATAAAATAAAGAACACAAAATTAAGCACAAGTTTTATCAAGCACAAACCCACATGATTATAAACTATGTAATATTTAATCCACTAATCATTCTTTCTCTTTTTTGTCTTTGCAGGTATGTAAACAGTTGTTTGTAATTATGATTAAAAAAAAATGCTCGGAGTAAGTACTAAAAGTTACAGTTTTCGGTAATAAAAACAAAATATCCAGAGGGCTTTCATGATTTTGGAAATGATCATTGAAATACAAAAGCAGTGTACTTGCCTGAATCGAACAATCAAAGATGTTTTCCATTTCATTCAACTATCACCCAATGAAACCAATGTAATCCCGTGCAACACTATGCTCTGCTTAGCTCAGTAGCGATGTCATAGATCACGGATCCTGTGTGTGCGTCAGCCCCCAAAGGTGACGACTGTAATTTATGACAGCTTCCACTTCCGTCTCGTTCCTCAACGCAACGTTGCCAAACGTTGTGAGCTCCCCAGGATTCTTCCCTCAGACCACTGACTTGGTACCAACTGTCGCCGGAGTGAGACTTATCAACGCATCGGCATCTTTGGACTGTGTCTTCTGCTAGCTTGAATCCGAGCCGAGTGGGGATGACGACGACGACGACGACGCCGATGGTGCCTGCCTTAAGACCTACTTTTTATCCCCAGAGCGCGTTCTTGTAATCCCATCGATTGTGCCGCTGCCGCGTCGGTGCTACCGTTGCAATGTAACAAACGGATGAAACCGGAAACAATAGCTCCAAGCGGGAGGAAAAACTCCCAGAAAAACACGAGAATTAAATGTACCGAATGATTGGATAATTTGATTGGAATTATTTATGTATGGTTCCTAGAGTGAGAGCGCACGGCCACTGCGGGGGAAAGTGGGGTGAAATGAGCCGAGACTCACCACTACCCATCAGTTTTGGTAGAACTCTTATTATTTCCTCTCACAGTAGATAATAACACCACTTCTAACGCCATAAAGTATGCACCACTCAATACATACATAAAAGACCTACAAATGTGATGGCATGTTCAAATGTAGAACATTTGTTGGGAACAACAGTCACCGATTCTTGTTCCTACAAAATCTAAAGGCACATTTCACCCCATTCGTCCCTGTGACATGCGGTCCTAAGGTTTGAGGGACTTCTTCATTTGTCTTGGATCGAGTGGAGCATCGCATCGCTGGATGGCTGCTGGGTATGTATGCGTGGTGACACTACATGTACACTACTGCCGTTGGCTTCGACTGCGGCTGCTGCGCTCCGAGGAGCTGATACAATGAATAATTACGAAAAGGATATTAATTTGATTTATATCTTTACGTCATGTTTCATTAAACACTTCAGCAGCGGAAAGAGAGTGGCGCCCTGTTTGGCTGGCGGGGTTTGCTCGCAGGACTATCGACCAACCGGAAGATGCCTTCGGGAAGGATACGTTTGCAGTGCACTTTTTTCAGCTGGAATTTTCACTACAATTGAATTAAAATTTGCTGGTCGATGCTCTGCTAAACCCATGCTGAACATTGTTGCAATGAAATAGAGCAAGAGCTAGCTAAGTTGAAAATAGTGTAGTGTGATCTAATAGTTTACAATGCCATGCAGCCTGGAGCTCGCATATTGCTAGAAGTACAACAGTTGAGGAAAATCCAATTCGTTTACTGACAATTTCCTCCACTTGAAATTGCCAGCTGAACGCACCCAACTAAAGAAACGGGGGAGATTTGGTGGAGATTAGATTTTTGAAGCTGAGGCAATTGCCGGCTTCTGACTGATGGCTTCCGCGTCAGCATGAACCTTGAAGATTCGTAGCATGACGAACCACCAGTGTGGACTTAAGTGCTCAATTCCATGGGTCGTTTCCAAAATTTCAAACTTGCTGAGAAAAGTCAAACTCAGTGTCAGTGAGGATTCTACGATTCAACTGATTGACCAAAAAAAAGACTCCGTTAGCTTTCAACAGATCATGACCTTTTGAAAAGGTCTTCACATCACATTTGAAGTCCGTGATAGGGAAGCTTTGCAAGACACACACGCAGAACGTTCCTCCCCATCATCGTTATTCAAAATTCATCTTCCATCAAACATCCTCCGCCAAAAGTTAGTAATTGTCACTCAGATCCTCCACCCCCTTGAATCCTTTCCCCCTCCACCCATCCTCCCAATCCATCAAACAGATATTGTAGATGGATCTATATGAATCGATCCGCATCCAAGACCAGACCCACATCCGGGATCTCGAGGGCCCCATACTGCCGCCGCGCGTAGAAACAAGGGCCAAAGGGTTGACTGACATCTTCTGCTGCTGGTTAGTGTGGCTTCTGCTGCGACTCCGCTGGCTGCTGGCACAAAGGCACAACAACACAAGTGAAGCGATCCTTGTCGCACACGTCGTCCCTTAAGCCTTCCTCCGTCGTCATTGTCTTCTTCGCCTTCTGGATGCTGGATGCTTTCCAGCCCGATGAGCACCAACCGGCTCCACTCTAGCATTAATTTAGGATTTAGATTTATAATTCCTCGTCGCTCCACGATGGGACTGTTGTCGTCGTCATCCGAATGGTCCCCACCTCGATCTGCCACCCTCCGCTTCCATCACCCCCACCCTAAAGAAGCGCCAAAGGATGATGATGGAATATATTGGTAAATTTGGAAATTTTTCATTTTTCCAAAAGGCAAAAGATGATGCGGGTTCCTCGTCCTGGCTTCATTCGGTCTGTGTCTGTGTGCTTCTGTGTATTTGTATGTGTGTATTTATCGACGATGGCGACGACGACGACGACGAGTCAGTCCCTCATCAGGCGGCACCGAAAAGATGTATCTCTTTCCATTGTTGTGTATTTGTTTGCGCCAACCATTTCGGTTCCATTCCTCCGCACCGTCGATGCCGCATGGTCGCAGTCCTGGTAATGCTTCCCGAATATGGGGGAATAACTAAAAATTTACAATACCAGGTGTTCTTCTCATTCTCAACCAACCAAGATCTCTGGCCTTTTAACAGTTCTTTGAAATATAGATAACGCCAAAGCAAACATACTTCAAGTATCGACAAAAAAAGCTCGAAATATTTTGAGAAATTTTCTGGCGAAATTTCTGGAGAAATTTCTAGATAAATTACTGTAGAAATTACTGGAGAAATTTCTAGAGAAATTTCTGGAAGAATTTCAGGAGGAACTGCTGGAAAACGCCAGGATGAATTGCTGCAACAATCTGGAGAAATTTCTAGAGAAATTTCTGAAGAAATTTCTAGAAAAAAATCTGGAGAAATTTCTATAGAGTTTTTTGGAGAAATTTCTGGAGGAATTTCTGGAAATTTTCAGGTGGAATTCGTGGAAAATGCCTAAATGAATTCCGGGAACAGTTCTGGAGAAATTTCTAGAGGAATTCGGGGAAATTTCTAGAGAAATTTCTGGATAAATTTCTAGATAAATTTCTGGACAAATTTCTAGAGAAATTTCTGGACAAATTTCTGGATAAATTTCTGGATAAACTTCTGGAGAAATTTCTGGATAAATTACTGAACAAATTTCTGGAGCATTTTCTGGCGAAATTTCTTAAAGATTTTTTTGAGAAATTTCTGGAGGAATTTTTGGAGTAACTTCTAAAGAAATTTCTCCATGAATCTCTGGATTAACTCCTGGAAAATGCCAGCATGAATTCCTGTAACAATCTGAAGAAATATCTAGAGAAATCTGTAGAGAAATTTCTAAAGAAATTTCTAGAGAAAATTCTAACAAATTTCTAGAGAAATTTCTAGAGAAATTTCTGGAGAAATTTCTGCAAAAATTGTAGAGAAATTTCTGGAGTAATTTCTAGAGAAATTTCTGGAGAAGTTTTTAGAGAGATTTCTGGAGAAGTTTCTAGAGAAATTTCTAAAAAAAATCTGGAGAAATTTCAAGAGAAATTTCAGGAGAAACTTCTAGAGAAGTTTCGGGAGAAATTTCTGGAGGAATTTCTGAAGAATTTTAAGAATTTCCCAGCAACAATCTGAAGAAATTTCTGGAGAATCTTCAAGTGAAATTTCTGGAGAATTTGTAAATAAATTTCTGAATAAATTTCTGGAGAAATTTTTGAAGAAATTTCTGAAGAAATTTTTGGGGAAATTTCTAGAGAAATGTTTGAAGAAATTTCTAGAGAAACTTCTGGCGAAATTTCTGGAAATTTTTTAGGAAAAATTCGGGAGAATTTTCTGGCGAAATTTCTGGAGAAATTTTTAGATAAATTACTGCAGAAATTACTGGAGAAATTTCTGGAGAAATTTATGGAAGAATTTCTGAAGAATTTCAGGAGGAACTCCTGACAAACGCCTGGATGAATTTCTGCAATAATCTGGAGAAATTTCTAGAGAAATTTCTAAAGTAATTTCTAGAGAAATTTCTAAAGTAATTTCTAGAGAAATTTCTAAAGTAATTTCTAGAGAAATTTCTAAAGTAATTTCTAGAGAAATTTCTGGAGAAACTTCTAGAGAATTCTGGAGAAATTTCTTTAGGATGTTTTGGAGAAATTTCTGAAAATTTTCAAGAGGAATTCCTGGAAAATGCCTAAATGAATTCCGGGAACAATTCTTGAGAAATTTCTAGAGACATTTCTAGAAGAATTTCTAGAGAAGTTTCTAGAGAAATTTCTAGAGAAATTTCTGGAGAAATTTCTGGAGAAATTTCTGGAGAAATTTCTAGAGAATTTTCTGGAGAAATTTCTAGAGAAATTTCTGGAGAAATTTTTGGAGGAATTTCTAGAGAAATTTCTGGAGATATTTTTAGAGAAATTTCTGGAGAAATTTCTAGAGAAATTTTTGGAGAAATATCTAAAAAAATTCTTGAGAAACTTTTAGAGAAATTTCGGGAGAAATTTCAAGAGAAATTTCTGAAGAAATTTCTAGAGAAACTTATGGAGAAATTTCTAGAGAAATTTCTGGAGAAATTCTAGAAAAATTTCTGAAGAAATTTCTAGAGAAATGTCTGGAGAAATTCCTAAAGAAATTTCTAAAGAAATTTCTAGAATTTCCAAAGAAATTTCTCTTGAAATTTCTCCAGAATTGTTCCAGGAATTCATTCAGGCATTTTCCAGGAATTTATCCTGAAATTTTTCAGAAATTCCTCCAGAAATTTCTCCACAAATTTCTCTAGAAATTTCTCCACAAATTTCTCTAGAAATTTCTCCACAAATTTCTCTAGAAATTTCTCCACAAATTTGTCTTGAAATTTCTCCACAAATTTCTCTAGAAATTTCTCCAGAAATTTCGCCAGATAATTCACCATAATTTTCTCCGGAATTTGTTCAGTTATTTATCCAGAAATTTCTCTATTTCTGGGAAAAATTCTGGAGAAATTTCTAGAGAAATTTTTGGAGAAATTTCTAGAAAAATTTCTTGAGAAACTTTTAGAGAAATTTCGGAAGAAATTTCTAGAGAAATTTCTGGAGAAATTTCTAGAGAAACTTCTAGAGAAATTTCTAGAGAAATTTCTGGAGAAGTTCTAGAAAAATTTCTGTAGAAATTTCTAGAGAAATTTCTGGAGAAATTCCTAAAGAAATTTCTAAAGAAATTTCTAGAATTTCCAAAGAAATTTCTCTTGAAATTTCTCCAGAATTGTTCCAGGAATTCATTCAGGCATTTTCCAGGAATCCATCCTGAAATTTTTCAGAAATTCCTCCAGAAATTTCTTCAGAAATTTCTCCACAAATTTCTCTAGAAATTTCTCCAGAAATTTCGCCAGATAATTCTCTATAATTTTCTTTAGAAATTTGTTCAGTAATTTATCCAGAAATTTCTCTATTTCTGGGAAAAATTCTGGAGGAATTTATAAAGAAGTTTCTGGCAAATTTTCTTGAGAAATTTTGGATAAATTTCTGGAGGAATTTCTGGATAAATTTCTGGAGTTTCTGGAAAAATTTCTGGAGGAATTTCTGAATACTCCTTTTCTTCAGCAACTGAACCAGCAATCCACTCGCTTATATACCTGACAAATACGTTTGCTTTCGATAGTTCATTTTGAAATTCATTCGGAACGTACTTTAAAATTTCTTTAGTCATTTCGTTTTTAACTTTCTGATGAAATTTTAATAAAATTCTCCGGTAATTTCTCTGAAAGTTTCATTGATAATTCTTTCGAAAATTCTTTATGGAATTCCGTCTGCCCTTACTTTTGAAGTTCTATTACATACATTCTTGCGATTTAAAAAAAAAAGATCCCAGAACTAACATCGGCATGACTGAAGAAAATTTAAAAGAATATCTGATAATAGATTGCCAGAAAATTTCTTTTAAAAAATCCCGAAAATTTTCTTCTAACGATACTTAAAAACGTTTGCTAGGAATAGCTGAAAGCACCCGATAGCACCCAAAAGAGTTATTGAAGATTTTTCCAAAAACAAAACCTAATAAATTGTCATAAGCCCTTTCGATGGAATAGCTAAATAAATTGCATAATGAAACCTTCATGAAATTTGCCGACGAAATGGCAGAAAAAAAAACAATAAAAAATTTCCGAAAGAAGTAGTAATTTTCAAACAAATTTCTAAAGGAATTTTGGAATAATTTTTAATTATAATTTCTAAACAAATACTCGAATATATCGTTCGTTTTTAACGAAATTGCAAAAATAAAAACAAAAATTTTGCAGAAACAACTATGGAAGATACCGCTTAAACAATTCTCGAAGGAAATAATCGCAAAAATAAAAAAAAATAATAATAAAAAAAATGCTGAATGAAATCTGAAGAAAAATCCCCAAAAGCATTGCTGTATGAAATCCCATAAAATGGACAAAGGAATTACGAAGGGACTTTCAAGGAAATTCTAAACGGGTTCCTTGAAGAATTTCACAAAAAAATAAAATAAAAGCTAACTTCGAAGAAGTTCCCAAAACAATTATCTGATAATTTTTCAAAATACTAGCCGAAGAAATGAAAAAGCAAATGAAAAAAATCTCAAATGAAATGCAGAATGGTTTTCCAGAGAAAATGCTGAATCAGTTGCCAAAAAAATAATATCAAAGCAGTTTTCAAAGAACTTTTTGGAAAAATTCTATCAGAACTCCTTAAAAGTTTCAATTGTGTAGGAAATTTTCACAGAAATTTTCATTTTCCACAGAGATTTGTTAATCCTATAAAAAATCAAGAGCTTTTAGTAATATGACTCACTCTTCTGCAGCCAGAATCATTAGAAACGGTCCAGAGTGTGAGAAATACAACGCTCCTGAAATTCCTTCTAGAATTCCTGCTTAAATTCTTTCTGGAATTCCTCCTGGAATTCCTTCGGAAATTCCTGCTGGAATTGCTTCGGAAATTCCTCCTGCAATTACTTCTAAAATTCTTTCTAGAATTCCTCGTGGAATTCTTTCTAGAATTCTTCCTGGAATTGCTTTGTGAATTCCTACTGGAATTTCTTCTGGAATTCCTTCGGGAATTCTTCAGGAATTCCTTCAAGAATTCCTCATGGAATTCCTTCGGGAATTCGTCCTGAAATTCCTTCTGGAATTCCTCCTGAAGTTCCTTCTGGAATTCTTCCTGGAATACCTTCTGGATTTCCTCCTGGAATTCCTTCTGCAATTCCTTCTGGAATTCCTTCTGGAACTCCTTCTGGAATTCCTCCTGGAATTTCTCCTGAAGTTCCTTCTGGAATTCCTCCTGAAATTCCTTCTGGAATTACTCCTGAAATTCCTTCTGGAATTCCTCCTGAAGTTCCTTCTGGAATTCCTTCTGGAATTCCTCCTGGAATACCTTCTGGATTTCCTCCTAGAATTCCTTCTGGAATTCCTTCTGGAATTCCTCCTGGAATTTCTTCTGGAATTCCTCCTGGAATTTCTTCTGGAATTCCTCCTGAGGTTCCTTCTGGAATTCCTCCAGGAATTCCTTCTGGAATTCCTCCTGGAGTTCCTTCTAGAAAACCTCCTGGAATTCCTTCAGAAATTCCTGCTGGAATTCCTTCAGAAATTCCTGCTGGAATTCCTTCAGAAATTCCTGCTGGAATTCCTTCAGGAATTCTTCCTGAAATTCCTCCTGGAATTCCTCCTGGAATTCCTCCTGGAATTCCTCCTGGAATTCCTCCTGGAATTCCTCCTGGAATTCCTCTTGGAATTCCTCCTGGAATTCCTCCTGGAATTCCTCCTGGAATTCCTCCTGGAATTCCTCCTGGAATTCCTCCTGGAATTTCTCCTGGAATTCCTCCTGGAATTCCTCCTGGAATTCCTCCTGGAATTCCTCCTGGAATTCCTCCTGGAATTCCTCCTGGAATTCCTCCTGGAATTCCTCCTGGAATTCCTCCTGGAATTCCTCCTGGAATTCCTCCTGGAATTCCTCCTGGAATTCCTCCTGGAATTCCTCCTGGAATTCCTCCTGGAATTCCTCCTGGAATTCCTCCGGGAATTCCTCCTGGAATTCCTCCGGGAATTCTTCCTGGAATTCCTCCGGGAATTCTTCCTGGAATTCCTCCGGGAATTCTTCCTGGAATTCCTCCGGGAATTCCTCTTTGAATTCTTTCGGGAATTCCTCCTGGAATTCCTTCGGGAATTCCTCCTGGAATTCCTCCTGGAATTCCTCCTGGAATTCCTCCTGGAATTCCTCCTGGAATTCCTCCGGGAATTCCTCCTGGAATTCCTCCGGGAATTCTTCCTGGAATTCCTCCGGGAATTCTTCCTGGAATTCCTCCGGGAATTCTTCCTGTAATTCCTCCGGGAATTCTTCCTGGAATTCCTCCGGGAATTCTTCCTGGAATTCCTCCGGGAATTCCTCTTTGAATTCTTTCGGGAATTCCGCCTGGAATTCCTCCGGGAATTCCTCCTGGAATTCCTCCGGGAATTCCTCCGGGAATTCCTCCTGGAATTCCTCTGGGAATTCCTCCTGGAATTCCTCTGGGAATTCCTCTGGGAATTCCTCCTGGAATTCCTCCGGGAATTCCTCCTGGAATTTCTTCAGGAATTCCTCCTGGAGTTTCTTCAGGAATTCCTCCTGGAATTTCTCCAGGAATTCCTCCTGGAATTTCTCCGGGAATTCCTCCTGGAATTTCTCCGGTAATTCCACCTGGAATTTCTCCGGGAATTCCTCCTGGAATTTCTCCGGGAATTCCTCCTGGAATTTCTCCGGGAATTCCTCCTGGAATTTCTCCGGGAATTCCTCCTGGAATTTCTCCGGGAATTCCTCCTGGAATTTCTCCGGGAATTCCTCCTGGAATTTCTCCGGGAATTCCTCCTGGAATTTCTCCGGGAATTCCTCCTGGAATTTCTCCGGGAATTCCTCCTGGAATTTCTTCAGGAATTCCTCCTGGAGTTTCTTCAGGAATTCCTCCTGGAATTTCTCCAGGAATTCCTCCTGGAATTTCTCCGGGAATTCCTCCTGGAATTTCTCCGGGAATTTCTCCTGGAATTCCTCTGGGAATTCCTCTGGGAATTCTTGTGGGAATTCCTCCTGGAATTCCTCCGGGAATTCCTCCTGGAATTCCTCCTGGAATTCCTCCTGGAATTCCTCATGGAATTCCTCCGGGAATTCCTCCTTGAATTCCTCCTGGAATTCCTCCTAGAATTCCTCCGTGACTTTTTCCTAGAATTCCTCCGGGAATTCCTCCTGAAATTCCTCCGGGAATTTCTCCGGAAATACCTCCTGGAATTTCTCCGGGAATTCCTCCTGGAATTTCTCCGGGAATTCCTCCTGGAATTTCTCCGGGAATACCTTTTGGAATTTCTCCGGGAATTCCTCTTGGAATTTCTCCGGGAATTTCTCCTGGAATTTCTCCGGGAAATCCTCCGGGAATTCCTCCTGATTGATTGATTGATTTGTCTTTATTAAAGAGACTTTCAGCCCTTGGCTGGTTCGTCTCTACTCTAGAATTCCTCCGGGGATTCCTCCTGGAACTCCTCCGGGAATTCCTCCTGGAATTCCTCCGGGAATTTCTCTTGGAATTCCTCCGGGAATACTTTTCAAAGTTTCTGTTCAAAGCTATTCTTGGCGAAGTGAATAATAACTCTGACTGCACGAGAGGTATCTTTCCATAAAACTAGCACAAGTCAACTGTTTCTAATCAACGTACATCGCCATAGAAATCCCACCAAACGAAAGTTGGTTGTCATCCACTCCCACTCGGGTCGCATTGTAGCTGATTTTTCGACAAAAGAGTTGAACCACTTGAAGAAGCATGTAGCTCCCTCGCTTCCGACGACTTTGGAATGAAAAGGACTTAATTATGTCTCTGCTCCGAAGGCTGCTTCTGCTGTTACTGCTGCAGTCGATGGGTATTTGTGTTGTGTTAGAGTGGGCCACGTTGCTCTTTGCTACTGCTACTGCTGCTGCTAGATGTGTGTGCGGAATGGGATTAAGGAACGCAAATTAAATATTATATACATCAAACTGAAGCAGCAGCGCCATTCCAGAGGGCATCCATCGAACAGAAAATTTTAAAAACCCCGATCTGTGCCGAAAAAGGGGTGAACCACATCTCAGCACTACAACTGCCGTCGTCACCCCTTCCTCCCTCACAGTCGAGAGTCAGTCAGTGTCTGCCGTAGGAAAATTTGCATCTCGTGTCGTCCCGGTGGAATTTCCCGAAATTTTCATCCCGATCGCAGAGAGGGAAACAGGCACCGCACCGCACCATCAGAAATCAATGACATTGGGATTAATGTTGTGCTTTTATCTTTGCCGGAGAGCAAGCAGCAGACATCGTTCGGTTACCCCTTTCTCCGGTACCCATGCCCAATCGAATCAGGCAGCTGGTTGAAATTAGAGAAGCGAACGAGGAAGAGTAGCTCCTCCACGGTTATCCTTTCGGCAAACAGGCACACAGCGACATAAATTTCCCTGCTCCTTCCTTCCGCAAGCCCACCCCGTCACCAATCGAGGAAAAAGATAATTTCTCTAGCAAATATAGAATTTATAATTAGCTTTTCGTCCTGAACACGGCGCATCCTTTTTCTTTGTGTGGGTGAAGTTTTCCCAAATTTGACATAGCATTAAAGATGATGACGACACGGCTGACTACTGTCAGTCAGTCCCGGGGAGTAATTATATTGATTAAATATCGGGAAAAACGAGGCTGTCGTCCTACTCTATAAAATCCGACCGAGTCACGGTTGTCAGTGTCGAACACGGATGGAACAAGTTTAGGAACATTCCCCCCACTCCAGCCCCCAACGCCATCGAGGAAGGATCAAACGATAGAAGTTTTTGCTTGATTGATGGATTATTGGCAAAAGTTGGACGATTTGATGTCGATAAGCCCCTTCGTTTACCGGTCGGTACGCCAAGGCCGCTGGTTGGATCTTTGATCGGCAGGTTGAAAGATATGGATGGATAGCGAGGACTTTGGAACTGGTTCGATGGATTGCGATTTGGAGGGATGATTATGAAATTGGGGGTTTAAGCTTGTTTCTTGTTTATAGGAATTGGAGAAATTCACGGAGGAACTCTTGGAGGAACTCGTAGAAAAATTCCTGGCGGAAAATTTGGAGGAATTCCTGGAAGAATTTCTGGAGGAATTTTTGGAGGAATCCCTGGAGGAATTCCTGGTAGAAATCTTGGAAGAATTGGCGAAGGAATTTCCTGAGGAATTTCTGGACAAATTTCTAGAGAAATTTCTGAAGTTATTTTTGGAGAAATTTCTAGAAAAATTTCTAGAAAAATTTCTGAAAAAAAATATGAGAAATTTCGGGAGAAATTTCTCAAAAAAATTCTGGAGAAATTTCAGGAGAAATTCTTTACAACATTTCCGGGGAAATTTTTGGAGAAATTTCTGAAGAAAATTTTAAAAACATTTATGGAGAAATTTCGTGAGACTTGCGTGAGACATTTCTGAAGAAATTTCTGAAGACATTTCTGAGAAATTTCTAAAAAAAATTTGGAGAAATCTATGGAGAATTTTCTGAAGACATTTCTGGAGAAATTTCTGAAGAAATGTTGGAGTAATTTCTGAAGAAATTTTGGAGAAATTTATGTAGAATTTTCTGAAAAAAATTCCGAAGAAATTTGTGGAGAAATTGCTTGAGACATTTTGGAGAAATTTCTGAAGTCGTTTCTGAAGAAATTTCTGGAGAAATTTTTTAATAAATTTCTGGACAAATATCTAGGAAATTTCTGAAGAAATATTTGGAGAAATTTCGTGAAACATTTCTGGATAAATTTCTGAAGACATTTCTGGAGAAACTTCTAGAGAAATTTCTGGAGAAACTTTTGGACAAATTTCTGGAAAAATTACTGGAGAAATTTCTGGAGAAATTTCTTGAGACATTCTGGAGAAATTTCTGATGACATTTTTGGAGAAATTGCATGAGACATTCTGGAGAAATTTCTAAAGACATTTCTTGAGACAGTTCTGAAGAAAATTTTAGAGACATTTCTGGAGAAATTTCGTGAGACATTTCTGGAGAAATTTCTAAAGACATTTCTGGAGAAATTTCTGAAGAAATTTCTGGAGAAATTTCTGGAAAAACTTCTGGAGTAATTTCTAGGAAATTTCTAAATAAATCTTTGAAGAAATTTCGGAAGACATCTCTGGAGAAATTTCTGAAGACATTTCTGGAGAAACTTCTAGAGAAATTTCGTGAGAAATTTTTGGAGAAATTTTTGGACAAATTTCTGGAGAAATTACTGGAAAAATTTCTGGAAGAATTGCTTGAGACATTCTGGAGAAATTTCTGAAGACATTTGTGGAGAAATTGCTTGAGACATTCTCGAGAAATTTCTGAAGATTTTTCTGGAGAAACTTCTGAAAAAAATTTTGGAGAAATTTCTGGAAAATTGTCTGAAGAAATTTCTGAAGAAATTTCTGGAAAAATTTTTGGAGGAATTTCTCAAGAAATTGCTGGAGAACTTCTGGAGAAACTTCTGAAGAAATTTGTGGAGCAATTTTTGGAGAATTTTCTGGAGAAATTCCTGGAGAAATTTTTGGAGAAATTTCTGGAAAAAAAATTTGGAGAAATTTCTGGAGAAATTACTGGAGAAAGTTCTGGAGAAATTTTCGGAATAATATATGGAGAAATTTCTGCAGAAATTTTTGGGGAAATTTCTGGAGACATTTCTGGAGAAATTTTGGAGAATTTTCTGTAGAAAATTTTTTAGAAATTTCTGCAGAAATTTTTAGAGAAATATCTTGAGACATTTCTGGAGAATTTTATGAAGAAATTTCTGGAGAAGGACGCGTTTATTAATTTTCGATTCGTTTTGTTCAGCAGCCATGTCAAAATATCAAAATCCAAGACCAATCTCGGCTTCCAATATCGAGTAGAAGTAAAACTTTTACCCACACAGTCTTCCCCGTGTATAGATTTCTATAATTTATTTTATAATTGATATGCAAATGCCAACCGCTGGCTGGCTG
Source organism: Aedes albopictus (assembly GCF_035046485.1). Taxonomy (NCBI): domain Eukaryota; kingdom Metazoa; phylum Arthropoda; class Insecta; order Diptera; family Culicidae; genus Aedes; species Aedes albopictus. The sequence continues at coordinate 15,177,712 of NC_085138.1, forward strand.
GCTGACTGTCGACGTGTTCCGGAAGTTGCCCAACGGAAAACAATCGAGCTCTTGTCGACGAGCAGAGTCGTCGTCGGCGTCGTCATCGCTCTGGAGAAAAGTAATTTTCAATTCAATTCCTCTCCTCCTCCTCCTCAAAGCCACCATCCCGAACAACAACCGAATCGGAGAATCACATTTAATTTTCTAATGAAAAATATAAACAAAAATCCGTATGGATTTCGCACTGTACCAAAAGAGGAGCCGCACTGAAAGGATCGTGGTTTCCCTCTTCGGAACCCTTCCCTCCGTCAACCTCTCAACCCCCTGATCCGGGGGAGATATCGAATGCGAAATCTACATATCTATGGATCTGCGGAACGCTTCTCAGTCGCTTATGCTGCTGCTAGCTGGATGACGGTTGTTGCTCGCCGTATTTATTGGAGATGGAGCGACTCGTTTCCGTTTCACACAGAATCTACAGAAAAGAGCTTCTCCTCGCAGCGGCAGCATCAACAACAGCCAGCGATGCCACCACATTGGCACTGACTGGTTCGTTTTTCTGAAATTCTGCGGTGTATGGAAACTCATTCATATATTTATTATATAAAATAATCAAACGACACACAGAACGAGATTCCCCCCGAATCGGTCGGTGTTGTTCTTACTCGGCGGTTGCACTGCGGGTCAGAAAGATGGGGTTTTGTGACGAAAATTGATTGTCTCTACTCAATGAATGCTATTTTCATATATTCTTTTATGATATCCCAAGTAACATTTTCTAGTTAAATCCACTAGAAGAGGTTCTTAGAAGCATCTTAAAAATAAAATTAAATATATAAGGTTTTATGCTGGTTCTAAAAACCTCTACAAGACTAAATGATTTTATATATAGCTTCTAACTTTCATTGTACGTTCCACCTTCAGATTTCTAGCTTCTGCTTTGATGCATCTAACTATAACCTTATTGTTTTTGTTTTGTTTTAGGTACCAGTTTATATCTTCAACTTTTATTTTATGCTTTTGTGTTTTTTTCTTTTTTTTATTTTATTATCTTATATTTCTATTTTTATTTTATTTTTTATTTTATTTTTTTTTTTTTTTGATTCGCTATTTTGTGTAATGTCCCCACTGGGACGAAGCCACAGCTTTTCATCAGGAGCACTTCTACACGCACTTCCTCAGCAAAACTGGATGCATTTCCTATCTTTTTGGTTTTTGATTTTTTTTATTACATAACGAAGCAATATTATCAAAATTAGTTTCTACACATATTTAGAGCAGGGATTATGGTATCTCCTGTCAAGGAAATTTCCTTTTACGAAAGGTTCCTGGACCGACTGGAAATCGAACCTATCATCCTCTGCATGGTCATGCTGAATACCCACGCCTTTACAGTTGTAGCTAAATGGGCCCTATTCCCGGAAAAACTTTTTTTTTCGAAAATTCGTTTAAAAATAGTTCAAAAAAAAAAGAAAAAAAAATCCCTAGTATTTTTTTTTATCTGTATTAACCCTTATGTGGCCGGCAGGGTACCCGGGTACCCAGCACCCATTTAAAATACACGGTGTAGAAAAAAGCAAAAAGTCTGCCGGCCACATAACGGTTAACGAGATTTTTAGCCCTAGGCTAGTTCATTTCGGGACCCACGCTCACATTTTGCCAGTTTGTCGGGAGTGGGACTCGATCCCAGGACCTCGGCGTGATGGTCAAGTGTTCTAACTATCACACCAGGTCCGCTCCCAGGAAAAAAATTAGAAAACCTCGACCATTCCTCTAACTGTATATGAAAACCGATTCTGAATTTATTGCTTTGTTACTTTAAAAAAAAAGAAAAAAAAAAGAGATGAAATGCATCCAGTTTCGCCTAAATTGAGAGCTTCCTGTAGCAATGACCATTTTGCATGTGTATAACGTGTGTCAGGCATTGGTGCTTGATTCTATGCCCAAGTAAATCAAGGAAATTTTAATTACGAAGAGATTCGACCAGGATTCAAACCCGTCACGCTCAGTATGATTTTGCCGTAAACTCGCGCTCTAACAGGTCCCGTGTTTATCAAGAGCCGGATGTGAGGGCGCTTTCGTTGGAAACTCTCTTTGGAGCTTTCGCAGAAACAATACCCAGCGCTAGAAATTATACTAAACATCGCTCGTCAATTTCTGCTACAAATACTTCTTAAAATTCCACGAAGCACTGCACTTTTAAAAAAATACACTTCTCCTATACCTCGCCGTGCATCATAAACTTTTCAATCTGAGAAACTCTTTTCATAGGGATTTTATATCTGCCACAAGAAGTCGTAGCTTCCAAATAAAAGCCTTTATTTTTATTTTTATATTTTCTCTGCTCTAATTTTATTTTTTATTTTTGTATTTTTTACATTTCTATTATGTACACGGTGTTCAATAAGTTCGGATACACAGTAAAATTGAATTTATTTCCCATCTGTAATTCAGATTTTCAAAGTGAATGTATTAATTGAAAGCTCACATAATACTGATCAAATACAGTATATGTTTTGAAACAAACTGTCCTTTATCCTTTTGTAATAATTGCAAATGTGTCTCAAGATCCTTTCAGCTGGCACGCACGTCTGTCATTGGTATTTCGTCTAGTTTTTATTGAGTAATGGTGTTAAGTTAAATCAAATTAGGTTGTTGTCCTCAGCATTAGTGGTAGCAACTATGGCCATACGAAATAATCTATAAAATTCAGATTGGGTGAAGTACGGACTCATTTTATTTTGATCTTTAAAATTGCTAAAATTGCCGCTGTACCTGTTTTAATGATTTTTGTTTTGTCAAAAAGCAAGGCTGCGTTATATCTCAGTTTAATCTATCATTATCTTTTCCAAAACTTGATTATATCCCTATTGTGGCAAATTTTAACCAAAACTGGCTTTATATAATGTATTTATGTCTTTTTCATAGATTTAAGCACATTTTGACTAAACTTGCCAATTGAGTAGTGTGCGGTAGTTCGGCAGCAGCATAGTTTCGCGCGCTCGCTTTGCTAGATTTTTGCGATTTTTTTTTTCCTCTTCCCTCTGCAGGGCTCCGACGACGGGACGCTAAGCAGTCAGTAGTGTGCGGTAGTTCGGCAGCAGCAAAGTTTCGCGCGCTCGCTTTACTAGATTTTTGCGATTTTTTTTCCTCTTCCCTCTGCGGGGCTCCGACGACGGGACGCCAAGCAGTCAGTAGTGTGCGGTAGTTCGGCAGCAGCAAAGTTTCGCGCGCTCGCTTTGCTAGATTTTTGCGATTTTTTTCCTCTTCCCTCTGCGGGGCTCCGACGACGGGACGCCAAGCAGTCAGTAGTGTGCGGTAGTTCGGCAGCAGCATAGTTTCGCGCGCTCGCTTTGCTAGATTTTTGCGATTTTTTTTTCCTCTTCCCTCTGCGGGGCTCCGACGACGGGACGCCAAGCAGTCAGTAGTGTGCGGTAGTTCGGCAGCAGCAAAGTTTTGCGCGCTCGCTTTACTAGATTTTTGCGATTTTTTTTCCTCTTCCCTCTGCGGGGCTCCGACGACGGGACGCCAAGCAGTCAGTAGTGTGCGGTAGTTCGGCAGCAGCATAGTTTCGCGCGCTCGCTTTGCTAGATTTTTGCGATTTTTTTTTCCTCTTCCCTCTGCGGGGCTCCGACGACGGGACGCCAAGCAGTCAGTAGTGTGCGGTAGTTCGGCAGCAGCAAAGTTTTGCGCGCTCGCTTTACTAGATTTTTGCGATTTTTTTTCCTCTTCCCTCTGCGGGGCTCCGACGACGGGACGCCAAGCAGTCAGTAGTGTGCGGTAGTTCGGCAGCAGCAAAGTTTCGCGCGCTCGCTTTGCTAGATTTTTGCGATTTTCTTTCCCCTTCTCTCTGCGGGGCTCCGACGACGGGACGCCAAGCAGTCAGTAGTGTGCGGTAGTTCGGCAGCAGCATAGTTTCGCGCGCTCGCTTTGCTAGATTTTTGCGATTTTTTTTCCTCTTCCCTCTGCGGGGCTCCGACGACGGGACGCCAAGCAGTCAGTAGTGTGCGGTAGTTCGGCAGCAGCAAAGTTTCGCGCGCTCGCTTTGCTAGATTTTTGCGAGAGTGAGTTTTTGGAGGCAAAGTGTACAGGCCGCGTTTTCATTCGGTCGTCGTCGTCGTCGTCTATTTGACTGCTCATCTTCGTACGGGGCGATTTATGATACGATAAATGCAACAAACAACATTTTTTGCGATTTTAGTCAACAGACATTGAAATGTTCGTCACGTCAAGTGTCGGCCCAAGTTCCAAAGCCACGTTGGTTCAAATCACTTTATTTTCTCTTTCGTTAATTTTCGCACTTCGAAAACTATCTGAATGGTTCGTCATCTTCGATGTCGGCATGTGTTTTGTTTTAGTCCAAATGAAAATAAGTGGTTTGATATTAATAGGGTTGCATGAATCACTCCACTTACCAAAGTGAACTCATATCATGCGCCCTTTCCCCTCCCCACTAACAAAAAGTCCTTCCCATGACAGACGTGGAGACGCAGAGGTGATCTCGGTCTTTAGTAAGCAACGCACGTCATAATAACATTCCTTTCCTTCCTCGATGACCGTAAGGACGTGGCCGGCGCCGTTATTGACCTAATAAAGTTTGGAATTCTCGAAGATGCACATTGAGGACGGTAAGCTACTCCCAAGCTCCGTCTGTTGGTTCCTTGTGCAACTTCGATTGTTCTGGTCAATCACGGAGTAGCAACTACGAATAGTACGGTCATCTATGCTCATGCTCATGCTCATGCTCATTTTGACTAAACTTGCCAATTTATCACCATATCATCACTGAAATAGCAGTGTAAAGCTTTTGTCTATTAATTTAGTTATTCTAATCTAGTATAGTGAGATGTAAACTCAAAAGTCAACGTTTTAGACTTCTGTAGCTTGAGCAACTTATCGAAAATTATTCCAGCGTGTCGGAACTAACAAACTTTAGATACATCTAAAGCTTATAAAAAAGTAGAAAAATACTTTATTCAAAACCATATGCTATATTTGATCAGTGTTATATGACCTTTCAACAAATACATTTACTTTGAAAATATGAATTACAGATGTGAAATTAATTCAAGTTATATGGTGTATCCGAACTTATTGAACACCCTGTATTTAAAACTTCCATACAATCTGGCTTCCAAAATTCGATGTTCAGATCATCAACTCATAGAAATATCGAGCAGAAGAATAAACATCCAAGGGTCAGGAACACAAAATATCGACTCATGGTTTACTGTATTTTTTTTTCAGAGTTTTACACTTTTATATTTTAACCATTGTCGTATATTGGGGTCATTATCACCCAGACAGGCATACTGACCGTGCACTACGTCAGCGCGTTGAGCGTCAGTTGATGCACAAAGAAGGTTAATTTATAAAATTTTAAAAATTTTCCAATATTTTAAAAATATTTTTTTTTAATATTTAAGCTTCAGTTTCTTTTACATTCCCGACCAACAATGCAAAAGGCATCCCCAACAATGCGTGAACAAACACGTTTCTGTCGGTTTTAGGGCCTTCTATGGTTAACCCACACGTCTCAGTAGATATTTACCCTTTGCACACGTTTTTGACAGTTGGAGTACTAAACCTTTCTAAAATTAATGACCAAAGCTACTGGATTAGTTTTACTGTTCTAATCTCGCCAAAAAAGTACCAAACAGGCAATTCAGGATTAAATGTGCATTTATAACTTTTTTTTTCATACTTTTATATTTTTATATTTTATATCTTTATATTTGAGAATTACAATGTTTTTATATTTTGATTCAATCAGACTTCCAAGAGTCGATGTTGAAGGGATCATCAACTCATGGAAATATCAAGCAGAAGAATAAACATCCATGAAGCCGTAGCAAGGAAGATTAGTCATGGAGCTTCGACTGTATTTGCATAGTTTTACATTTTTATATTTTTGACCCTAGTCGTACATTGGGGTCATTATAACCCAGACAGGCACGCCGAGTATTCATTACATCAGCAAATGCACAAAGAAGGTTAACTTTTATTTTTCTACGGGAGGCGGAGACAACCGTGCAAGCAGGCAACAGGAAAGCAGCGGCAAATAAATATGGCGAATGTTTCAATGTTCCAAAAATTGTTTTGTTTTTATTTTTAATATTCAGTTTTTTTCAATTCTCGAGCAACAATGCAAAAGGCTGCAATAACATTGCGTGAACAACACGTTTCTGTAACTTAAGGACCTCTAAGGTGATTCACCCACACATCTCAATACCATTAACAGATAGTGGATAGTTCCGTTTTTGGAAAACTTGTCCAGTAGATCCATGCAGTAGATCGTATATACATGATTAACGCCTTTTTTCAGAATTGACAATATAAACGTTCGAATGAGAGCCATGTGTCGAAAAGATTTCCAGTTGATAACACTGTCTGAAATATTCAGTGAGTCCTCTCCACAATTCTCGTTCGGTTCCAACCAGATTTCATCTTGTAATTCCTCCCGAGAATTCAGCATTTCTCCAGGAATACTTCCCTGTATTCAACACAGGATTCTTCCTGCGTACCTTCAAGTGATCTTCTACGGATTTTTCCCGGAATTCCTATCTGAATTCTTTCAGATGTTCCTTCCGGCATTCTCATATATTTATTGGATATTTGGATTATACTCTAGATTGAATCTGGTATTTCTTTAGGATTATTTCTGTTTAATTTTTCGGCATTCATTTTGAGATTTCTCCCGGGATCCCTACATTAGTTCCTCATCGGATTGCGTCAGAGATTCCTTCAATGATTCCTTCAGGGATTTCTCCTCGGACTTCTTCAGAGATTCCTCCAGAATTCATTCAGAAATCTCATCAGGGATTCTTCCGGGATCTCTCCAAGATATCCAAGATTTTAAGATTCTTTCAGGGTTTTCTCAAACATTTTTAGAGATTTCTTAATGGATTTCTGCCAGGATTCCTTCATAGATTTCTCTTATGCTTTCTGTCAGAATTCTTCCATTGGGTCCTCTCAGGATGTATTTATTTGTTATTCCCGGGTTTCCTTTGGGAATTTTTCCCGAGATTCTTTCAGTTATTCTTTCAAGGATTTCCCTCCGAGATTCCTTTAGAGATTTCACCCGGAATTCGGGGATTTTTCCTGAATTTTACAAACATTCCTTCAGGTATTTCTACCGCGATTACTTCATCGCTTCTTTCTGGATGTCTTTTAAGAATTTCTTTCAAGATTTTGTCAGGAATCCTTCCAACATTTCTTTGACGGCTTCTTTAGGAACGCTTTCGGGATTCCTCTACGGTTTTCTCTCTGGATTCCCTACTTTTGCTAGGAGAAATTCCTGGGATTCATTAAAGGAGTCTTTCTTTTATTTTATTTTTTTGAAATTTTAGATTTTCTGAAATTTGACGTTATTTTTTTTCAACATATATTAAAATGCGTATACATAACTTAAGTATCTTCAGCAGTTTTTTTTCTCTTCATAACGAGGGGTTTTATTTTCCTCTTGATTCATATTCTACTTCTCCTGGAGTAGGAATTCCTCCCAGGATTCCTTAAGGAATTTTCCAGGAATTCTTCTGTGATGTCTTAAGATATTCCTCCTAAGATTTCTCCAGTTATTTTTCGGGGAAGGGTGATGTAGGTTTGGGTGGCTGGATCATGGGAATGCTTCGATAGTATACCAAGCCATTTATTAAATACAGAAAAAATTACTACAAATGGCAGGAAAAGGTAAAAAATAGTAAAAAAGATACAACGTTATTCGTGGACTCTTATTTACGAAAAGATGCTGGATCGACCGGAAATCGACCCCACATACTATCGGCATGGTCTTGTTGAAGAAAAAAAAAGTTTTTATAAGATGAAATAAAAATAGGAGTGCAAGAGAAAAAGATTTTTTTTTAAACTAAGTAGTAAGCCGTACAGTAATGTGGCTGTATTTTGTCTATTCTTTTCGAGTGGTTGTCATCTTCATCATTTGGAATTGTTTTGTATCTATACGTATCAAAATGTGACGATAATATTAAAGTTGTGCTGAAAGAGAACTTGAGAAAATTATAAAATGCTGAGGACCTACATTAAAGATTTTTAGAATTTTTGAATGAATAGATTTTCATTTTTTATGTAATATCAAGTTTATTTAATAGTGGATTGAATATTGATAACCAATTCATTTAAAGATTGAAATGTGAAGGAACTTGGGAGTTAATGGATTAAACAAATTTGATCCAAATGTTGGCCTTAAATTTTTGAAATTTTATATATTTTCATTTTTTTATATTTTTGATGTTATATATTTTTTTCATTTTTTTACCATATATTCAAATTTGTAGACTGTGACTTTGGTATTATAACAATCTGTTTACCATTGTTCTTCCTTTATTTCTTTATTCCTACCTTTCTATGAGTCCTATTTCTTTGAATTCTGCACTTAATATTTTGCTAGTTTTTTTTTATATTTTTTTCCATCCTTATCTTCCTGTTGAACTACACACTCAAGCTCTAGTCTTACCACGAACTTTCAACCCCTATCACACAGTGCGATATACGGTGACAATCGGAGGGTGGGAAAAAAAGCAGCTTCCAGCGCTAAAACAATGGCAGTAATATACAAATGAGACCGAAGAGCTCGGCGAACCCCGTGAATGATTGGTCGTAAGAAGACGGGGGTGTGCGGAAAATATGACAAACAATCAAATACACTCGAAATGTGTTCCATAAGTCTTTGTGTGTCACTCGGCGGATCCCTCGAAGGGTTTTCCTTCGGCTTTTGGGCTCGAGCGAAACTCAGCCGAACGCGTGGTTCGATTTTTAATCATTTTCCTTTTCGGAGTCTTTGCGCCCGGATCTGAGCTGGGCATGTGAGGATGGTGAGGATGACGACGACGACGACGACGCCAGAGGCCCATCCATCGCCGTGTGTCAGCATTAAAAGAGGAGGGTTATTATTCCCGAATTCAAATGAAAAATCAAACCCTTTCCTCACGTATTCGGGTAGATGGACAGGTTTGCTTAAATATGAGAGCACTGCGATTTGGGATATATTAGGAAAGAAAATCGATGGTCGGCACTGAATTTTACAACAAGTCAACTTCAGACATTAATGAAATACTATTTTATTTTATTTATTTATTTTTTTCAAAATGTTTAGATCTTAGCTTGTTGATCTCGAGACCCACTGCTTTTTGTGATGAGGTCGGGAGTAAGACGCGATCTGAAGTCCTAGGTGTGAAAGTCACGTGGTTCAATCATCGCACCAAGTCTGATCCAACTGGATTTATTAAAAATTAAAAATTTTTAAATTATATGACATTATTTTTTTATTTTTTTTTATCTGTATTAACGAGATTTTTAGCCCTAGGCTAGTTCATCTCGGGACCCACGCTTTACTTCCCTTCCGAAGGAAGAACTCACATTTTGCGAGTTTGTCGGGAGTGGGATTTGATCCCAGGTCCTCGGCGTGATAGTCAAGTGTTCTAACCATCACACCAGGTCTGCTCCACCATATGACATTATTGAATTATTGGAAATTAGAGAAATTAAAATCGTTGGAGTAATATAAGCACTACATTGGCCTTTACTTCATGTAGCAAACTTTAAATTGAAACGAAACAAAACAGTGTTGCTAAATTTCCAGCTCACAAATCTTTTTTTCAGCAAAAAAAAAGAAATAAAAATAAAATGTAAAAAAACGCAACATTTTGCTGATTATTTTTTCAACGAAACTAAGTATCAATTCCAAGTCTTGTTTTAAGATATATGCGGATGTTATTTCCAATATGATACTGAAATTTTGAGATGATATTACAGGCAAAGAAATAATCCGCTTTGGATATTTTTATTTTTCCGATTTTTGGTATGATTTTTTATCTTTTTCATCTTTTTTTTACAACACTCTCATTAAATCAAATAATGAATATTTTTAGTCAGAATTAAGCATACTTTTAATACAAATTTTTCGAAAACGTGACTCGTTCATCTTGCACAGCAGTGTTAGGATAGATTCGACGAGATCACCGAAAAGGGTTAATTTGCGGGGTTGTTCTGCTGAAAAAATCGACAGCAAAGTCGGCTGGCTTGGGCTTGGCACACACACACAGCAACGTACGCACACACATGGTCGTCGGCCTCACGCATCAAAAGTCGTAATTCGTAATAATAAACATAAAAAGTCACTCACTCATTTCAATAATATCATCCCTTTTTCGTCCGGACCCCGCACGGCGAACCCTTTCCTTTGCAGCAGGAGCGAGCGTTACCTACGTGTGTATGACCGGGATCCGGAACCGAGCCTGGAACAGCTACGACGACGGTCTTTATCTTTTGAGTCGGTGGCAGCACCGTTCCACCATCGCATTGCCGCGCCGCACCCCCTCCACTTGGCCCAATTAATATCAGAAATTTGAATATATAATTCATGTCAGCCAAAAATTGATGGAAAATTTTCGGCTGATGGGAGCACAATTTTTCATCGGGGATCGGCATCGGGGTGAACCCTTTCAGCGACGACGACGTGGCGGAAAGCTTCGAAGGCACATGTGTGTGGAAACGGTTTCCGGGCGCAATTCGCTTCAGTGACTTTTCCGGCGAGGCCGCAATACAGGCTGGAACTGAAGTGATGTGTTGGATTTTTGTTTGCCTCGGATTGTTCCCTGGGATGAGTTGCTCTATGACTGATGGATAATGCTTCCACCGGAGTGTAACATCGATCGTACCGCATTGAACGAATGACCTAGTTTGATGTTTTCCTTATTTTGATTGTAGGAAACTTTGAGTTTTATGTATAAAAATTGTAAAATAATACTGAGTTTTCAAGAAAATAATTTCCAGTCGAAAAAATCCAATTAAAACTAGTGGATAATATATGAAGTTTACCAAAACTACGCCAACACTAATGATAATGTCAGATCATTGACAACGAAGCACCTCCATCATGAACCTTTGGAAGGTTTCGAGAAACGTCATGAAAGAAATGTTTGAACAAATTCATGACCAGTACTGAAAATGTCATTTCGACATATCTATATTCAATCACCTACAGCTCAATTCAAAAGTTGAACCTGTAAATATGGTATTCTGCAGCTAGACCAATTTTACAAGAAAGTCACGAAAAACCCGCTCCACTTCAATATTTAAGATAAATGTCATCGACAATCTTAGAAAATGTCAATTGATATTCATGATGAATATCAATTTTCATTTTTCGAAGCCAGTCGAGACATTTACCTTAAATATTGAATATACAGCGGGCTTTCCGTGACTTTCTTGCAAAACTGGTCTAGCCGCAGAAGTTTGTCATATACCATATTTTAGGTTCAGCTTCTGAAATGAGCTGTAGGTGAGTGAATCCAGATATGTCTAAATGACATTTATTTCACTGGGCATTGAATAAAAAATATGCCTACATTTCAATGGAATATTTTAAAATGATACATTCTAGAACCTCCCGTTCCAATCAGAAAAAAAACCTTACCTGTTCAGCCTGAAGTGATGAACAGTTTTCGCACAAAGTAATCACACCTTTTATCACCATGACAACTGCAAAACGGCCCATTTACAGGCGGTCATTCCGAGCAGATTTAATTGACTTTTAACGATTCACTTATTAAATTACGCGGCAAACGACCGGCAAACACAACGGACACTTGGACAAATCCTTGAAGGTCTCTCTCGGTTGACGAGGATGATAGCGCGATTGGCGGAACGTCCATTCGTCCGTTTCAGTCCGAAGCTCCAGTCGTCGTCATATCGAGGCGCGATCACTGCGCAGCACAAAACATGCGATAATGTTTCTTTGGTAATAATTTTAATTACCCGCACCGTGCGGTATCTCCCGGTGTGTGCGCTGCACACAGTGCACATACACATAAGAAGAACGACCGCCGGACAACGACGCGCAGGTATTTTGTATGTGGCCATGTTAACACGGTTCCAAGAAGTCAAGTCTTCGAACGGCGGTGGTGATGATCCGCTCCACCAAAGCCGTGTGAAACCGAGTCTAATCAACGCTGACCGGGGGTTATGCAATGCGTTTAGGGTTTCTTTTTTTTTTCGGGAATCGGAGCGCAATGACATTGAAGGAGTTTTTTTTTTTTCGGGGTTCCTCTCACCGGAATAATTGTCACGATTTTTGCCCATTAATATGTGTACGCGATTACCACCGGTAGAGACGTCGTCATCGTTGGCGTTAACCCACTGACGTCGCCGGAAGATAGGGTTTTCAGACTTTTGCTTCGCGGATCACTTTTTAGCAACTGGGCTGCAATACTCTTCGTTGAGACGGGCTTGGTTGTCTAGTGGATAGAGTGGCTACCACTTCTGATTGATATGCAGAAGGTTTTAGGTTCAATTTCTGGCCAGTCCCTTTCCTTCTACTCTGTATCTTTCTATCCACTTTATCTAGCCATCGCTAGAACCAGAAACGGTTCATAAACCGTTTCCCTTCCTTTCAACTTTCACAGCTCACAGTGTCAATCTATAAGATAACGCCTACAAGTTATGCAACCAAGCGAACTGTGTCGCATTAGCTACATAGTAATAATCGCACTAATCTATCACCTTACGCCTGGCATCCACGCACAATGTGTGAGCCCTCTGCCAGCCATATCCCACCAACACTCCGACATCCGCATGAGTTTGTGCAGACGCAGAGGTATATTCGGTCCGATGTGGATACATCACTTCCTTCCCCTTCCCCACATTTACATGCATCCTGACGTGACAGGCGCTATTGTCGCCTAAAAATAGAAGATCACCAACTCTCACACACTGAAGATGTCTGCTAGTCACCGGCAGATAATCTCATTGGTTCCTTGTGTGAGTGTAGCTGATCTGGCGATACTGGAGTAGCATCTACGGGCAGTCAATCAAGCTCAAGCTCAAGCTGGGCTACATTACTCTTCGTTGAATCTAAGCCGAATTAGGTATTCTTCTCCACAAAACTCGGTCCTGAACAATTTCCTTTTCAGTACTCCTGGACGTTGAGTGTTCTCTTCAATCGCAACCAGAGGCGGAGGCGTCGGGCTCCCCCTGGTTGAATAGTGTTACTCCTCTGTGATTGGCGCACTCCAGAGTCTGTGTCCCTTTTTGTAAAGATGACAAACCAGGCTCTCCAGTCAATAGCAGATAGTTCTGTTTCAGCTAGTTTCCACAAAAAGACACATGACCGATAAGCGTAAAAAAGTATGCAATGAGCATCCCATCAGGATCACCTGTAGATAGCTCACACTTGCGTAGCGGTTGAGTACACACAGGTATCGGACGCAACTTTTAACAGCAACTTGTAGCCTGTCCGCAGTCCATAGAACTGGCTCTTGTGTTGTCGTGCAAAAGAAAGAAGTATGGCACTAGCAGCGACTTGAACAATTTCAGACGAACATTCATGGGAGTTGAAGAAGTAGTTGTAGATCGTGTGAAGACTAGCGTCGATTTTATCACATTGTTGGTTAATCAGATCATCCAATTGCAAATCGGATTGAAACACTAAACCGAAATTTGCTGCTCGGTTTGTTTATTCGATGGCTTTTCCATTCACCGTGATAGGGACAGCGAATCGTTGAACATTCCTTCCGCTCGACTCACGTGTCCGGTCATTCAACTACTCTGACCAAATCTACGTTAATCATCCTTACCAGTTCTAGAACACAGGGACCTACCTAACCGTCCAATGTATCGTTGAACGTCCTCAGTATAATTCTGTATTCAGCACCACTAGTCAAATCTTTGATGTAGTAGCAAAACTGCAAAGGATCCATATATCACTGTTACTTCACCGACCTGCCTAGAAGACGAACCAGCCGAGGGCTGAATGTTTCTCTAATAAAGATAAAAAAACTTCACCGACCTCTGAATAACGATTAACATATCAAGCAGTTTAAGTTATTCTCGCTTAATATTTACGATTTAATGAGGCTTACAGTAGAGGCGGAAAATTGGACTGTCTCTTGAGTTTTTGGTGAGAAATTGTTGCAAAAGCATAATAGATGTCTACCAATAGCACCCTTCTTGTCGATTGTGGACGCCAGATCATCGTCATTTGCAAACGGAAATAACTAATAATTACAGATATTCTGACTTACCTTTGCCAATGGCTTACCAGATGAAAGCAACAAACTGTAGACTTTCAATAACCACTAACTACTACATTGAAATAAGTATAAAAATTAAATTTTCGAACAGGAATGGACATTGGCCTTTTTGAAAAATTTTATGGACATGGGCCCCAATAATTTGGTCCATTTAGGCCCTAGTACATTGGCCCTTTAATCAATTACGAATCGACTTAGGCCCTTTTGAATTGAGCTAATTTTGAGCAAAAAGAAAATAGTTTACATTAGTTTTCTTATATTTTACGTGATTATACAAGAAAGAATCAGATTCAAATCAAAACCATAGAAAATCCATTTAACATGCCAACGTGCCTAAGCCAATTTGAAATCTAGTCCAACATCGGCAATTTTGGGTCGACTTATGCCCAAACGAAACTTTGTATTTACTCAGGCCCTTTACAAAATCATCTAAAAAGTCATGTCCAATAAAACATTATTGCTGTACAACAGATGAATAAGCCGCTCTTGCCGCTAAATTTTGAAAATTTTGGCTGAATAAGTTGTTATTCAGCTGTCATTGTTACTTGGGTGTTAAAATGGGTTTTTGGCGTGGGTGAGGAAGTGTATCAATAGATTACGTGACACTTGATAAGCATAATGGCAAATCTCGTTTGTTTACATTTTCGACTTAAGCGCTTATCACATATAACGCTAGAATTTCATCTTCACTGTCTTCCTTTTTTACAACGATGACAGCAGAAGGTCGCATCAAAAGCTAGGTAGTTTGCGCAAAAGTGACAGCAAGGAGACTCTATTTGGGCGTTTGAAATAGAGTGTCGAATAGACCTTCGAATCCAGTGGCTAAAGAAACTCACAATACTCATTTTCTGTTTGCATTTAGTTAGACTTTTGTTTTGTTCTTCTGTACTCTTCGGTACGGATTCGCTAGCAAACACTCCGATGCAGGGATTAGAACACTCACTTGCTATTTTCTCAGTTCAGAGGTATGCCATTAAAAACCATTGTATGGACAACTTTTAGTTAGTACTAATGTAAGAGTTAGTTTTATTGTGCGCAAATCCCAAAATTTTATTCCCACCTTTGTTTTTTACGCGCCGAAGACCCAGCGTCAGATCCGGCGACAAAGAAATAAGACAACAGTAACCGGACAGTTGGCAAACCTGATCTTTGGCCATCCATTAGTTGTTGTGTGAGTTGATTGTAGTCATGCAAATAGAGCATATCGTTGACAATGCTTGTGTTTTGAGTTATTGTTGACAGATTTCTTGCTGTGGTAAAGTGAAACGATTTGCTGTATCGCTTAAGTCTTATTTGGAAGAAGACGTCGTAAAATTCAGCGAAGGAACAAACATTTTCAGTGGAAAAAGCAATATCTAAAAGTTTGTCGAATAGAGCAAAGGTTGCCCACGCATACCACAGTCGTAACAGAGCAATGAAAACGACTCTCCACGATGTGAGTGCAATTTACATTCGTGGAGAGTTGCCTTCATAGCAAATGAGCAAACAAAGGGGGTGTAATAGGGGGTCTCAGTGTGGACTTCGGAGGATAACAAAGGGGTTTGGGGATTATCAAGGGTGTTATTTGGGTTGAGGTTTTCGGTGGAGACGGTTCCATGAGGGTTTTGAGGAGGTTCCGGGGGGCTCAAGGAATTACTGGAGATTCCAGGAATCTCAATAGATTTCAAGCGGATTCAAGGGGTGGGTGGGTTTCAGGGTTCCGGGTCATTCGGTCAAATTGACGGACACCTTTTGTTAGGGTTTGAAGGGACGTTTTAAGGGGTTTTCAACTGAGTTTCTTGGGCGTTTCTGATGGTTTTAGGGGAATCATGAAGGTTTAGTGGCATATCAGAACGTTACGCTTCAGATCATCAGTGGCGTTTTTTTCGTTTCAGGGAGTTGATTTCACATAGAATTTCAGGAAAGTTTCTGAGAGATTTAGGAGGTTTCCAGAAGTATCTCAGCGGGATTCAGGGGAATACATGGGGCTTTCGAAGACACATGTGGTATCAGGGAGCTCCAGGGGCATTTTAGTGTTTTCAGGGAGTTTTCAGGGGTATTTAAGAAAAAGCAGGTCACCTCCCTGTAACCCTTTGAAACACTTCTGAAGCTGCCTCATTAAATCTCTCTGGAACTCTCTTAAACGCACCTGAAAACCCCTGGAAACCACCCTGGACCAATTTCAAGGACCAATCTCCCAAGGAAAAGAACGGTTTCTTCCTTATTCAAAGGACGGACCTAATAAAAAAAAAATACTCTAGTCTAGTCTAGTCTACACAAACACAGCCATGTATTAAGGAGAAACTTCAGAGGATACAAATATGGCTGCCACAATGGCTGACTTGAACCCCTACTCATGATATGAGGAGCACCAATCTTAAAAAATCATAAACAAATGCGTTCGATTTGGAAAAGCTGCCTCTTTTTGCGAGTGAGCAAAGACAGGATAAACAAGTGCGGCTTGGTTCGATGCTTCGTTCGTCAGATTTATGCCTCTAAAGTTTGTATGCAAAATTACAATGGGATTTCTTGATATTTCACCTTAAGAGATTCTAAAAAATAAAATCAACTACCTCTATCTTTTTTCTTGTCGTTATTAATGCTTGCCGGGTATCAAACATGTATAACAAGCATTAAATCGGCCAGGCCTACCGTGCAGAGTTAATTATTCTACAATAGAGTCATAAGGACTGTATCGTTAATTATGAGTACAAATGAAAATTTTTGTGTATTTGAAAATGTTTTATTTATTTTGTAAATCAATTCATCTACATTGTTTATTTACCATCAGAAAAGCCCATGACATCTTTGCATATTTGATTTTTCGTGGATCTTGCCACCTTTCGCATTTTCTTCTTGGTGTTCTTCATAAGGTTTTGGACAACCGTTCCGACGATGGTTTTGCTTGGGTTGACCCAGTTTTTCTTGAA
The DNA here is from genome assembly GCF_035046485.1 of Aedes albopictus. NCBI lineage: Eukaryota > Metazoa > Arthropoda > Insecta > Diptera > Culicidae > Aedes > Aedes albopictus. The sequence continues at coordinate 15,194,648 of NC_085138.1, forward strand.
TTTGGTGACGTCCTCTGCTCTTCTATCCTTTTTCCGTAGTTTCCCTTTCATCAAAGTTAAATATTTCTCAACGGGCCTTATTTGCGGGCAATTTAGAGAATCCAATGCCTTTTTCACAAATTGAACATTGTTTTCTTCATACCAGTCAAAGGTGTTACGCGCATAGTGGCAGGATTCCGAATCCGGCCAAAGGAATGTAGGACCTTTGTGCTTACAGATAAGTGGCAGAATAAGTTTCTGGAAACATTCCTTCCGGTATATTTCGACGTTGGACGGTGAAGAAAGGTGACGATTTCATACCACATTGACAAATTGCTTGCCAAACCAACACATTTTCCCATTTTTTTTCGCAAAAAGTCGATTTCTCCTAATTCGGAACATCCGTGTCATGCTTCACAGTGAAAAACTGTGCCCCTGGAAGTGCCTAGTAGTCCAATTTGACATACATTTCACCATCCATGCAATTTTTGCTCAAAACATCGTCGTGCAGTTTCCAAGCCCGAGTTTTCACATACTCCGCCAGAATTTGACTGTGTTTTGGACATTTCTGTTTTGGGTAGGTCTTCAGGGAATTACGCTCCTTGTCACTCTGAACTATACCAATAGTCGTTCCACACTTTTTGCGTAATCTCTGATGGATACCTCCTTTTTTCCTTTAAAGATTTAGCTAGTTTTGTTGTCCAAATTTGACTTGGACGCACCTGGTTTTCTGCCGCGTCTGGGTGAGTGTTTCGGTGTGTTATGCATACCGTTTTGGACAGCAAAAACCCTAATACCTTCATCTTTTGCTAATTTTCTTAACGATAATCATTTTTCATTCCAGTACCTGGTCACAATCGATTTTCGCTTCTCTACCGTAAACCCTCGCATTGTTCTGCTTGAGGAAAAACTTTAACTTTTAATGAAGGTTATCGTTTGTTTACTACACTAGCAACACATGGACACAAAGCAGTTGAAAAAATAATACATAGTCGTTTTAATACAGAGCCTCAAAATTGTACTCAGAATTAACGATACAGTCCTCAGTATAACCAAGACTAACTTGATCTTGCACAACATAATGTGTCGTCCAGCCCCGGTCCAACATTGACAACCTCGTTAATTGGTTTAAAAAAAAAAGACAACTACACCGTCTTCGACCTTGCGGCCTCTACAGACTGAACATTACAAACATTTGACAACGGACAACACATATTACACCCAGTGGCTCAGTAGAGAATTTTCCGTCTGACGAAAAGTTTTCCCCGACTGGAGCGGGAATCGAACCCACACTACGAGGCCTTACGAGACACCTAAACGACTGACGCCGCTAACTACTCGGCCACGAAGCCCATCATGCTAAGCTTTCAAATAAGTTTTATTATTTGGATTGATACAACAGCTTGTAGATCGTAAGAAAATCAAAAATGCTACTTGATGCATCAACAGTTTTATAAGTGTAGAATTAGCTCTAAGTTAAAATACACATAAATAAAAACAAAAAAAAAATCAACCGTTTTATAGACAAAACTAATTCTACAATTAATACTTGCGGCATTCTTTAGCGATTTTGAGATAACTCCATGTTCTCAATCTGTGCTCCAAACTGTTCCGAAACCCAAATTTTCATGAAACAATTCAATTCGACCGTATTATTTGATATTACAGTTTTTGTTTTATATTTTCAACTATATTTCACATTCAGACATACTACAAAAATGATGCCATCAATCAAAAGGGTTCCGGAAAGCTCAGATTTGGGCAAGATCTGTGAAACTTCACTTGTTTCCGAGACACTATGATCTTTTTGGTTCCCAGCACTTGCAAGTTTTCAAATTTCTCGTCTTTAGCATCACCTCCCAAGCTGAGTCGGGTTTGTACATACTCTTTTTCCAGAAAGCTCTTTGTCCAGATTTATAGTTAAATTTACTCAAACTAAACTGATATCAAAATATGATATCAATTTTCTGATGGAAACCAACCATGGTTTTGGGTTGCTTTCGTTTCGATGCTGGGGACTTTTGCTAGCGCAGTGCTCAAGAGGGCACGATCTGCAAACCCCTTTTCGTAGGAGATCTTTATTAATTTATGCCTCATCTCGTTAGCCCTCGTTCGTTCGCCGCGCCATTCGTCGCCGGTGACAAGTTCTACTCTCGGTTTAAATAAATTTTAATGGCGGTCGTGTCGCTTACCATCCATGCCGCGCTGGCTGGTGGAAAAAAGTTTAATTATTTCTCGAATTGACTTTGATTTACGGCTTTCATTACTGGGAAAATATGGTTTCTGTATCAATCCCGCGCCTCCGACCATTTTATGGATACTCACCTCTTCACCTTCGGTGTATTTCTCCGATGTAAAGTTTTGGGAAAGATTGCTGGATAGAGACGAATGTCGTCCAATCCGTCGTCGTCATCCAGCCCGCCGCCGCCGCTTTCTTCCCTAGAACGCTCCAATTTCTGGGAAGTTGCTTCGACATTCGGCGTCTTAACGATCGCGATTTCCCGGAACGCCAGTCTGGTTGGCCGACTCGAGCAACCTCCCAAACTCCATTTTGATTCTAGCCGACCGTGGTCGTCATCGTCGTTGCTTCTTTTATTACTTTCTCTCAATCGTTTTGATTCGTCTCGATCCCTGTTCAGGTCCGGTTTTTAACGGCTCAAGACATCGACAGTCGGCGAGCGACGAACGACGAACGACTTCCCAAGAAGAAAAGGGACGAGCGTTTGCGTGTTCGTTCGGTCCCGTGTGGATTGATCGAGAGAGATCAAAAGTTGGTGTTGATCACTCTTCGGACCTGCGCCACTCAGATCTCAGAGAGAGTGAGTGTCCATCACTCAGTTTGCAACTCAATATCTCACCGTCGGCACTCAGCCGCACCAACACCATCGCAATCAATCTCCTCATAGCCCATTTGACTAATCATCCCGTATTCGATTCGATCTCTCTCACACTCCAAATCAAATTTTACGACCCTCTCGTGCTGTGTGCCTTGCTCGGCTCGGCAATAACAACAATGCACAGTGTGCGTGCGTCCGCGCACCAGCACTCCTCCTTCTCCACACTCGCCACACACGCTCGTTGTTGGTTCGTGCTCTTCCTATCTTTCTCTCGCGCGCGCTTGCTGCTGCTGCTTGCTGCCACCCGTCCGCTTTGGCAGTCGTTCATCACGCTCTATGGTGGTTGTTCACAATACATACATCGACACAAATCGACGGCAGTCGGAGAGACACAACAAACAAGAGCAACACAGCAGCAGCAGAAAGGAGGGTTCTGACGCATCGAAGATAAACACCGCTCCTCAGTAACGATAGTGGTTGCGCCTACAGCGTCCACGCTTCTCCCGGTCCCGAAAGAAGTGCGAGAAGAATCGACACACACCGTCCGGTTGAGCAGTGAAGAGCAACATTGAAGAAAAGAAAAGATAAAAAAAAACGTTTGCCGGTTCTTCGAGACTGTTGAACGTAGTAGGCCTGTAGTGAAAAGTGTGTTGGATGCAGCAGGCACTACTGGTGGCGATGTCTTTCGAGGCTCGCTCGAGCACGAAGTTCGTGGAAGCAGTAGTGTGACGAAAAGAAGTAGTTGGGAACAAGTGCAATCGCCGCGAATACACGCGGGTCGTGTCGGTCGGTTTTGTGATAAGTGAATCGATGCCAAGAGCCAGCAGAAGACGAAGACGGTGATCGTACGAGAAGAGAACCGCACAAGCAGAGTATAGTGTCTGAAAGTAGTGGGAAGTGCAGTGCAGTGCAGTACAACAACAACAGCAACCGAAGCGCAGTGATATCGTGCGGCCTCGCGAATGATTTTTGCACGGCCCACCGAAGAAGTGGCGACTCCAGTGGAAGGGGACGACAAACCCGACATGGAGGTACGGATTCCTGGAAATGCAAAAATGTGACAGACATACATACACTGTTCACGTCTTGCCTACTACGGTTGTAGGCCTACTTGGCCTTGTTTAGAAAAATAATTTATGTTACTTTAAAACTGCACACATAAATCAATTACCCTTCCAACGCACCGCGTCGAGGGCAGAGAGAGAGCACAACTCCTCGCTCGGTGTGCTGTGCAGTTACGCTGAATTATGCTGCACTTGATGCGAATTTGTTTGCCTCGCCCCCTCGCACCGGCTCACCTCCACCACCACCGTGAAGAACTCGCAAAAGTCAACAACAACAACCAATTTATATTGAAAAAAATAAGGCAAAAACTTCAGGGCTGTTACAGCGGTTGCAAATTTTGTGGTTTTCGCGAGAATCGCGATTTACAATATTTGGACCTCAAAAAGGACTCATCTAGACAACCTTTAAAAAATCCTTCAAGACCAAAGTGAAGCTAAGTAACCAGCTAGTGGCATTTAATTGGCATATAGTGCAACATTGAAAAAGTGTCGCTAATCGGTTTCAAGAAGTCGCAAATTTTGGGAATTTTGTAACAGCCCTGACACCGTATCAAGAAATTCCCTGCCCATGCCCTGTACTTGGGAGTGCATTTGCCAGAAAAAAAACCCAAAGAACTGGTGCATACTCTTGGCAACAATAATTCATTTTTCCTCCCGGAGAACTGTCAGTATACGCATTTTCCCCGCTGTTGCCGCCGGTCGTCCCGAGCGGGGGCCGTTCGGATCGGTTCGTTCGTTCATGTCACTTCCAAACGTCGCTGATTTTTCCTCCAGTTAGTGCAGACGGGGATCGCAGTAACCCCTTTTTCTGGAAGGATTGAATTCTTAAATGAGGCAGTTTTTTTTTATTCCAGTCAGAGCTTGCTACGGTCGACGATGAGCTGTAGTAGATCGGTTTTTGTCATTATTATTGGATTTATATGCATGCATACTATATGGCTGCATTACTTGTTGGCCTGATGGGTTCAGGCATCAGGGAATGAATTCGGTTCGGTGCAATAATTTATGACATCCGGTTGGAGTTAGGAGTCGCTCTCTTTCAGTCAGTGTGCTGGATCTGGATGTCTTTGAATTCAATTTTTCATTTGAATGCCACTTTTTTCTTCCTCCCCGCCCGTGTGTTTGTGTAGATATGGAGGAAAAGGGTTTTCGAATCATTAGTGGAAATTTTTAAATGGCTTCGGGATGAGCTAGCAGCATTCGGGAAGGGGGAGTTTTTTTTTTCAGCCGTTCATAAATTGTCTGGTTCGAGAGCGATGGTACTTTATGGAAGATTTGATCGATGGAAGTGAATCTGTGGATGGTGGGGAAGAGTGAGGTTGTGCAATGGACTGAAGTGAAATTTGTGGGGAACAGTTGGAAATGAAAGGCTGAGATTGTGAGTGAGGTTCCTGAAGTAGGTTGTGCAGTGTTAAACTTAGGAAAAAAAACATGTAAAAAGTTAAAAGTTAATCACGTGAAAAAGAGACAAAATATTGGAAAATTTCTAAAGTGCTTTGTTTTGCTGCATCCTTAAATGATAGGAATGCTGCTATCCTAAAAAATCAGAAGAACCGGAAAATTATTAGAAATAGGCACAACATTTCTACACAGTGCATAATAAGTGTTGTTTTCTGAAAAAAAAATACGTGATCCCATCAGTGAATACGGTCAACAAGACCAATTTTATGATTCAGGTTGGATTCTGAGATCGATTATCGGTAATTTTTACTCGATTACTCGGTAAAAAATCGGTATCCAAAATCCAAATAATTTATAGATAAAAAGTGTTTGAAAATAGGCTTAAACAGTTTGAAGTTAGACCTCATAGTGATATTAAAGCTGAATTAATATGCGATTTGATTATTTGGTGAACCAAGACTCAAAATTTAAAAAAAATAAAACTTTCAAAAAGTGGCATTACGAATCAACATTGTTTCGTACCTACCTCAGTTTTTCCTAGATTTTGTTGTTTCATGAAAGTAAGGCTCTAACACGGTGGATAAGTTGTTTGAAAAGTTTTGTGCAAGTGCATCTTAGAAAGACTATGGTCAAGTGGCTTCAGTCATCCAGGCATCTCATTAGCTTCTCTTCACTGTGAGTAGTGATGTCAGATTTTAGGAAATTTAAGAAATTCGTCTGTTTTGAAATTACTGTGGAGTTGCGTAGCATAATTGATTTTTCAAGATTCGCGGATTTGCAAAATGTGCTGATTTTTTTTATTTTCAATCCCCGACGCCAACCTCATTGAACAATTATTGGTTGTATTCAATCTTGCATGCAAGTTGCAAAGTAGAAACAAGTTCCAAGCCTGTAGAGCTATGACAGTAGGTCAGCTACATCATGGAACCTGGAAGTGTTGCACAATATACAACAGCACGATCACTCGACGGATAAAATGTTTCACAGTAAGACCTTTTTACTGAAATTTACAGACATTTCTCAATTTCTTCTTCATGTATGTATAATAAATCCTAAAGAATTTGCTTTCAAGATAGTTAAATATTTTCAGTTTTGAAAGTTGTAAAGTTTTTGTTTTTTTTTCTATTTTCAACCCCCGACGCCAACCTCATTAAACAATTATTGTTTGTATGCAACCTTGTATGCAAGCTGCAAAGTGGAAACAAGTTCCAAGTCCGTAGAGCTATGACAGTAGGTCAGCTACAGCATGCAGGTTGTCTACTACCTGGAAAATATGGAATTCAACCTTGAAAAGTCCTGAAATACTCAGCGAATCCTACGGTTATCAGGGATTTTTATGGTATGGAATTTTAGATGGCCATTGGGATTCTTTGCTGATGTTGTTTGATATTTCTTGGTGATTATGATGTTTTTGTTCTAAAGAAATTATGTATTTAACGAAGACACAGCCAAAGGAGCATTATTTGCTTCCACAAGATGTTCATCAAAAATTTTCAGAATAAGATTAAACCAAATATGGATGTGTTGGCCCCCATTTGCGAAAGTTTTTTCAACGTGTTGCACAAAATATAACAGCGCGATCACTCGACAGATAAAATGTTTCACAGTAAGACATTTTTACTGAAATTTACAGATATTCCTCAATTTCTTCTTTATGTATTTCTAAAAAATCCTAGAGAATTTGCCTGCAAGATAGTGAAATATTTCCTGTAGTTCTGGAAGTTTTGAAGGTTGTAAAGTTTAGAGGCTTTGCCATCTTTCATTTCAAAAATGGTATGCCTCTTTGAGAATTATTTGGTGGTTTCTGATGGATCTTGAGAAATCAATGAAGGAATCACGGAATGGTTTGATCTTGGATTTTCCGATTCTTTGGTGAAACCTCGAAGGACTTTTTGAAGAAAATCCTGTTAATTTCTTACTGGACGTCAAGTTTAAATTCCAAAGAAGCCCGTTAGGATGATTCTTGAAGCCGGAAGATATGATCTCTGAATACATTTCTATGATAATGTGAAACCGAGAAAATAATTGTAAGACAATTGAAAATAACTTAATAAAGAATTTCTCAATTGGAGGAAGCATTCAAATATTCCAAAAACTAAAACAATTTCTAATAGTCAATGGTCTTTATGCAGAATTTTGAAAAAATATATTGTTTTGAATCTCTTTTGTGTTTGCTGCCCTAAGAGATATTTTTCGGAATTCCAGGAGAAATGTTTGGATTAATGCCGGACTGATATTTCAGGAAAAAATCGGAAAACAAAGTGCTGTATCGAAAATTAGAGGGAGATTTTTTAAAAACAGCTAATAGAACTAATCTTATCTAAGGGATTTTTCTTTTTTGGCAAATTTCAGTGGAGAGCTCTTAGCAAGTTCTTTTCAATAAATTTTAGCTAAACTTTCTGGTAGGTAAATATGTAGCAAGATTTGTTTTCCCAAATTCATGATTTTTTGTAGGAGTCCTGATGGCAACTCTTTTGGCAAAATCTCTTATTAAAAAGATTTGTAGGTTAAACTTCTTCAGCAGTTTCTGGTATAGCTCACGGAGAATTAAAAAAAAATAATAAAAAATAAATAAAATAAAAATATAAAAAATTTGTGTTTTTGTTAAGTTGCCCAATTAGGATAAGCAGACGAAATTTAGGCTGTTTTGGCTATCGAAAGGGAAAAAAAATCGGAAATAATGCACATAAGTAAGAATATTAAAAATGAATCTAATGCTTTAAGGACAAGGTATTTAGAGTACATTGCTCAAAATTTCTAGAGCACCGTTTTTTAGAACCGTTGAACGGATTTGGATTAAAATGCACAACCACTGAACAAATAGCGTGATGCATTTTCATCCAAACCCGTTCAACGGTTCTAAAAAACGGTGCTCTAGAAATTTTGAGCTATGTACTCCAAATACCAAATACCAATTTCTTAAATAGTTTTGAGGGAAACGCAACAAAAATTTTCATGAATGTGTTTCATAAAATATAACAAAATCTTTTAACGAATACCACCAGAAATATTTTTGTATTTTTCTTGAAATCATGTTAAAGTATTCGGTTTTCTTCCAGAATTTTCCCATCTCTGCCATGATAGTTGATTGAAGGTTTTTGATAATAAAAAAATCGCGTAGAATTTTGCTCCAATTTCTATTTTATTATATTTCCTCCATGAAATCAGCCACATATTCCTTTTCATATAAGTGACAATCCAGATATGCTTTAGGAATTCCGTGAGATGTAAATTTGCCGAAAATTTCAGAAGCTGCTTCATTTCATCTTTTTTTATAGGCGATACAACCAAAGGTTGAAAACCTCATTAATAAAGACAATAATAATAATTCCATAGTTTAGCTAGAATACTATTGTTGCTATATATTCTCCCAGTAGTTTATGAAAACAAATAGTTAAAACACTCAACTCTGATTTCTATGAATAGAACTTGGAGTCCAGTTTTATTAAGCGTAGAATCATTAAAGTTTCATTTCTATAAAAGTATAGACATCCTGACATAATATTACATTGCCCATGCCTGGCATGAGTTAAATCGATAGGTTATTTCGGCATAATCGACCTTCAATTAAATCATCAAATCAAATATTAAAACCAATTTGCATAAACAAAACTTATTGAGGAAGCTTTACAAAATTTCACCACTTATGAGATATGGAGCCTTTAGACGAAACTGGATGCATTCCCTAATTTTTCGATTTTTGATTTTCTAAAAATGAAGGTTAATTTGGAACATTTAGGTGTGAAATCGCTGTTTATCTTTTTAGAATCCATTGCTTTAAACCTAATTCATGGCCCTTGAGAAGAGCTTTAAGCAGAAATCTTCGAGAAACTCATGAATGCACGTTCTGAACCAATTCCTTGTATAATCTCTACTGAATTTTCGACGGAATTCCCAATTCAGTTTGAAGTCATATTTTACAAGATATTTCTGTAAAATTCTTGAAATTTTCTTAAAATGATTGTGGTGGTACTTAACGAAAAACTTTTAGAAACATGAAAAAATTAAAAAAAAACATTATTGTATTTTTTTTTTTAAAAAAGGTTTCACAGAAGAGATTTTTAAGCATGTTTGTGGGCTTTGTGGCGTTTTAGTTAGCGTCGTTAGTCGAGTAGGTTTTTCGCAAGCCTCGGAGTGTGGGTTTGGAAATTCCTGAAGGAATCTATGTAAAAAATCTCAGTTTTTCTAAACAAATTCGAACCTAAATTCAAAACAAAAATCGTTTCATTTCCCTGCAAGTATTTCACTGTAAAATGATTCAACGACTGCGTAATTTGGTAATTAAATAATCAGTTTCAAACATGAAACATCACTTTTGGAAGGTTCTTCTACTACTTTACTGCTTCAATCGATTCAAAATTTTATTTTGATTTTTAGATTAGTTTGCGGACATCATTTTTTATTTTATTTTTTTTGTCCAGTTTATTCAGCATAAGCACATGTCTTCAAACCACTTTTAATCTAACTTCTAGTATTCGATTTTAATGAGTCATATCAAACCCCAAAATTCCAAATATTCTTCCAAATTCCATAAAAAATTCCATCAAATATTGAACGAACTTCATGGAAAGTTCTCAAAAAAAATCAGGAAATATAATCAAAAATATTATACAGGCATCTAGGACTTTTCGTTCTACAAAATTTATATTGATTAATTTTGTAGTTTCTCCAGGATTCGATTAAATGTCTTGAGCAGTTACACAAAACAGCCTCGTTCCAATGGGAAAGAAAGGTTAACCAGTTTTCCAGAAATTTTAGAAATTCGTGGATATCGATTGCATTGATGAGTACATTTCCATAAAACTTTCCAAGCATTTATTTGGTACACCACTGCTTGTTGCTTTCAGAACATTTCCAAAAAAAAAACCAAAAAAATCTCACATAACATTTTTACACAGCATTCATTACCTGTAATTTCAGGACCTTCCCAATGTCCTTCAAGATTTCTTCCACTGTTGCATTCTACAGTGTTTTGATTGCTATTTGATCATCTGAAATTTTCTTTTCATTTGTAGATGGATTTTAGCTGTAAAACGAGCGTGTGATAAGTGAAACTTTTCATTCAGATTCCTTCGTTACAATTAGGTTGCAAAAGAATACTGTATAACAAAGTCAAATGAAGAAATTTATAACTTCTTATCAACAGTCGTAGAGTAATACGACATGTATTCTATATGAAACACAGAATAAACTACAGTTTATGTCTCGAATGGAGACGAAATGGCTGTAGTGGTACTTTTCGAAAAACTCCTAGAAACATAAAAAAAATAAAGAAAATAAACATGTTTATTTTTTTTCTGAAGAAATGTTTCACGGAAGAAATTTTTAAGTATGTTTGTGGTCTTCGTGGCCTTGTAATAAACGTCGTTAGCCATCTAGGTTTTACGTAAGCTTCGGAGTTTGTTGGAGTGAGTTGGATTCCCGCTTCAGTCGATGAAAACTTGTCGTCCAAAAGTGCTAATTACTTTTTAAAAAATGTTGTTTGATTCCTTGAGAGAAGCAATTTCTCTGCTAAAATAGATCATAAAAATCTAATTTTACTATTCCTTCAATTTTTTCAAATTTCTTAAAGAGGTAGACAGATAAAAAAAAATAAAAACTTGCATTGTTGTCCAAGATCTAAACCCACATACAGAATTCAAAAGGCCGACCAACAGCATCGCATGCAGAAAAACTTCTCTAGGAAGATGTCGAAGAAAAACCAATTACCTACCTTGATAAAAAAAAGGAAATAAATTTTCAAAATTTTAGAAATGGGCAATGACACTTCTCTGTCATTCTTTGATCTTCGGGCATTCTGCCGCCTCTCTAAGTTACAGGGGATGGCCAAAATGTTTGGGATATGCAACTTTTTTTCTCCCACAAAAAAATTCAACATGCTGTAACTTTTTATAGAGCGCATAAAAAAATCTCAAATTTTGACTGCTTGTCAACCTATTATATGTGCATCATTGGTACAAATTTGGGCTTGATTGATTAATGTTTCGCAAAGTTAGAGCCGTTCGGGTAAAACACTATTTTTAAGACAACTCATTTTTGAGCTGTCATATCTCGGAAACCAGTGAACCGAATTGAATGATTTTTTAACGTTTATCAACAATATATTGATACTTAATACGACGTTATAAAATATAATATTTTCTCACGGCGAATTAAGTTATACCGGGTTGGAATTTTGACCCATATAAAAGAAAATAGGTCAAATTTACAATACCACACAAGAATTACGAAATGTGTTCTTCCTCCAATCTAAATAGGCTCCAATATATCTGATTAGAGATAGCTTGAGAACAGAAGTGGAAAATCTTTGGATATCAACACTAAAATTTAATGAAATTGATGTAAAAAAATACATTATTTCGAGAAAAATCCATAAATTGTCAATCCATGATAACTTTTTTCAACGTTTAAAAAGTACCTATGTTTAAATAGTTTGTGAAGCATATGCATATTGTTAGTGTACGTTCAAAATTAAATTCAATTCGGTTCACTGGTTTCCGAGATACGACAGCTCAAAAATGAGTTGTCTAAAAAATAGTGTTTTACCCGAACGGTTCTAACTTTGCGAAACATTAATCAATCGAGCCCAAATTTGTACCAATGATGCACATAGAATAGGTTGACAAGCAGTCAAAATTTGAGATTTTTTGATGCACTCTATGAAAAGTTATAGCATGTTGAAATTATTTGCGAGAGAAAAAAAAGTTGCCTATCCCAAACATTTTGGCCATCCCCTATATTATTGTACTTGCCTCACAATATACAAATTCATGCAGTTGCAGGTAAAGAAAGCCCTTTAATTAATAACTGTGGAAGTGCTCAAAGAACTCTAAGTTGAAGCGAGGCAGACCGAGTCCCAGTGGGGACGTAGAGCCACAAAGAAGAAGAAAAAGAAAAAAAGGTGTGAAATCGCTGTTCATCTTTTTCCATTTTTTACGTGACATTAGAATCCATTGCTTTAAACTCGAACCGTGGCCCTTGAGAAGAGCTTTTAGCAGAAATCTTTGAGAAAATTATGGCTACAAGTTCTGAGCGAATTCCCTCTATAATCTCTATTGATTTTTTGACGGAAATCCCGGTCAAATTTGTATTCTTTTTTTATAAGATATATCTATAAAATTATTGAAATTTTCTTAAAATTTATTATGATTATTCACCAATTTCTTTTTTTTTGCATATTCCTGAATATAATATAATATAATATAATATAGAAAATTTTGTGCCATATTTTTCTAAAGAAATTCGACCGAAATTCATAATAAAATCATCTGACATTTCTGCGATTATTTCACTGTAAAATGATTCAACGACTGCGTAATTTGATAAATAGATAATCAGTTTCAAGAGACATTATGATATCACTTTCTGACGGTTCTTCTACCTACTATTTTACTGCTCCAATCGGTACAAAATTTTATTTTGAATTTTAGATTAATTCCCGAGCATCATTTTTTTTTGTTTTTGTGTTCTTTTTGCCCATTTTATTTAGAATTAGCACTTGTCTTTGAACCACTTTTTACCTAACTTCTAGTATTCAATTTTAATGAGTCAAATCAAACCCCAAAATTCCAAATATTCTGTCAAATTCCATCAAAAATTTCACCAAATATTTAAGGAACTTCATGGAAGGTTCTCCAAAAATAATTCAGAAAAAAATAATCAAAAATATTATGCAGGCCTTTAGGACTTTCCGTTCTACAAAATTTGTAGAACCAGTTAACCAATGGTTAACCAGTTTTTCAGAAATTTTAGAAAATCATGGATATCGATAGCATTGATGATTACATTCCCATAAAACTTTCCATGCATTTATTTCGTACACCACTGTTTGCTGCATTCAGAACATTTCAAAAAAAAAATCCAAAGAATCTCACATAACACTTTTACACAGCATTCACTACCTGTAATTTCTTTCGTAGAGTAATACGACATGCACTCTATATGAAAGACACGGGATAAACTACAGTTTATGTCTCGAACAGAGACGAAATGGCTGTGGTGGTACTGTGCGAAAAATTCTTGGAAACATAAAGAAATAGAAAAATAAACTTGTTTGTTTTTTTTTTCGAGGAGATGTTTCACAGAATAGATTTTTAAGCATGCCTCGGAGTGTGGGAGGGTAGGATTCCCGCTTCAATCGATAAAATCAGTTCGTCAAACAGAAAATTCTCCGCAGAGGGGATAAAAAAAAAGAAAACAAAAAATATACTGTTTTTTTAGGTGCTCATAATTTTTGAAAAATGTTATTTGATTGCTGGAAAGAGGCAATTTCTCTGTTAACATAGATCATGAAAAGCCAATTTTATTACTCCTTCATTTTTTTAAAATTTCTTAAGGGGGAGTCAAATAAAAAAATAAAAACTTGAATTGATGTCTAAGATCTAAACCCACATACGGAATTCAAAAGGTCGACCAACAGCATTGCATGCAAAGAAACTTAAATAATAAAGGAAATAAATTTCCAAAAATTGTGAAATGGGCAATGACACTTATGTCATTCTTTAAGCTACGGGCACTTTGTCGCCTCTCTAAGGTGGATGGTCTTGATGAAGAGAAGCATGGAAAATCACAAGTGATTTGTCCGTAATTCAGCTACGTCTGTTTGTGGGAAACATCCAATCTACTAGTTGTAACTTTGTAACAATTTCAAAAAAAAAATGGAAAAAACGTATTTGGCTGTTTTAACCTATCGAGATCTCTTCTATAAATGTTGGCTTTTTTAAAACGTCATTTTGACATGAGCTAGCCTTGTTTCTTAATTATCTGTTTGGAGCTCACAGCAATTTCTTTCTTCAAGTTGATAATTCTTTAGTTTTTTTTTTTTTCTTCTAAGCTTCTTAGGATAGTTTTTCAAGCATGTAATTAAATAAATCGAAAATTAAAAAATAAGAATCCCCTAGCATTGTCCTACAAATTTCGTAGAGTGCTACTTATTTTCCAAAAACCGTAATATATTGCTGTTGACAGCCCGATAACAGGACTAGTTTGCCAGGAAAGATCAAAATGAAGGTCAATCACGTAAAAAGTAAAAGAAAAAAAATGTATAATTTTTCCTTTTTTTAACTACATTTTTAGCCGTGGCTTTCTAAGTCCCCCTATATTCAACAGCTTTACTTGTTCATTTCTTAAGTGGTTCTAGAGTGAAAATCCAGGTGCGTGTGTTCTAAATTTAAGAACAAATGTTATTTTTAAACAACGCTCAACGCAGTTTAATTAATAACGTTATATATATATATATATATATATATATATATATAAATCTGAACAATATGCATATGGCATGCAAAATGCTGATTTGAATCGTCGCATGCAAATAAACTTCTAAAGAAAAACATTTTCGAAATTTGGAAATGGCAATGACACAGCTTTGTCATCATTTTGTTTACGTATTTTTTCGCTTCTATCTTAATGCTCTTTATGAAGAATATCAGGGCAAACCGCTTTATGCAATGGCAAACGTTTTAATGTTTCTTTTTTTTTTGTTTTTAGATATTTCATTGCTAGTTTTAAAAAGATTATCTCTCAAAATCTTCCAAAAGTTTCTAAGTTTTGTAGTGGTAAATTCTTTTTTTTATTTTTCTCTATGGTATTCTGCTGGAGTTACAACAAGTATCTTTTAAATATTTTACTGAAAAGTTTTCCCAAAAAGATTGAAATTTGTGCTGAAACATCTCATTAGAACTGATGTCATCAGTTCAGAATCAAAATCAGTGCAGGGCGGCTATTTCAAAAGATTCCCAAAAGATTCATCCTCAACATCTGTTTTGAATAAAAACTGGAATCTCTGTTGCGATTTTTTCAATAAGCTTCTCCAGAGTTCTTTCTACAAATTCTTCAAACCTGTGGAACGGACCTGGTGTGATGGTTAGAGCACTTGACTATAACGCCGAGGACCTGGGATCGAACCCCACTCCCGACAAACTCGCAAAATGTTAGGTCTTCCTTCGGAAGGGAGGTAAAGCGTGGGTCCCGAGATGAACTAGCCTAGGACTAAAAATCTCGTTAATACAGATAAAAAAAAATCTTCACACCATTTTTTCTAAATTTTCTGAATTTTCAGAATTTTCAGAGAGAAGTATTGTAGACTCCATGAAAAAGCTATTGGAAGTGGCGAGAACTTTGTATAAGAATTGAGCCCCCGATTCGGAAATTTGTTAATCCTCAAGGTCTGGACTGGAATAAACCGATCTCAAAAACACAAAAACTATGAAAAGAAAATCTTCCAGACTACCTACTCTCGACATACTCACAAAATGTGAGCACTCCCTTCGGTGTCCCAAGATGAACTAATAATAATAATAATAATAAAGATAAAAAAATCTTCTACAATTGTGACACAGTCTTTTTAAGACCGAGAATGGGAAGATTCAAATAATACGTCCATTATTTTTTGGGATTTCTAGACCCCCCTCCCCCCTCTGTCACGCTATTTTCCTATACCTAATACACGTACTGTCACACTTTTCTAGACCACCCCCCCTCCCCCAAATGTTGGACGTATTTTTTTTAACATTCCCTAAGCACAAGGTTAGCCAATTCAAGAAAAATAAAAAATAAAACAAATAAGAAAAGAAAAATAAGAAAAAAATGGAAAACGGGATAAAAAAAACAAACAAAAAAATCATTGTTCAGCTTTTTGTTAACTTTTTTCATTTCCCTTTCTGTACTGTCCAAACAAATCTTATTCCCAATATCATTTCAATCGCCAAAACTTCACATCTAATACCATAAAAAAAATCGGCACAATTGATTCCACCAACTGCGCGATGACTTCAGCAGCAGCAGCAGCCTCCGGGGGAAAAACCATCCAATAATCCCCCATATTTCAATTGAAACCGATTGAACAATTCCTCGTAGATACTCTAGTTACCGTCGCCACCGCCATCATCATCCATCAGTCGGTTGGTGGAATCAAACAACCCTAACAATGCCATCACAACGCCAACGGCACTATACTGCTGCTGGCTGTTCCTCCCTCCAGCTCAAACCAACCTAACCTAGTGGAGTCAGTCAGTCAGTCATTGCTGCACCACCTAAGGGGGCTTGGTGGGAGGTGGAGCATTGAATTTACATAAATGCATTTTCCCACCACCAAGTTTTTGTATGCTGAACCAATTCAAGCTGAATGATAATCTCCTCATACGAACGTGTGTATCTCGTTCGTGTGTGCAACGCATCCATCTACTCCGATTCAGAGTCAGAGTCTGCTCCGTTACTGTATCGGGTGGTAGATCATAACGATGACTACGACTACGACGACGACGACGATGATGACTGTGGGACCCCCTGCGTCCCCCATTCCAATCATCTCTGTGATGCATTTCTGACACCACCGAGTGCTGGTGCTGCCGCTGTTACTCATAATGTATATGTGTAATAATATATAACAAGTTATCGAAATAAGGAAACGATCAATTTAGTATTCAATTCCATACGGTGCAGCGATGATGGCTTAGAGTTAGACGACGCTCGTCGAATGTATGAATGGAAGCTCATCTCCTCACACGAAACGACACAATTTCACACAGAGACTCCTGCTTGATCTGAGAATGAGAAGCTGTCGTAAGTCGCAAGTTGGATTGGGGTCTGTTGCGAAACAACACAGAAATCAGGCAGGCAGGCAGACAGACAGTCTTAGGAGTCGTAGTCAGCGTGTACATATATTCCAGTAAAATTGGTTTAGTAATTCATTCCGATTGGAACCCGGAGTTGGGCCGGGTTCGCACACAAAACCCCGATCCCATCGTTCGTTCTCCAGGTTCAATTCGGTATTGAAATTCAAATTCTGGACAAATGCTGCTGCGGCAGCAGCAGCAGCACCATCACCACCAGCAATTGGAATATTATTTATCATTCAATTAATATTCAATTTTATTGTGTGTTATCTTTGACTATTCCCATGCAAAGTCGAAGCCCCCACCGCACAGTCACACACTTGATGTTCGTTCGCTCGTTTCTCGTAGCAGCAGCAACAGAAGAAAGCTGGGAAACGTCGTCGTCGTCTTGGTCGTCATCGAGAATGACGACGTCTTTTGGAGTTCGATTTTCGGAAGGCTGCACTACTTACATGAAGTGTTTTGTACACCCAGAAAGAGACATTGAAATTTTCTCTCTATATTTGAAGTCTAAAGTTGATGACTGCTGGATCTACCAATCGGAACGATCTGATCTACTTAATATTTAAGGACAGGCTTGTTTGAATTCCAAAATGGCCGCCACAATGGCCGACTTTGTCACCTACTCACGATTTCAAGCGCACAAATCTCTTCGTGAACGAAACCAGCGCATTTGATCTTCTCATTTTAAGCTAATAAAGAATAAGAATAAGAATAATAAAATGCACTGTTGTTTGAAGCTTGCTTCTTGAGATTTGTGCGTCTGAAGTTCTGATACACTCTTGAAGCGGGATTCCAAGACGTTTGTCCTTAAGGCTGAAATAAGAATCGCATGTTATCCGAAACTAAAAAAAGCACTTTTCTCCAGAATGAAGAAAAAGCAAACAAAACCAGCGTGTCCGATTGTCATAATTGACTAAATAAACAATCGGACATTCTTATTTTCTTTGGGAAAAAGTGCTTTTTTAACTCTGAAACATTTGCCATTCTTAATTTAGCCTTAAGATTATGTAAAATCTTGCGGTCAACACTTGAGAGTCCATTATTTCATCGTTGGTTTATTTAAATTGTTTCTATGAACATCCAAAACTTTCAAAGAATGATAGATAACGAGTGTAGATCTTAAAGTACCTATTGCAAGGGGAGACAATCTCCTTTTGCTCTTGTTGCCATCATCTATCTTTCCTTGCCGTTCTTCTTTTTCTTCTTTTTCGTTGCCGCCCAATCGAATCGGAAAGCCATTGACCGCTAGAAAACGGGCCTCAGGTTTGTCTTCGGCTTGGTAGCATGTGGTTGAAGCTTCACTTTCCAAGTTACATTTTGATGACCAATTGGCCTCGAAGAGGTTTTGAAAACCGTCCTGAAACCTAAGTTCTTTTATTTTTGTTTTATGATGGTTCTGAAAACCACTTCTAGTTTATTTGACTAAAAAATATACGGCTCTGGTTATTGTTTTATGGTATAACGCCGGGGATTTGCGTCTCTGGAATCTCTCACACCTTGTCTACAGATCTATCACACACTTTTTGCAGTTTTCCTTGTGAACTTCACTGCTACAGACTACATGGGAAAAATGGCTGAACTATTCTTCTCGATTCTGTGTTCCCAAATAATATTTTGATGACCAATCAGTCTTGTAGAGGTTTTGAGAACTTCCATAGAACCTAATACCTTTTCTTTTGGTTTTATG
Source organism: Aedes albopictus (assembly GCF_035046485.1). Classification (NCBI taxonomy): domain Eukaryota; kingdom Metazoa; phylum Arthropoda; class Insecta; order Diptera; family Culicidae; genus Aedes; species Aedes albopictus. The sequence goes on from NC_085138.1 coordinate 15,213,234, forward strand.
ATGGTTCTAAGAATATTTTCTAGTCTGTTTGACAAAAAAAAATGTTACTTGGGTAGGGTCATTACCTAGTAGACTTTGTTTGATATCAATGGCCTTTTCCATATTGAGGGGAAGAGCAGAGTCGTCTGGTGGCTCAAAATGAAAGGTGTTGGTAGTTTCTCTTGTAAGCTACATCATTTACGAGTTACCAGAAACAAACACTTTTCTGAATTTAATCGTAAAAAAAAACAAACAAAAGGTACACTAGACCGTCACAAGCTCTTACAAGCCTGACGTGGGGGTACTACAAATCGTTACCACTTTAAGAAGCTTATGGGTTATGAAGGAATACACTAATTTACAAATTAAAACGAAAGTCGTGAACTTCTGTCAACGACCAACATTTTTGAAGTACAATTTAGCGCTGATTTCGAAACTGCGCTTTAAAAAATTATAAGTAGAGCAATTTTTAAGTTTTAGCTCAATATCGAGTTTTACCTTTTTTAAAAATATGGAATTTACTAAAATTCCAATATCTTGCGTTTTGTTCAACCAATTTCAAATCTTTTTCCATAAATTAAAAGCTGAATATAATACCATTCAATCATCTGACTGCAGGTTTTGCGTCAGATTGATGAAATTCAAGATATTGGCGAGTTTTAGGGACGATCTCTTTAAATTTTAGCAAAATTTCCAAAAATTCCAAAATTCCATAAGAAAAAAAACAATCTAAAATGTTTTTCTCAACGTTTATTTGACATATCATATGTAGGCGAGTTACAGTAAAAAATTCAGCTCAATCGGAGCATTGATTACGGATAATGAGATGTATGAAGTGAGCGACTTTGCTTAAAAATAGAACAAAAATTGATTTCTAATCATCTACCTTGTATGGAAAGTCGAAAAAATTTCCGCTCTACTGTAATTTTTTTCCTTCGCGTTTTCGAATTCAGGGCATGTTTCTACACCAAAATTAATCATCAGCTTACCGAGTTCAAAAATGCTGTAAACTAGTGATATCATTGTTCATTCTCAGCACCACACTAACTGCGACCAGTGATCACAAACCATTGATGGATCACAGAGTGCTCGTATTGTATATGTTGGAGCGGATCTGATGCGACGGTTAAAGCATGTGACTATCTTGCCGAGGACCTGGGATCAAATCCCACTTTCGACAAACTCGACCCGGATTAAAATTCTCGATAAAAAAAATAAAAAAAAAATCAAAAAAAAACATTAAAAAAAATTAAAAAAAATAAAATTTGCATATGTTACAGGCAGTTCTTTGAACAAGATTACTGCTTGTTGGGACTAACAGACATCCTCAGTGCTGGTGATAAGCCAGGAAGACATTGCTGATGCGTGGTTGCTGCTCAAGGTTGCTGTACTCGACGAATTTCCGTAGGCGATATGCGCAAAATGATAGACTACATATTTATGTGAAAATGGATTAAAATGGAAGGGAAACGGTTCGATACTATCACCAGTTTCATTACTTGCTTGGCAATGTCAATGAAGTGTTCGCAAAGAATGCATGTTAAAAAAAAGTTTCATTGGTGATTCTTTCTGACCAATAATTTGTTATAAATCGCATTTTAATATGGCTGTGTGTTCAGGGAATTTAATTAAGCAGGGAAAAACTCAGGGAATTTCTTGATTTCTGAAGTATAAATGTGTGAAGAGTTGACAATATGTTTAAATTCACAAATAAAAAGAAATTGAATATCGTAAAAAAAAAAGAAAAATACATATGAATAACTGTTATACATGGTAGGTTACTGGAAATCCATTCCAGATATCCTGATATTACAGAATTGAACTATCAAGTAGCCTTTAGGTAGGAAATACTGACGATATTTCATTGACATTTCTTGGCACTTCTAGAAGATTTACCAAAAAACTTGTGAAATTTTAGAAAATAATTCTGGTGAAATCTCAACAAAAAAATAATGCCAGTGGGCTCCCATGTGGACTCGGATGAATTCTGGTAGGCAACTTACAGGACTTTCTTATGTAATTTGAAAATGTTTTGTGGTTAGTTCTAGATAGAATTTTTGCTGGATTAGAATTTTGAAAAAACTTGAAAATCAAGAAAATCTTGAAAATGTTTTCCATTTGGAAGTCTCCTTGATTGATCCGGGAGTTTCTTGGATGTTTTTTGAAGCTTTTCAGCAGAATGACTCTGGTAATTATCGAAAGTATCAAAAACAACGGACAGTATACAGTAAATTCTACGATGTTTAAAATTTCTCTAAACATCACGAGATTATTGACACAATACAGCTGACATTGGTTTTTGAATTGTTAAAGCCTTTACATTGAAAGTTTCTGTTAGAATTTGCAATGAAATTTTGAGAGAAGTTTTTGTTGTATTTTATGTAAAGTATTCATGTGACTAATGGAGCTCAACATTTTTTGACGAACATTCTAGAAATGTTCTGGAAGAGCTTTTAAAGGAACTCGATTGGACTTCTGAGTGTTATTGATCTGCGTTTTCGGAATAGTTGGATGTTCTTTCTAAAGGATTTCCTGGTGAAAATAACCCAAGGGAAACCAATTTCACAAACAACTGCATCGTAAATACGCATCTCGAAAAACACTTCCATAAGCACATCTGAATACTGGAATACATACTTGAAATATTATACACAAAAAATATTTCATTTATCCCACTCTCGACAAACTCGCAAAGTTTGTCCCGAGATGAACTAGCCTAGGGTTAAAAATCTCGTTAATACAGATACTGGAATACTTGAAATATAATACACAAAAAGATATCATTTTTGGAAGATCATTCAAAAAGGCAGTTTATGCGTATTCTTAGCTCAAATTTCATTCCTGGAAAAATCAGGGAATTTCATTTTGACTCATAAGTAGACACTCTATGAGACCTGATAAAGTTGGTAGTAAATTTAAATGAAAATTCTCAGGATATTTTGGACGAATGCACAAGAAGACTATGTTAAATCTGTTCCGATCTGGCGTGTTTCTCAAAGAAAAAAAACCATATGTAGAATCCATATTCAACAAACAGATTTTTTACTATACTCCTTGGAAAGTTCAGGAAAAGTTAACAATGAGCAGCATTCTGAAAAAAAAAATCATGGATTTCAGACAGATTATTTATCGGTGAAATTTATTTAAAAAAAGACTGATTTGTAAACCGTTCTTTGTTTCCAAATCAGACATTTACATGGAAAATAAAATATTAGAATCTTATCTCTCAGGTTCTATGCTGCTACGCTTTTGAATATTTTTAAGATTTTTTTATAATATTGCCACAAGAACATCGCTTGTATTTTCTCGTAATGTTATACAATTATTTGCCTACGAAATGCCAACGATTTTTTTAGAAAACCCTCCTCAAGTTTCACTTATAACTGAGCCAGTAGTTATGATGTTTCATTATTTATATTTTTTTCTTCAAATTGACGTAAGGCACATAATCCCAGCTGGAGTCTTCAACAATTCCTATGAAAATTTCGCCACAAAAAAAACACCTCCTGAAATTATCAGAATATATGTTTTAAAAATCACAGAAAATACTTGGAAATTGCGGCAAATTCTTCCTTAGGTTCCAGCCTAATGCTTATCCTGATGGATGGGATATTCACAAGCTTTTCACGAATTTCTGGCAGATTATATATCAGTGGAATTTGTAAAAAAAAGGAAGCTGACTCTGTTTTGTTAACCTGTTTTTGCTTCCAAATTAGATTTTGATATGAAATATTTTCATTGAAATCTTATCGCCTACACAAAAAGAAGTTTCTCGCTGATCCTATGCTTAAACATTTGTGAATATTTAAAAAAAAAAATATTCGGAATATTCCCACAAGAAGATCTTTTGTTATTTCACGGAATGTTACACAACTATTTATCTACGAAATCATGCCAACTATTTCTTGGTAAATTCTTTCTTGGGTTGCACTGCTAACCGCATCAGTGGCAATGAAGTTCATTTAAATTATCGTCAGGCAAGTATGAGAATTTCTCAAGAAAAACCCCTCTCGAAATTACCAGAATTCATTTTTATAAAGTTACAAGAAATACTTCTGGAGGGATTTGCAGCAAATTCAAACTACAAACAGATATTTTTCTAAGTTTTTTCTCAAGCATTTCTGGAATTGACACACAAATTAATGAAAGGCTTATTCCAAGATTTCAAAGATCCTTTTCATTTTATTTTTTTAAAGTTTTTTTCTATGAATTTTCTAAAAAATTGATTTACAAACTCGAAAAATTTAACCGATATTACTCTAAAATTGCATCCATGGGTAAGAAGGTTGCCATCAAACTCTGGAGGAATTATTATATAGACTTCTTTCGGAAGAGCAATAAATTTTTTTCTAACCGATTGGAAATTTTCCTAAAAGTTCACCATCACACTTGTTGTAGATGTTCTTCCACGAATTCATTCAAGGATACTCTTTCATCACTTTGGAATGTCTCATGAAAAAAAAATCAAGTAGTTTAGTATTGTTGGCAATAGAAATGACATTTCTAGCTGAATTTTTATTATATGAGCTAAAATATAAAAAAATATGGGAAAATTATTTTTTTTAATAATTTTTACGATTTTTTCAAACAATTTTAAATGACGTGTACTTTGTACTTGTACGTGTATTAGGAATTCATCCAGGCTATTTGCCTAAACTCAACTTTATAATAGAAGTTTTTCAAAAGTCCCACCACTACAATTCCTAAAGATCCTAAACACATTGAAGATTTTTTTTCCCGAAAGTCCGAAAGAGTTTCCCTATGAAGCCCATCAATGTTTTTAAAGGTTTAGGTAGGATATTGTCGGTAAACTGTTGTTGTAATTTGTCGTATTCTCTAGCAGTGGCAATTCCCAAACCTCTAATCTACAAAACAAGTACAAATTTGGGAATTTTATGAATGTAAAATAACGTAAAGCTATGATTTCGATAATTGCCTCTCTGACTTTGATTTGCCGGGGTTACTGATTACTTCTTATCGTAGAACAGGAGAAAAGTGAGGTAACGAGACGCCAATATTGTTCTCTGGAAGCACTGTCAGAGTTTTCTTCGTGTAAAATTCAAAGAATTCAGAATACATTTCGTCTAATCTTTTCACGAGTTTTTGTTTTAAAAGTTTACCGAAATTGGTTTGAGTGAATTTTATCTCTAACAATTTAATCACATATCTTTCTTGAGTTTCCATTGCAAATCAGTTCAAGTGTTCAAGCTGATAATAGCATTTCAGCTAAAAGTTGTTATGTTCAATTTCTAATTATTATTATATTTTTATTATTGTCATTGAACCAGTAATGTTTTTCAAAGTATTAAAAAAATAATAAATAAAAAAATTACAAAAATGTCTTTCAACAAATTTTACACGGACATTTGCATAGGTGTTTTCACCAAATAGACTGTCAGAAGTTTCGGGAATATCTTTCTGTGTTAAAAGATCTGCAAGAGTTGCAACAAGTTATTCAGGAATTTTGCTAAGAATTTGATAAAAGAATTAGCCGTATAAGATATCGTGCCAAGCTGAGTACTAACTGATAGCACCGAAGACCTTCGATGATGACAACATTTTCCTTTCGAAATCAGTTCCAAAAACGGATAAAATAATGACTTTTGTACTAGTATCTTCATCAGAGGAAAAATAACGTTAATGTTTATTTTACATCTGAGAAAGATTCTATCACCGTGTTGGAACTTCGGGTGAATAAAAAAAATAATGAATTATATTTTTTTAATATATTGATCTGCTACCTAATGCTGCCTCGATTACGTTGCGTTGCTAACTATCGCCGCCCAATCAGTGGCAGGATTACTTTCAACTTCATTGACACCAAATTTTGAGACATTCTTTTTCGATGTCCTTTTTTTCGGCAGAGTACCCAATTTCTTAGTGATAAAAGTCATATTGCACTCAGACTCAGACGGTAAAATGTTATAAACCAGTGCAAAGTTTTAAGCTGCTATTGAAAATCTCTATCAGGCAGCCATTTTCCAACTCAAAGACATCTGCATGCTCGCATGCAGAGATTTGTAGTGATACGAACAGTAGTTGGCCAGCAATTATATCATCACTTCCTCCCTATTTTCCCATAAGGATCAGCATTCTAACGTAGCAGGCGTCATTTGCATCTGAATATAGAAGATCATCAGCACTTATACACTGAAGATACATGTTAGCCCCAAGCAGTCATGTCCTTGGTTCCTTGGGTAGAACGCTTAGAAACTATTTGGTTATCGCGATTAGTTCTGATTATCTTGCTTGTGTTTAACAGCTTCAAATAGACTATCAACATATGTTTCCATGCCTCAGACTTTATCATTCACAGATGACCTTGAGTAACTGACCTGGTGGCAGTCACTTCCTTTGGGAGACCTCTTCTGAGACTTCTAAGCTTATTGAACGACCTGATTGTAATCAAAATCACAAATTCAATGAATTGATTCTTGTTGAACAGTTGTGATGTGACATCTGTACAGCAGCAATCTTTATCTCGCAAATACCAAGAAATGCACGCCCCACTACGATTTGGGTGTCCGACACGAAGCCAGCCCAAATTTCAACCCAGACTCGACGGAGCGGAAGTATTTCCTGGCTTTCAATAAACTCATCGAGTGGCACACTAACTACCAGCAGCCCAGCAGTAGTGCTGCTGCTGCTGCTGTGGGGCGTAATGCTGGCAGGGGGGCGAGTATCCGAGTGAGAAATTACACACATTCCCAATCTTATCTGTTTTTGGCGGCGGGATGGACGGGAGGGGGAAACCGAAACGAACTACATTCATGCAAGAGGAGATGATGGCAATACAAGAGGCCGCTAGGCTGCTTGCGCCGGTTCGATTCACCAAAGGAGAGAGTTCGAGTCACTTAATAATTCTATTAATAAATTAAAACAGATACATCACATACTCTTGAATTAATTTATTGAATTCGATTGAATGGCTGATGAAAAGGGCTGTTCGTTCGTTCGGTTGCCTAATCTCAAGTGTCTGTGCGATTCGAAGACGTCGTATTCGTCGGCTAAGACGACTGACTGCCGTTGAAAGGTGGCAAATGGGAGCGATGAAATTTTATGAATGTTTAATGAATGGGGGGTTACACACCACGTAGGTATTCAATTCGATAGCCCCCTGACTGGAAACTGAAAGCTTTATTGCTGCTGCTGCTGCTGCAGCAGCACACCCACTGAAGAAGGCCATTCTCGGTCGCATCAAAATTCATATTTATGCTTGAGTGGCGTCTCTCCAGGTCGACAACGATGACGACGACGCCGGAAAAGACGTCACCTGGAAAAGCGACGCAAAAAAACCCTTGTGCAAAAAAGTGGCTGCAAAAATTTATTAAAATCAAATTCAATCTCACACTTGTGAGTCTCTTGTCCCGGAAGCCGTCGCCCGCCCCGTCCTGAAGGTGGAAGAACTTTTCAACCCGTAATTGCATTAATTACCTCACATTGTTGTCCCGAACGATCGTAACTCAAAACGCACCTCGACTCGAGCGGCGGGCGGGATAATTTTATTCGGTTTTTCCAAAACTTGGCTTCAAGATATTTTTACGCCCCGGGAAAGCTCATCCCCTGAATTTTTCCTCAGGAACCCATGGTGCAACCGTAAAGGATATTTCATTCCGTATTCATAAAATTTGGCGCCCCACCCTCCCGGTGTTGACCGATTTTTGGGATTTACCAGACACAACTATCGCCGTACCCGGAAAACCTCGTCGTCGACGTCGCCAGTTGCCATCATCATCAGTGCAGATATTTTTAATCAAAATTCCGAAAAATTTGTATTCCCTTTAAAAATCAACTTTGATTATGAACCCCCGGATGATGGGAGGGGACGGACAAAACTAGTCACTTTTTCCGGAGATGAAGATGACATCGACGTCGACGACGTTTGGATGCCGACGATTGCCCATCCCACCAAAAAAAGCCGAAAACCAAACCAAAAGAGCAATCCATTCCTCGGGAAAAACGGGGGACCTCATCAGAAGGATTCAACTCTCCTCCAACTCTGGTTTGTACGGAATCAGTCAGTCAGTCAGTGTCGCTTTGTGCATTTTTGATATTTATTTTATTATTAAATATGATAAATCAGAAGTCGGAAGGGCACTCTCTTTCGGTCTCTGCCCATTGCTCGATGCGGAATGCTGATTTTCGGTAGGGGGCGAAGAACTAATGCAGTAATGAGAGCAGAGGATGAGTGGTGATTCGTGTGTCGTCCAGCAGCGGAGATGAAGAAACGGTCTGATCAAGCGACGTCCGAAAGAGGGGTTACCAGGGGACAATGAGGAGACAAAATCAAACCACATTTAGCTTTTATTCAGGGCGAAGAGGGTCGAATGAAGGGGGGGGGTCTGTTACGTTTGCTTTGCCAGACGGTTGAGAAACTATTTCTGGGCTCGGTGAAGCAGTCATGGGTGGAATAATATTATTGCAAATGATAAATCGGAACAACCGGACAGAAGGTTGACGTTAGAGGGACGATGAAGTACGGAAGTGCTTTCATTTTTCAAAATTTGGAGACGGTTTACTTCTAACATTTTAACAGTTTACTTTTTTCGTATTTTTAAGACCTCAAAGATTACCAAATCATATTCATCAATTTGTACCATAAACCTAACGGCATATAACTGAATTCCTAAAACAAACTTTGGAACAATTGAATGATAAAATATAAACAACATCCGAAGCAAGTTGTCATCCTAGTTCGAACTTCTAGTTGCTGAGTTCGGGTCAGTACTCATATCTCCTACTAAACAAATCCAATAATCTACTGCTCCTAGCTTAAGTCTGACTTCCGAGTTAATTTCTCTTTACAGGACTTTTGAACCTAACTCATCAAATTCTAAAGCATAAATTGGCGACAGGTTGACAGACTCTGTTGTTCCAGAGTAGAATTCGTCTTCATGTGCAGCATAAGTTGCGACAAATGACGGAATTCTTATTATCTACTTTTTAGTTTGTTCCCTACTTTAAGCTTAAATAATTCTGCTCATTAGTACTTACCCCAAAATCATGATATTCTGTGGCATTTAAAGCCAATTATTTTACCTTTATTGGCTAGAATATCACACAAGTAACACTTCACAGAACCTTAAAACTAGTTGATTGATCACCAATACTTACCCGTCTTGTTGAAGCTGAAAAAGAAAATAAATAAAAATTAATTTCTGAAGATATATGATGATGAAGAACCTGAGTTTAAAAGAAAATCGAGTTCAGTACTGTCCCATTTAATTCCACTAGGAATATGCATTTTTTGACAGATACGTGTTTCGACCTCAACTGTGAGGTCGTCTTCAGTGTCTCGTACTTGACTCGACTGTCGAGTCAATTCAAATACGAGATACTGAAGTTGACTTTACAGTTGAGTTCGGCATACGTATCTGTCAAAGGATGCAAAATCTTAGTGGAATTATGAGGAACAGTACCAAATATACTATATTAACAATATAGGTCACTTCGTGTTTTCACATACAACGACATGGAGACGCCGTTCACGATTGATTACAGCACCACCCGTTGTCAGAAAAAGTCAATAATTGTATTTTGATCAATTTTAGTTTACCGTGCAAGGTGACATTTCTCGAAAAAATATGTTAGGGGTGTCAAAGTTTTTTGTTCCCAAATAATCGATTAATAAATAATCGATTTACAATGTAGATACACAAACAAAATAATATTTCATTAGATGACATCTACGAATATATCTGTAGAAGAATTTGAATGCTCCCTCATTGTAACATCACCGAAATCGTTTAACTTAGAAATTTAAAATTTTCACCCTCAAAATTAACTTATATTTTGCTCTGGTGGTTGCTCTTTTCCTTTGACAATGGCTTTTAGTATCATCTCTCTTAATGTCCACGCTGACATACATCGGATTGGATAGCTTACAAAAAAATCCGGAAGATCACCAACCAAGTGCACGTCAAATTACTTGTGGCATAGTGCAAGACATTGCAGCCAAGGGTGCACAATAGTACGGGACACGCTTGTATGGAAAAAATAAATCCTAGCTCCAGTTGACTTTTTAGATCCCATTTAGGTCCCATATGAACTGTACAAAATTTCAGCGCAATCGGTTAAACTATAATTTAGCGCAAGCGGTTCAAAGTTTTCATAGGATTTACTATGGGAAAAGTTACACTTTCAAACAAAAAATCCCAGAGGTCGCCCCTTGTCTCCTTAATTCAAATCAATCAACGCTTCTTGTAGAAAAATCATTTATGAAACTTTCCTTCGAAAACCGCAAAACAATTGGATGCATGTGAAAAAAGTTATTGATTTATTACCGATTAGTGATCCGACGAACGGCTTTTTGTTTTGTTTTATCAGCAGCACTGCAGCTGCTGCCTTGGCTGATGCTGCTTCTGGGGGTGGTGATGCCTCCCGCCACCCCATGCAACAACGGCAGCAGCAGTGCTGCTGATAAAACAAAACAAAAAGCCGTTCGTTGGATCACTTATCGGTAATAAATCAATAACTTTTTCCACAAGCATCCAATTGTTTTGCGGTCTTCGAAAGAAAGTTTCATAAATGATTTTTCTACAAGAAGCGCTGATCGATTTGAATTAAGGAGACAAGGGGCGACCTCTGGGATTTTTTGTTTGAAAGTGTAACTTTTCCCATAGTAAATCCTATGAAAACTTTGAACCGCTTGCGCTAAATTATAGTTTCACCGATTGCGCTGAAATTTTGTACAGTTCATATGGGACCTAAATGGAATCGAAAAAGTCAACTGGAGCGAGAATTTGATGTTTGTCCCATACTAGTGCACAAGCTAATGGACCGATGCACGAACTTAATAATTTCAACGTTTGAGCGGCGTTCTTACAAAAAATGAGCTTCGGTATCGGACCTGAGAATGGAACCCGTCAAATTTTATTTCAAATAATTTCGTTGTTTTTCCGAAGTGAACTGTGAGTTTATTCGAATCCGGAATAAAACAATCAGTATTAGCATTAGCATTAGCATTAAGCGAGTCGCACATATTCGTAGGTGGTACAGTCCTAGACCGCTGTTATGAGGGTTGCCTTCATCCCGTCCGAACCAAAGCACAAAGATTTGGGACTAATCTCTGATTCTTAGACAAGACTGACGCAAGCCTCCAATGGTCGAGCACTGTCTTGGCCACGTCCTCGTGACTGCTGAGGGATGGGAAAGGATGGTTAGTTTTGGACACCTATGATCTCTCAGGCCTAGGTGTCACGGGAATTTGGGTGTTGTTAGTGGAAGTTAGTTCAGGCACACCATTGTTAGACTGCTTAGAATCAGTTGTCTGCCCAATTCATCCTGGTTTCCTCGTCATCTTGATGGCATTTGGTTGAATTACTAGATTGTTCGGTTGTTAATCTGAAATATAAAATAATATTAACATCGTACGTCGAATAAGCTACATATTAGTGATACGTTCGCCACAGTTACATATTTTTACAATAGGGTGTCGCGCCACTTGGGCGGTGGCTTCTATATTCGTCTGTTTTCCACTATAACTCAGTCAATTTTGAACCATTTGACTTGAAATGTTGTACACGGGTAGATACTATATCTATCTCACCACATTCCAAAAGTTGTGTCAATTGGTTCAAATTTGGCTGAGTTATAGTGGAATACAGACGAATATAGAAGCCACCGCCCAAGTGGCGCGATTCCCTATTATTTATATCATACGATAAATTTACCTGAATCCTGCTGGAATAAAATGTTAATTAGCAGTACATTGAAACACAAATACTACAAAATACAAAAAAGTGCATCAAACTTTGATCTTGGAATATTTATAAATACGGTAAATATCAAGAACAAAATTTGATTTGGTAGATCTTACTCCGCAACGCACCATTTTAAGGTGATCTACCCACGTTACAGGGAGTCCGGAATAAAACAATCAGTATATTGATTTCTCTCTTCTTGGCGTAACGTCCTCATTGGGACAAAGCCTGCTTCTCAGCTTAGTGTTCTATGAGCACTTCCACAGTTATTAACTGAGAGCTTCCTCTGCCAATGACCATTTTGCATGCGTATATCGTGTGGCAGGCACGAAGATACTCTATGCCCAAGGAAGTCAAGGAAATTTCCTTTACGAAAAGATCCTGGACCGACCGGGAATCGAACCCGTCACCCTCAGCATGGTCATGCTGAATACCCGTGCGTTTACCGCCTCGGCTATATGGGCCCATACATTCCTTCAGATGTTCCTTCTGAATTCCTTCTGATTTTCCAACAGAAGTTCCTGCTCAGGTTCCTCCAGGGGGAATTACATTTCCTTTGCTATCCGGAAAAATCCGCATTTATCCGTTGCTAATCGTTGTTATACGCGTCTAACTGCGCCTGCGGTTCAATTAGCAGTGGTTAGGAATGGATAAATGCGGATTTTCCGGTTGGAAAAGGATATGTCATTCCCCTTGATTTCCTCCTAGAGTTTTTTTTTTCATAGATTCATTCAGGAGCTCTTTTTTAAATTCATCCAGGAGAGCCTTCAGAGATTGATTTAAAGTTTTTTTTTCTAAAATTTCTCCAGAGGTTCCTTCGAGGGACCCCCAGGAGTTCCTACTGAAATTACTCCAGCAATTTCTTCTGATGTTCCTTCAAGAATTAATTCTAGGAATCCTCAAGAATTCTCTTCTAGGATTCGTCAAGAAGTTCCTTATAGGATTTCCTTATATGAGTTTCTGGGAGTCTTTCTTGGATTCCTGCAGAAGCTTCTTCAACGATTCCCTTGGAGAGACGAACCAGCCAAGGGCTGAAAGTCTCTTTAATAAAGACAAATCAATCAACGATTCCCTCAGGAGTTTTTTTCTACGAATACCTCCCGGAGTTACTTCTGGAATTCCTCCAAAATTTTCTAAGAACGACCAGGAGTTGTTTCAAGGATTTATCCAAGAGTTCCTTTAAAAAATTCCTCTTTCTGGGAACTTTAACCGGGATTTATACCAGTATTTCTCCAAAAGTTCCTTTTGGAATTCACTCCGTCCTTTAAAGATTTCCACAAGGTCTCCTGGGATTTTTCAAAGAGTTCCATTTGAAATTCCGGAGAAATTCCGAAATGACTCTGTAAATCTCCAACGCGATTTTTTATGAACAATTTAATTAATATTTTTCGAGGGATCTTTCCAGGATTCCTTCAGAAGTTTCCTCTTTGAAATATCAGAAATCTTCCAGGAATTATATTTGTGATTCCTTCCGAGATTTCTATGAATTTGGAATGTCTTCAGAAGTACTTTTTCCGGGATTCCCAGAAGGAATAAGTGAATACTAGATTTGTAGTAATGAGTTGGTTTTTTTGTATGGTGAGATGCTTAACTCTCCGTTTCTGCATTGAAACGGTGCAAACTCATGGGTAATATGATTCCTAGCCTAGTTTGATGCTTCTTGAGCAAAACTTTAGCGAACTATGTTGTTGAAGTTGCAATAAATGAGAATACAGCAACACAATTACCCAAAGTTTTGCTCAAACAGCATCAAATCAGACAAGCAGTCATAAAACCCTTGCTTTTTTGTTACCCTTGTTGCAGTTACCATTTTATTGCAGTAACGGAGAATTTACTTTGTCATTATACAAAAATTCAGCTTATTACTACAAATCTATTACTTCACTGATTGCGTTTTGTTCATAGAGATATGTAATCCCAGAAGGAACTTTTGAAAAATAAAAAAACAGAACGGACATCTGGAGGAATTTTTACAAAACTGCTGGAGAAATTTGATAAAAAATGTTGGAGGATGGAGGAGGAACGCTGGAACGCTTTCCCTAAGCAATCCCGAAAGGAGTTCCTAAAATAATTCCAGATTTATTTCTAGGAGGAATTCCCCAAGAGTTTCGGAAATAATCTTGAAGAAAAAAATCCAGAGTGTAATTCTTAAAGGGATCCCACAAGGAAATTCTGGTGTTATTTCCGGAGAGAATACCGTTCATAACTCGCTAACGGAAAGTTCGATTTGGGTCGTATGTGTTTTAGTCTGTTATGAACGTTTATCAGTTCACATTTACTTCGCATGTCGCGACTTCGATTTGGTGCTGCGACGATAATATACGCCAAAAATTGTTCAAGAAGAGAGAATTAAATTTGTTCTGATTTGAGTAGTTGAAAAAAAAAATCGATTATCTCAGAAGAAATGGGCATCCCCACCATGCAATGACAGTTCGACAGAATAAACGTCATTCGGATACCGCATGCATTTAGTGTGTAGTAGTACCTCTTCTGACGCTTGGTGGCGCCACATCCACTAAAAAGGTGTCGCCAAAAAATCGTAAGAGTGACCTATATTGTTAATATAGTATATTTGACAGTACTGAACCTGATTTTCTTTTATTTGAAAAATATGAATCATTCAACTATGCGCGAATGTCAACTTTTCGATAAATACGATAAATTCATATCTGTTCCAAATTCAAATATAATCATTGTTTTACCTATGCTGCTGAATAAGTAGGGAGCTGTAATCGTACGCAATTGTTTGCACTTATATTTTGCATAGAATGAATTTTCAATTACGGTTTCAAAAGTCCTTACAGTATCTTAGGAAATAGTGACAGCACATTCAAGCAATCATCTAAGCCAACACGAACAGTTGTATCGCCCTGTTGAAAGTATAACTGCTGCTTATGATAATGGACAGTGCAAAATGCTCTATGTTCGCCGAATACGTTACCAGATTTAAACGGTAGAATAATGAACATCACAAACTAACAATACAATACCAAATCTGAGTTATTTTTAGTTACGCGCAAATTGATAACAAATTCTCAGGATCTCAGGATAACGTAGTTTCATAGATTGCTTTGGGTACATTTGTCCATTATACTGAAAGCATGTTTTATACGTCTAACCGTCTTCTCATAAGACTTTGAATCGAAATTGAGTACCTCGTTTCGGGTTTTAGTACTTGACCTCTACAATTTGATGTCCGTGTTAGGGAGCGGTTTGCATTTCTTGTATCAAATCGATTTCCAAAATGGCCTAAAAGTAGGCAATCACAAGTATGCTTATCTGATATGGCTCTTGTACGCCAGAGCGCTACAAATGTTCATATTGAACATTGAAATTAGCACTTTTTACAAGTGGAAATACAACATGTTTCAAGCACAAATATGAAACTTGTATAACCTTAATCGAATATAAATGTTGTCTTATTTGTTTTATTCGTTATTCATTTGGTGATTTATCGGTTCAGGATTATTATCGAGTTAATCGGCAAGCCCAATTTCAGCACAGGTGTTCTTAATTGCTTTCAATATACCGAAGAGCCTGCAAATACTTAATGAACTTGGAAAAGTCTATTCAAGGCCGCTTAAGCCAGTTCAGTTTGGTATAAGCAACCAAATTGAATATTATCATTAGGCGCAGTACAAAGTTGTTCTTACCGGTATATCAAAGTTGATGTCTGTGTTAGGGAAACGCCATCAACGTCGGAATTTGCCAAATGGCATAAATTCGGGAGTATTGCATCCCTGAATGTCTGTGCGAAAATCGCATTGGCGCATCCATTTTTGCCAGTAAGCTGTGTAAATTATTATCATATGAAATTTGCTTCGGCCACGTCCTTACAACTAATGGAATTGTAAACTATTTGTGAAGCGAATATCATCATTTAAGTTGTTTTTCGAAATAAACCGCTGCTCTACCAATCCCCACCGTCCCTACCCAAGAACTATTTCCCTGAACTGCGAGGAATGTCGTAAAAATCAAATGAAGCAAATGAGCGAAAAAATCTCTGCCATAAATTTAGTCGACAACTGAATTTAATTAGCCGCCTTCCCCTGCTCAAAACGACAGAAAAAAATCTCAATCTCCTCTCGTTCACTCAATTTCCCATTAAAATACGCTCGCCGTGGCGTGTCCTGCCACCCCAACCATCCAGTCGATCCTTCTTCGAGATCGAAACCTGCAATGAAGTGTCCCCAATCCCCATCCCCTCCGGAACCACTTCCGATAATCATCTCTAATCCAATAATCATTATCTTGGCGAAATTGGACTTGAGCTTCTTCGTGTGCAATGCATCCTCTGCTCCCTGGTCCTTGGAGAGGGAGGACATAAACTTCCGAGCGGTCACGCTTGTTCCGTCGTCCATCCGGCTGCGGGATCCGTGTGCCGGTCGTCTTTAGCCGATTTAAAAAATCGCTCAAGCTTGACATTGAGATTTGCTCTGGGAGGAACGATACTTTTTTTTCGCTTGTTGGTCGGTTGGTCCTTGGTCGCTTTGCCTCAGATTGGCTGCTTAATTCACCATCAAAGCCATTCAATTAATTCCCTCTCCTTGAGAACACGCGACGCGGAGTGGTCGCCACTCGTTTTCCACTACAACGACAACGTACCTAAGCGAGGCTGAGCGGGGAGATGCCAGATTTTCGCTCGCAGTTGACTGGCAACTAAAACATTTGTAAATTTTCAATGTAGATGGTGTTGCATACATTACGGCGTTTATAAAATCGACATATTAAAGAAATAGTATGCATTTGAAAGGTTCCGAAGGCCTCTTAAACCGCCAACAACTGATCGGAAATGACAAAGCCGAAACGTTACAAATGTTATTATTATTATTATTATCTTTATTAACGAGATTTTCAGCCCAGGGCTGGTTCATCTCGGACGTTACAAATGTTCTGGTGTTATACAACCTGCATTTAAACCGTTCTGATGCAGATAATGGAATAAAATCATCTGGCATCCTTGTCCGGAGATCCTCCTTCCACATGTACGGTGTAATCCCAATTACCGTCCCCCCACCCCCGATGGATCCCGGGTGACGAAACGGTCAATGGAGTGGTGCATGATTCAATCGAATTAACTTTTTATCGTCCTGCTTCGACGACGACCACCTCCTAGGGTGCGGGTGGTGTACCGGCTCGGAGAGGATCCTCATTATTTACACTCCTTGACGAGTGGGCGGCGGCGACGCCACATCGCGACCCGAACTTTCTTCTCCAATTTCCTTCGCCTAGTCTTCGTTGTGGCGGCGTGGGCGGTGGATTGGGGTTGGTCTGGCGAGCGCCCCCTACAAGGTAGGCACCACGGAAGTCACACCAGGGACCAAGTAGGCTCGTTGAAAACCAAAGCGGAATGTAAACACACAGCATTCTTTGATGGACGCGCGCGTTAGCCGGAACAGAAGCAAAAAAAAATCGACCTATCAATTTTCCAGTCAAAAAGGGGCGCCGGAAGGGGCGAAACGATAATAATGATATTAAGAGTGTCTTTAATTGTTTAATTTGGGCAACGGAGCGGTAAAATGACGTTGATGGCGATGGCGAAAAAAAAAATGCCGGGACGAAGGAGCATTATCGCTTTTCAATTAATATTCAAATTCGGAACGCGGACGGAAGGAGGACGAATTTTAACGGGGCGAAACGTAGATCGGTTTCGGGCGATTGATAATCGGTAGGGAGAATTTCGAAGATGATGTCAGGAAAGAAATGATTGTTTATGTTGATTAGAAGAACGGCTATGGATGATCTCGAACACAGACTTCAACTGTGTAATGGCCTAGTTCAATATAGACAGACGGGGGTGTACAACAAGAGACTTCTATCGGGTAAAAATGGATTCCCCTTTGTTTTTAAATGAATTATTGTCTGAACCCCACTTGTACCGATTGCCAGATAGTCCAACCACCACTCTTCCGGTCCCAATTGAAGGGTGAACCTCCCATCGACGGTAGCCGAAAATTCTCCTCTAATTTGATTATGATTTATAGTTAAGACGCCCAGTGAACCTTACAAATGTTTTCACTTACCCCTGTAGTCGCCATGGCACCATACCGACTAGGACTCTGATAAAACCTGCTTTGACAGCTATGTGTTCGACTCCCTCTCTTCCTCCGCCGTAGAGGGGCAGAACACCCCTTTTAATCACCCTTATCTCCCTTTCGGAGCCCCGGTAATCGTCGTCGAATAATTTTCATATCACTTAACGGGCGGATCCCTTTCTTGCGTTGATGCTCTGGGTAGACAACGCAACGACAACAAGAAAAATCGCTATTATCTATTTTCATTCACCGATGTCGTCTATAAATCCATTACGGAAATGCATTTCAATAATGAGAGTCCTCTAACATCGTCGTCGTAGCCGCCAGCATCCAGCGCGAGTGCCATTATCAGACGATGGCGGAAGAACAGGCAAAGCCACAAGCGGAGCATTTTCGCTAATGGAACCGGTTCGAGGGTTTGGGTGGAAGGGGAGGCAATTTTTCACCGATCTTGATATGACACAATGACGAATCTAAGATATTATCTTCAGAAGAAGCGCGACGATGACGACGACGCGACGCGTTCGACAAACGCGTTCGACGGGAGTCCAGGCCACGGCGGTTGCATACCTTGCGGGCGTATTCCGCGACCGCCGAGAGATGGCGGTGCACGGGAAGAACCCTTCATACAGTCCCCAGCCGATAAAATGTAACTTGTGAGTTGTGTGTGATGTAAAAACATCCCGCTGACGGTCCTCGTAAAAGAATCGCGCGAAGAGAAAAAGGGTTGCCTTTTCCCGACGTTTTTTTATACTTCTATCTCTCGCTGGAGTGTTTGGGCATACAAAAGGAACACTCGTCCTCGCCCGGTTGTCATTGGCTCCCTCGCCTCGCCTCGCCTTTCTAATGATTATTACTTATATATTTTCCACTCTTGAAAAGGTCCTGTTTGCATGTGTTCTTTTTTGTTTCCCACTTTGGGCCCAGAACCTGAACTAGAACCAGAAAAAAAAGATGATATATATTCGCCGTATCATATTCCACTCGGCGAGAGGAAAAAAAACCGTGGAATCGGTTGGGCGCCAACGTCCGTCAGAAAGGATTACACACATCCACATTGGACCTGGGCTTGCCGGCCGACCCCCGATTGACAGATTGACGCTCGGCGCGGAGAATTACTTAAATCGAGATTTCGGTGGAAAGCGTGGGCGACGCCGAAGGAAGTCCGTTCGCTCACCCACGCTTCCGGAACGCTTCGGACGAAGTCGTAAAAAAGCGATTTCCAGCGGTGTGAACATCCCCACCACCGCCATCGTCCACGTTTCTTCTGTTTTATCTTTCATTCAAATCGCATGTCGATTCGGGTTGTCCAAGACCGTGCGCGCCGTCCAGACTCCCGGGGTTTGAGGACCGGATTTTACGCGATGTTTGGATTATGATGCTCACACCCTACCAGCTACCAACGCTTTATGGGTAGGAAACGGTCGTCGTGTCGAACGGTTGGAACGATATGGATATCGCTACTTGTGGTCTGATGGAATTGGGGAAAAATCGAATCCCAAACAGGAGGAAGCGATATGAAATTGTAACATAAATTTTGTTTTATTCCGATTCGATGAACACGGTCGGCGGTGTCGATTCATCAGTTGGAAAGAATAATTTTCGATGAAAAAGTGTTGCTTTTTTCGCAAAGAAGATTCGTTGGAACTTCTGGCAACACTGCTTCTTTTTTTTTCTTTTAAATATATATTTAATACTGCTTTAAGCATCGTTATGGAGCTTGAACTTCTATCAAATACATAAATGTATCTGAGTTACTGTAGAAGTTTGCAGTAAATTTGTTGAGTATCTGACAACACTATTTCCAGGACCGAATTCACACACATGAATCTGGCACCCATTCATATAACTCAATATCAGTAGGAAAAGTTTTAGTTTGGAATTTGAAAGTTTTCCGCATCAATTTTGGAAGCTTTGGAAACATAAAACAAATAGGGTATGTGTGCCATCAGTAATCTCATGCTCCCATTTTCATCCTACTAGAAAACAAGCGATTACGGCAACGATTGACTCCGTTCTTTTTGTTTTCATTGGTGCTCACTTCTAACAAAAAATACAAAAATAAGAAACAAAGCAAACAGTGCTTCAATTCTTTGTTTTTCGGGAGCCGCCACATGCTTAATAAGGGAACCAATACCCTAGATCGTTATGATCCTCGAAAGGAATTGAATCGCTTGGATACTTTTTTCTATTTGAAGTGTCATTTCTTGTTCCCTTTGCAAGAAATGCTTGGTGCACTCACCTCATGTTCTTCGAAAGATAGAGGGCGTCTTCCGCAGTCTTCAGTGGGGTTCATCCTCTGGAGAGATTTTGATAAACTTATTGTAAGATGATTGAAAGGTGGCAGCAGTATTTTTACAAACACATAAACGACATCACAACTTATTCGGACTACTTCCACAGTTTCAGCGAATTTATTGTAAGATCCTTGAAAAAATCAACACAAGACTACTTTCTTGGGGGATTCCACGTTCAGCTTTGCTAATGTGTTGATTTTCTTATATCTTATCACCGTCAACGTTTCGATCTGTATGTTGAGGTTCTCTTCAGGACCTGGATTTTATATCATAATGATTGGGTTTACAAACCCCAAACCATCCTCCTCTGCGCAAGAGCTTTTACGAATTAAAAGCGTTGTTCTTAGAGGATTATCCGTAAACTATTAGTGTTCCAGGATCTTTGGCGATGGCGAACGTCTTACAAGACAGCCCCGATGGATTCCTTACATGCTTTTCAAACAATTCGTTATTCGCCAATTTGTCATGGCCTTCCTCTGAAATCCTGGAGGAATTTCTCGTAAGACTCTTTTCGAATTATCTAGATATCTTTTTTAAGATTTTATGATCGTTCAATAAAAGGTGGCAACAGTATTTTCACGAACACCTGACCGGCGTGAAGAAAATA
The DNA here is from genome assembly GCF_035046485.1 of Aedes albopictus. Classification (NCBI taxonomy): domain Eukaryota; kingdom Metazoa; phylum Arthropoda; class Insecta; order Diptera; family Culicidae; genus Aedes; species Aedes albopictus. Next base: position 15,233,854 of record NC_085138.1, read on the forward strand.
ACCACGTCCTCATTACAGGATGCAAATTTGAGGTATTTCGGACTTCAGGCTTAGAAAAGTATTGATCTATTTTTCCACCTTCAACGTTTCGATCTATTCGTTGGGATCATCTTCAGGGTATGGCGTTTGTGTTGTAGGGGAAAAAATAAGAAGCTAATCAGCCGTGACTCTTCTCTGACATGAATTGGGTACTCTTGGATACTCTATTCAGGATAGAAAACTCTCTTATATTTCTCTATAGTTGAGGATTCACTACGTAACACAATTTTAAACCATACAAGCATACTACAGTAGTATCACTTGGCATAACACGGGATCATACGATGACGGCGACTTACCTCATCGAAGCTTCACTATACTCAATGAGGCAGCATCAGTGCTTGAATCTGGGTGAATATGAAAAATCCGACCAGTTCACAGCGCCAGCAACCTCTACGAATGAACACGCAAAGGGAGCGAATAAAAAGCGAACCAACTGCGACTGTGTGCTGAATGAACACTGCAGTTTTAGGGATGTCTTTCAACAAATTTCGTCGATCATCGATAAAAAGAGTAACTCAGAATCTCTCGGAGTTGCTCTCGTTTGCACAGTGTCTTGCCCCTAGGACTGCTGTTCCTCATCGGTCGGTTGGCTTGTGAAGCAAATTGACCGGTGAACATTCATGCTCACTTGCTGCGGGCAGTCAGTGTGAAGATGCGGAAATGATTTAGAGGATTCATTTGTTGCTCGAAACTTGTAAAAAACAATCATTTTGTTGGTATGGAAATGTCAAGGGAAATGTTGTATGTGACTATTACAATCGATTTAGTTTGAGTTTATGCCATTTTCTCTGTTATAACGGGATAAAAACCAAGTATATTCATTGCAGTATACGCCGGCGAAGAGAAAGATTCAGAGAGCCAACATTGTGCTGAGCCACCGTTTCTCAGTCTCAGTCATGAATGTGATAGCTCATGGTCCCACTTGCTTCTGAAACATGTTAGCCATTGAAGGCGTATAGCTACTGCTGTGAGCTGAAAAGCGCCGGTCAAAATGCAACAAACATTGCTTCGTTTGGGGAAGAATGCTTCATTTTTCAAGCACTGGGCAGCGCATCAAACTGAATGACGGCCAACGATATGCATTAAGGTGGCTTAAGCTTGTATATTTAAAAAATGTCAAAAAGTTTAATGGACACCCTTCTCATTCGGTTCTATATGATGCTACGTTGCTCTGGTAAAATTTTCAGCTAAATCCGATAACATTTGGGAGGTGCTAAACTAGTTTGTATTGGAGTTTATATGGGAACTATTTAAAATGTGGCATTGAACTATTAACTAGATTCTTCTATTCCAAGTAACAATTTGAAATCCACTTGGATTTAGTGAAATGTTGAAAATCTAGTGTAGTCTACACATGCACAGCCACGGATTTGAAGAATTCTGAAGAACGACAGAAGCATCGAATAGAAGCATTACTCTCATTATTATAAATGCTTGCAGTACACCGGAGATGTATTACAAGCATTTAAACGGCCAGACCTAATGTGCAGCATTATGAATACAAAAATTCTATCAAGTAGGACAGGGAACATCTCGTAACAAGCATTCAGTTACGTGACTTTTTGGATAGCTGAGAATTCAGTGAAAACAATGCTTCACGACGAATATCGCCTACAGTAGGATTGTAGTATTAGTTAGGTATCCAAATAGTCAGTCGGACATGGTCCTGTCAATTAACAATAGTGATCCCTAAACCGCTCGATTTAAATATAATTTATCATCTTTTTAACGTTGTAAGGATCATACGCATCCTATTTGCATTGGCGTATTCTTAGAAGAATCCGTAGTAGATATTTTGTAGGATATGTGACGAATTTTCACTTTATTTTCGAAAGAATCTCGATTTTTTCAGAATTTTGGAAACCAGAAATCTACTTAATTTCCAGAAATTTATGCTCGAAACATAAATAAGAAAACAACACTTGAGATTTATTTTGATACGAACTTCTGTTCAACGAATGGTTCAACTGACGAGAAAACATTGTGATTTTTAGAATTAAATTTTAAGAATTGCGAAATCGTCTATTTTTGAGAAGAAGGCATATTTTTATAAATTATTTTTATAAATTTTAACAAAAAATCAGAATCATTCTTGGAAAAGAGTAGGTTTTGTTAAAATCTTTTCAAGAATTTGAGCAAAAAATCAGGATATTTGAAAAAAAAAATGTCGTTTTTCAGTATTTTTTGGGTTTGGTACCAAAATATGACATTTTTCTCAAATATCTCGGAAACCAGTGGAGATATCGCAATTTTGAGCAAACAAATTTGGCACAATTTGGTTCTAGAATCACCGATTTAGTCTAGAAAAAATAAGTTTGAAAATTAAATTTGAAATGATTTTTGAAAGTTTGTTCTAGCAAAAATTTCACTTGAACCCTTTGCGGCACCCCTAAATATCAACCGAAATCGCTCATTTTTGTACAGCTGACTTATTTCGACTAGTAGATCACTTTCCACTTGAGAAATCATATATCGGAGAGATTTTTTGAAATTAGCCCCACCCTATACTTGTATTCAACCCAAGTAGCATTTTGATTACCAATTCGTCTTGTTGAGGTTTTGAGAACCATCTTAAAACCTCAGACCTTTTATTTTGGTTTTATGATTGTTGTGAGAACTTCTTCTAGACTGTTTCACTAAGAAATGTTACTTAAGAATAATTTCAGAGAACTAAGGATAAATTATCATAGATTGCTTTTCCAATTCCGCTTAGTAATCTTCTGTAAATGCTGCTTAAATGATACTTCAGAATTATGTAAAATTTCTTATGAAATACTTTATAAAAATTATTCCAGAAATTCATCCTGAAATTCTTTTCCCATTCTTTAAAGATTCTTGCTTTAAAAAATGCTTCCACAAGAGACAACAACTTCTACAGGATATCGTAAGAAATCTTATAATGCTTCTTTGAAATTCTTTGAAGCCTGCTCTTATGCTTTGCAAGTTATACTTAACACTTTTTGAACAACATTCCAGAATCTTTATTAGATAATCCACATCACATCAGATATCCACATATTTGTCCAAAATTCATGAAATCTTCTAGGCGCTCTCAGAGGACCATAAAATCCTCCAAAAACTGCTCTTAAAATCCTATCAAAACAGTGTTGTGTAATAGGTTCCCTTTAAAGTTCCGCCAATAAACCAAAAAATTTGCAAAATATTTCTTCAGAGAGGAACGCAATACTTCCAATGAGCCCTAGACTGATTTTACAAACATTTGTTCCCGAATCTATCTGAGATATTCATTGTTGATTCAGCTGAAATTTACCCAGGAAATCTAATGCGGATTTCGTAAAAACATTCTGTCAGGAACACCCGTAGAAATGTCTTGCTAGAGCGGAATTTTGCTTCGTCATATGCGCTAATTCCCGTCATATCAGACGGAAAATAGCCGATAATTACACCTATTTCAACTTAACTATGCCAATGCCTCATCGAATAATTACACAAAATTTCGCGTTTAGATTTTTCACTCCACTTTCGAGTTGCAATTCTTTCTCGATTGGCATACGACGAAGGCAACCGCACTGGAGCAGCTGGTAGCCGAATTGTTCTTCATCATCGTTCAATTTTCTCTTCGCCAGATTCCGTCGATACGATGTAAACAACAAGACATTCTATCAAATTTTTGGAGAGAATTACCCAAGTTCAAAAGAAAGAATAATCATCCATTCGGCCAACTGTCATTCGGCATTCTGTCCTAAGATAAGCTCAAACATTTAATTGATAGTGCCCTATCCCCCGTAACAATGCGAATCTCCTTGCGAATCTTCAAATTTTATCTTCTGCTCATTCTACGAGTGGAGTGAAGTGGCCCAGCTCAACTCGCATATCGAAAAATCTCGACTCGAATGAAGTGACTCGCCGTGTAAATCAAATCTCGATATGCGAGTCGAGCCCAACTGAACAGACAGAGCTAGCAAACTGCTCACACTTTCGTGAGGGATAGGACACTACACGTTCATTTGTTTATTTTGATTTTCGCAATAATGTTAGCTCCCGTCATAATCCGCGTCGATCTCGAACCGGCTAACGATTGACAAACAAAGCTGATCAAAAATCGATATTAATTATTACACGAGTTTTTTTTTTTTGGAGGTTCGCGCACCAAGATGACCTGATGGAAGTCTGGAACATGACAAATGACGACAAAACCCAAATATGACGGGTTTCTTTCTCAGAAGGAAGGTGGGGCCCTCGCCTCGCCCCCCATCCATTTCGATTATGAGATGCGGGGGGATTCCACTCGCAACGAATAGCCCCCATGCGAAATGTCAATTTTTCATTATTTGTCAAATGAATGCTTACTGAGCGGCGAGGTGGCGTCTCCCAGGGCCAGGCTGTAACTTTTGATTAATCATTGGTGATGAGAAGTTGGTGAAATGGTCGGCGACGAATTCGTCGAGAGTAGCGAACCAAATATTGACTAATTTATGATCCGGGTCGAATGTAAACATGCCGCGTCGCCGTTCGCCGTGTGGAAAACAGGACAACGATGTGGCGTCGATTTATTTTCATTACTACTTCTCGTACGGATGGACGGACATGTGGATCGTGAACCAAGCTGAAGAACTGCGCGGATGGACACAGGATTCCTTTTAGAGTTCCGATTTTGACGGTTACGTAACGCGCGCCCGTGCCGTGCTGAGGTTTCTAATCCAGATCAACTCCAAAGTTGTTTCCCGAAGGGGTTTGGGGGGTAGGACACTGTCAGTGTCTTTGTGGCGATGGCACTGGCTGACATCGTCCGAGAGCCAGTATTGGCCATAATTCATAAGCCGAGAGCAAGCGGTGGCGACGACGGCGGCAAGGGCCATGTGTTACGAGTCGTCTCCTGCGAAAAAATAATCCTTTTTCTGAAGGGATTTTGCCCTGGGCCTCGCTCGGGCTTGGTCGTCGTCGTCGTCGTACCAATTCCGGTGTCATGTTCTCGGTCGGTCACCACCATCATCTGACGACGATGACGACGACCAGCAGCAACCAGCGCCTAGATGTATGTAAATAGATATAAATTTTATAAATATACACCGGCTGAGGCTGGGTTGAGAGGCTTCGAGAGATATTACTTGATGAGTCTTGATGTTTTTTTGTTCGCTGAGCTGTGGCACACATAGGGCAGATGCTGGTCCTGGCCTGGCCTGGCCTGACAAGGACATCTCCTGCCGAAAAAGCGAGGAGCCAAAAATGATATATACCTCTTAGTATTACCATTTCAAATCAGTCGACCGTTACTTTCTGTTTCATGTGCTCGGTCGCTCTTTTTCCCGGCGCGCGTACAATGATGTCTGCAGCAGCCAGCATCATCAAGATTATCTATCACATTATTCTCGAATTCGTGGTTACCTCTTCCTCTCAAGCTGTCGGCTCGAGTTTGACTCGAAACGACAACCACTCATCCTTCCAGTCAAGGACGATGACTATGACTATGACGACGACGACGACGACGATGGAAAACTCGAGCACCGCCATCAGCGTCAAACGAGCGCGACGACCATCAGCGGGAAAAATATTGAAAAATATTATTTATTTGTATATTTACAACTCGGTAATGTAATTGCGTTGGAATGCCGGAAGAGAAGGTCCCCACCCGCCGTATCCTTCTATATTGATCTGTCCTGGTGGAGACATAGAGAGTAGAAAAAAAGCCATGCCCGTAATTAAAAGCAGAGACAGCACTTGAAACTTTGCCACCACTTGAATTTTAACGATTTGTCCCATTCATCGAAGCCAGCAGCGCCAGGGAAATGACGAACGCGAGCAGTCATAATTTCCTATCCCTCGTACTGCCGCTCAACCATCAATCTATTGAAATTGATACACTCATTAACGGTGCCAGCCGGATGCTCCCGGGCTCTTGGCGCGGTGTCATTAGCCTGATTAATTCCGCTGCACGACGCCGTTCCTTTCGATAGCAAAAAAAAAAGCAGGAATTTATTCAGTATTTTACGCTCCACGGGTTTCGTTATCGATGCACAAGATTCCGACGATCAAACGCCTGAATGTTTGCACTCACACTACACGTCCATCCCAGAAAACACGAAAAATGCTCCGAAACCACAACAAAAGTCCGTGTCCTTTCCCTTTTTTTGTGTGTTCTGTCCATATCTCGAACAATAAAAATGTGGTACAAGAGAGCGCCGCGACTACTGTCAATGCTGTCGCCGTTCGTTGTCCATTGAGAGCATTTTTGTGGCTTAGATCCCTTCCCACGATCCACGCAAATATTTTAGCGAGAACAAACACACAAAAAACCCAGCCTGAACCCCGAAAAAAATAATCTATACCCTATTTATGAATATATGTAGATTCCGCATCGGCTACCGTCCAGCTACCCCGAGAGCCATTATTGTAAGTATCCTACCCCCCGCCGCCACTTCGCGACCACCCACCACCAGTCAGTCATCCATTTTTGACAACAAAAGAAGGGGTAGGAATCCGAAACGATCGCCGAAATTGAAAAATTATGTCCTTTTTCTTTATGCCTGCTCTGAGCTCTGGTCTGCCTCAGCAGGAACCATTATTGCGGTCGTCATTAGCTCCA